>NC_090938.1:142578446-143270306 GCF_040938575.1 Ambystoma mexicanum
TTCCAAGGCGAGCACGTTGCTGCTGAGCTATCCCCCCCGAGATGGGGGGGGGGGGAGACATCCTACCGAATTGGAGAACTGTGAGCCTGACAACCCGAAACCTGTTGGTGGTGTGACCATGAGTAGTTCATGCTGAGCAGGGAGCCCAATTAAATACGCAGACACCAACACAAGCGGGGATCTGCAATGGCACCAGTTCCCAGGTAGGATGCCGGACCGTAGCATGAAAGCGAAGTGAGAAACTGGCGAAGAGATGCCATTGGAGAAGAGAACTGAGAAAGAGAAGCCAAGCAGAATAGAAGTCCTGAGCGACCGCAGCCCCTGGAGACATTTCCACCATGCTGAGAGAGGTACAGAGGGGCCCGGGAAGTCTAAAGGGAATAGTTACACAAGTGGAGAAACTACAAAGTTGAGCAATCTGAACAGTAACAAAATAAGTGGGAAAGTCATATATAAACTGGGAAAGAGAATATTATATCAGTGGATAGGACTACCCTGGGAAGAGGGGAGCAGATCCCAACCCTCAAGGGATTAATTGTAATTGGAGAGTAATGGAACCAAAAGAGTTTGAAATACGAACAAGAGAAGGGGACAAACCCGACATACAACCACGATGAGCCTAAGCTAAGAAGGAGACATAACAATCCTAAAGGGATAACTCTGCCAAGAGAAGATATCATGCAAGGTCGTGCAGAGCAAAACTATGTGGATGTAAGGATCAAACAAACTTTACGAACGAGCCCTGGGAAAATAATCGCACACGGGAAGAGCTAAATACCTTATCCAAAAATTGCAAGCCCTGGGTCAGAAGGTGGCTAGAGACCATTTGAAAATAAGATATTAAAACAACTCTAAAGCAAAGCAGAACCCTGCTTCACCAAGAGAAGGGAGTCATTTCCCTGACTTTACTTTGAATAGTGGTAGACGGATAGTTTTTTTTTTTTTTCTTCTTGACAGTGGACTTTCTTTTGATCCGGACATTGCCGGATGACTGACATGACGAGAAGCGCCTTGATTATATAGTTTAGGACTACCCCATAGTTATAGGGAGAGATAGGCTGCATTATTATTATTATTACTAAACCGTTGTTGGGAATGTCTTCATAGTGTCTGCATACTTCTGACCCGCCACAGAGGGCAATCTCAACAGTGCTACGGGTTCCTGTTTGGAGGACTGTGTATTGTTACATGCGAGATTGTTACTGTGCCAAATCCCCACTAATTTGAAAGCGCTGAATCCTTGTGTGTGGGGAATATGACTCCTCTGCTTGAGATAACCAGACCATAGTCTGCTGTGAAGAATAACATGACCATGGTTAAAGATGGAGGGCGGTAACACGGTAAACGAGTTTGCAGACACATTGAGGGAGTTAAGGGGGGGCTAAATGCTTATAATGGACGAACACACAACCATACTAATATCTGCTAGAAGGCGGTGACATAGAAATGTATGTTTGTAGCTAATATATACATAGATTCCAAGACTGTTACTGTAAATTGAGATCAAATAGTGTGTGGTCTGTCTGGGGGTGGGGAAGGGAGTTGTGAGCGTACCTGACAATCCTGGTAGATATGCAAGCTTAAAATGCCTACTGTGCTTTACGGCACGGCAGGTAAATTCATGAATAATAAATATGTGCTGTCAAGCCAAATCAAACGCGAGTTCACCCTAGAGTAGGATGTATGGGGGCAGAGGGTTGAATATTGTTGGTAGCAAAAGGAGTGGGATGGGGAGAATTTGCCCTAGAATTTGCCCTAGATGCAAACTGTGTTCTGTACAGTGCATTCTGCCACAGCAGGGACATCTTTCCGCTCTTAGGAAAGGGGAGGGACATCCTTCAGGCTATAAACCAACAATGTAAGCACCAGTCCCTATGCCCACGGAGCAGCATTGAATGGCCAGCTCAATAAATGTTTAACCGTAAAACCTCTCCAGGATAGGGTGACTTTCAGTATGCAGATTCCTTGTCGATGTCAAACCCCAAAGGCTGCTGTCTGAGCAGTCGTACCATGCAAGAAAACCTTTGAGTAATCCTGGGTTGTTTTGGACACTGGGTTCATCTTGGGCGATAGCAAAAACCACCCCTTTCCAACAGCTATCCTGCGCTGCAGTTGCCTAGTTAGGGTGAAATGCAGATGGTTTTAAAAACAGCTCACGTTACTGGAAAACCTACTTTTTCTACGGCACTGAACAGTCTTCAGTTCGAAGGTCCCAGGCTAGTCTTCCGGTCCAGAATGGAGAGAATAGCCTTGAAATACAAATTAATTTGCTCCAAGAATGGACTTGGAGGACAGAGAAATGGTAATCTGCGGAGTTTATACATTTGGAAACCCTTTAAACGTGACTGTTGGTTTTGCATTAAAATCTTTTGCGGCACAAATGAATTTGCTACAGAGGTAAACTCTTATACCTAGGCCCTTTGCCAGCAGTATGATAAATGAAAATGTGGGCAGTAGATGAGCTAAAACTTTCCAAATCCCAGATGGCCATATTAAATAATGTGGCACAACACATTAATTTTCACACATGCTGACCCACTCCCAGATTAAATATTTTGGCAGCAAGGAGGAGTTTATTTTAGTTCATGCATTCAAAATGTTTCGCAATACCTTTTTTCCTTTAAGCCGCATCCATGTAAAAAATAAAAATGTATTCTAATACTTTGCTATTGACATACACTTCATGAGATTATCAAGCGCCTTATGGTCTAAGCACAGGAGTCGCTTTGCTCTCTTTATTTTCCTTTTAATATTGGTTGAGACGTTAATTGGATCTTCCAGAACTTGTCCTTCTGAGTTCTATGCATCTGCCAGAGAATGCAATTTCTCTTTCAAGCATTATGAAGTGCCTCAACCCTCTAAAAATTGTATTGTGTGATATACGTATTGTTATTCTTCACTAAAAAAGATAAAACCCGTGTAAGGAAATATATCTGTACACCAGCACACATGGTGGTACGAAAACGTTTTCCACCAAATCAGCATTTTGTTCCCTGAAATGACGGACGGCTAGGAGACCTTTGTGAAAGACATCTTAACCCTTCCAAACAGAGTAAGATTGCAGATATGCACATTTGCCTGTAGGGAAACTGTAGCCTGGAGCTCCTTCTTAAAAGGAGACTTGTTCAAAGACCAAAGTAACCCCCTCTGTGACCTTCAATGCAGATGATTATAGCTGCCTTCAAATTTGAGGTAAGCAGATCATTTCAGTTTCAGGGGAGCAGGTCTCCTTTTATAAGTCTACATATGTAATTTTGATAATACGGTACTTAGGAGAGCAGCACACTCTACAGAAGAGGTTATAGTCCAATCACTGCAGATTTGTGAATGTGTCTCCTTTAAAGGCTGAAGAAAGTACCCTCTATGTCGGGTCAAAATTAATTCAGAACTATTGTTTATTTATGACGAGCTACTTCACTGATATGCTCTTATCACAGTTTCTCTGTACTAGTGTGTTCTTGATTACTGGCGAAATTGCCCACAAAGGGTCCTTAAATTCGAGGATAGTATGCCTCAAAAATAAGCTTAGCTGATGAAAGCAAATCACTGATGTAAGGGGCTAGGCTGGGATAGATCTGTGTGTTGTATGTTTGTCTATGGTTCTTTATAGAGTTCTAAAATCCTAACTGATATAATCAAGAGGAAGGGGTGTGTAGATATGGCAATCTATTTTGTCTCGTTTTGTTGAAGTTTGCATTGCAATGCTGGTATTTGTGTCAGATGTATATCAAGCTCTTACAGTTTACGCTCTTGTAGATTGGAGAGTACTGAAGATCTTTTTTCCCCTTCTATAGCGCTGGACGTTTGTGAAAAGTGGGGAGAGACACCGCCTCTGCAACCCAAGCATATGCGAGAAGCCGTCCGCAGGTTAAAGGCTCGGGGACAGATCCCAAATTCAAAATACAAGAAGATAATATTTAATTAATAAAATGTCTGTAAAAAACCTTCACAGCAGACTTGCATCAAGGAAGCAGCAAAGACCTTGATTATCCTCTTTGTACACTGGAGGTGCTGCTGAATGTCGTGTTGGTTGGAGGAAGTTTACTGATTCAGATTACAAGACAAGAGTTCTTTACCAATGAGTGTTGAACCAAGTTGGAAGAGCTAGGATTTCAAAATGGAAGAGCTAGGATTTCAACTGGCACCTAATTTGAGAGGTGGTTTGAACTATTGCACACCAGAACAGATATTTTCATAATTTTTACTATTAAGACAAACGAATAATTCTGTCAGTTTATATCCTCTTTTCCCAGTGACACTGTTGACTGTTTTAACTAAGCCTTTTCTGTCTGTGCAAGACATGGTTGGAGCTAAACACACAATTGACTCTTCATTTGCACTGAATCTTATTTAAACTGATTTCTTATTTTGAGAGTACTTTCTTCTTCTTGAGATGGCTCTTGGGGATGTGCTGACAAGTTCAAAATCCACCGCCCCTACCCCCACAGCTTCTAACCTAAGATCCAGTCTTGCTCCCCTCGATCTCGTACACGTTTGTAATCTTTGGAAATGTATGCATTTAGTTCGGGAGCAGTTCAGGGGGAGTATCAGATGTTTATCTCTATAAGCAGCAGGCACTCAAACATCTGGTCAGAGCCTCCGGACTTAAAGGTCTTGGTCATAAAGACACCTTCAGTGTTAACTATGGTATAGTTTTTTTTCTTACAACAAATTATTTTTGGATGTACCCAGTAGAGGCCTTCAGAAAGGCACAGTTGAAGCTGTGACAATCTTGATATCCCCTCGAGCAGGTTTCGGAGGGAATACACCCTTTGTCCTCATGTGCATCTGGAGAGTGGATTCGTTTTTTTTTTTTTAAATATAATAAAGGAGGTTGAATTGTAACTAATTACAAATACTGCATACCAAAGCGAACACTTGGGCTGTTAATGGGTTGGTGTGGCTCTTTCTCCAATATAATCTTCAAGACCATTAGGTTTCTCACAGAGGTAAATATAAATGCTATTTTCTGGGAACAGTTGCAGTCCAGGCAACCACTTAAAACTAAATCACTTTGAGAAGTTTCCATATGCTTTCAGAAAGGAGCTGCATGTTTGGTGTTGGGAGTTTAGTAGAAGGAGCTATAGCCAAGAAGGTAATGAAGAGTTACTCTGGCAGTTTTTCCTAAAACTTTAGAACACCCAAAAACCCTCCAGTATAGGGGCAGTGGTTTCCATAGTTCTTGTGTGAAATGTTTGCAAGGAGCTATCGCAGAGCCAAAACCAAAGGCACACCTGTGTATCATGTCAGATGTGTGCTTTGTCACAGACCATCCATATTAAGGTGCACCTTGGACCGCTGTCTTATTGCACTAGCCATCTTCCTGTGTCTTATGTCTGCATGTCTTGCTGGCTAGAGTGAAGGGATGATAGACGTTAGTAATGATGAGGGCTTTGGATGAGTGTTCTGTGTGGAGTGTCCCTTGGGGACTGTACTCCAATGAGTCAGCTGGCTGATGACTCACTTTTCCTTAATGTACCTTTTTAAAGGCTTAACTTAAAATTGAGGTCATACTTTCCTCCTTAGACCTACACTGCTGCCTCCACTGTCTGCCTCAAGAGTAAGGCAATAATTTGCTACATCTGAACTCTGTACAAGTGCAGTATGGCTTGGGGATAGCAGGGGTGGATGCCACTTGGTCTCTTGGGAAAGCTCCCTAAAGAAAGCATTCTCCCGGGGGGATACAAGTTTATGCTGTAAATATTACAGGAGAAAGGCGTTCAAAACATACCGTGAAACTGGTTTGATGTGATGCATTCATATGCTGAAGACCTGAACGTGTGTGGTAGGTTGAGTACACCATGGCAAGAAAAAGTATGTGCACTTCCAGATGCTTCACACCACTGGGCTATAAACATAGACTTGAGACCTACATTATGCACAATTGTATATGTAATGCTTATTATGTGACATTTTAATTTCAAAGTCTGCTGTGCTGCAGAGGGATTTACAGGTAAAGTAAAATGACGTTCTCAATTATTTGAAAAATATTAATGCTAAGCCACTTTTCTAGTGCTTAAAATGTACCTCCATATCAGTATGCTTCAAGTATTCCTGCAATTTTCCAAATATTGTTAAATGGTCGGAGTGCCAGGAAGAATCTTATCCACAGCTGTGGCTGACATGTTTCAGCCAGTGGTGTTTACTTCCAGGGTCTTAATCAAGGCTGCTCTAGATAAGCAATAGAAAGATACACACATGGTCAAATCATTCTCGTGTTTGAATTGCCGACAGTCTAAAATGTGACTGTAGGACAATCGATAGTGGAACAAATCCTAATGAAACCTTCCTTCCTCCATTCCCCAAACATATGGAGTGCTTCTCAGTATCTGACTGGCACATACAATTTTCTCGGGCACCAATGAAAAAGTGGCCCATAGTTGCAAAAAACAATTCATTAATTTTGTAGCAGACAGTTTAAGTGGTACCCAAGTAGGCGTTAAAAAAGGATTTTGATACAAATTGGGCATTTTAAAGATTATCTATTCAGTAACACTGGTCAAAACTACTAACCACATGGTGAAATAACTCATCAAACTGGCCCACGTTTGCCCAAATAGTGGCACACTTTGACCCCAAAAAACTGGCCAGACTCACGTTTTGGGTTTGGCAATTGCCCTATAGGCCAGTCATAGCCTGGTGCTTCTCTTTTTAATTTTTTTTTTTTTAGAAACATGCTGATTAGTTTGCTGTGGAAAACACTGTTGTTAGGGGTCTACCCCTCTTGCCCCCTCCCCCCCCCCCGGTCAAACCCAATCCCACTGTTGGGAGCATCAGACCCCTAACACCCATGTGTGAGTTGTTAGGGGTCTGGACCAAGGACTGAATGCCCTAATGGTGGGTTCAGATATTGGTACAGGGAGGGGGGGGAGGGGTGGGGTTATGTTGAGATCCAGACCCGCTACACTGGTGTGCTGAAGGTTAGGGGTCTGGAGCGAGTGCGGACTGCCCCGAACAGTCTGGGAAAAGAAATAATATATATAGCCCATTACCTTGTCCCCAAGGTGTGGCGGGGAGGGCGTCCCGGAGCCGGGAGCAGAAGGTAAAAACCGCCACGGAAGGCTTTTCATGTTACAGCAGGGGCCATATTGGACTGAGCTGCTGCTAGTTTTTTTTTTTTGGCCTGAGCCCTCAACCCTGTCTGTCCCCTCACTAAATCCCGCGCTAGCCTGACAGTGTGCACCCACCTGGACATGAGGCCACAGTTTGAATTCTGCTGCTCTAGAGTCTTCATTTTATCCAACAAAATTTGAACACAGAGTATGTCTTTACCCCCCGCTTTGCAGCTAATTGAAGTTTTATTCCACTGCTATACACTATATATGCATCCAATGGAACAATAGGTTCTGCTGCATCTTGCTTCGTTCAAAGAATCTTTCTGTATGGTCACAGTTCAGTAACTACTAACGAGTTTACGAGCAGGGGCTGATCAGTCCACCAAGATGGTTGGTAAAACACCTCCTTTTTAGTTGTAGATGAATGTCCAAATGGTTGAACACATGTTTCAAACAGTAATGCTTGCGATTATATAAAACAATGGATGCTGCTTGTGTTTATGTCAATCTGGGGAGCTATGGCATCAATTTATGCCAGATATCATACAATACTGTCATCATTGTTTGTCCAGCAGAACACATTTTTAGGGAGTCCAGGCCTTTTGTATGGAGTGGATCGATCTAAATGTGCTAATTACTGTCCCAGTATCCTCTTGTAATACAGGAGGACTTACGCACCAATAAATGAACACTAATCGGATGGAAGCATGGAAGGTCCTCCTCACTGGGCCATCAGTCGAAGTGACTGATATCTCCCTGTGGGATTCAGTGTCGGGTGACCGCTCACCAACCATATTTATTTGCCTTCTGTTTTGATAATATCTCGATTTTGTTACTATTTTGGGAGGGGGTCTTGGTGGGAAGTGTTTGTTTGACCACAGAGATGGGAGATTTATCTCTTATTGGTATGATAGTGTTGGGGAGATGTATAATTTGTATGCTTCATCCCCTCTCCTAGTGAGACCCCCAGCACTTTTTGCTGGTCTTCTGGACCTTTTTCTTTCGATCCTGAATTGAGTGTAGCCTTTTTCCACTAATTCATTCTGGTGGGCTCAGTCTTTTGGAACTCTATTTTTTTGTATTCTACCTGTACTATGGTGTCTGTCTGCTCCATAGCTCTTAAAGGCATGTGTGTTCTTACTACTGCAGCCTACAGCTCCTTATAAGCAGTGTTGCTGGGGATACTTGGGGTCCTCCTTTTGAAGATTCATTTTTTTCTATAGCCTACTAGTTCTTAATTATAGAGAGATACTTCGTATTTCTCCCAAAAGTCTATAGTCTGAGAAATTGGCACACACCAGCTTCAGTGGGGTGCCAAAGGGATACCTAGTATCTCTGCTCATGTGACTTTTTAGTCACATAGACAATCCCCTAGTTATGGCTGATGGCAATGGACGTGTTATACCAACTATTGTGTTGTTTTTATACGGCAGGCTATGTCCAAAGCCTTGGTAGTGCACAATAGAGGCACCCCAGTACCAACTTGGGGCCTCGCTTCTTTTTCCGCCATTACTAGTGTGGTTATTCTTTATTAGCCCTTCTTTTACCATTCTTGGAATGGGAGGCGTGTGTGTTTTGCCTTTGGCAGGAACCCTTGGGTGTCCCCACCTAGGCTCTAGTGTGTCTGGGTAGACTGGAAGTGGGTGAGGAGTCTTCCACCACCTGTCCTTTGTCTGCCAGAGGGCCTGAATAGGACCAGCTCCCACAGGACAGCCAGACACCTCGTTCTGAGATTGCAGAGGAGTGTATGCTGGAATTATATAAAAGGTGAGTCTACTGGAGTGAAAAACAAGTCGACCACTGGAAGCTGAAGTAACCAAAGAAGATAACAACCAGAGATGCCTGCAGATCCTTTGCAACACTGAAGCGACCACTGCTGCCCTGACCCTGTTTTCTGTGTGACAGAGGAGCTCCTAAGAGATAACGACTTCTTCCCTTTGGCTGGCGGGAACAATCAGTCCCAAGACTAACTTTGAATTGAGCCATCTCCCGAGGTCCTAGGAGTTTCCAGAGCTGCGGAACCCCAATACCAAGAGACTTGCTGCCCATTTTCAGTGCATCTTCTTGGAAAGGCCGAATGTGTCCCAATCTTTGAACCTGTAAGGACACTCCAGAGATCCGGTCCAACTAGACCAGAGGAGATCCGATCCAACTTGCCCAGACCCCCTCATCAGAGCGTGGGACTGCAGGAAGCAAAGAAGATTGAGCGGGTAATCCGTGTCCTTTGTTGGTGCTGCAGAAAAGACACCAAAACCGCAGAGTGAACCAAGAAGTTGTTGAAATGTGTACCCCAGGTCCTCCCTCGAGATTGCTGCTGAGAGATCCCGTTCATTGTCCTGCCTTCACTCATCAGACCAAGGAATCGCAGGTCAGGTGAGCTGAAATAAAGCAGAGCATACATCACGAACATTTTCCTCTAACCTAAGGTACTGTGGGGGTGTGGGAGGCAGAGGGGGGCAGGAAGGTATTGCTTACCCGATTCCAAGAAGTCGCTCCAGATCGATGGAGTGCACCTAGAGGTGTCCAGGGTCACTACCTCCGACTCAAGCCGCTGCTTGTGTCCCTTCATTGAGTCCTTGGTCTGATGAGTGACTTGCTGGGACTGGAAGAAGTCCACAGGAACTCTTCGTATTCTGCTGCTTGTCAAGACTTTGAGCCCTCTCTGAACTCCCTTTAGTTAGGGTTGCAATTTGGGACATAAAAGACATACTGGGTGAAGAAACCCTCTATAGGACCTTGAACCAGGCTAATGTTAGACTAGCTAACCATTTTCTTTCCTTTAGTGAATTTACTATATGATGGGTTATTTATAATGTGCTTAATACCCAGAGCTTTCTAAGCGTGGACCCGGGGATCAAACCGGTGTTGCTACGTGTCGCCTTGCTTCCACGGCGAGCATTTTGCTGCTGAGCTATCCTCCCAAGACTATTTATGTTTTCAGATTAAATGCATTACCGTATGAACTGCTAGAATCCACAGGTGCGCATAATAACCAATATTACAATAACCTTGTCTTTTTCCTTTCTAACTTTGCTTCAAATGTAACCGCAAACACACACAAGTGAAAGTGCCATTTGAAGTGTGTTCTAGTGTAAACGTCTAAAGTATTTAAAGTGATTTTGGTGTGTATATATAATTTATATAAATTAGAAGTGTCAGAGTTTCTTTGGTGTGTATGTCTGAGGTTCAGTGTACTTGCCTACAGCGCACATCTTCCTTTTAAGATAAGCTTGACTGCTCTGCCACTCTACCAAGTTCCTGACTTAGTACAGACTGATACGAAGAGTTGGAGATCTACAAACCACTGGGATAGCTTACGAAAGTCTTACTTTAGGAAAACCCCCCTAACAGATGGCATTTATTGAGCGCAGACCTAGCTTTGAGAAGCAATGGAGTGCTTTACAGAGGTATACACCAATAGAGATAGATAATGGATCACTTTACAGAGGTGTACAAGCAGGGGTGCAAGATACAGAGGAGGGGTACAGCTGTGGTGGGGAGGAGAGTGGTGGCCGGTGTCTAGCGGGTCAGGTGGCCTAAGGGGTGACGTGATGATCTAGGTGTTGAGGTGAGACTCCTTGAAGAGGTAGGTCTTGAGTTCTTTTCTGAATTGTAGGAGCGTGGGGACAAATCTGATGCCGACGGGGAGTTGGTTCCATAGTCTTGGGCCATAGGCTGAGAAGGCTTATTTCTCCAGCATGGGGTCTGGCATGGATTCACATGCTCAAGAATATTCCCCGTCGTCAGGCTGGGAATCCTCGGTAAAGAAAAATCAGTATCAGTTTCGTTTCTGATCTGTCTTTCGTAGTAGTAACTAATCACTGATCTCTGCGTCATATTGACCACAGCCAATGACTGCCCTCTCCCTAAGCCCCGCCTCTGGCAGCCATCCTCAGATTTTGACCGCACGTTCAAGTGTTGGTATCCTCGTGCTATTGCTCTCGAGCTTTAGTGCGTTTTCGCGCTTTTTCATAGGAAAATTCTCTTTTTTCGGTCAAAAGAGCCTCAAGCTCCACCGTTTCTTTATCCGATCAACGGGGACCCGGGTCGGATTCTTCTACGCCCCTCAAGGGTGAAGATTTTGTCGAGCCACACTTTTGGAGGATTCCAGAAGTTTCTCAGGCCCATCTCGGACATGGCCCAGGAGAAGGGAAGCTAGACGCCCGGAAAGCTGTTCAGGGTCTGCCCTGGATGCCAGCTTCAGAATGTCTTCAAGGAGGACGAACACTCCCTTTGCCTCTACTGCCTGCATGAGGACAAGACGCACGTGGAGAAGGACTGTGCGTTTTGCGGGAACATGTCGGAGCGGACCATGAAGGACCGCCATCTGCGTCTCGCCAACTGGCTAGAAGGGAAGAGCCCGTCAGGTGAGAAAAAGAAGAAGTCCGAGCGGTCTTCTAAGACATTTGAGGGCGCCCCGGCGACGGGTGCCCAACAGAAGGCCAAGCACCGCGAGTCCACTGGCACCGGGAGCGCCGAACGGTCGGGCTCTTCGGTTGCCAGGCAGGGCGCAACCTCCCCGGCGCCATCAACCACGAGCCAACGCTCTGGCTCGGGTAAGAGGAAGTCCGAGCACCCGGCGAAGCTTCTGGAGATGCCCCGGTCGAGCTCGAAGGCCCCATCAGAGGGGGAGCGAGGCGGTGACCCTCCACCCCCCCCCCCCAAGGAGAAGGCGGTGAGCGCACCTAAGGTGGTGAAAGCCTTGATCCACCCTGTCAAGGCCTCTATCGAGACAGTCGCGGCAGCCCTGGCCCAGCCTGTGGAGGCTACACCAGTGGAGGCGACCTCGGGGCCCAG
Source organism: Ambystoma mexicanum (assembly GCF_040938575.1). Lineage (NCBI taxonomy): Eukaryota > Metazoa > Chordata > Amphibia > Caudata > Ambystomatidae > Ambystoma > Ambystoma mexicanum. The sequence goes on from NC_090938.1 coordinate 142,590,299, forward strand.
AGTCTCCCTGCCACCGCAGAGGGAGTCCACTTTCAAGCCCATCGACGACCCCTGTGAAACCTCCGACGGAGAAGAAAAAGGGGGGGGGCAGGAGGCCGTCGTGGATTTGGCCTCAACCTCTGAAGAGGAACTGATCGAAGTCTTAAGCCATGGCATTGGCGTGGAAGAAGACCAGCCCGTCGGGAGGGACCCCGACGAAGGAGACGACGAGAACGTCAAGGGTGCCGACGAGGTTCCTGACCGCCCGTCGGAACCCCCTCAACCAGTGCCGCAAGACAACTCGGCGGCCATTTTGTTGGCTATACAGTCCTTATGCTCGGAGATAAGGACGAGATTGCCGTTACCACCAACGGAGGAACCGCTCCCAATGGGGGACCCGGAGCCAGGCCCTTCTGGGAGCCCTCCTCCTAAGAGAAGAAGGATTCATCCTCCACCTCCTTTTCAAACATCGCGCCCTGCTCAGCCCTCCTCCCTGTCTACTACCCGTGGGGATGATACAGGGACGGACACTGCCGCGACGGGTACAGACGACTAAGTTTACGACGAGGATCTTCCGTCGTCGCCTCCTCCCCGGGCTTCCCCGCTCGACGAGATTGGATTGTTTCATGCCATGACCGCCAGGGCATCCAAGCTTTTCCAGCTCTGCCCGGAAGAGAAGAAGGAAGGTTTCCTTTATCAACGGCGCGAGACCAAGAGGAAGACGGTCCTCGCTGTACCTCTACTGGACGATATCTGGGATGAGGGTCTCGCCCTCCTCAAGAACCCATCCACAACGCCTGCGAGAAGGGATCGGTACGAGAAGAAGTACCGGGTCCCGGACGCACCCCCCTTGTGCCTTCGGGCACAGCCGACCCCGGACTCGGTCGTCTCTGCGGTGGCCAGGAAGAAAGCGGGGGGGGGGCATTGGCCTCTACGTCAACCTCCTCCTCCCCCCCCCCGCCCCCCCCGGATGGCGAGGGAAAGAAATTGGACACGATGGGGAGTTGTGGTACAAGATCGCCCCCCTGCTGGACTTCCTACCGGACGACAAGAGGGCGGAGGCCCTAGAGATCTTGCAGGAAGGAGAAGTGGCGTCGGACCACGCCATGACGATAGCGACGGACATCGCTGACACCGGGTTTCGCCAGTTGGGCAACGGCGTGTGCCTTAGACGGCGTGGATGGCTTAAGGCAACAGACTTCCGGCAGGACGTGCAGACCAGAGTTTTGGACATGCCGTTCGACGGGAGCAACCTGTTTGGGGAAAACAGTGGACGATTCCCTGCAAGCCATCAAGACGGACACAGAGACGGCCCGGGCTCTTGGTGTTCTCCAGCAGCGACGGCTACCCTTTCGGAGCGCCGGAGGCAAGCAGGGTGCCTCCAAAGGTTCCGGCGGCGGATATTCCACCTACCGTCAAGCGGCCCGTTCGTCGACACAGGAAGCCTACAGGGGACGAGGCAAGTCGGGCGGACCCCGCCGTCGTCGCCAGGGAGGACAAGGCGGCAAAGCCTCGTCGAAGCAGGACTGAACCGGCCATGGGGTCGGGCCCCCACCGAAGCACCCCGGTGGGAGGCTGGCTGGTGAACTTCGTCAGCGTGTGGGAGTCCATCTCCACCGACCGTTGGGTGCTGGACGCCCTGGCCCAGGGTCATGCGCTCAAGTTTCTAAAGAAGTGCCCGCGCGTCCCCCCCGTGGCCAGGAAGGAACATCACGTCCCTCAACTTCTCTTGGAGGTAAAGGCGATGCTCAAGAAAGGCGCCATAGAGCTCGTCCCAAAGAGGCTTCGGGGCTCCGGAGTTTACTCAAGATACTTCCTCGTGAAGAAGACGACAGGAGGATGGCGTCCCATCCTGGACCTACGACGACTGAACAAATTCATCAAGGCACAGAAGTTCCGGATGGTCACCCTCCAGCACGTCCTGGGTCAGCTGGAGGAGGGCGATTTCCTGTCGTCGTTGGATTTGGAGGATGCTTACTTCCATATCCCCATCCTAAAGGGACACCGAAAGTTTCTCAGATTCGTGGTCCAAGGGCGTCACTACCAGTTCCCTTCGGATTGAGGTCGGCACCCAGGGTGTTCATCAAGTGCCTCGCACCGGTGGCGGCGCGGCTGCGCCTGGATGGGATCCACGTCTACCCCTACCTGGACGACTGGCTCATCCGAGCAAAGACAAGGGAGCTTGCCGCGGAGCACATGGCGAGGACCGTCCAACTACTCACAGACCTGGGATTCTCCATAAACTACGCCAAATCCCACCTGGTGCCCGCGCAAGACGCACTGTTTCTGGGAGCGAAACTCGACACAGTGGCGCTTCTGGCCTCGCCGTTGGAGGAAAGGACTAGGGCCATCTTGGGCAAAGTGCAGCGGATGCTGGTTGCGGACGCGGCCAGGGTGAGGTCCATCAAATCCCTCCTCGGAATGATGTCTTCTTGCATTTCTCACATCCGCCTGTGCAGGCTTCGGATGCGCCCGTTACAGGAGTTCCTGGACGCTCGCTGGATCCAGATGACGGGCAGCTTTGAGGACAGGATCACACTCGACGAGAGTTTCTGACGAGCGATCCGGTGGTGGGGCACCCGCGCGCATCTGACGGCGGGCATGGACTTCCAGACCCAGGGCCACCAGAAGACAGTGACCACGGATGCCTCCCTGGAAGGGTGGGGAGCGCACACAGAAAATCTGCACGCGAGAGGCCTTTGGCTTCTGACGGAGAATTCCCTCCATATCAATGTCCTGGAGCTCCGTGCAGTGTTTTGGGCCCTCCGGTCCTTTCTTCCATCCCTCAAGGGCAAGGTGGTGAGGATCTTCACCGACAACACCACCACCATGTTCTACATCAGGAAGCAGGGCGGTACCAGATCCCCAGCCCTGTCCAAGGAGGCGCAGGATCTGTGGCATTGGGCCATCGCCCAAGGGATGTTTCTGGTGCCGTTTCATCTGGCAGGAGTAAAAAACACCATCGCCGACTCGCTCAGCAGAGAGCTGCGCTCGAGCCACGAGTGGGAACTACGACAGGATCTATTGGACCGCCTCTTCCGACGGTGGGGCACACCCCAGATCGATCTGTTAGCGACGGCGACAAACTCCAAGTGCCGGAGGTTCGCCAGCAGGTTTCCCCAGCCGAGGAGCATGGGCGATGCTTTCCCGTTGCCCTGGGAGGGCCTGTTTCTATACGCGTTCCCTCCATTGCCGTTGCTGATCCGACTCATCAACCAGCTCAAGAGGTCACGGTGCAGGATGATCCTCGTCGCACCTGCGTGGCCGAGGCAGATATGGTTGCCGGACCTTCTGGACTTGTCAGCGTCCCCGTCAGTCAAGCTGCCAGTGGACGCAGATCTTCTCTCCAGGGAAGGAGGCGCCATCTTCCATCACGACCCGAAGTCGCTGAACTTGCAGGCCTGGCTCCTGCAGCGCTTGAGTTTGGAGGTTACGACATACCGGCTGACTGCAGAGAGGTTCTTGCAAAGGCCAGGGCGTCCTCAACTCTTAAATGCTACGGACACAAATGGAAGAGGTTCTCTGTCTGGTGCCACGCACAGAAGATTAACCCCTCTACGGATTACGGCTCCTCAAGTACTGCCATACCTACTGACGCTGGCCAAGGCTGGACTGGCGCACGCTTCCATCAAGATTCATCTTGCTGCGATCTCCCGATACACCAGAACCGTCTTTGTGGTCTCATCGTCTGGTGAAAGAATTCATGAAGGGACTGTTCAGATCGTTCCCGCCGGTGAAGGCTCCGGCCCCGGCGTGGGAGCGCAACGTGGTGCTGACCAAGCTCGTGGGACCTCCGTTCGAGCCTCTGCACTCAGCTCCGTTGAAGTTCTTGTCGTGGAAAACAGCGTTTCTTGTGGCCATCCCCTCCGCACGACGGGTGGGAGAGATCCAGGCCCTTTCCTGCAAGCCCCCGTACTTGACTTTTCACGACACGAGGGTAGTGCTCAGGACGCACCCCTTCTTCATGCCCAAGGTGCCGTTGGACTTCCACCTCAACGAACCCTTGGTGTTGCCTGTTTTCTTCCCGTCGCCTTCGTCGCCGGCTGAAAGGACTTTGCACTCGCTGGATGTGGCTAGAGCGCTGAAGTTCTACGTGGACCGCACAAAGAGTTTTCGGAAGACGTCACAACTTTTTGTGAACTTTGGACCTGTCAATCAGGGGAAGGCTCTCTCAAAGGCTTCCATTTCCAGATGCCTCTCCGGCTGTATCATGTACTGTCATCGGTTGGCAAACCGACCGCTGCCCGGCCGTCCGAGAGCCCATTCCACCAGAGCGATCGCAGCTACCACGGCGTTCCTATCTGGTGTGCCCCTGCTGGATATCTGCAGGGCTGCTACGTGGAGGTTGACGCACACCTTCACGAAATTCTACTGCGTCGACCGGGATTCCAGGGAGGAGTCCAGGGTCGGCCAGGCAGTGCTGCGCAACCTGTTCGCTTAAGGTGAGCATGGTGAGGAGGTAAGAGATGCTTAATATTGAGTTGTTTTATTGCTTAATGTTGAACCTGTTGCCACCTCCCGTGGTTGTGCATGTGTGTACTGCTATGTATTCTTTTATTCATGAGCATGTGAATCCATGCCAGACCCCAGGCTGGAGAAGGAACAAGTTACTTACCTGTAACTGTTGTTCTCCAGTATGGGTCTGGCATGGATTCACATGCGAACCCTCCCGCCTACCCCTCTGCGGCTCTTCACTTGGTCATACTGCCACTTCACGTGCTACCAAATCTGAGGATGGCTGCCGGAGGCGGGGCTTAGGGAGAGGGCAGTCATTGGCTGTGGTCAGTATGACGCAGAGATCAGTAATTGGTTACTACTACGAAAGACAGATCAGAAACGAAACTGATACTGATTTTTCTTTACCGAGGATTCCCAGCCTGACGACGGGGAATATTCATGAGCATGTGAATCCATGCCAGACCCATGCTGGAGAACAACAGTTACATGTAAGTAACTTGTTCCTTTCTGCAGCAGCAGATTTCAAGTCTGCACGTGTCCTGGATTCTGGTGGTGCCCTGACAGCTGGAGTTGCAGAGTTTCTCCCGGAGGTAGCTGGGTGGCTGCCTTATAGATGATGCAGCAAGACTTGAAGGTGATTTGTGTGTGCAGTGGGAGTCAGTGAAGGACGATGAGGACTGGGGTGATGTGGTTGTATCTGCGTAGACCCTTGAAGAGGCGTGTGGCCGCTTCTCAGGGGCAGAAGGGAGGAAGATGGGAGGCCTTTGAGGAGTGCATTGCCACCATCCAGAGGATGGGAGAGGACTAGTGCTTGAACGGTGGATCTAAAGCTGTCTGGAGGGAGGAAGGGCTTGCCTTTCCACAGGAGGGAGAGCTGATACCAAGCTATCTGAGTTTTCTTAGCTATGTGTGTCTTGAAGGAGAGGTGTTTGTGAAACCCAGGCGACTTGGCACAGGAGGTGAGCTCGGGTGTGAAGCCCTCTGAGTTCATGGTTGATAGCCAGGTCTGTATGTCTGGGTGTTTGGTGGTGTTGGTGAGGAGTAGGAATTCGGTCTTGGAGGAGGTTGAACTTCAAGTATGCACTAGACATCCAAGACTCGATCAGCGAAAGGTAGGGTTTGAGCCTATGGATGTCCTTGATGCAGTCAGTCTTGAGGTGTATAGCTGTGTGTTGGTGGATTTGGATATGGTGTGTGGCTAGGATGGCTCCCAGCAGCTCCATGTATATATTGCAGATCACTGGGGAGAGGATGGAACACTGTGGGACTGTGGGACTCCACAGGTGACTGGGAAGCATTGGCGATCTAGAGGAGTCCATCTGAACAAACTGCTTGTGGTTGGCGAGGTAGGACTTGAACACTTGCATACAAAGAGAGGGAACCTGCTAATTTATGTAACCTAACATGTAGGTAAATGTCCCTATCAACAGACTCTTAACGTGGCTAAACCTAGTCTGCATGACTATTACCTCACTGTGAGTACTTAGAACTTCATCCTGTAACATGTTTAAAACCATAGCACTGGACTTGTACCTTCACCCACTTTTATTCATGTACTGTCCAGTCTATCTATTACTAAAAACATCTGGCTTAAACAACATATAACAGAATTTCTGAATTGACAACATATTGTCGGGACACTCTCTAGTTAATGACCTGTTACCATCTGCTCTTTTTGAAACATTTTACTATAAAGAACCAAAAGAGCGAATATTGTGTGGATGAGCACAACTCATTCCCAAACAACGTCAACTGGTTTCAGTGGCATCTAGCTTATAACACCACCTTCAGGACAAAAACCTATCCCGGAGATTTACCAGACCTTCCTTTGGAATTGCTGTGTTGCCAGACCAGTCCACAACCTTATTTTGTGCTATAGTTCACACGCTTGCAACCTCTAGAGACAATAGACACCTATCCGTGCTCCCATTCTCACCTTTTCATTTCTGAGATCAATACCTCATGATCCAAAAGTTACTAATTAAAAATGAATTAAAAGGTTTTAAAACAAAGTTTCAATGAATTAAAAACATCCCAATATGGCTGAGCAAAACTGCAGCCACTCCTCAATGTGTCCTTATGGGGCTGGTGCACGTATGGTCTTTGATACAGGGTGTGTAGCATCTCCTGTCTATGGCTGTTTGTGAATCGCAGCTGGCTGTCCTCCCATCTCACACTCGAACAGGGACAGAAACATATTGTGCAAGCTGTTATGTGTACTGTTCGCCCCAACATCACAGTCTATTGACTTCCGAGCCGAGTGGTTGGCCCGAGACATTTCTCTGATCAGTGCAGACCACTCTTCAGTCGCAGCCCCAACCTGGCTTAATTACCAATGTTTCGTTTTACCTTACTGATGGGCTTGCAACATCCAAAGGAGCGCTGTGTTAGTTGTCGCGTCTCTTGTTTATTGGGTAACCCGACTGCCGTATTGCATGGCTAACTTAATGCAGCACCGGGCTTGTAGAAAGTGATGACGGTCCAGCCGAGCCCTTCTTGGTGTCGATCTACACTTGTGGCCATTTTGTAGTAGTTACAATCTGCTCATATACTAGTATGTTGCTAGCAGTGTTGGTGCTCTCTGTCATTTCAATCTCGAACTGTTACATTTTCTCTTAGTTATATTTATTATTTACTATATTCTGCATTTCTTTCTTGCAATCGCTCTCGTAACAACCCATTCTCTTAATATCGCTAGGATTAGGACAGTCTGTCTTTTTCAATTGTTTGTTTTATCATTTTTATTAACCGTTACGTTAGTCAACTGGCGTCAGTTCTCAGATATTTATAGCCCTGAGTCAACCACGTTCTATGTGACTAATGTTGACGGGTATTACCAAAGAATGGTGTAATTTCTGAACACCCAGTTTTTTTGTTCCTGCAAAAGGAGGCTCACAATATTCCCTCCTCTGATTGGGACCTTGACCTGTTCAATAACAGTCAATTGCACGTCCTTTTCAGGATGGCCCTGCTCCACAAAGTGTGCTACCAAAGGGGCTGTTATTTTTCTAGTTAGTTCTTATACACGATTTATGCTCAGTAATTCTTTGTCAAATTTTTCGTGTGGTCATCCCCACATACTGTAAATTCACACAGACATGTGATCACATAAACATTCTGGGTGTTAGTAAGCCCTCTTAGTTGCCATGGGGACTTCAGCTCAATTTATGTATTTGGCTTCTGGTAGACTGGGGTCAGACTGAGCAGTTCCCCACACAGTGTATGTGCTGTTGGTGGACCGGCTGTCCAGTGTGCCTTGTCTGCATTCTTGGTCAACTCTTTATCAGCATGTCTCTCGCGTCTACGTCTCTTTATTGCAAAACGTGGTTGCTCCATGTTACCAGTGCCTGCATTGAGAAGCGACCATAAGCAATAGACCTCCTTCTTGATCTGATTTACCAAGGGTGAATTACACCACCGCCACTATTTGTGTTCATTGCCTTCTTATTGGGGTGTTGTTGTAGAGTTATTTCTCTCTGGATATTGCCTGCTCTCTTCCGAGCCCGTTTTATCACCTTTTATGGGTATCCCCTCAATTGCAATTTGTGACATAGTTCCTTTGCTTGTTTCACATATTCCCATAATGTGGAACAATTCTGTTGATACCTGAGAAGTTTCGCAAATGTCAAATTGTCACGCAAATTCCTAGGGTGGTGTCCTAGTGTAACAGTGAATTCCTGTCAGTTTTCTTGTGATACACAGTCGTTGCCAGACCACCCTCATCCGCTGTAATCCAAAGGTCAAGAAATTAGATGGTTCCTTTTATTTTGTATAGTCGTTAATTAAAGATGTTGATTCTGTGTGTTCAGCCATTTATAGGTTTCAAGTTCCAATTCTGTCTCTTTGAAATTGAACAAAATATCAATATATTGTCGCCACACACCTATATATATGCTGACCAAATGGATTGTTGGCATAAATGCAATCTTCCTCATATGCACTGACATAGAGATTTGACAAACTAGGGGTAAAGGTTGCCTTCATAGCTGTGCCTGAGGTTTGTTGATAAAATTGCCAGTCAACAAGGAAAACATTCTTTGGGAGTGCAATCTCTGTGAGCTGTAAAATACATTGAATTGGAATCTGAGGGGTGGGGCAACATTTTTCTAAGACCCTCTGGCTCATTCGTAGGGTCTCCAGTTGTGGTGTCCAACGACTCTACATCTAGAGTTACCAACTATTCAGTTTTTCCATCGAATTGTCTGTCCTTTAGCAACAATAACATTGCTGTTGTGTCTTTAATATAAAGCCTGGATTTTGGTACTAGATCTTTCAAAAAGAAGTCAACGAATTGTGACAGAGGCTCAAGTATAGACCCAATATGTGACACTATTGGCCTCCCTGGTGGGGGATCTCTACCTTTGTGTATCTTGGGTATATGCATACAGTGTCCCGGTCTGTGGAAAGTCTGGTATCAGAAAATCTGTCTCCTACCTATGACTCCAACCCGGCTTCCAGTATGACCGGATTAATGAGATCTCTCTGTATTTTAGTGGGGCCACATGAAAGGGGGACATAACTATCTCTATCATGAATCATATCAATCACTATTTTGTAGTATATCAGTTGTATTCATTATTACGATAGCACCACCTTTATCAGCCAGTTTAATGGTAATCTCCTTGTTTATTACATTTCTATTGCGCAACTATAAACCCATGAGTGTGAGGGCGCAGACAAAACAAGAAAGGTCAAGCAAAATTAGTGGATCCGGAAGCAGACGGAGAGATTAAGGATCATATACTACTACTTGAAAAGAAAGGTTTTTAAGTCCTTCTTGAAATTGCTCAGGGCTACAGAGAGTCTCAACTGCAGTGGAAGGGTGTTCCAGATAGCTGCTGCCACAAAGGCGAAGGCACCCCATTGGGCTTTTTGGTTTTTACTTTGGACTGATGGAGCAGGTTCTGATTGTTGGAGCGAAGATTTCTGCAATTAGGTTTTATTCGGTTTATAGTAATAATTTCGAAACCAATAATGTCGAAAGTCATTTTTTCGAAAAAAAGTCGCATAATTTTTAATGCATTTTTTTTCCGAAATGGGGGCGTTCCCCCCCAACCCCCCTTTTTACATTTTTTTTTTTTTTGTTTTACCAATTTTATTTTAATCCCGAACCCCAAAATAAATATATAATTAAAAAGAACAGAATTCGGCATTTTTTTCAGACATTATTTTTTGGGAAAAATGACCGACCACCGTTTTATTCTGATATATCTTTGAAGGTAGGTGGGCATAGTGCCCTTGAGACATTTAAAAGTAATAACCATGAGTCTGAAGGTGATGCGCGCATCCACGGGCAACCAGTGGTTCCCCAAATTGTGTAGGGCCTGCCTTTCTAGCCTGTTACAGTTGTTAAAAGATGGCTTTAAACCCTGCTCTAGTTTCTCAAACGACTTAAACAATGTTTTTTGAAATGTATATGATTTGGCTAATACTGTACATGTAGGGTGATAAAATCCTGAACATTTCTTCTTCTGGTGTGATTTCAGTTTTCCCAAAGATTTGCTTCAGCCTTATTTTGCGCATCATTTTGGAGAGTTCAATTCTTGTGACAAATGGATCATAGTTGGCAGTTGGAACAAATTAGGGCCCCTTTTGGAATACCTTTTACTCTGCATCACTGAATACATGTTTCGAAAGGTTAACTACTAGTAGTTCTGCTGCTGGAATTGGGCTCTTCCCTTGTTCCTTGTTATCTGCGGCGAGTGTGTTTGCCATCCTCCTGTTCCCTTGCCCTAAAAATGGCAGGGCAGTGGTATTCAAATTCCCACCCCGATTGTTAGGTACTTCTTGAAAATGTACCATTCGTCTAGTATTCCTTGTTGTGTTAGAACTCCTTCCTGATGTACTCGGGCTGTTATCATCCAAACTACTATTAAAAAAACTTCAATTAGGTCCTGCAGTATATTTTTTACGGTTTTGGTTGTTCCTCCGTCGGAAGGCACCTTGATTTTGAACCTGCGTCTGATCTTGTAACTGTCTGTGTAATATGTCTTCATTGTATATGGATAAGCCTGTTCATGTAAGAACACACTTAAATCCTTTTTCAACTTCAAAATGTTTTTGTTCAAATTAAACTCTTTGAAGTCTTCCAAGGTTCTTTTGAGTGCCTCCAACTTTATTCCAAGAATATCTCATACCAGATCTTCTGAGATTTTCTTTGCAGTGTTGATTATTGACATTAACCATTCTCTGGTGCATTTATTTGCTATATATGACCAATCTTTGCAGAACTGTAGGTCCTCTAAGAAAATCCTTGCTTCTACTCGTATGATCAGTCCATTAGGAGCTGCATGGGTGCTCAGACATTCTGTCATCAGTGCTCCATGTAGCTCAGTCCTTACTAGCCGTTCCTCCAACGCTTCTATTTCATTCCACTCATCACCTATAGCTATGGTTAGGGGAGCAGTCACATTCCCCAAAAAAGGAGGGAGCCGTGGGGATCCCCGCAATCAGGTCTTCTGTAAATGCCAGATAATTAGTCTGACATAGTCTATGGTACGTTTTCTCTAACAATTGGATAAATCAGTTTTGTCTCTTTTGTCACATTAATGTGGATATTCAAGCCACCAGCACGAACTGGTCAGAGGACACTTAAACACAATGACGCCTGCTGGGCAAATGACCCTCTCTAATGCCCAACCGCTACATCAACACTCCCGTACAAAGAGAGGGAACCTACTAATCTATGTGACCTAACATCTAGGTTAATGTCCGTATCAACAGACTAACTATTCTCAGAGTGGCTAAACCTTATGTAGGAGGTAGGATTTGAACCAGTGTAGGACAAGGTTGCTGATCCCTGTGCGCTGATGTAGGATGTCTGTAAGCGCCTGGTGGTCTACTGTGTCAAGAGGCAGAAAGGGTGGAGTAGAACCAGAAGGGGTGGCCCTAGTCAAGGATGTTGAGGGCGTCGTCGACCACCTGTATGGTTGCTGGATCTGGGTCTGAATCCATACTGGTAGGTTTGGAGGAGATTGTTGATGTGTTACTGCAGTTGTGCAGCTACTGCTTTCTTGATGATCTTACCGGGGAAGGGAAGATGGCTCGATAGTCACCTAGGTTGTCGGGATCCAGAATGGGTTTCTTTAGTAGACAGAGGATTTGTCCTATTTTTTGGGTAGATGGGAAGGTGTCTTGAGTTAGGGAGCTGTTGCTGATCTCCAGGTAGGAAAGGAGAGCTTCTGCGGGGAGGATGTCATCAGTATACAATGTGGCTTGGAAAGCAGCGACGGTTCTCACCAGGTCCTTGGTTGAGAGCATCTTGAATGTTGGCCAGGGTGTGAAGATTTTGGGAGGAGGGACAGGAGGTGGATCTGTGGATGCAGAGCTGGCGTCTATCTACCGCCCTATGTTTTACAATGTTGATGCTGGATGAGATAGGGTGTTTCAATATGGCTACTTGCATTCGATAAGCTGTTGCATCAATGGTCTTACATTTCTAAATTGAGTCCACAGCGTTACCTGCATCTGGACGGCTGAAGAATGGGTATCTGTGGATCTCTATTGTCTCCTTTGTACTCTGTTCTTTGCATTGAGGCTCAGGGGGGGCAGCTACCATATCCTACAGTGCAGCAGGTGAGCTCCTCATCCTGACCTTCATCAGTTCCTGATTGGTTAATGCATTTATAGGTGAACACATACACCCCCCCCTGTCACCTTGTCCTGGCAGCCCTGTTCCTTTCACTTCCCCTTTTTGAACTGTGAGATCAATGCTACCACAGGTATCATACAGGATATTTTCCCCAAACTCAGAAGAATTAGTGTTTGCTACATAGTTGGTCTACAACAGCGTCCATACTTCATGCTAGGATGAGTGTGAGTTGATAGAGATATCATTAGGGGATTGGGCAATTCTATTCTGACCTGAGGCACCTCAGATGAGGAGATGGTAGTGTGGGAATGGGGTGTCCCCCGATTTAGGAGCTTGGTCTCGGATTGTGTGTTCCCATAGTGTGAGCTGAGTTTGTCGCTGATTTATCAAGCTTCTGCTCTGTTGGGAACTCCTCAGTCGGCCTGCAGTGGAAGCACCTAGTCTCTACGTTGGTCACCTTGGACCAGAGTTGATGGTCTTCCTGTATTCCTTCCCAGGGAATAATACCCTTCAGACTCTGACCCATATCTTTATCCCCAAAGGTAAATAAACTTTATTGGATTACTCACCCGAGCTTTAGGTGTAACCTTGTTGCTGGATGCAATTGGGATGTACATTGTCTTGGGTGGTAGACTATTGGTTTGCGTGTAGAGTCCACTTAAGTCCCTGACCTTTCCTCCACCTTCATTTGGTTTATTGTTCTTTTGTAGCTGTGGTTGAATTTTGGGTTGGCAAGAATGAGTCCTCCTTGTGGGGGTTCCTGTGCTTTTCTAATTATTGAGCCGATTGGTAGGGCTCTGATACAGAGCCAGTCTAGGCTCTGTAGAAGTATACCCAATAGTTATAGTACATTTATTTTAAATGGGCAAGCACCTTGATTTAATTTGTTGCTCATGTCATATTGGGGTGGAGCGAAGATCTTATCTGTATGTTTAGACCAGATTTTTATTTGCTCACTTGGTGGTAGGAGAGAGTTGCTCATTACACATTTCAATTACGTGAAAAAGTCAGTAACTAAAAAACAAAATGGTAAGATTACTGACCCCCCCTTAACCCCGAACCCCCCACCCCCGCTTATGGGTAATCCAAAGGTTGGAAAATCACCTACATGTGCATTATCTTACTACCTTTAAAGAAATTGGCAGTAATGTTGCTACTGATAATGCTGCCCTTCTCTAAAGTGATCTCTTAATTAGGTGGAGATGCTACTGTTGCCAGTTAACCGGAACGTCCTTCTGTTTATCTAAAGGGTAGGGCTGACTGTGGAGGGTAAATATCGAGATGTCAGTAAACTTGTTGGGGGGGGGCTCTTGCTTACCTTCCCATCAAGAGTCTCACAAGCAAATAATAGATTCTATACACAGACACCAAAATTAGTAATTGCATCAGTGGGCTTCCTTATTAGAGTCCCTTGTCGTGAAAATAAACAGGAGTCCGACGAGGGAAGGGCATCTGCCTCCGCCTGTGAACAAGACTGGGTTCTGTTGAAGCTGATCAGCATGCTGTGTGAATGGCCTGGAGGTGAGGGTGTACACAGGAGGACCTAACTTCAGAGACAAAGATGAACTATGCTGTGTAAAAGTGCTTCAATCTCCTTCTGCATTAGGAGTGGTATCACATCAGTAGGATGGCAAGAAGAGCAGGCGTTAGGGTTCATTGCTACAATGGATTATGCTTTATCAAGTTCTTAAATTAACTGTGACTGGTACTAACATCAACTGCACCCAAACAAGTGGTAACAACTATTATATGGCTGCAATTGGCTCGTTTGCCTCTAGACACAAGCAGATAGATCTAGAGGCCCCTCCAAGACTGGAGCAGTGTGACAAGTCCCCAGCCTGCCCCATGGGTGTTGGCAAGGGAAGGTGCCACTCCCGCTGGGAAACCGGTTGCAGGCGAGGATCCTCAAGCCATCTACAGCCAGGTTGGTAGGCAGGGACTTGCAACAATATGTTGGTATTAGAGCCAAACATGCTAATCCCTCGTTTTGGTCATTAGCATGTTTGGATCTAATACTTGTGAGTTTTCCTTCTCAATTTCGCAGGGAGTTACAAGCGAGGCAGGATTCCAGGACACTATACAGAGCGTTCACAGTGCTACAAAAGACCAAGGTTAGTTTGTGGTCTGCTAGTTTGACTGTTAAGTCAACCTTTTGTATCTGTGTGGTATGAGGGAATGGTAGGGACAAGGATAGGTCCCCATCATTTAAAATGATAAAAAGTCAATTTACAAGAATTGAACATGCAGACCACAAACTAACTGGTTGTTTTAAACACATAAAACTTTTCTTTGGGCTCTGTATGGTACCATGTGATGGATGGTGCGGAAGAAATACATCAGTAGCTGATTCCAGTGCATGCATGAAGGAGGAAGAGTGGTTCCATGGAACTGGAACCTCCAATATGCTCATGCATGCACGAGAATCTAATTCAAGATGGCAGCAATTCCTTATCCATTTGCCCCACGTGTCCAAGGAAGGTCGTAGGAGTGAATGTACCCAACCAATCCAGTTTCAGAGCGGTTCACAACACTTATTTGTTTAATTTGTATAGTGCACAAAGCTGCCCAGACGCATCAGGGCACTGTTACACGCACATGTCATTTGCTGTTCATACAAGCAAATTGGTGTCAACAGGTAACTGGTACATTCTATGATGGTTTGTAGCACAGGCGTATACATTCTGGGTGTATTCGGTGGATTGTGATTCGGAGAACTGCGCTTTGAGTGCTTTTCTGAAAACCTATTAAGAGCTTTCTGTTCGGAGTGCAGGGGAGAAGTGAGTGCCATTGTTTGGCTGCTAGGTAGGGTAAGCTAGCTCCGCCTGCTTGGGTGCGTTTAATCTTGGGTATGACTAGGCAGGCAGTGTACTGTGTTCTAGTAGGTCTTGTTGAGTGTGCTTTGACTAATTTCTGTGAGAGATACAAGGGGGCTGTGGGCTAAAGTCATTGATCAGTGATTGATAGGGTTTTGAAGGTGATACATGCTTGGATGGGAAGCCAGTGGGCCTCCTTTCTGGCTTTGGCGATGTGTTCTCTTCTGGGGATGTTCAGGGCTGCCTGTAGAGCATTGTTTTGAATAGTTTGGAGTTTCTTAATGTTGCTCGAGGATGTGCCAGCAAAGAGCGCATTGCAGTAGTCCATCTTTGAGCCTTTGATGGCTCTGGCCACTGTTAAGCCGTTTCTGGATGAGAAGGGTCTGACAGCATTTAACACTTTCGTTGAGTAGACTGCTGATAATGCAATGGCATCCACTTGGCAGGACATAGTTAGGGGAGCGTTGAGGTACACTCTTAGGGTTTTAACAGAGGATGAGACCGGAATGGAGATATTATCAACCAGGAATGCAGAGTATAGTGAGGAGAGATTTTTTTTTTTAGGTCTTTGGGGGGTTCAGAGTATGAGGATTTCTGACTTGTCGCTGTTTAGACAGAGATGGTTCTCCACTAACTAAGACTGAATCAGCGCGTAAACATTGTTGAGGGTGTTCGAATCACCTCCATAGTTGCCTGTGAGAGGGATCATGATTTGGGTATTGTCAGCATAGTTAGTGTAGGCAATGCCATATGAGTCTAGGATGTTGAACAGGGGCCTGGTGAAAATGTTGGAAAAGGTTGGGGGGGGGGGGGGGGGGGGGGCGGGTTTGCATTTTCTGCGAAGACCTTCAGGTCTCTTCCTTCCAGAAAGGAGGCAATCCATGCCGTGGCGTTTGGGGAGAAGTTGGCCGGGGTGGTAGCATAAGATGTTATGGTCAACCAGGTCAAAGGCCGCAGTAAGGTCGAGGAAGAGTGCTGTCTTGCCCTCGTCTCTGATCAAGTTGATTTTCCAAGTCTAGTCTAGGAGTGCTGACTCAATGCCATGGCCCAGGCGGAAGCTGGATTGGCACATTCCTAGGACGTGGTTTGTTTCAAGATAATTCTGTACTTGCAAGTGAGGCTGCACGGTCAATTAATTTTAGCAGGAAGGGGACTGTGGTGATAGGTCTGTAGTTAGTTCACATCTGAACCTTAATAGGTGGTCCAGAGATGTGGGTATGGGCTGAACCAAAGTGTGTAGTTATTTGTAAAAGGAGGACATTCCAAGAAGGCTGGAGGAGAGCAATTGCTTGGAAGAGTAGGAACCCCTTTACATAAGGGGAAAACCCTTTCGTTAGGTAAACCTAGTTGTATATCCAACAATCTAGAATTCCATTTCCTTAAATTTTTTTTGCTAATTTCAACTCATGAAAAAAATCAGGTTCTTTGAACTCCATGCTCAAAACTAACTTCAATGTTTATTGGTGCATATTATTTGTTCTGTTGATCTTCATCTATCTCAGTTAAATATACCGTCTGTTCTTTATGTAAACCTCTGAGCTGATAGTTCAATTATTTCAAGAACTATACAGCATCACAATTATTATTTGAAAACAAAACAAACATCTTATTGTCACCTGACCATGGAATCACCATGAAAAGTTAAAAAATAAAATAGTACACCATCCACTCCTATTCCATTGTTCACAAACTCTATACATTAATAAATAAAGCTCCAAACTGCATCTGCATGTCAATCTAAGCGGCTACTTGCCAAGCATCCAGCTTGCCATCTCCTTCTTTCCCTTCCTGGTATATATCTTGTGTGGCCTCCTTTGTCAGGTTTCAGTGTTTGGCAATGAAATAAGAAATGTAGAGTGCTTGAACAATAGAATAGGAGTTGCTGATATACTCTCTCTCTTATTTTTATGGTGATTCCAGGGTCAGGCGACAATAAAATGAGGCCCTGAAGAAGGCAGTCAACTAGATGGTCTGCAGAAACATCAGGCTAGCAGAGGGGTGTTGTCCCGACAAGCCCTTTTACATCATAGGAGAAAATCAATTTAGACTTTGAGACGTAGACCTTGTCTTAAAGAACATCCATGTAGTGGAATTGAGTCTGCAACAGCACTTGGGTGTTTAGAAGAAACACTTGGGGTTAGATGAGGAATCATATTTGTATATATTCTTTGTACTATTTAAATGAATGTGCTATGGATAATTGGTATCAAAGTGATGTTTGTTTTCAAATAATTAATTGTGATGCTGTATAATTCTTGAAATAATCAAGCTATCAGCCCAGAGGTTTACTGAAATAATAGATAAATGAAGCTTAAGAGAAAAAAATAATAAGACAACCAATAAACATTGAAGTTGGTTTTGAGCATGGATTTCCAAGAACTTGATTTTTTCATTAGTTGAAATTGGCAAAAAATGTAAATGAAAAGAAATGGATTGTTTACCTACTCGACTGAAGAGAAATGCATTGGACCCATGGCAAAGGATGATTACAAATTTAAATGCGCTTTCTGTAAAACAGTGCATGTTACCACAATCCCACTTTAGTTTGGCACACCACTGCCACCCCGAGGCCAGCCCTGGAAAGTGAAACTTTTATTTGATGTTTACTACAAACAAAGTAAAGTTTAAAT
The DNA here is from genome assembly GCF_040938575.1 of Ambystoma mexicanum. NCBI lineage: Eukaryota > Metazoa > Chordata > Amphibia > Caudata > Ambystomatidae > Ambystoma > Ambystoma mexicanum. Next base: position 142,607,770 of record NC_090938.1, read on the forward strand.
AAAAGTTTGTCATCCCTTGCAAATGATATTGGCCTTTCTTAAATCTACTCGACTTTGCGAGCCCTGGATGAGTGTCTGTAAAAGGTTAGCTACATGAATGGACACCAATAGATATGAGAAAAAGGCTCTGAAAATAGTTTGGCCATCTCTCAACTGTAGGCGCTAATATAATGTAATCATAATCCTACAGCAAAGCAAGCTCTGGAGGCCAACTACATTGATGGTAGTGCACTAGATCTAAAGACATACACATTGTTTGGAACTATTGATCACGGTTATGCGTAAACATCTAGTTAGCTTGTCTATTAATTATTTAAGAGGAAAGAAACAGACTAGGCAGAATGGATGGTGTAGCAGGCAGAGAACTGGGCAAACTATGTGGAATATTGTAGTTGGAGGCCATCTACCTCTCAGGGCAGCTGGAATAAAGCAACAGGGTGGTAAGACAAAGTCAAGGAGTACAAGGATCAGACTGCGAGTTGAGCACCAGTTGCAAGCTGCATGTAACCAACAGGTTACAGAACTAGGTTTGCCATCAAAAGCATTTGGCCGTTTGATCATGTATATTTTCAAAAGTGTCCACTCATCAATATGATACATCTTCCCCAACAAAATGAAATATAGTTGGCACTATATTTAGATACACTAACCTACACTTGTAAAGCATGGATATAATGCAGTGTGTTACAGTAGCAATACTGTAATTATACATTATGTAACCAATACAATTTTTAGAAATGAAATTAAATGACTGCATTTAAAAAAAGAAAATAAAGTTAATACATACTGGTCTTTGGCAGACAGGATACGGTTAGCTTAATAAAAGATATTATCGCAATTACTTCTGGTTTGCAATCATTTGAAAAAGAAAAAATAATTCTTGCATGCATACTCGCACAGTTCTTTGGCACGTAAGGGTGGAAGAGACTGCTGCACTGTCCATTAGACCTTTTGAACTTGCAGTGAACAAACAAAAGAGGTTGGAGGGAGCCCTGAAGGCAAGAGAGGAATGAAGGGCAATCTGTGCTTTCATTGAACAGAGTGACTTAAATAGCAAGGTTTGATACACAAATGCCAATTTAATGAGAAAACCTTCAGAATTGCATAGCAAATTGCTACGCGACACTTTGCCTTGCAGTGACCAAGGAGATAGAGTGGAGTAGGGCAAGCCCAGTCTGTGCAGAGTGTGCCTGAGGTTGGTTGAGGAGTTAACATATGGTAGAGCACAGAGGAGTTGCAGACAAAGGTAGGGATGAGGGACGAAGGTGGAGGGGGCTAGGAATGATTCCATGAGCACATGGCAAGACATTGAGGAGAGTGAGAAAGAGTTGGTGGGCTGTAAAGCCAGGAACAGGGAGGTGGCGAAGCTCCCAAGTCGATGCAACAAAACCAGTCCAATGGTCTCCTGACATGGCTAGACATCTAGGCCTCTGATGACCTGGGCCCACCATCAAACACACTCCCACTGCTGGTAGCCCATCCAAACTAAAGACAAAGACACGGTCTGTCTAGGATGCCAAAGTAGGAAGATCAAGAAAGAAGGGTGCAGAGCCCTTTCATCCCCAAGCCATTGAGAGACATGGGACAAACCAAGAGATAGCATACTTTGAAGAAACTTTAGCTATTTTCGAGCACTGAACAACAAGTGATCTTGTTTTCCCCATTTTACTTTGTCCCACAGTGTACATACCCCAAAGAAAAATCTAGTTTAGAGCAAGCACTGGTGTTGCTTTTTGTGGAAGGACAATGGGCTTTGAAACAGTACATAGCGTTATCTTGAAACCTCCACTTCCAGTACAGTGACATCTTCAGTTACAAATAAATTCGACCACCACACGGACACTTCACAGGTTAGTGCATTTAATTTAGGAGAAACTGGTTCACAGAACCCAAGAATGTGAAATGTGCTATCTGGTCTCAAGAGAGCAGCCAATGATGAAGCAGTTGCTGGCACAACCCCAGCTGGGCCCACCTTGGTCATCATATTCAAGTATTTGCAGGTGTAAACAGAATGCCTCCAGACTTCTTGGGGTAGCGCCTTCAGGGGAGGAACTCAAGCAGATGATCCAGAGGATGGCAGTGTGACGCTTAGGCAAGGTTCAGAGTCACGTTGTGCGGTATTAATGCCACAACTTTTCAGAAAGTACCCCCTTCAACAGAACTAAAAAAAAATCATCATACAGGAAGTCTATGGAGCAAATTCAACTAATCTGTGGGGGCAGGAGGGACATGTTTATTTAGTGAGCAGTAGGCATTGGGACAGGGGGGGGGAGGTGATGAGCGACTCTCTGAACCTTTCCCAATTGGCAGTGGTGGTGTGCTTGAAGAAGGCTCTACAGCAGGATCCAACAGACTCGCAAAACAGTCTGCAACAGCCCCATTAACAGCAAACCCAATACCACTTCTGAAAAAACAGCAGACTAACCAGTATGCTAAGCTCATTACACTGCTGAAAGGCAAAGAGGCATTGCTTATCACCCAGGAACCACCTCAAAGAAAGCATCACTCTGTGGGAGGCCACTGTTGCCAACAGTGTTTCACAAAGAGGGCTTGGAATGACCATTAGCAAAACCTAGACTGGTGAAGAAAACTTTGCTTGTGCAGGATTAATCCCAGCAACGCGTAAACCACTGCTTCCTTTGGAATCAATCAACCATTGACCAACCTCTGAGACATTAATGGGTAATACTGAAACAATGCCTGACATTAACATTTGGTTCTGGTTCTAACTTCCTTCATATAGTCCAACAGAGCTGGAGATTCTCAGAGGCAATGACCACAAAAGTCAAACCTCTACTACATTTTCAGGCCAACTTTCTGCGTCTTCACAGATCAGGCATGCCCCCATCAAATCCTACAATCCAGCCAGGAATGCGTGGAACAGAGCCTGGATAACTCTTCGCACCATGTGAAGACCTTCCTGTAGCCTTCTAACACCTTTTGCCCCTCATGCAGAGGCCGTCTTAATCACTCAGGGCCCTTGAGGTGGCCATGCATTACAAGAAACTGGTCACATTCACCCTCCAATCCCCCAAACCAATGCTCCACTTGCTGCAGGCATTATGGCCTGTTGCTATCACCCTCAATGTAAAGCTCCCTATGTCAAACACCAGAAGGTGCTGTCTAAATAACACAACCTCACTACTAGATCCCCTTCTGGTCACACTTTGAGAGGGACTCTGTCTACATATCGCTTTATCAAGGGTGCCCCACCACTCTTGTATACCAGTGGGCTATCTCCATTCCTCTCCAAGGGCTCCCTTTCTGCACTGCATGTGCCCTTGGCATGGATAGAACATGGTTATCCACCCATCACAACTAAAGCACCATCTCTCCCACAATGAAGGACTGGCATTATATAGTTTTCCATATAAAGCTCTTTGACCAACACAGGTATATGTTGTACTGTTAGCCCTAAGTCCACCATTAGAGTTCCTTCTGGTCATGCTAGCAGGAAACAGTTTCCATGGCATTCTCCACAGAGAATGCTCAGTCCTACATATGAATGAGCAGTCTTCTGCCAACTGTATCAAACTTTGGGTGAGCACTTTCTGTAACCTCATGCTCAAGCATAGTGCCCGCGCATAGGGAGGGAGCGGTTCCATTCCTCTCCCTGTTTTACACTAGAATGAGCAGTCTCCATACCACTGCAAATAAAACTCACCCCTCTTTTCTGCAAAGTGATTGGCAGTGTTCACCCTTCTCTTTTAGTGAGAGTGCTGTAGGAGACTGGGCAGGGAGTTCACATTCCTTTAGTAGCTACTTAATATCAAGTCATATTGTTCACCCAATTGCTCCCTAAGCCCACATTGAAATAATAGACCTATACATCTTCTCCCTGCATATTACCCTGGGTCCATGCCAAAAAAGGTATGTTTCTCACTCCCCAAGCTGCTTCTGCCACATACTGAAGAAGTTTTCTAATCTCATATCCACAATTCCTTTGTGTTAATTATAAGGGGAGGGGTTACAGGCATCATGCCTTCATCTTTCTTGCTACAAAAGCGGCCTCGTCCCTTTGACCTCCCTCCATCTTAAGCTTCTCCTTATCCCCATGAAAGATCCTGGCCTGCCTCCATTCTGCCCATCAACACAGCTCCTTCTGTTCATGCTAGATTTGCTCTGCTTCTCTTTCTAGCATTGAGTTGATCACTTACAGATCCCATCTGCACCATAATAGAAGGGGGTTTTGTCCATCTTACCTTTTATATATCTCTGTACGATACAGGAGGAGTTCCACCTCTCATTGTCCCTCCCTTCCAGCTCTCATTCCTACCTCCCTCACAAGGAAAAGATCTGCATCAAGAACTCTCACCAACTGTTGCTACATTCTGGCCAGATTTGCAATGCATCCAAATATAGGGTGCAGGTGAGATGGCACCACACTGAATCGCCCTTCAGTATGGCTATAGTATGTGCAATGTGATCTTGCATCAGTCATAATGCCAGAGCCGCCTCACCGATCGACCTGGCATAGTCTGTTAAAAGAGAAAACATTGCTTTACTCCACAGTAAACCTGAAGGTCCTTCTGTGCAGAGGACTTCTGCTGGACCCAAGCAGCCCCCGTTATTCAACAGCTCTTGCTGCCTTGTTTCCTTCACAGTTGTGTCTGGGGTCTCTGCCTTTTGTGCATCCTTTGTGGCAACAACATAAACTGTGCTCCAATGTCAGATCTGGAAGAGGGGGTCGTACTTCCTAATTTCCTCCAATAGCTTCTCCTTGTCGAGATGGGCCTGTTCCAAAGCAGACCTAGTGGCCACCAGCTCGCGGTGCATGCTTCGGATGTCCTTCAGCACCTGAAAGATTTGTGTTTTATTGGAAACAGCAGATAAGTAGTGCTTTGAACAGAATGGCATCAAATATAGGACAGAAATCCCATGTATGGGTGCTTTACAATCTGAAGTACAGACAGGGTAAATAATGGAACAGAAACCGTGCAGATTGGTTAAGTACATCACCACACCTTTTCCTATGGCAGTTTGGAAGAGATGTATACCTGAGGAGGACAGGACACACAGTATAAACCACATTGGTGGTTAGGGGGGGGGGGGGGCGGCGGGGGGCATTGAGGGGGCTGCTTCAGGACAAGCCAGTGAATTAAGAGGAATGGATGCAGAACGGACGCTAAAAACATACCAGTAGAGGCAAAGGAGGGGCACACCATTGTAAAGAGAGGGTGGATGCACCTGAAATCAGCTAGGTGAGAAGGGTATGGGGCAACACAGATCAGTTGGAGGAGGCGTGTGTGCAGGAGCTGGGCACACAAAGGAGGTATCGGGGGCAGCCAAGGGAAGGCCCAGGAAATGCCAAGAGCAGAGGAGGTGGGCACCCTGGATCGACAAAGGGGCAGCCTAGGAACTCTCATAACAGCCCCCAGAAAGAAAGCAATGCAAAAGCATCAGTCCCGGATCTGCAAGTGCTTAATGATACAAATTATTAAGGATTTCCAAAATCAGCCCTGGGATGATGATTTTGTGAGGCTACCCTATTCGGGTAAACGGGGAAGAGACAGAGTTTAGTCTCATCCAATCAGGGTAAGGTAGCAAGCAGGAAGGGTGTGTGAGTGGTCTAGGGCTACAATGAGTCCACATAGAGTATTACCAATAAGCCTAGTAGGACAGGTAATTACAAATATATACAATAGTTTATTTGGCCTTTTAAATACACACTTACAAGTAAAACCTTTAGCCCAATATTGACACACCAACACAAATAAGCTAATATATACACCTGTAGAAGCATTAGAATAGCATTTGATACAATGACATGTGAAACACAGGCAAGTTCTCCGATGTACTGGAAATACAAGGGACACTTCAGGAGAATCATAGAACAACTTCACTTATTTTTTTATTTTAAAGTTGTTTTAGTTGTAATAAAACTTTTTCAACAAAATTGCACTTCTAATTTCAAGTTTCCCCATTTATGCTGTAGGGTATTAAACATAAAACAAATCATTCTATGACACAAAAGTATAAAAACATTAAAAAAATTGCAGTTCATACATTTGCGCAAGATGGTTTCGCTTAGAGGAGGGATCTATAGATTTTTAGAAGGGATCTATTAGAATTTTGTTAAATACCTTATTGTGGCTAAGTTTAGCAATATTCTTTGCACATTAATGATCAGCTCCTACATGTCCTGCTGCAATAGTAACCGAAAATCACAAATGATTTCATACAAATATTCACACCTCAGATCCTTCAGGCTTGAACAAACTAGAAGATGTTTCAGTGTCTCACTATATTCTGAGTTATTACAGAATCTACACAAATGATCTATAGTTGGTTTCGATCTCGAAGCTCGCAGAGACTTGGTAGGCCACAAATTAAACCTAAGTCTCATAATGTCTGCTCTGTACGTTTGATCTGAAAACTTTGTTAAATATAAAGGAACTGTGTTCAATGATTTGGCCATAAAGGCTCCAGCTTTGAAAATCTTGTATTTTTGACATTTAGCCCATGTGTTAATCCAGTCAGCATGCCACCATTTCAATTTTGTTTTATTTGGATTAGATAATAACAAGTCTAAATCTATATCAGCTCTTATATTCTCACCGCAGAAATTGTGCCAATCAGCTAGCGGTTTGGTAGGGTTCATCCCATAATCTATGGCTGTCAATAAAGAAGTTGGATCACGCTCTTTAGATTTACGTTTGGCATATAACATCATAGCATTCCAGTCTACTATTGCCTTCAAAGAAAGCAGACCCAGTTCATATCTCACAATCTGTATCAGGAAGGATCTAGGAATGGGCAATAAGGCCTTCCAAAAAAGGCCCTCGAGCATATGCCAGTGAGGTTGATTCTCCACTAGCTTAGTATGCACACCATATGTCACAACCCGTACAACTTTGCCTTTATAAAGTGTCAATACTGGGATGTAAGAGAATTTCCCATATCATGCTTGTATCAGTTTTGCTTGCGATGTCAATGCCTGAATTTTATGTCACAAATCATTGACATAAGAAGCTTCATTTATAGAATCACAGACGACAGTGCCTACGTATTTGTACTCGTGTGTTCCCTTAACTAGTATCCCGCTGGCTATCCACTTGTAAACTTGCCTCGGATTGTTCCTCTTGCATTGCCATGTCATTGTTTGATTGGTTTACGTTAATAGACAACTTTTATTTCCACATATTTGGTTAAGCTTAGCAATTGCCTTTGTAGGCTGATGGGAGTAGTCTATGATGACTAATTCATCTGCATAAAATAGATAGGGTATACAATCTGTTCCTAATTTTGGTGGTAAGTGCAAGGGTTGTGAAACAAGTAGTTCATATCTTTAATATAGAAATTAAAGGGTGTCACTGCAAATATACAGCCTTGTTTCAGGCCTCTGTTAGTTGGAATTGGATCAAGGAATCTGCATAGAACTGTTGTATGGTATGTAAAATATAGGAAGGGCAATCAGCTTCAGTTTTTTCCCAGATACAGAGTTGAATGGTTCTCTAAAGTCTATGAATGCTAAGTAGATGGGATAGTTATGGGTTTGGGATTGTTTTTGTAGTGCAGGTAATACTATGAGATTGATTCAGGTGCCAAGTCCTGGGAACAAACCCAGATTGTTGAGGATCGATCAGCTTTGTTGTAATTAGCCACTTGTTTAGATTTCGTAATATTAATCTCACATACAGTTTGCCCGGAATGTCCCGAAGTGAGAGGGCAAACTCCTATCGCCTTTTTTGAAAATGGGTACTAGGATGGATCTTTTCCATGTGTTTCGGATCCATCCAGTTCTAATTCTATTAAACAGTATATGTAAGATGTTGGCCCATTCGTAAGGATTGGCTTTTATTGTCACATTCACTAACCCATCTGGCCCCAGGGCTCTCGACGTACTTAGTTTCTTAATGAGTAACTTAATGTCCAAGTGGTCAAACTCCAGGCATGTCTTGTCATTTCTTAATGTGGTAGAAGAACAAGTTACTCTCTTACCTGGTAACGGTCTTTCGATGGGATGGTCCGACGACGTATTCCATATCTATGACAGGTAATGTCCACAGCTGTGCTGCTTCGGAAAATTTTCGGCGTCTGCGCCGATGAAGTAGATGCGCCGTCCCAGAGGACCTCCTCCGACGGCCGACGTCACCCGATGTGATAAGTAGGACGCACGACGCCCGTAGCCTCAGTTGTAGTTTTTTCCCACAGAACGTGTGACACCAGTTTTCTGCCAGCCAGACACACAAGGCCTTGCGGACCGCAAGCTGCAATCGCATAAGAAATTCTGCAGCGGGGAAGGTAGGGAGGGTGCGATATGGAATACGTCGTCGGACCATCCCATCAAAAGAACATTACCAGGTAAGAGAGTAACTTGTTCTTCGAGGGGATTGGGTCCTCCGACGTATTCCATATCTATGACAGACTCCCAAAGCAGTACCAAGCAAGGAGGTGGGAAAAGAATTTAGAACACAAATTTAGCATGCCCAATCAAATTGCAGAATAAAGGACTGCCTTGCCAAAGGCCAGATCCTGCCCTCGGACGGAATCGAGGGAGTAGTGACGTACAAAAGTATGTACCGAAGCCCAGGTGGCTGCATCAAAGATGTGACGAATAGGAACACCCCTCTGCAGGGCAGTAGACGCAGCCACTTCCCTGGTAGAATGGGCCCGCAAGCCAGCTGGCGGGTTCCTACCCGCCAAGCGGTAACACTCGGAGATAGCTAAAATAATCCGAGACAAAGTCTGTTTCGTCACAGCTTGTCCCAAACGCTTTCCAGCGTAACCAATGAAAAGTTGATCATCCACTCTGACCCGGGACATGCGCAAAATATAAAAGTTTAACGCTCTCCTAGGATCAAGCCTATGGAGCCTCTCCTCTTCCTTACCAGGATGTGGTGGAGGATAGAACGCCGGAAGAACAACCTTCTGGCTCACATGAAATTCCGAAACCACTTTGGAAGAAAGGAAGGACGAACTAAGGACAACCCTGTCCTTATGAAACACAGTGAAGGGTGGCTTAACTGAAAGTGCCTGTAACTCACTCACTCACTCACTCTGCGAGCGGAAGTAACCGCAACCAAAAACACTGTTTTCAGAGTTAACAGTCTCTAAGGGCAAGAATGCAAAGGCTCAAACGGAGCACCCATAAGAAACTTAAGAACAAGGTTCAAATCCCAACCGGGCACCAGAAAAGGTGACGGAGGGCATTAGTGAGCCCTTTCAAAAACTGAGAAACGAAAGGAATCTTAAAAGAGGAACATTCTTCAGACGAGCGCTTAAATATGGACAGCGCCGCTAGATAACCTTTAATGGTCCCCACTTGCAAGCCCCTGTGGGCCAAGGAAAGCAAAAAAGACAGAACCATGGGAATGTCACACTCAAAAGGATCCACACTCTTAACTCTGCACCAGTCGCAGAACTTTCTCTAACGGCACAGAGACTTTGTTGCCGGCCGCCTGGCCGAGAGCATCACGTCTTCAGGGAGGTCCCAATCCCTATACCTCAACCTTTCAGAAGCCAAGCGTGAAGGTTGAGGGATCCGACCTCTTGATGGAGAACCTGACCCCCCCCCCCCTCCCGTGAGAGTAGATCGTCTCGGTAGGGAAGACGATGTGGAGGGCAGATGGACAAGTCGAAAAGGTCCGGGTACCACGTCCTCCGGGCCCACACCGGAGCAATGAGGATCATCCGGGAAGCGAACCTCCATAACCTCCGCAGTACTTGCGGGATGATGGGGACTGGAGGAAACGCGTACAGCAGTGGGAATGACCACTCCACCACGAACGCGTCTACTAAGGCTCCTTTTGGAGATAATTCCCGCGAGCAGAAACTTTCGCACTTCCGGTTGACACTGGAGGCGAAGAGATCCACTTGAGGGGTCCCCCAAAGGGCGAAGATCTCCAGGAGAATCTCCTGAGCCAGCTCCCACTCGTGAGAGATTGTGCTCTGCCTGCTCAGAACGTCCGCCGTCTCGTTGTCGTCTCCGGCCAGATGAACAGCCGAGATCGAAACTTCCTGCTGGATGGCCCAGAACTCGAGCTGCATCGCCTCCCTGCACAGAGGAAGTGACCCTGTGCCCCCGCCCCCTTTTTGGTGAGGTAGTGCATGGCCACCGTGTTGTCCGTTAGAATCAGGACACTCTTTCCTCGCACAGTCGGCAGAAAAGCCTTCAGGGCTAGCCTGATGGCCCTCAGCTCCAACAGATTGATATGGAGTCTGGACTCCGACGGAGACCAACGACCGCTGACTGTCAACTCGTTGGCATGAGCTCGCCATCCCGTGAGGGATGCGTCCGTCACGATCGTCATCTCAGGCCAGGGCAGCCAAAATGGGGCCCCCCCTTCATCAGATTGCCTTTGACGGCCCACCACAGAACGTCCTGGGCAACCGAGGGCGGCACCTGAACAGGGTCCGACATCCTGCCGGAGGACTGAGACCACTGGAGTTTGAGTCGGCGTCGAGTGAATCGGCGTCAACGTCAGCTGCAGCGCCGCCAGCATTGACGGCGTCGACACAGGCCTCGAAGCCGGAGATCCGAACGTGTCTCGACGACCTAGGCGCCGACGACCCACTCGGAGGAGGAGCCTCGAGAGAGGTAGTAGGCGTCGACGTCTTCCTCGAAGACAGCACAGGATCACGCGGTCTCGAGCGCGTCGAGGACCGGGACCTGGAATGGGCATGGCGAGAACGGCTACCTGGACCGGTGCCCTGCGATTCGAGAATCGCCAACATTTTCTTCCCGAAGGAAGCCCATTCCTCCGGTGTCGCTTGCATGGTGGGATAAGCGACCCGCCGACGAGCAGAGTCCTCGGAAGAGGACGGGGAAGGCGACTGATGCCGGCGCTTCCGGGAATGCCTCGAAAAGGCAGAGGAGTGGCGAGACCGACTCCTGGAAGGAGACCCACTGGACTTCCGACAATGACACGAAGAGTCACCTCTCGAGTCATCCGTCGAAAGCCCCGTAGACCTCGACTACCGGGGCTTAGACACCCGACCTACCCACAACAACTTCTTGCGCTCCCGCAAGGCCTTGGCCGTGAGCGACTGGCAGTCGTCCGTATCGTGGGCCTCCCCGAGGCAGGCGTCGTGCAAGTCCGTGACAGACATCTTGGACCCACAGTCCCGCATTTCTTAAAGCCCGGACGCGGGGTGGAAGACGAGGTAGATTTTCATGAACAGGTTTTCACAAAAACCGAACAGGTTCAAAGGAACCGAGAAGAATACAACAAACTCCAAAGAGTCGAGGCGTACCGAGATTCACGAGGCGAACACGTTCGCGGGAAAAAAAACTGAACTGAGGCTATGGGCGTCCTACTTATCACATTGGGTTACGTCGGCCGTCGGAGGAGGTCCTCGGGGACGGCGCATTGACGCAGGACGCCGAAAATTTCTCCGAAGCAGTACAGCTGTGGACATTACCCGTCATAGATATGGAATACATCGGAGGACCCAATCTCCTCGAATTAGGAATATGGTCATGGTCAGTGATGTCCCTGTCTCTTCAGATATGGAATTTAACATTAAGGTCTCATTACTCTTGGTAGATGCATCATTTTCCAGATTATTTTTCTAGATTTCATTGTCAGCGCTATGAGCATGCGTTCATTTTCAGCTTGATTCTTCTGGATCTTGTATTGAATCACAAAGTTTCTGTATGCACGTTTTTGACTATGTTCTTACAGTTATAGTTCGAGATTGTTTTCAATCGTCTCATGTCTTTTTTCAGCTTCATTTTAGCCTTATATAAAGTTTGATCGAACACGTGTTTGTTTTTATAATACGTACTCATGCCTCCCCGCCCCCATAGCTATAAATAAGTTAAGAGTGATTATAATCAAGATCATCATCATTTAGGCCACGATTTTCCTCCATGTTTTACTTTTTTGTGAGGCAGGCAAACATAGGAGATGTCCATCTAATCCTATTTTGGCATTGTGATACAGAGCTGGTGGTTATAATACTGGGATGTTACTGCTGAAGCTTTCTCTGACAATTTCAAGTAGATTATGGTTGCTTAGACTAGAATGTATGACTAACGTTCCGCACGTGGGTCAGAGCCTGTTCAGAGATAAATACATAATCTAATATGGCTGAAGAGAGATCTCTGTGTCTAATATATGTCGAATAATTCAGACAATCTATTTGGTCAGTAAGTTCAGCAGTTTGGTCTGTCAAAGGATGTTGGAAAGCATCCTGTTCCATTTTGCAGCTACCTTTTTACATTGTTTGTTTTAATTTGATTTAGGAGGCATAGTCAATGCATTTATGAAGGTTTTAGTAATTTTTCCAGTCAATTCTTGGTTTTTAGATTTTTTGTTTTGTCTGTGCATTTTTTTGTTAATTTTATCTCACTGCTTTGTCATGCCTTTCCTACAAGTAGTTTGAAATACTTCAAAGACACAGTCTTGGGGGAGAGGGGCAGGGGAGAGCAACTAAACTACAGCACCTGATTATGTATGCTGGATGTATTTTCCACCAAGATCGTGTCCAGTTCTTTACACTCAACAGAATTAACATCAGTAAGAATGAGCCCTGTCGCATTACCTAAAGAACCCACTCCAATATCAACCTGCGGGGCAAAGTAAGGAATACGAGGCTCAGCCACTGTGGCGCACTAGTTTCGGATAGGTAAGCAATAGTTGGAACTTTTTGAAGATGCAATTAAAACATCAAATTTGTTTTCGTCTATCTGCCAAGATTTAGTTGAATCAGCTAGCATATCCAATTTTTTGTCAATATTCAATAAGCAGATTTGTTGATTATCAGCTTTTTTTCAAAAGGGCTTCATACGAGTCTCTGGAATAGTAAACATTGCGGACTGAGGCAATTGAGCCGAGAACACACGTGGCTCTAAAACAATGTCTCTACTGAATGAATTAGAGTAGAATTAGGTATATCATTGACCCTTTTAGTGGCTTGCATGGGGTGAACACTGACATGAGAGGCCTGCGGGAAACTTTGTCTTCTTGAACAAGGGCCTTTGTCTGTGTCATGCTTGGAATAGTGGATTGCATTTTCAATACCTGTGAATATAAAAGCGGTATCTCCAGGCTAGCTCCCTTATGCACTTGCACAAGCTGGCGATGTGGTAAAATGGCTTTGATAAGCGCCTCTCTGCCTGTGACCACAGTTTAAGACAGCTAGGCGAGTAAATCTGCATCCAATATAGGGGTGGAGGCGGCGACAACATAGCCACAGTGTTTGCAGATTTGAATGTACTGGCAACGTATCAGGATTTCCTAACGGGGTTACCAGGGCGTCGTAGGTGCGAATGTCCGATCTTACTGATTTAGATTGAGTGAGCTTTTGGGTGCATGCCATCCGTGCGGCATTTCTGCTGCGATTAGGGAGGGCCGTAGTGGACGAATTGGATGTGGTGATTACTGGAGGTGCAGTTGTAATAGCTGGCGGCATGCCTGATTTTAAAGTATACAACGCCATTGAAGTAAGAGGAGCCGACTAGAAGCCATGAAGTGTTTTGTTGAAATTGGCAAATTATGGACTTACCATAGTATGCAGTGAGTACAATCCTATGGAGTGCGTGGGGGATGCTCAGCTGAACAGCCAACCAGCACTCGCCAGACAGCACTCACTGGAAGCACACAGGCATATATTTTGAACCACTTCTGGGAAAGTGGGCAGGGCGTCTCTCTCTAGAAAGATAATGATACAGGTTTTTAGGCTTCTAGAAAACTCCTATAAGTTATAACAGGGATACAAGTTAATAAGTCTTTTTAGTGGTGTATCCTACCACACTTCCATAGAAGTAATAAAGTGGGTGTCCCAAGAATGTTCAACCGTCGCTGTAGTAGCGCAGAAGGCAACATATCACCAGCAGAACAGCACTCACCAGACAGCACTCACTGCCAGCGCACATTTTTAACGATGTCTGGGAAAGTGTGGCAGGGTGTCTCTCACTTCCATAGAAGTAATAGAAATCCAAGTGGGTGTCCCAAGAATGTTCAACAGTCACTGTAGTAGCGCAGAAGGCAAAGTATCACCGGCAGGACAGCACTCGCCTGTCAGTGTTCGGGGAAGACAGGGTTTGAGGTCTCTTGAAGGGGGGAGGGGGCAGGGGGGAAAGAGTACACGCAGACTTAATTGTGTACAGACATTTACAGGGGGCTGGGAAGAAAAGAAAATACACACAATGTTCCTTAACCACCTTTTACAGAGATCTGTAGCTGGCAGCTCACAAGATGGAGGTTTGGGCTGTAACCCAGGGCAAGATGGTGCTTTCCCTCAGTAACATTCTACTATGGAATGTTAAGGTCAGATTGGAGGTGAACACCTTTTTTCAACTGCCTTTCTTCAAAATTGTCCTGTGAGGAAGTCAGGTTCTGTTCCAGCCCCATTGAGGCCTACAGCTGTGAAGAAGTTTGGATTAATGTTTAGAAGATTTCGGAACTAGTGCAACTAAATATTTTACTGGCGGAAGAGCAGCGATTTGGATGCTGTTCATTTTGACTCAGTATTTTATTATGCATAGTACTCCGCACTGACTTTAGTTTTGTTTTTTGAAATCTGCAGGGTACTTTGTGTCCAGGAACGATGTGATAATTGTTTAATGGAGCTAGACCTGTGGAGAAAAGTATATTGTCAAGAGTTTAAGAATTCACTTCAGATTAAGCACAGCGCGCTAGAGAGGAAGCTCACAATTGACAGTTACTGGATTCCTAAATTAAATCAAAGCCAGTGAACCTCCTCTTTTCTCAGGAATTTAAATGAAAATCCCCTGCTATATTCGCGTTCGCCACTAGATGACTTATAGCAGTTGTGTCTCGCTCTGCAAACGAAATTGTAAATAAAATTACAGTAAATTCACCACTTCGCAAACATAAGGCCAGAGTGTGTTAAGTTAATATTGGTAATTTAAATACTATTTTGTGAACGCGCGCACTTCTTCCGAGGGCCTTTGAAAGTCGCCCCCTGCGCAATTTACTTATGTGAAGGAAGCTGACTTAATACTCATCTGTTTTGGAAACTAGGCGGGATCCCGCATCGTTATAACTCCTCGTTTTGACCTCAGTTAGATCCATATGGCTATTTTATCTAACATTAGGGGAGCTGTAGTTCATTTCTTCTTTGTGTAGTTTTTTTCTAAGGAGTTTTTAAAAGACATTTAGAGAGAAGGAATTCAAATAAAGGAACAAAACTACCACAAACATTTTTTGGGGGAATACATAGAACATTATTTGAATGACTGAAGTATAACGTTTTACAAACAAAAGTTGAGTCAGCGAGTGGCAAGGAGTAAAAAGACTTCAGTTCAACTAAAGACTTGCTACAGAAATATTCTGTTTTGAATTCAAGAAAAAGAAGAAAAGGGTTTAACGCTTTTTAAAAGCGCACCTTGAATTACAATAAGAATGTAATCTTCTAAGCCTTTGCAGAGGATTCACAGGTATTGATCTTTCCCATCCGAGCTGCTATGGACCCAACAGGTTTCTCGTTGAGTGAGGTTCTGGTATAGTTACGCCAGGCATTAAGGGCGGTTAGGAGCGAAAATGTAGCTTTAGGTGAGAAAGTGGAAGGTTTGGGAAACCAGATGAAAGAAATGCAGACTCAGCCAATTCTGCTACCTATCAACAAGTTTGATGATTTAGACCCTCTGGATTTAACTCAGGAGGAGGGGCAGGAGGAATTAAAGACACTTAAGCAATTCAGAGGCAGAGAATGTCATCATCCAATTCCCTTCGCTGTTCCCGAACATTATCGGTGGGTGGGACCAAAAAGGTTTTCCGTTTTTGTTACTCAGTGTGAATTACACAGGAAGCGCTTCACTTATAAAGTTGAACTCTGATGGTTTCAGGCCTTGTGCCCAAGCCACCACTTGCAAAGTATGATGCCACTGGATATGATTAGTAAGTCAAAAGGTTCAGGAACGTGAACAGACTCAATCCGAGTCCTTAGGATAATCCTAGGATACGATCCTTGACCGGGCCTCCAATGACCAAAGTCAGGTAAGAGTGATTTAGGGACTGGACTTTAAACCCAATCATCCCTATGGAGGATGGAGTGGGACGAGGAGGTACAGAAACAGAAGGTTAACTTACCCCTTACTCGGATTTCACCAGACCCCACTGCTGGGGTTCCAGAATTCGTGGAGGTCCATCTTCTGTGCTTGGTCCATCGAGGAAGGCCCAGGGGTCATGGGTGCAGAGGTCACGTTCGGCCTTGGTATTTAGTTTTGATTGGTCACAGTGCTGAATCGGTTCAAGGCTGCTTCCAGTAAAGCACCCAAACGAGGAACGATAGTTCTGCGTGACAGACCAGATAGTTCTGCATGACAGACCGCCTCCACAGATGAAAGGAGGAGTGTGGCAACGCAAGTCACCACAGTCAGGCGGCGTCAGGTGATCTTCAATGAATGAAGAAAGGAGCAGGCCGGGCACAGCTTCTGTTCTTGCAAGAAAGTTGAAAATGCATGAGCAGGTATCTCGTTATAGAAGCTGCTCCTATTTCTAAGAATGCACTCATAACGGCGACAGCAAGATAGCTGGTCAGTCCGCTGCTTGATCCAGGGACACTTCTGAAAGCTTAGAAGGCATGGATCCTTAAGCACAGTTTGAGACAGGTTCCCATCAGTCTAAGGGTCCAAGTACCGACATGGGTCTTCTTGAGATCAGGCAGACCAGCAGGGCTTCTCCAGGGCAGCACTGGAGTTGATGCTAGTCCGCTTCAAGGGGTCATCAGTGGGCTGCATTTCTTAGTTGATGTCTTGACTCCAACGATGATCTGTCAAATAGCTGTAGGAACCCCCATTTTATCTAAGATGTGTGCTGGACGCTTGCCCAAGCCTACCAATATTAAGGATCTGCACCATTCAAAGAGGCAGTGGCTATCCAATCATGATTGGATAGCCACTAGCCACAACATCTGCCCAGCAACAAACATTCGGGCACCAGGGATGTGGATTGGGACTAGTCAGTCCGAGCTCCCTCCTCTGGCTACACAAGTGAAAAACCTTGCGGCACAGGCATCTTAGGGTGCTGGCCACCTTTAATAGCCATTTGAGATAAATGCAAAAGCACACAAATAAAATGTTTAAAATAAATGTCAAAATGTATTGCTGCCACCAGCTTCCCTTAGGCACGTTGTAAAAGGAACCAAAAATGTTAATATATATAAAGCTATACAGGTTACTTACCCCTGGTAATGTTCTTTCGACTGGATGTTCCTCCCACGTATTCCTCATCTTCGTTGATATTCATATCTTCAGCTTTGCTGCTTCAGAGGGCGCTGTGCTCGATGTCGTGGCAGCGATGTGCCTCGAGAGTTTCCGGCTGGTGTCGACGTCATCAGTAGTACAAATCGCTCGAGCCGCGCCTGTTAGCTTCAGTCCTGTTTTTCGTTTCCATCAATCGAAGAATTGACCAGGCGTACCTAAGACTGCAAGCTCTCAGAAAGCGGGAGGTGCAAAACATGTAAATTGTACAGCAGGGTATGCTGGGAGGGGCGATGAGAAATACGTGGGAGGAACATCCAGTCGAAAGAAAGTTACCAGGGGGTAAGTAACTTGCTCTTCTAATGGATTGTGTCCTCCCACGTATTCCTCACCTTTGATAGACTCCCAAAGCAGCGTTTACATTTTCTGCAGGAGGGAGTAGCAATTCATTTAGTCATGGACCGTATGAAGAACGGCCTTTGCAAAAAGACCTCCTTTAAATGAGGTAGAGTCTAAACAGTAATGCTTTACGAATGTATGCATAGACAACCAAGTGGCCGCTGCACAGATATCTTACCGGGACACTCCTTTGCAAAGCTGCAGAAGTTGCCATGCCCCTAGCGGAATGAGCCCTTAGCTCATCTGGTGGTTCTTTACCTGCCAGTCTAACTTTCTCCAATTGCTAACATTATCCATCTGAATATAGTCTGTTTGGTTACTGCCAGGCCCAATTTATGGCCGGTATACCCAATGAAGAGTTGATCATCTTGTCGAAATTTAGCAAGTCTTGAAATATAAAAGCTTCGAGCCCTTTTTGGGTCTAGCCTGTGAAGCATTTCTTCCACCTTACCTGCATGAGGCGGAGGGATAAAAGGTCAGTAGTGTTATCTTCTGCGACAAATGAAAGTCAGACTACCTTAGGCAGGAATGATGGTTTGACTCCAAGGTTGTCCTTATGGAAAACAGTGTAAGGAGGCTTACAAGAGAGTCTGTAACTCACTCATCCTGTTTGCTGATGTTAAAGCCACTATTAGGGCTGTTTTTAATGTAAGGAGCCTTAGAGGACATGCATGTAACAGCTCAAATGGAATGCATGTGAGAAATGTTAATACCAAATTTAAATCCCAAACATGCACATGAAATGGGACTGGAGGGTACACATTACAGAGACCCTTCAGAAATTGCACAATCAAGGGTATCTTGAAATACGAGACCTCTTCAGAGGAGCTCTTAAAAATGGAAAGCACAGCCAGGTATCCTTTTATCTTTCCAATCTAGAGCCCCAGATTGGCTAAATGCAACAGGAAAGAAGGCACCATAGGTGTGCTACATAGGAAAGGGTCCACGTTCTTATCCTTGCACCAATTACTGAATTTATTTCAACAGCACCAGTACAAGGATGTGGTTGCTGGCCTTCTGGCCGAAAGCTACACCTCCATTATGTCACATGGGAGGTCCCAAT
Source organism: Ambystoma mexicanum (assembly GCF_040938575.1). NCBI lineage: Eukaryota > Metazoa > Chordata > Amphibia > Caudata > Ambystomatidae > Ambystoma > Ambystoma mexicanum. The sequence continues at coordinate 142,626,345 of NC_090938.1, forward strand.
CCTTGTAATCCAGCTTCTCAGAAACCATGCGTGAAGGCGTATCACGTTCACCTCTGGATGGAGAACCCAACCTTCCTCTTGCGAGAGAAGATACTCTCTTTGTGGAAGACGTATTGGAGGGCAGATGGACATGTCCAGAAGGTCCGGGTACCACGTCCTCCTGGCTCAATCCAGAGCAATTAGGATAATAGATTTCTGGAACTTTCTCAACCTCCTGATCATGTGAGGAATGACGGGGACTGGGAGGAAACGTTTACAGAAGCGAAAATTCCCAGTCCACTACAAACGTGTCCTCTAGAGCTCCCTTGAATGCCCTTGAGCAACACTGTTCGCACTTCCGATTGACCTTGGTCGTGACCGGATCCACTGGTTCCACAAAGGATGAAGATCTCTTGAAAGACTTCCTGAGCCATTTCCCACTCGTGGGAGACTGCTCTGCCTGCTCAGAACATCCACCGCCGTGTTCTGCTCTCCAGCTAGGTGACCTGCCAACAGAGAGATTCCTTCTTGAATTGCCCAGAACTAGAGCTGCATTGCCTCTCTGCACAGTGGTAGTGACCCTACACCTCGTCTCTTGTTGAGGTAGTACATGGCCACTGTGTTGTTCGTCATTATCAGGGCATTCTTTCCCCGTACAGAGGGCAGGAAGTTGGTAAAATGAGGGCGGATCCCTCTTTTTTTGTGAGGGGGTCTGACTCTAAAGGGTTAGAGAGGATAATCAAAAAGGGGGGTGAGAGTCAAAGGCCACCCTAGTCATGGACGTAAGAGGAGGTCACCAAACGGTGGCAACAGAGCTAGATGGCTGCTCGCTCAAAGGAGATCACCACGAGACGTGAAATTACCAAAATAAAGTTTAATTGAAACGAACACAAAAACATTCACATAAATGGACATGTGCCGTAGCACGGAGGGTATGCATTATAAAGTACATTGTGGTTCGCATACCGGTGAGTTAGTAAACCAGTGACAATTATTTCATGTATTGCTAGATCAATTTCAGTAGAAATATGCTAACATTGTCGACACACTGGTTGGTGGCGTTTCTGGTTCGGTTGGTTGTTGAGAACAGGCAGTGGCTGTTTAGGATTGAGCAGCGCTGCTGTGGGGCACCGAACTGTCTTCAGGACATTTGATTGTGGTCAAGACGCTGTTACAAGAGGTGGGCGTCCACCTAGAGGGTAAAGAACTAAGTTAGTTGTGTGGTGATCGGGTGAAGCCTAATATTGGAAAGAGCGCTGCAAGGAGGTGGACATACTGGGTTTATTGAGTAAACGCCATGGCCGAAGTCTTAGTTGAACCAGCTGCTGATAAACAGGGCTGCTGGAGCGCAGTCTGCGTAAGTCAGATGCCGAAATCTAGATATGAAGAGATATATATCCAGAGGGTTAGATGGTGGAAAATAGGGGTGACGGGTCCTAGCCCCTACTTGTTTGCTATTGTGGGCGGCATGTTCATTTAAGGTATAGTAAAAAAATATATGGTGTGGAAAACGTCCATTGGTCATCCCACATATATCTTTGTGCATCTTGAGGAGCTATGAAATTTGGTGCAATGTGCAGCGTATAAAACGTCCAGGTACTGCTCCTCAAGATGCAAAGCCCGACTTTCTCAAGCACGCAAACCTGCGTAGTATGGTGCTAGAAGCCATGGACCTGCTGATACTGTCCGATTTAAAGATTACATTTTTCATATTATTGCGATTGTTGAATAAAATATGCTTCTTTTGAATGACACAGGAGTTGTAAGATTACCTGTTTACAAAATTTCTAAAGTACTCTGGTAGTAGATGGTACACCAACCAACAAGTTGAATCAAGAGTGGGGTAACTGCCTTTCATGCTCGCTTACTTTACCAGTCATGACTGGAGACACTCCCCCCTTGCCTCCGTTCCATCCTTCACAATAACCAGGAAGCCGTCTCTTTCCTCGCCTTCCAGAATGTGCTCAGCCGCCATGCTAACACAGTCCCACAGGGTATAAGTAAATCTTGAAAGAGTACAAGTAACATTAGCAGACTTCAAAGCCATACTGCATGATGTGAAAATCTTACGAGCCCAAGCATCGACCCTCTTGTCTCTATCCGAGGGAATAGAGGGCTAAGCAGACTGCCTGGTCGATGTGGCTGCCTGAACCACCAAGCTTTCAGGTGTAGGGTGCTTGGTCAAATAATCCGGATCAATACTAGAAGGCCTATATTTTCTGGCAAAGTTCCTGTTTACAGCAGGTCCAGATTCTGGAGTTTACCCGATTTTGCCATGACCTTCCTCTGAAGGGCTGCATGAAAAGGTAATACTGTGTCCTTCTGAGGGCCTGGATTCAGGATATCCGTCATATCGTCTTGCTCATAGGCAGGAGAATTCCTGGTCCAGCCCATGTACTAAATGACACTATTCATGAGGGACCTGTATGCAGAATCTGCATGTTCAACTGGATCAGGTTTGCCGAATTCCAGCTCCGGCGAAGTGTCCACACCACTAGCCGACTGGAGGCAGTCGTAAAGATCAGCTATCTTGGAATCCATATTAATAAGCTCCTCAGGAGCATTTTGCGTGCCATAAGGCAAACCAAAGGGGGGAGAATCCTCTTCAGAGGCTTGCTCTTCCACATAAACTGAAGCCATAGACTTGAAAGTCTTGATTCAGCATAGGTTTAAAAACCTTCTCTGGACTCAGCAGAGGCCTCGAAATGGTCAAAGTGACCGTCGAAGGCGCCCACAGGCTTGACTCCTTCGACAATTTGCCCCTATTTGGAGCTATCGGAGAAGGACTATGTTCGAGACGATACCCTCAACAATTTCTCTTCAGATTGAGAGTAACTCGCAAGTTTGACACTCTGCTTTGCCATGGTAGTCTTTGAACTCCCTAAGTCGTCTGAAGGAGCGACCAGGGCATGGCCTTTGCGTGATTCCTTCGAGGGGTTTGAGGCTGCATTCTCGAATATATGCAACATTTCACTCTTGAAAGCATCCCATTTTCTAGGGGAATCATTTTTGGTTGGGCACCTGATAATCTCGTTAGAGGAATCAGATGAAGAAGGAGACCTATGGCGTCTCTTCTTGGACGAAGAAGATGATTGTCTCGACCGACTCCTCGACCGAGACTTCTTTGACTTTTTGCATCGGGACAAGTCCCTAGACTCCCTGGACTTTCTATCCCTCTTTGAAGAGGACCTCAAAGCCACCCTCTCCGCTGGCAGTTTACCTCGGCGCTCCCCGAGAGCGTTTCCTGTCATGGCCTGAAAGGACCCGCATTCATCGGTTTGGTGTTCAGAACCCAGGCACCACAGGCAAACCAGGTGGGGATCAGTAATAGACATCTTCGTCCCGCATTCATGGCATTTTTTTTAAAACCAAACCTTGGGGTCAAAGGGTTGGAAGATGAAGACATTTGACGAAATTAAAGCGTGCCATTCAATACTCGAAACAACGCTTTCAGAAAAACGAACCTGAAGCCAATGGGCGCGGCTCGCTACTTGTACTACTGATGATGTCGACAGCTGATGGCGACCCCCGATTGACATCAACACCACGATATTGAGCACAGCGCCCTCTGGTGTGGAATTTTTTTTCCGAAGCAGCAAAGCTGAAGATACGAATATCAACGAAGATGATGAATAAGTGGGAGGACACAATCCATTCGAAATAAGGATATTAGTATTCTAAGTGCACTTCAATGTCAGGTGATGTGTGCAATTTTTTAAATTCAAGAATTCCAAAAGAAAGGCAGTCTCTTAGTACTGACAGTCTTGGGCACTAGTCAGTTTCCCCACAGGAACAAGCAACAGAAAAGAGGCCAGGGAATTCAAGCAGAAGGCTTCACTGACCTCAAAATCAGGACAGCGTTTAATAATAAATAAAAAAAAAAAAAAAAAAAAGCTGGGTGTCCCAGGGGAATCGATGGAGGGAAAGGTGAAAAAATACATTCTTTCCTAACACCCTGATGTTCCTTTCTTCCTTCCTTCTACTCCCTCACACTATCTATCCTCTCTCTCTACTCCTACCACCCTCCACTATACTCTCACCACCTGATACGCTCTTCTACTCTCTGCTCCCACCGCTCTGTACACTACCCTCCACCCCTTCTTCTCTCACACTTTCACTCTACCAGTCACCCTACCCATTCCATCTCACAGATTCCCCTACTCTGCCTCTTAAGTCTCATGCACCTTGCCACAGACACACAGACAGACCCACCTCCCCAACCCATATACCACTTTTCTCACCAGCCAATAGCTCACCTTCAGCACTCTCTGCTAGTTGCCTCCGCTCGCCTAGTCTTCCACTACCTGGTTTCCTCCTCACTTGGATAACCTATATTCTCCTGTCCTGCTCGTCCACTTTTATCCGCCTCTTCCTCCTTCCATTGGTTCTTTGGCTCATGTCGTTACCATGCCCATTTTTCAGCCACGATGTCCCCCAGGTGCCGGCTAACAAGTGTGAAGCAATAAAGCACCCCGCCTCCTTTCCCAGCACAGGCCTGCCATTGTTTGGCAATGGCGGGCCAGTACAAGAAGGCATCTTGATTGCTGGTCCACAGCAAGCACATTTCTGGCAGCTCTGTGCTCACATCACATCTCTTGCTTGTGGGCTGCATGTTCCGTTGTCTGCCGCAAGGACTTCTAGATGTGCAGTTCTGCAACATTTGAGAGAAAACACTGGCCAGCATGTCACACAGCAGCTATCAGATTATAAATATTGTAATACTCATTTGCAATTAAGGTGTTGGGAACAGAGACCAAGGCCCTCAACTCCCACACTGAGGCATGTCTGGCTCTGACACAAAGCCTAGAAGGCCTCCTGCCCCAGGTTGAGAGGGATCCTCACCAGTCCCTAACCCAGTCATATCTTCCTGAACCTTAAACATAGGGCCTAGCAAATGCTTAACATTTGTAGGTCAGATATCAATACCAAAATGTCATGGTGCACCTCAGGTTAACACCGAGGTAAATTAGAAAAAATTGATTTTAGTCCCGTAAAATCAACGTATGAGGCTTTCGAGGAGTGAGGTGCACGGGCAGAGCTTTGCTGACATGAATCCAGCAACAGCATTGTCAAGATTGAGATGTGGGAAGTGAATGTTAGGATTGACTTTTTGTATTTGTATATATTGTCATCTCAATTTGTACCATAAACCTATCTGTGTACTTTCATCGCTAATACACATGATCTGTCTTCTTCCCTTAGCAATGTGGTGACTATCCCTGTATAAGCGTTTTCCTAAACCATGGTTAAAAAAAATAAAAAAAAAATAGGGCTGTAGAGAAGATAACAAAAAACAAACATCTTACCACTTGTGAAGAATGCACTGGAGCTTCTTTTTGCTGCACTGCTACAACACCCGATAGTGAAACCATAGCTCCCTGCATATCTTTGTCAGTTTCAGCAGGAGGTGCAGCTGAAATAGAAAGCATCGAGAGACCATGAACTTTAAGCAAGACCCACCTTCAACAGCAATTTACCCCGAGTAGGAGACACTATACGATACACACTGGGCTCTGGACACAGTATATGTAATGGCACTGTCTTTGAGGTAATGGTTTAGGAGTGCTTGTTGTGGAAACGGTATAGGTAACAAATATACCAGTGATGTAGAGAATAGTGTACATGGGCATTATGAAACCACCAAACTTTTGCATTTTTGTACCTGTCCTGACTTTTGGAGGCAAGTGAAGCCTTTTTACTTCACTTGCTGTGTTAAGATCATCAGTTTTGGGTGCACTGATCAGCCCCTATGACTATCAGTGCAGTAGAATTCTGGTCTCCATTGTGAAATTCTCTTTATTTTAGACTGCACTCTTCACCCTACAGTGAGGTACGGTAGGGAAACTGTCCCTTTAACTTTTTTTGGTACGTTTGTGGTTACTTGCATGAGGTGCCCAAGACTGGCCGGTGGCAACGGATATTTTTGTAAAGTATTTCTTTCAATTCTCATGGGTGCTTTTACATTTGACCATTTAAAGCCTTTTAGAGTGCCGTATACCCTAAAATGGCTGTTCCACAAGATTTGTGCCTGCCCGTTGGCCATCTTGTATTGTGGCATTCTTCCTGCCCTCCGAGTACAGGATTTGCCATATATTTATAAGCCCTTTTCAGGGAAGACTTCCCCGGCAAAGCTGCAGTGTGTGTTTATGACCGGATGTAGGGGCTGGGACTGTCTGGTCCCAGTCCACATACATGTCAATGTGGGCCTGTCACTGAGCCGATGTGGTGGCCGGAGGATGTCCTTGATTGGACAGACCCTGCCAATTTGAATGGTGCCGATCCTTACCATTCGTGGGCCTGATGAGACACCAGTCCAAATCCTGGCTAAAAAGAACTCCTGTAACCCTTTCAACAGTTCATCATTGGAGCCAAGACCCCCTACAAAAAGGAGCATCTTGCTGAAGACTGAATGCGCTGTTGCAGCCAACCAGCATGGTCTTCAACCGGTATGCAGTAATAAAATTGTGGCAAAAATGCTGTAGTTTGACCCGGTAAAGGTGTACCCCATTGTACCATTTAAGGGGAGCGGGGGTTGCAGGGGTGTCCCCCGGTCCCCTTAAATGGTATAATGGGTCTGGGGGTTGCGGGGGTGTCCCAAGCATCCTTTACATGGATTGCAGCGGCAAAACCACAGCCTTTTTGCCGCGATTTTTTGTGTAAACAGCCAATTTTGCCGCAATTTTAACACATGGAACCCTTCAAACTTCTTGACCAAGCCCTGCTTCTTTACTCATCTAGAGAAGGCCTTCTTCAGTGCTTCGACCCCCTGGACCAGTGGAAAGAAATCAACACCTGCTTGAGGATCCTGCCCCGGAAGCCTTTAGCAGTGTTCCTGAACCATCCTGTTGTGGGACCACCTTCCTCATGAGCTACCTTGCTACATCAGACAAGATCCCAAGTTCAGACGTAGGACTCTACAGACTCCTGACGTGGGAAATAAGAGGCCCCCACCCCCCCTGCAGTTGCAGCCATCAAGAATAAAGAGGGGGACTTGCATGACCAGCCGCTTTGTTTCCACCTCAAGGCTCAACTTCCACCATTTCTGTTCAGCGGAAATTGCAATATCCTTGCATTTTATGCTCAAACCCATACAATCAAACTCATATAGCTGTCAAAAAAAGTGACATGAGGAGTGGGAGAAGGAGTTGCAATGTAAACGCCCGGCACCCCACATAGGGTGGTGTGTGCTGGACTCAGAAAAGAAAAGGTATGCAAGATAAAAGTCATTACTATTCTTGGGAATTGTAATTCTTGCATGAAAATTTAAACATAAAGAGGAGCCCAAGTGACTCCCCAGTGACACTGCACAGAGGGAGTGTGGGTGACACTAAGCAGAAAGTAAAGGCCTGTATTCTCATATGGAGGTTACCAAACTCCATAAAACAGTTTGAATAAAAACATCCCAGTCAGAGAAATTGCAATATCCACCCACATAGTGTCCTGGAGGATCGTCCGAGTGTCCAGTATCAGGAACTGTCTCGCCACAGCGCGGAACTGCTAATTAGCCAGACGTAAATCCAGACATCAAAGAGACCCCCTGTAATTAAAATCCCTCTGTTAGGGAGATTTATCCATATTATGCTCAATTCCCCCTCTCCTTGTGAGCACCCTATGTGCAGTGTTGCTGGGCGCCTTTTGGGTTCTCCTTTTTATACTATTATTTCTCCTTAAAAACTACTGTTCTCAAGGTTAGAAGGATCCTTATTATCCTTCTTCGCTTCCCCTTTTGCGAGATCAGCACACACCACTGTATGTGGAGTACTGAGGGGTTACCTAATATCCCCCTTTCTCTCTGCTCCTGGGACATTTATGTTACAGTAACAACACTATAGTCAACGTTGGTGGCAGTGGACATGTTCTACTGACTTTTCTGCTCTTTTTGCTTGCAGGCTGCATTCACAGCTGTAGCTATGCACAGAAGGGTCACCTTTGCTCCAAAATGGTGGCTCCTTCCTTTTTTTTCACCGCCATTTCTGGTGTGGATGTTCTTTTTTGGTCCTTCTACAATCCTGGCACTTAGAGGTCCTGATTTGGGTTTTGTCTTAGGCGGGAACCCTTGGTGTAGACCGCCGAGGCTCCAGTGTGTCTGCAAGGAAAGTCCAACTGGTGTGGGACTTTATAAGACCCATTTCTTGGTATTAGGGACCCAACTCTTAATATAGGTCTGTACTACACAAGTTGGTAGAGTGGCTGAGCAGCCAGGTTTATCTTAGGAGGGAGTTATGAGGGCTGCAGAGCCGTACAAAGAAATCAGGAATGCAAAATTGAGGGGGGAGGGAAATAAAAAGGTTTTACAGTACAAAGTTAGAAACTGTTAATACATACACTCTCCCAGAGGGATATAGGCAGTTAGGTTCATAGCAATAAAAGTGTTCACAATTAAAACCTAGTGAGGAACCAGCATTGCAAAGCCAGTAGGATCAGAAGATGGACCTTTAGGAAACCAGTACGGCCAAAGTCAAGTGGTCAATTCCAGTTCTGAGCAAGATCTTCAGAGGAAACGTTATTCAACTTGACATTTCATGAAGAAAATAAAGGAGCTCAAGGAAAGCCTACCTGAAAGTACACAGGCTGCAAGGTCTATACAGAGGAGTTTAGGTCAACTCTTACTTGAGGAAAGCAGCCCTTCCCAAGCCAGGAAGCACCGAAAATGGCACAAGGTAATTACACCCCAAACACCACAGTACTTTAAAGATGAAGACATTGTAGCTGGCTTCCTTCTAGGTGCAACGTCGTAGACCCAGATTCCTGCTCCTTGGTCGTGGTGACGAAAGGGGGGACCTCTGCCGGGCTTCTGCGGCAGCACTCGGGAGAAGGGGTTGGAAGCAATGGATTCCACTCACTTCAGCAGCTCTTTGTTGTTTTGGTGCCTTTTTCTTAGTGCCAAGAAGAAACAAATATCGCTGGTTGGATTCTCTTCGATTCCTCGGTCCTGAACTCTAGTAAGGAGACACTTGGTGAAGAATTCCTGCCTTTGGAGGACCACACAGATCCCTGCCAAGTTTGACGATGCTCTTGATAATGGTCCAGGTACCCCAGGAATTGGGGTCCTGCAGCCCGGGAAAGTCACAGGACGTTGGGAATGGCCCAAAATAAACGGCCTTGAGTCTAGTTGGTCCCACCAGCCTACGGGAGGAAGTCGTTCTTGGCGGGTCTTCCCGGTAGTTTTGAAAACTGGGTCAGCACAGCTGCAGAGCTTCACCAGTGCTTCTGCTTCCCTTGGAAGGTGCTGCTGGCGTCTCTTCGGATTCCTTGTTCTAGCGGTCGACTATCTGTGGTCACAAAATCCTTGCATTTTATGCTCAAACCCATATAATCAAACTCATATAGCTGTCAATCACCAGGCGGTTGGCTGTTCTCCGGGACAGCCAGCCACCCAGTTAGAACTGGTTTTAGCCAGGCATACCTACAGACAAAAGACAGTCTCGGGAGGATAGCTCAGCGGCAACGTGCTCGCCTTGGAAGCAAGATGACCCAGAGCAACACAGGTTCGAACCCCGGGTCCGCGCTTAGAAGCCTCTGGGTATTAAGCGCGTTATAAATAACCTATCATATCAAGTTTCAGACTCCTCCCTCACTTCCTGCCTTCCCAGACACACTGGTGCCTGGGCGGGCTTCAGGGCTTGAGCCCACCAAATGCAAAACTCTCAAAGGACAGGATAGATGAAAAGCACAGACGGAACTGACAATCTCAAAATGGCGAAAAAAGCTGACAGGGGCCATTTTGAGAAAATGATCACGTGTGGGGGCTGTACTGCAGCTGCAAAATCAGCCTGCTAGTAACCTGCAAATGTAGTAAAAAGTAACCACTGCCACCAGCCATTTAGGTTAGTCAGTTGGAACAAAAAGTGACATGAGGAGTGGGAGAAGGAGTTGCAATGTAAACGCCCGGCACCCCACATAGGGTGGTGTGTGCTGGACTCAGAAAAGAAAAAGGTATGCAAGATAAAAGTCATTACTATTCTTGGGAATTGTAATTCTCGCATGAAAATGTATTTAAATATAAAGAGGAGCCCAAGTGACTCCCCAGTGACACTGCACAGAGGGAGTGTGGGTGACACTAAGCAGAAAGTAAAGGCCTGTATTCTCATATGGAGGTTACCAAACTCCATAAAACAGTTTGAATAAAAACATCCCAGTCAGAGAAACAGAATGGTTAAGTGGTAAAATGTTCCACCCACTCAGATTCAAATAAAAAAAAAAAAGTCCAAAGTCCAGCAAAAGTGCTAGGGGTTTCAGATTAAAGTGAAATGAAAATTCTCCCCAACACCTTGCTGCTGTGACTTACCTGTCATCCCTCCAACCTGACTCTGAAGAACTCATAGTAGATTGGGATGGCCTACTCAAGCCATAGGCCATTGAAAAGTATTCAACTGCTATTGCTGGTGCTGAATAACCCTTTTTATTCCTACAACAGAACGCTTTCTGAGTGACTAACAATTGATTTTACTTAACATTGAACTGTGTTCATGAATTGTATATTTCCCTAAGTATTGGTTTACTCACCTAAAGTATTGCTCATGTTTTATAGTGTGTTGATGGTTGAAATGGTACTTATTTACTTGAATATAAATTTGCCTTGTGTATATAAAATGCATGTCTATTTTACTATAACTGCAAGTGTGTGAGAGTTTCTTTGGGCCTATGTAGTTACGGAGTTCACTGTACTTACCTAGGGCTCATATCCTACTCCTAAAATAAGCCTGACTGCTTGCCATTCTACCAAACTTTTGGGTAGTACAGACTTCTACTAGGAGTTGGGGCCTGTATACTACGGGATAGCTTGATTCTCGCCTGTTGGTAGACTTTAGAAAAAAATCCAAGACTCTCCAATGCAACCAAGGCACAGAGCTTGGCGCCAAGTGACTTCAGAAGCTTCTAAAGTGATCCCTGAATAAATTGGAGTACAAGGGGATGAGTTAACCTACATGTTCCAACCCACCCTCCACAGGGTTTAACAGGTGTAAAGTTCTTGACCTACCACTCCCTTGCCTGACCATGAACAGGGATGTTCTGATCAGATGTCCTTCCCAGGCTTTTCTCCAAGATCTCTTATACTTCAAGTTTAAAACACAATTGCTTGCTGGCTTTGCCAGCATTCGTTCAGACTCATTTAAAGACTCCTAACCTCCTGAAAACAGTAGTATTGGGACGTGGGACAATAAGGGCACTGGGCACCATTTTTTCTCGCCAGGGAAGGACTTTACACATTTCTTCCTTACATATTAGTTCTCCATTTTGTTTATTACTGTTTGGAAACATTTTACTTTTTGCTGCTTTCCCCTCCTTAAGAGATTCTTTTTGTTATTGTTTTGACTCTTTCCTGACTGTTGGATTCAAGTGAAGCCTTTTTGCGCCACTTACCTTACTAAGCTCATCTATTTTGGGGGCACTTATCAATCCCTATAGCTATCTGTGCAGGAGAACTTGTTCTTCATTGTAAAATTGTTAGTTTCTTCTGCAAATATCACCTTCAGTGAAGTGCAGTAGGGACACTGGGACCCGGTAACATTTGTTTTGAGCAACTTTGTGGTTACTTGTATGATGTGTTCCGGATGGGCTGATGGCAGCAAATACTTTTACAATGTTTTCTTTTAAGTAGTCTTGTGCATTTCATTGCTTAACACAATATGTTGCATTGATTTATACCAAGCACCTCTACCACCCAAGGGCAGTCTCCTGGTGCTCACTTGGCTGGTTAGTGAGGGAAGAGTGATCAGGTAGGTTCAGAACCTCCTACCTGGAGTAACACGTCTGTGTTGGCTTGCAGATGGTTTGTTGCAAGCACTGGGTTATTGCATCCATAAGGGCAAGTTCCAATGCCTGGGTTGTTTGTATGTGACTTTTGTTATGTATGAGTGTGTTGTGTTTTATGTGTAGATATGATGGTATTTCAGGTTGTGCGCATTGGCTTGTTGTATCCGTATGGGTAAGGTCCAGTGTCCAGGTTTGCTGTTGTAAGTTTGTGTTACGTGTGTAGGTTGGCTAGCCCAGTGGGCGTGTACAATGTTTGGTGGTGTGTTGGAGGCAGCAGGGTGGTTAGTACATTGGCTACTCTGCAAGTTCTTCTATGTGGCTAATCTACACAATTCTATATAGTGATAAACATGGTTAATTTCACAGTCTAAGGTGGCGCATGGCTAATCTTAACAGATCTGGACTATGTGGCTAACTGTTGCAGTGGTAGAGACCCTTTTTGCTAGACTTCTGGACCTTTTTCTTTCTATCCTGACATTTGGAACTATATCCTGTGTTTTACTTTTACTATGGTGTCTACTTTCCACCATATCTCTTTTAAGGCACCTGTGTTTAACTTTTGCAGCACACAGCTCCTTATGGGCACTGCTGCTTGGAACCCTTTGGGTTCTCCTTTGAGATTCTCGTTATCCTCGAGTAACTACAGTTGTTAAGGATAGCGGGATACTTTGTATTCCCCCTAAAACGTTATACTATGAGAGATTAGCAGACACCACTGTATGTGGAGTGCTAAGGGGATACCTAGTATCTCCCTCGTCTCTGCTCCTGTGACTGTTTAGTCGCAGACAACCTAGTTATGGCTGGTGGCAGTGGACATGTTCTACCAACTATTGTGCTATTTTCTACCGCAGACTATATTCACAGTCCCGGTTGTGCACATTAGGGTCACCTATGTTCTAACATGGTGGCTTTTTTCCCACCATTTGAAGCATGGTTGTCCTTTGTTAATCCTTTTAGGATTCTGGGAGGACAAGGTCTATGTGTGTGTTTTGCCTTTGGCGGGGCCCTTGGGTGTCTCTACCTAAGCTCCAGTGTGTCCAGGCAGGGGTGGTGGAGTTTTTCCACTCCCCTGCCCTTTGTCTGCCCGAGTACCTGAATGGAACCAGAGCCCACTGATTGGACAGCCACCCACCCATTTCTGTAAACTGCTGAGAGATTGCAGTGGAGTGTGTGCTGAATCTGAATAAAAAGGTGAGATTCCTGGAGGTGAAAGGCAAGTCGAACACTGGAAAATGAAGTAACCGAAGAAGAAGACCAGAGACGCCTGCCGACCCGTTGCAACACTGACGCGATCACTGCTGTCCTGAGCTTATTTTCTATGCGACAGAGGAGCTGCAAAGAGATGGAATCCTTCCCTTGGGCTGGTGGGACCAACCAGCCCTGAGAAGAACTACAATCAGAGTCATCTCCTGCGGTGCTGTGCCTTTCCAGAGCTGCAGACTGTGAATACAGGAGACCTCCGACCCATTTGTAGTGCAACATCTTGCCCAAGCCGATTCCGTCCAAGTCTTTGTTGAGCTCCAGGTGAACCTCCAGAGACACAATACGACTCCTCCAAGTCCCCTCACCAGAGTGCAGAACTCCAGGAATCGACAAAGGTTGATCGGCCAATCGTGTCCTTTGTTGGCGCTGCAGAAAAGGTGCCAAAAACAGACTGACCAGAGAAGTTGAAGAAATCTGTGCCAAGGGTCCTCTTTCTCGGGATTGCTGCCGAAACATCCCGTTCAGTGTCCTGCCTTTTGTCAAGAGACCAAGGAATCCAGAGACCGGGTCCATCGCTGCTGCACCAAGAAGAATCCACCCACAAACATTTCTTCTAACCTAAGGTATTGCTTACCTTAAACCAAGAAGTCGCTCCAGAGCGTTGCAGCGCACAAAGAGGTGCCCACTCTTACCTCTAACCCAAGCTGCCAGCTTGTGTCCCTTTTGCGAGTCCTTTAACAGGGTATTGCATGCTGTGTTCATTCGTCTAGCATCCTTAACAAGAGACAAAGTATCCTCAAACATTTGCTGTTCTGCTGTTTCTTAAGACTGTGTGCCCTCTCCAAACTGACTTTTGCATAGTTAGGGATCAGACTTTTAAAGCTTTACTTTGCCCAGAAAACTCCTCTAGAACATTAAGCTCTGCTACCGTTTGACTAACCAATCTTTTCCTTCCTAAAATACTATCTTGTGTGGTTTTGCTAACTAAATACAATTACTGTATATTATTGTCATAGCGCGAGCGCGCAGTATTACCACTGTATGGTAGCACTGTCATTAGTGTCAAACGCTGTAACAATTGTAACCACGAGCAACTACAAACTAACCAGTGGTCTTTGAAAAGTATTCCTATGTGTGTTGGTTAAATGTACTAAGTATTTTAGGAGCTTCCTTGTGTAAATATAATAAATATATATTTTAATATAAGTTTATTGGTGTAAGTGTTTCTTTGCACTACTGTACTAACTGGGTTCAGTGTTCTTACCTACAGCTCACATCTTCCTCTTATGATAGGTCTGACTGCTCTGCCTCTCTACCAAGGTTCCATGAGTAGTACAGACTGATACCAAGAGTGGGGGACCTGTATGCCATTGAGATAGTTTTAGGAAGTATTACCTCAAGTGTATTTTAGGAAAACTGCCCTAACAGGGCCCTTAGCCAATAGGCTGCCTGGCAAGGGCTTCCCTGGGAGGTGTGTCTGAATAGGGCTGCTAGACCCAATGAGGATTCGGAGGGAGGCAGTAATGCCACACAAGGAAGCGGGTCAAACAGTGGAAAGTTGAGGATTGCAGGGGCGTCCGGGGGGAGGTCACAGACTGAAATGCAGCAAACTGCAAAACAAGCCAAACAAATTAAACAAACAGGGTCGCAGACCCATGCACTGTACCAAGCAAGATGAAAGCTAAAATGGCTTTGACAATGGACCCTCGTAGTTGTAATCAATGGGCTGCTAGGCCCAATCAGGTGCTGGAGGGTGGCAGGAATAATGCCACACAAGGAAACTGGCACAGGGGAGCAGTGGCCACTTTAAAATGGCAATGCCACAAGAATTCCGCCTGTCTTTTGGCCATACTTGCCATTGAGTGGCCAGATTTTCCATATGTGGTAATCCAATTCCCCGGGAAACCTCCAGCTTTTGTACTCCAAATGTTAGTGTGTGTGTGTGGCCGGTTGTTGGGGACTGGGTCTATCTGGGTCCAATCCACATCTTAACCAGGTGTCTGTTGCTGGGCAGACGCAGTGGCCAGAGGCTATCCAGGATTCGACAGCCACAGCCCAAACTGTTGATAACAAGGGGAGGACTCCTACAGTCAAAGTTCAGATCATCATTGGTGCCAAGACCCCTACGAAAGAGAGCCGCCTGTTGAATACCCAGAACTGGCCATGGAGGATCACCAGCAGCCCTTTCTTAACTTGCCCAGTGACGTCCTGTCTCGCTGCAGATCTCAAGAAGACCTCAATCTGTGCCTTGACCTCTGGGCCGGTAGGAACAACAAGTTCCAACCTCTGCCCGAAGAACCAGCCCCTGAAAAGCACTTGGTGCAGTCCAGGAACCATACTGTGGGCTAGCTAGACATCGTGCTGAACTACTTCGCTGCAACGGCCGTGATTCCGAGTGGAGCCTTGGGACTCAGCAGACCTTCAGTTTATGGAACAAGCAGCATGAGGAGAATCCTTGCAGGACCTGTTTTTTTGTTCTTACCACTAGTGTTGCCTTTCATCATTTTCTTCAAGTGGCCATCGCAGCTTGCGGTCTGCTTCGCATCCTGGAAATCCTCTGAGGTCGTCAACAGAGTGGTCGTCCCGAAGTCGAGGTGTCCAGCTTCCAGAACCCGGTCCATCAGAGCATGGAACCACGAACTAGCCAGACCAAAGAACCCAATGCCTGAAGTAACCTCTGCACCCAGGACCACTGGGATACCGCCAACAGAACCAAGGCACAAATCCACAAGGCCCAGTGATTTCAGGAATCCTTACAGTGGCCCCCCAGCGTGAATCAGAGTACATGGGGAAAGTAAACATACTTGTTTTGCCCCTCCTCCCCGTCTCCATAGGGTTGTATGGGCGTAATGTCCTAACCATCTCTCTCCCTTGCGTAGCGTTGAACTATGGTGTTTTGGCCTGGTATACTTCCCTGGGCCACCCGTAAGGTGGCTGGATTGGGAAAGGGTCTCATTGGTTTACATAATTTACTACTCCAGCCAACATGTGTGCAACTTCCTAAAAACACCAAGCCTCCTAAAAAATATTTTATTGGGACATGTGACTAAGGGAACTATGCTCCTTTTCTAGCTAGTGAAGGACTTTTCTATGGTGTTTGCTAGTTTCTTTATTGTGAACTTATTTGTAACCTAGTTCTATCTTTTTTATCACACTTTTACTACACTTCAGTATATTGCAAACGTGTTACTGCTCTTACCAGAACACACCAAAGTGAACGTATATATATTAATAGTGAGTCATTTATTTGTATTTGTATTTATTGTGTTTATATAGTGCTTTCATCCAAAGCGCTTTACATTATAATAACAGAATACATAAAACATAACAGAAGAAGCAATTTACAATGAATTGAACCAATAAAAAACAGTAAGTAGAGCAATTAATCTGTGAGGGGGAAGGGGAGGGGTGAGGAAGAGAAGGAGGAGGGGAGAAAGAAGTGATATAAGGGTGAAAGTGAGGGAGGATAAGGGGAGGGAGGAGAGGATCATAGGGGAGATTCAAGGGGAGAGGATGAGAGGTGGGGGAAGGTTTCAAGGCAGGGAATGGAGAAGGAGAGATTTCAGGGAAGTGTGGAAGGAGGAAAATGTAGGTATAGAGCAGATGGAGAGAGGTAAGGAGTTCGAGTGCTGGGGGGCTAGGAGCTGAAAGGAGCAGAAACAGGAGGAGGCACATGGGGAAGGGGGGAACGGTGAGAAGGAAGTGGTCGGCTGAACGGAGGGAGCGGGAGGGATTATAGAAAGAGAGGAGAGATAAGGGGGAGCCAGATCATGGAGAGATTTAAAGACTAGACAGAGGAAATGAAATTTAAGTTGGGAGTGAAAGGGAAGCCAGCCAAGGGAGGAGAGCGAAGAAGAAATTGAGTCATGCGGGGCAAGGAGACAGAGGGTACGGATAGCTGAGTGGTAGATGGATGTGAGGGGAGCAAGATGAGAAGCAGGTAGTCCAAACAGTAGGGCGGAGCAATAGAAGAAGCGAGAGAAGATAAGGGAGGAGATTAAAAGTTTTGTTGCATGGAAGGTAAGAGAGGAGCGGACTTTACGAATATTGAAGAAGTGGTAGCAGCAGGTGCGAGAGGTAAGAGAAATATGGTGGGAAAAGGAGAGGGAGGAGTCAAAGTGAATGCCTAGATTGCGAGCGTGGGCAGAGATCGGAAGATTAGAGGGGGGAAAGTGAATGAAAGGTGGAGGAGAGGGAGGGGGAAGAGTATTAGAGGGAAAGAACAAGACTTAAGTCTTATCAGTATTGAGAGAAAGAAAACGGGATGACATCCAGTTTTTAATGGCAGTAAGACAGGAAGAGAGTTTAAGGTGGAGGTCAGAGGAGAAGAAAGAGAGGAAGAGAAAGAGAGCAAGAGTTGGGCGTCATCAGCATAGAAATGGTGAGATACCGAATGAAGAGATAACAGGGGCAAGGAGAGAGGTGCAGAGAGGGAATAGGAAAGGGCCAAGAACCGAACCTTGGGGTACGCTATATTCCAAGGGGAGGGTAGGCAAGGAACCGCCACCCCAGGAGACAGCGAATGAGCGGGATGAGAGGTAAGAGGATAGCCAGTTAAGAACAGAGCCTTTGAAACCGAAGGAAGAAAGAGTGCTGAGAAGTAGGGGGTGATCAACAGTATCGAAGGCAGCAGATAGGTCAAGGAGAATAAGGACAGAGGATTGCTTAGAGTATTGAGCGGAGAGAAGGGAGTTAAGGATTTAAGTGAGGGCAGTTTCGGGAGAGTGTTTAGGTCGGAAACCAGATTGAGAGGGGGGTTGGAGAGAAAGATTAGCGACAAAGGCTGAGAGCTGGGAATAAGCAAGGCGTTCAAGTAGTTTAGAGAGGAATGGGAGAAGAGATTGTACAGAAGTTAAAGGTAAGAAGGGGATCAGCAGAGGGTTTCTTCAGAATAGGGATGATGGTGACATGCTTAAATGCAAAGGGGAAGGTGGCTGAGGAAAGGCAGGAGTTGAAGAAGGAAGTTAAGTAAGGAATAAGAAGAGGGTAGATCTTGGGGATAAGAAGGGAGGGGAGAGGATCAGTAGGGGCAGACGTAGGGTGGGCTTTGGACAGGAGGAGGGAGACGTCAGAATGGGAGACAGGCGAGAAGTCAAACATGCATGTTGAAGGGGAATAGGGAGGGAGGGGAAGGGGGGAATAGGAAGAGCAGTTAATTTTTTGACGAAGAGAAAGAATCTTGGAGGAGAAGAAGTTTGCAAAGTCAGAAGAAGAAAGGCTAGAAGAGGCTGAAGGGTCCGGATTAGGTGGGGAGAGAAGACGAGAGAGGGTTTGGAAAATACAGCAAGGGTGAGGGGCTTGAGTGTGGAGAAGGTTAGAGTAGTATGAACGTTTAGCAGAGGCAAGGCATGAGTCATAAAGAGAATGGTAGGAGAAATATGAGGTTTGGTTGGATGGTGAGGGAAATTTGAGCCAGAGTCGCTCAAGACGTCGAAGGAGACGACGCATGGAGAGAAGTTGAGGAGAGAACAAAGGTTGAGTGTGTTTACGGGTAGAACGGAAAGATGAGAGGAGGTAGAGTAAATCAAGAGTGGAGGAGATAGTGCTTCACTGGGTGGAAGGGAAGAGAGGAAGAACAAGTGTCGAAAAAGAGAGGGATTAAAGTCGCAAAGGTCACATCGAGAAAAGATCGTAGGGGAGGGTAAAGGAGAAGGTGAAAGGGGACGGGGAGTAAGGGAGAAGGAGAGTAAAGCATGGTCAGAGAGCTAGGTAGTGTAAAGACGGCAGAAGAGGGGTAGGCTGAGTTGAAGATAAAGTCAAGAGTGGAGCCAGAAGAGTGAGTAGGAGAGGAAAGGAGATAGGAATCAAGGATAGAGAAAGGGGGGGGAGGATTGAAGGGGAATAGGGAGGTGCATATTAAAGTCGCCTAGTACAGTTAGAGGAGAGGGGGAAATAAGTGAGAGGAGGTGATCAAGGCTGTCAAAGGAGGAAAAGGGGCCAGGAGGCCGATAGATGATTAGGAAGGGAAAATAGGAAGGGGGGGGGTGAGGAGGCAGAGGAAAGATATTTAGGGTGGAAGAGAAAGCCAATGCCGCCGCCACGACCAGAAGGGCGAGAGATATGAGAGAAGGATGAAGAGGAGGTGTGAGGGAAGCGGGGACAGTAGAGTTGTGAAGGGGGATCCAGGTTTCGGTTAGACATAGGAAATGAAGGTTAAGACGAAAGAACATGTCCAGGACAGCAGCTGTCTTGTTGCGAGGGATCTAGTGTTCCAGAAAGCAATATTGATGAGGCTGGTGGGATGAACAATGGGGGGGGAGGGGTAGATAAGATTAGGACGGTGAGAGGGGGTAGGTGTGGAGTGGGAGGAGTGGGGAAGGGGATTGAGGAGGGGAATGGACATGAGGGAGATGGAGAGTGGGAGAGGAAGGGGGTGGGGAGGGAGGGGTAGAAGGGGGGGCGATGAGTACGGGGTGGGAGGAGTTTGGTAATACGCATAACAGAGGAGAGTGGTTTGAAGAAGATGGAATAAAGGGGGAAAGGGTGAAAGCAGGAGCTTGAGAAGGCAAAGCAGAGATCTTAGAGGGAGTAAAGGGATAGGCAGATGAAGATTCAAGGGGAAGTGTAACTGTCTTGGGTTGTGCCTTTAGGTCGTTAGGTGTGCAGAGGCACTGTATACAGAGGATGAAGCCGGCCGCATTATGAATGGTGTAGCAGGAGCAGGGGTGGCAAGGAAGAAAGGATCCTCAGGCAGGGGCAGTTTCCTTGGTCCAGAGGTAGTAGTCTGGAAGGGGGGAGTAGATGCAGTCAGAGGTTGCAGATGGGGGTCTAGAGCTCAGTGCGGAGAAGGGCAGGAGTGAGAGATTACAATGCCGGCAGAGGAGGGTCCGGAGGTGTTCATGGAGAGTAGTGCGAGCCAATAGGGTAGTAAACATCCACTGTACTGGGTAGTAGCTTCGGAGCAGTAAAGGCCGCAGTGACCCGCCAAGCAGAAGCCACACACTCCCTGTGTAACCTAAGCCAACTGATTAGAGCCAGGACCGGAGGTGCTCTGCAAGCTAGGCGAGTTCAGGGGGGCTGGTGCAACTGTTTTCCGATGGTCAAGTCAGGTAGCAGGAGGAGGAGGAGCAGGAGGAGGAAGTCCTTATGGTGGCGGGAGGGCCTGATGAGGACCATAGGGAGTAGGGAGGATGGCACAGAAGCCAAGTTCCAGAAGGTGCCAAGTTCCAGAAGGTGCAGAGGAGGAAGCAGGAGGAGAAGTCCTTAATGCCGGCAGGAGGACCCGATAAGGAATGTCCTGCAGAGCTGCTGGAGCCACCCAGCAATGGCAAAGTCAGGCAAGAGGAGGAGGAGGCAGGAGTCCTCAATGTCAGCAGGAGACATTGAGGACATTGAGAATTTAATGTGTTACTTAGGTGTGCGTTAGGCAACGTTTGTATGCAGAACCCTTTGGGACCACTACACACAACTAGGACTACAGGTGTAAGCAAAACCAACCTTTGGTATACGTCTGTACTACACAGTTTTGGTAGCGTTGCTGAGCAGCCAGGCTTATCTCAAGAGGGGAATGTGAGCTGTAATGATGTTACACAGAGGTCTACAATCACAAGTATTCAAAAACTCTTATACTCAAGTTTCCTTGGTAAAACACTTATTAATTTATTACAGTCTGTTATAAAACATTCACTAGAAGGATGCAATCTATATCACAAAAATATACTTCAGTACTTTACACGGTACGGGTCTGAGGCATTTAAACTACTTTGAAGGAGGAGCAAAATGGCATTCAGAGTACTTTGAAGTAGGAGCAAAAAGGCATAGGTTAATAAAAAGAATATTACAGTTACTCTTAGACAGTGCAAATAGTTTTGAGTTCACCAGAGGGGCCAATTCAATGCAATAGGGTAGGCCAAAGTCAATGGGCTAAAGTCTTGTATAGGATAAAGCAGTTCTGGTAGTTAAACGGAAAAGTCTTCTACGAACTACTTCTGTGTAACGCTCACCTGATTCTCACAGAGGCGCCGGTCTTGACTGGGCGACTACCGTATCTTCAAAGGTGATGTGTAGCACCCGGTTGGCTCTTTGGGCTGGACCTCTGTGCACTGTATGCCTGACGTGTAGAGTAAGATGTCTGCAGATAGAAAATATGGGGTTAATGAACTGGGGTTATTGGGGTGTCCCTATCTCTTTCCTCTTCTCCTCTCCTGTAGACCCCCAAAGGTTAACGCTCTCACCTTAGGTAAGTGAATGCCGAGCTCTCCATCTGCCTCGGGGCAGGGTGCTGTAACCAGTTTCTTCACTGGATAGGTAGCGCAGGCCTCTTGACTTCAGGGGACTGCTGTCCGTCGTTTACTGCACGAACGGTAAGTTTCGAGTCATTCAAATGTCTTTAAAGTCTTTAGTAATGATGTCTCTTGTTTTGCAGGGTTCCGGCGATGGCGGATGACGGGCTGAAGTGAGTTGAAGATGGAGCCCGTGTGATGAATAGAAGCGCCTGGAAGCACGTAAGTAAGCGCTTGTTGCCTGCTTCACTATGCGCTCTAACTGTCTTTTTATTTTGCAGGTACGAGTTCGGAGCGGCTGCAGGGTGCTGGAATACCCACTGGATTAGATGTGGAAAGGAGTAATGGCACGTGAGTATTAAAGTTCCCCAATGTCTTTAAACGCACCTTGTTTTGTCTATCAGATGCGGGATGCAGCGCCGAAGGCCTCCGCAGCGTGCGAAGAGTTGGTAAACTTTTGTCTTTCAGATGCCGGAATGCAGTGTGAAGACCTCCGGAGCGCACGAAGAGTAGGTAAGCCTTTGCCTTTCAGATACCGGAATGCTAACCTGTTCTTTCTTGTCTTTATAGGTGTTGCTGAAGACTGGATTCAGGATGGTAAGCCTTTGCCTTTCAGATGCCGGAATGCTAACCTGTTCTTTCTTGTCTTTATAGGTGTTGCTGAAGACTGGATTCAGGATGGTAAGCCTTTTTCCTTAGGCCCAGGACCGGATGCAGAAGACACGATGAGCGTTCTGCTGCAGAGGTTGCAGAATAACGCAAAGCAAGATTCAACCACCGGGTGTGGTTTAAATAGCCTCCTGTAGTGCTTAGGTGTCTCCTTCCACAGCCACGCCTAAGTAAGAAAAGAGTTCCTGGTAAGAAAAGAGTTCCTGCCTTCCAGAAGAGTTCCAGTGTTCTGAATCTAGGGAGTGGCTCCAGCCCCACCCAACAGGAAAAGTAGTTCCAAACAGAAGAGGATCAGAGGCTCAACAGGCAGGCAAGTAAGCAGCATGGTCTGCTGAAGGTAAGTCCACCCAAGCATTATGAGCCCGGCGCTTCCAGCGCTGGGACTGGGCATATTTATGAGCCTGGTGCCACTGGCGCCAGGACTGGGTCCAAAAGGTCCCAATTGGGACTGGTTGGCACTCGGAACCTGGGTTATGGATCTGCTTCCAAGGGAGTTGGGAAAACCCTGACCTTTTGGAAGCAGAGATCATGACATTCTGAGAACTTTGGCAACTTGCAGGCCTAGTCAGCTTGTGACTCAACACATGAACCTTTCTTTGCCAAAATTTCAAGCACTTTCGCAGTGAGAGGTAAGTTCTCTCGGTCGGGTTTTCACAGTACTTTACAATGAAGAAAAAGATGCAGCTGAAGACTTCTGTTCCTGACAGTTCATGCAGATCTCGCTGTTCCTGAGCCTCAGTTGTGGGGACAAGAGGGAGGACGTCAGGGGACTCCTGCACTGCACTCATACTGCTCAAAAAGCTGTCAAATGGCAAATCTTCAATTCCGTTAGCTGTAGTCAAGCACACAAGCTGGTGTCCCTCTCCCTGGTTATTCGGTTTCCTGCAGCACTCTGAGGAAAATACAACCAGCTCCGAGAATGTTATCCATGTGGCTAACGGGTCAAGTTGATTGGTCCCACCAACTCGAAGGGAGAAGTCGTCCTTGAAGGGCTTCTCTGTCGAGATGAACTTGGCGATTCGGACCTGCAACAGGGCTTCACCGGGCAAACCAACGGTCCAGGAGTTGCAGCAGCCACCCTCTTCAAGCTCATCTTCTGTTATTTCATTCCAGTGGTCGACTCTGCCTTCCAAGCCAAGAGACTCGCCTTTTATACAGTTCTCTCCCATTCATTCCAGCCTAGCTGCTACTCACCCAGCAGGGTGGCTGTCCTTGCCAAACAGTCAGCCAGCCAATCACGCCAGAGTGCATTTGGGTCTCCTAGGAGACTAAGCACATGGAGTTTCGGGCACCTCCCTCACTTCCAGCCCACCACAGACACTCAGGCGCCAGAGGCGGTCTTCAGTCCTGAAGCCTGCCAAAGGTGTAGGAACAAAGGGACCAAACCTGGTTTGGCACGCAAAGATAAACTCTAGAAGGACTTTTCCAAAAAGAAACGGCGAAAAAAGAAGACCGGGACCTGTTTAAACAAAGGGGGCTCAGACGCCATCTTGAAAAACATGGCTTCCGCCCGCGATTTAACGCTACCTGTGTTCGCGGTCGGGAAAAACATGGTAGTTCGTTGTAAAACCACTGCCACCAACCATTTCGAGAGGAAAGAGTAGCATTTGACTGCTACTTGAGTTTCTAGACATAGGGGATACTAGGTAACCCCTCCAGCACTCTATTGTAAGATAGGGTGTGCTGGGTCTAGGAATTTGAAAACACTAGTAAAGTCAATTTCACTTTACTTTCTCTGGGAAACAGTAGTTTATCCCAGGGAAGGTATTTAAACCTTGTGACAGCCTAACAGGCTTCCCTGTGCCACTGCACTGAGGATGCAGTGTGACACATGAAAAGATGATGCCTATGGAGTTTGTCTAAAAACTCCATAATCAAAGGAACACAAGAGTAAATCACATTCAAAATACGAGAGTGGGAAAAAATAAAGTCCTCAAAATCCAGCAAAGTTGCTGGGGGTCTCTAAGGTGAAGGGAATTAGCACATGTATGAGAATTCTTCTTATCAGTGTGGTTTTTGCTAAAAGTTGTCTTAGGCCTTTTATACATTCTGCCTAACTTGTATTATTCAGAGTGCTCTGTGTGTGCGTAACTGAATCCTTCACCACCCTCGCACCCTCCTAAGCCGTGCTGTTCATTCACTCTACCCAGCTAGAGATTGGCTAGTGTTGGTCTCTGATCATCAGAACAGGGTGGCCCCTCAGAATCTGTCAACAGGGCCGATACTGAAAATCCACAACACTTAACTTGTTCTTTCTTCACTTGCTTTGCCACATTAGTGTCCTAAAACTGACATAACTGTTCAAAAGTAAGGTGTTGGTGATTTGTAGCCAGACCACCCCAAAACATGAATGTGCATATAATAGTAATGTATGTTTAGTTTAATTCTTAATTGCGTTCTTTTATTTCTATGAGCTGTTCAAGGCCTAAATATAAATCATTGTGGCAGATGGGGAGAAGGTGCAAGTGGATCTTGGCCACCTGGCCTAAGCCCCGCCCACCTGGTGCCTTCCTGGTTGCCGCTCTTTTTCCCTACGTAAGGAGCCTTCCAGCCTCTTTTCCTTTGCAGATGGGGAGCAGGTGCTAGTGGATCTACGTCACCTGGCCTAAGCACCACCCACCTTCTTAGCCCAGACTCTTCCTTCCTGCTCTTAACTCTTAGATCAAGAGCATCTCTCACCCGGGCGTCCGAAGTGAAGGGCAGACGAAGAAAAGGCAATTCCTGTTTGGACCTGTTCCGACCAGGAGGACCCAGGGCCCGAACCCCTGCTCAGACAGCAGTTAAGCATGCACCAACATGCGTTTACTCCCTCTGTCCCCGCAGGACATACCCACCCCTGTGCCCCGCCCTTCTCGCACATAGTTGTTGCCTGTTTTGCTTGGTTCTTCTACCCTGCTCCCCCTGTCCCCCTCCAGTCCACTTCTGCAGGAGTCTGTCCTGATACATTCTGGTTTCACCATCACAGTTTTGTGGCCAATGCTGGATTTGACTTTTATGGACTTAATCGATTCACGGTGCGTCACCCTTTCTCATGGTGGCTCCGAATCATGTTGTTCCCATCTTCATCTTGTATCCAGGCTTGAAACATTATGTGTTACTACTGACTTCTGCAATTGTATTCGCTCTCCCCTCTTGCATCTCCACTCATTTTGACTGCTTACTCTGTTCGCTCCTCCTCCCCTTACTTTCTTCTATGCACTTTATCAAAATTCTCCCTGGACCTAGTATGATAGCAACCTCGTCTGTCTCCTTCCCCCTCCCCTTAATTGTTTCACCCCCTACCCAGCACTATCAAATATCGTCATGCCTAGTACCGTTGTCACCTGTCTTTCCATTTCCTTCCCACTCTCCCCTCCTTATCTATGTCTTAGCTCTTACACCATCTGAAATGACGTCAGGCCGAGTACGATATTTAATTTCACAAGCTTACTGTACAAAGAATGTCACTGTATTTTCCCTTGTTCCCTCCCTTGCCTTGAATGCTTTAAAACACATTGTGTATAGGTGCTATATAAATAGGCACTATATAAATAAACTATCATATTGTATTTTTATACTTTTCTCATAGCTTGTGTTATTAGAGTGCTCTTTGTGTGTCTAACTAAGCCCTTTCCCACACTCACAATTACCTACGTCCAAGTGTTGCTATAGCGTTTGAGTAGACATCGTCTTTCTTTGTTCACGAGAATGGGGTGGCCTTTGAGAATTGGGCCACAGGGCTGATTCTGAAAATCCATATTAACAGACTGCATACTGTGAAGGAGCTCTAGAGGATGTGCTGGGAAGCTGATAGGACTCTTCTGGTACTGAAGGCAGTGGTGAGGGATGGGAGTGGAGTCATCGTTGGAAGTGTTGAGATGTACAAATGGTGCCCAAGCTCGGATTTTGGTGAGATCCAGGGAAACTGCAGGATAGACTAGGACTACCAAGATGTGGCTGTTAGGGGTGTAGTTATCGTACTCTAGGACTGATGTGGGCCAGAGGTTTGAAAAAATACCAAAAAAATGATTACTTGTATTTTGATTTATCAAAACCTCTATACGAATATGGTTGTTAGGTGAAAGACAGTTCAGATATGAAACTGATTTTTTTCTTTACCGAGGATTCCCAGCCTGACGACAGTATATAGCAGTACACACATGCACAACCACGGGAGGTGGCAAGGCTCAACATAAGCATCTCTTACCTCCTCACCAGGCTCACCTTCAAGCGAACAGGTTGCGCAGCACTGCTTGGCTGACTTTGGACTCCTCCCTGGAATGCCCGTCGACGCAGTAGAATTTTGTGAAGATGTGAGTCGACCTCCCCATAGCAGCCCTGCAGATGTCCAGCAGGGGCACACCAGACAGGAACGCCATAGTAGCAGCGATCGCCCTGGTGTAATGGGCTCTCTGATGGCCAGGCAGCAGTCGGTTTGCCAACTGGTGACAGTGGGTGATGCAGCCTGGAGAGCAACCTGGAAATGGAAGCCATGGACAGGGCCTTCCCATGGTTCACAGGACCAAAGTTCACAAAAAGCTGAGAAGTTTTCCGGAAACTCTTCTTGCGGGCCACATAAAACTTCAGCGCTCTAGCCACATCCAGCAAGTGCAAAGTACTTTCATCCGGCAATGAAGGCATTGGAAAAAACACAGGCAACACCAAGGGCTTGTTTAGATGAAAGTCTGACGGCACCCTGGGCATGAAGGAGGGGTGCGTCCGCAGCACCACCCTTGTCTCGTGGAAAGTCAAGTAAGGTGGTTTACAGAAGAGGGCCTGGATCTCACCCACTTGTCGTACAGGGGCGATGGCCATGAGAAAAACTGTTTTCCACAACAGAAACTTCAGTGGAACGGAATGCATAGGTACGAATGGGGGTCCCATGAGCCTAATAAGTACCACATTGAGCTCCCACGCCGGGGCCGGAGCCTTCACCGGCGGGAACGAGCGGCATAGTCCCTTGATGGATTCCTCGACCAACCGGTGTGGCCACAAGGGGGTTCGTCCTGGGGATCTAGTGTAGTAGGAAATAGCTGCCAGATGTCCTTTGGAGGCGTGAGCCAGCCCAGATTTGGCCAACGCCGGCAAATATCGAAGTACCTGAGGAGCCGTGACCCTCAGAGGGTCGATCTTCTGGGAACGGTACCAAATAGCAAATCTCTTCCACTTGAGTCCGTAGCATTTCAAAGTAGACAATGCTCTAGCCTTGGCGAGAACTTCCTTGCAGTCTGCCGGGAGATCGTAGCCACTGAATTCTAGCGCTGCAGGAGCCAGGCCTTCAGGTTCAGAGACCCTTGTAGTGGGGAAGAATGGCGCCTCCTTCCCTTGCAAGCAGATCCGCGACCACTGGCAGCTTGACTGGTGGGGACGCCGACATGTTGAGAAGGTCTGGGTACCAGATCTGCCTCAGCCACGCCGGTGCAACGAGGATCGTCCAGCACTGGCATAGCCACTTGACTGGTGACGTAACCATGGAATCGGAGGGAACGCATACAGAAAGAGGCCTTCCCACGGGAAAGAGAATGCGTCCCCCAGGCTCCTCTGCGGGGGGAACCTGCTGGCAAACATCCGGAACTTGGTGTTGGTCGCCGTCGCAAACAAGTTGATCAGGGATTGCCCCATATGAGGAAAAGGTTATCCACTAGGTCCTGCCGAAGTACCCACTTGTGGCAAGAGCGAAGCTCGCTGCTCAGAGAGTCGGTGACTGTGTTCTTTACTCCTGCCAGATGAAACAGAATGAGGAACATCCCCTGGCCCACAGCCCAGTGCCATAAGTCCTGTGCCTCCTTGGAGAGCGCTGGGGATCTGGTGCCCACCTGTTTCCTAATGTGAAACATTGTGGTGGTATTGTATGAAGACCAGCACCACCTTGCCCCTGAGTGACGGCAGGAACGATTTGAGGGCCCAAAACACTGCCCGTAGCTCCAGAACATTGATGTGCAACGTCTTCTACTCCGACAGCCACAGGTCTCTGGCGTGAAGACTTCCGATGTGGGCTCCCCATCCTTCCACGGAAGCGTCCGTCGTGACAGTCTCCTAGTGCAGTGGGGCCTGGAAATCCGCATCTGCGGTCAGGTGAGAGCGCACGCCCCACCACCTTATCACCCGACGGAATCCCTCGTCGAGCGCGATCCAGTCCTGGAAGCTTCCGGACACCTGAATCCAATGGTTGTCGAGGAATTCCTGCAGTGGGCGCATTTGTAACCTGCAGGGTCGAATTAGGTAAATGCATGACATCATGCCTAGAAGAGACTGGATGGCCCTCACCATGGCGATCTTCAGAGCCAGCAGCCATTGCACCTTGCTCAGGATGGCCGCTACCCTCTCTTCCGACGGTGATGCCAGGCATGACACCGTGTTGAGCCAGGATCCCAGGAACAGCACGTCCTGCTATGGAATCAAGCAGGACTTTGCATAATTCACCGAGAACCCCAGATCCGTCAGTAGGTGGACGGTCTTCGCCATGCGGTCGACTGCAATGTCGCTTGAACTGGCCCGGATGAGCCAGTCGTCCAAGTACGGGTAGACATGGATCCCTTGTAGTCGTAGATGGGCCGCTACCAGCACCAGGCACTTGAAGACTCTGGACACAGACACCAGCCCGAAGGGAAGGGCCTTGAATTGGTAATGCTTCCCCTGAACGACAAAGTGCAGAAACTTGCAGTGTCCTTCACGGATGGGGAAACAAGCATCCTCCAGATAAGACGACAACAGAAAATCTCCATCCTCGAGTTGTCCAAGCACATGTTGAAGAGTGACCATTCAGAACTTCTGGGACTTTATGTATTTAGTCGCCAATCGCGAATGGGCCTCCAACCCCAGGTCTTCTTTCGCACGAGGAAGTAACTTGAATAAACCCCAGAGCCGCTTTGGAACTAGCTCTAACACCCCTTTCTTTAGCATGGCCTGAACTTCCAGCAGCAGCTGAGGGATGCGGTTTTCCTGCCGGGCCACGGGTGGTATTTGGGGACACCTTTGTTGGAACTCGAGTGTGTCCGTGGGCAAGAGCATCCAGCACCCAATGGACGGTGGAGATGGTCTTCCACACGCTGACTAAGTTCGCCTGCCGGCCTCCCACCAGGGTGCATGGGTGAGGCCCCGATGTCCTGGCTGGTTCATTCCTGCTTTGAGGTCGACGGGCCGCCTTGGGGTCCTTGGCGACGACTGCATCCTCCTCCGAAGGCCTTGGACCTGCCCCTTTTGGTTTCTTGGGTCGAGGAGCGAGAGGGTTGGTGGTAAAAGGAGGAGCCCCCGCCGTAACCCTTCGAAGACTTGCCTCATGAGGACCGAAAGGACGGCCGTCGCTGCTGTAGCATGCCTAGGGCATGTGCCGTCTCCGCCTTGATGTGTTGTAGGAACTCATCCACAGCCTTCCAATAAAGATGGCCTCCGTCAAAGGGCATCTCCAAAACCCTTGTCTGGACCTCCCGTTGAAAGTTGGTGGCCTTGAGCCAGTCACGGCAGCAAAGGCAAACGCCACTGCCCATCTGGCGGAAACCTCCGTCCGTGATGTCTGTGGCCTCCGTGATGGCATGGTCAGACGCCACCTCGCCCTCTTGTAGAATTCTCCAACGCCTCTGCCCTCTTATTGTCAGGAAGTCCAGCAGAGGTGCAAGCTTGAACCACAGCTTCCGGTCGTAGCGCGCTACGATATTGAGGGTGTTGACGGCCTTGATGGTCGTTGCGGCAGAGTAGATAACTCGCCTTCCCATTGCATCCAATTTCTTCCCCTCGTTGTCACGAGAGGTGGATACCGCCGAAGACAGAGCACGACAACTTCTTCGCTGTTGCCGAAACCACATAGACCGCCGACAGTTGGGCCGGCAAGCACTTAAGCGCAGAATCCAGCACCCTGTACTTCTCTCCCTATTCGCTGGAGCTGTAGAAGGGTTCTTCATGAGCGCCAGCCCTTCATCCCAAATGTCATCCAAGAGCGGGACTGAAAGGATGGTCTCTCTGCTTCGGGGCACTTGTATAAGAAACGCTCCTTCTCCTCCAGTGCGAGCTGGAAGAGCTCCGGTGCTCTGGAGATCATTGCAAGGAACGATCCTATCTAGTCCGGCAGAGGGGATCTGGGTGGAGGCCACGGGAGGTCCCCCAATCCGCCGTCTGTGTCAGTCGTCGTCGCTGTGTCCGACTCAGTCTCACCTGTGGGGGGTGGCCGAGAAGGAGGCGTTGGGTGGCAAGGAGGCAGCGGGTGCCTCTTCCTCCTCTTGGATGGCGGTTCACCCATCGCCAGTGGGGCGGTCAGCACCGGCGCCGCTGGGAGAGCAGGCGGCAGTGTTGCCGGCATCCTCTTCTGTATCTCGGATACCAGTGTATGCAGGGTGGAGAGAATGTCCATTGAAAGATCTCTAGGTGGCAGCTCTGGCGTAGGGATATGCGGCTGGGGCATAGGAGTCAGGCCAGGGCCCTCGTCGTCCTGAGGCCCTCCGTCGCCCTCGACAGTATCTTCCTAGTCGTCGCCCCCGTAGTCGCCATCGTCGTAGGATGTTCTCCCTATCGCCACAGTCTTCCTGGATGGTGTGTAGGTAGACTAGTTCCCCTACTCGGCAGAGGAGATATCCGTGTCCTGGAGGACTTCTACACCCCCCCCGACCCCCTTTCTTTGCATCCAGAGGGGATGGTCTCAGGGAGATGATCGGCATCCTCTTCTCCGGGGTCTTCTCAATGGGTTGGAATGCAGCCTCCCTTCTGGAGGGAGGGATACTCTTGCCTTCGGAAGGGCGCCCTACCGGGTCCATCCCTGCGACCTTCGAAAGTGACGCTACCACCACCTCGATGGAAGGCGCCGCCTTATTCTGGTGCACTTGGGCCTTCACCGTCAGGCAAGGCCCCATATCCTTCTTGGGCTTCTACTTAGGGGCCGGATCAGAAGCTCGGTCCCCTTTGGACTTCACTGTCGAGGGTCGGCAGGACGCCGTACCCCGTTTGGTCTTCTCCGGTGCCACCTTCAAGTTGTCCTGGTGATCCGACTTCCTCTTGGATGAAGATCCAGAGCGTTGACTGGATACTGATGCAGCTAGGGATGTCGAATGCGCCCTGGCCGCCGAGGAGTCCGTCGGAACGCAGCTCCCGACGGTAGCAGACTACCAGTGCTTGGTTGGAGTCCCGCGGGAGGGGCACCCTCAAAGGACTTAGAAGCCCGCTCAGCTTTCCCAGATCCGGGAGAGGCATGCTCCGGGGACCCACCCGGTCCAGAGGCCTTGGCCTGCAGCCACTCCTCCAGTCGTTTATGCAGATTGTTCAACGTGCGTTTTGAGAGTTCATGGAAAAACGCACAATCCTCCTCCTTAAGCATTGGGTACTGGCACCGGGAAGGTTTATCGTCCATGTAAACATTCCGCAAACCGCAGTCGGAGTGTCAGGTCCCGTTGTAACAGAAGGTGTTAGGTTAGGGATTGCCAATATTGTCAATAGTGTTCCTTAATACAATCATTTCAGCCAGCTACTATTGCCCCGATTGTCTCAGCTCAAGGTGCACTACTTCCTGATCAGCAGTGATTGGTTGAGGACTACCGTGATGCAGTTTGAAACCTCAGGAGAGGTTCTAAACTGCCTTTCATTCAAGATCTACACAGTGCTTAGGAGCTCTACACAAAACTAAAGAATTCGAGAAAAGAAGACTAATTTGTGGAAGTTCATCATAAAGAGCTAAGACTAAAAATTCAGATAAGTGACAGAACTGAAAAGAAACTGAAGATTGTTTAAGGAAAAAAACAATGTTTAAATCTAAGGAACTGTGTTAGCTGCATGAACAGTGTTATCAGGTTGTTGGCTAAAGGAATCGGACACTTGGTCAGTTATCTGTAATATACGTTATCCTTTCTAGAAGTTAAGAACTGTAAATAATTGAATTCACAGCAATGATTTGCGAGCGTGCGCGCCAGCACAGGAAGTTAAAGTTTGTTTGAAAGAATGCATGCGCGTGCAATAGAACATTGCAAAGTTTAGTTTACTTCGTTAGTTCCCGTTGTGAATCCTCACGTTCGAGTAGGGGACCCAGCGGCGTGCTGTGCGTATGCACAGGAAGTTAAAGGAATTGCGTTGGTTGAATTCGAGCCTTCGTTTGGGCGCAGATTATGAGCGAGTGATCTGCTGAGGTGGCACTGGTGTCCGGCGGTCTGAGCTTCAGAAATACAGAACCGGCAGCAGTTAAAAAGTGAGTTTTGAAGCAGAGTGGTTGCAGCGGTACGAGTGTGAGCGCGTGTATGCATTAATGACTTTAAAGAGTAACCGAGTCATGTATCAAAGTTAATGTAACGCAATTGAAGAACCAGTTAATTGTTGTTAAAAGCAGTTAAGTGGTAATCAGAAATATAAGAGGCAGTCATAAGAAAGAGTGAAAGATAAAGAGTTTTCTGAAGAAGAAATAGTACTAAATTCAAGTCTGAAGTAACTGAAGAGTGCAAGTACAAAGTTAAAAGCCTACGTTTTCTTGAAGAGTAGAATAAAGCTTCAAGTTCTGATTGATGGACTCAAACTTTAGAGCTGTGCAAGTTAAAGGAGCGAGAAAGTGTTCAATTGAAGAAAGACATTAAAACATGTTTAAAAAAGGATTTTTCTGAAGAGAGAAAGATTAAGAAACCACAGAGTTATAAATACTGGACTTATTGTATGGAAGCTGCTATAGAAAAACTTAATTCTGCTCAGAGTCTCTAGGCAATAAGCAGAGACACACAGGTACAGGAGGTATAGATTAGTAATTTATAATTTCTCAATAGCAGATATTTACCTGAATGCTAATCAGTAATGTATTATTTGCAGGGTTTCCTGTGTTCCAAGGAGTGAAGGAGGCTGAAGGAATCCTGTCCATTTGTTATTTTCTCCACTTCCCCTTTTCCCCCGGTCTGGTTAACTCAGGAGTTGTTCAGTTGACTACTGGTTTGAGGGATCTGGTTGGCTATTCATATGCTCCTGCAGGAATTCGGCGCTGGGACCTGATACGGAGCAAATCTTGAAAGGGGAAGGGGAATCCTTCTGGTCCGACATGATCCACGCGGTGTAGGCCTGAATAATCTTCTAGAAGCTCCCACGAAGAAACTCGGCGTAATCCGCCCTTGAATCCGCTGAAGTATCCGAAAAACGGGTCCCCGTTAATCGGAAGGATGATCGATGGAGCACAAGGCTTGATTGACCCAAAAATAGAGTAAAACTCTTCCAAAAAGCGAAAAACACATTAAAGGTTCAAGAGCTAAGCACGAGGAGTCCCAACACTTGAACGTGCGATAAAAATCTGAAGATAGCTGCCTGTGGAGGGGCTTAGGTAGGTGGCAGTATGACCCAGAGCTCAGTAATTGGTTGTTCGGAGAAAGACAGTTCAGAAATTAAACAAATTGATTTTTTCTTTACCGAAGATTCCCAGCGTGACAACAGGGAATATTCATGAGCCTGTGAATCCATGCCAGACCCCATGCTGGAGAAGGAAGAATACCTCTGAAGAGGTGCAGCTGGTAGTGTGACTTCTTAGAGATGTCAGATGTGAAGAGAGAAGGAGAGGGTGGAGTCGAAGATGACTCCAAGGTTCTTCACTTCACTAAAATGTATTAAGGCAAATATTTCATTTGCGATCCTGGTTATTCACATCTATCATTCTGAAATCACATACAAATGGGCTGAAGCAATCTGGCGTACATCCTTTTCCCTACACTCCAGAATCGAATGTCTCCAATTCTCAGGTCTGGTCACGTTTTTTACATGCTTGACAAATTATATTATCCTTCTCAGGCTGCACACATCCAAAGTTGATTTAACCTAAATCTTAATTAAATGTGCCTATTCACGGAGTCAGGAAATTGTTCGATATGTTTGGGCAGATTGAATCTTGATCTCATTATCTTAACATATTCGCCTAATAGGGAATATCTGTGTATATTACCAAGTCGTTTCTTCCAATCTTAGTGTTTGATTTTTACCTTTATTTTTTGCCAGACCTAAAGCCAATGTGGACCCTATTTCACAGAGGAAATGCACTCTATAAAACCTATATCAAGCATTTAATTAAATAATTAAACAAATCGGCATAATCAGAGTGTTTACGAGTGGATTAGTGGTGTGGTGGCTTCCTTCGCAGCTCTAATTCTTCCTAGCTACACTGAGACTGTAGCAGTAAGCTTGTAACCCAACCGCTAACTTTCCCTTTTCTTTCCTGCTTTGTCTTGGGATCATTGGCGTGTTCGTGGTTTATCAGTTTCCCCTATCCACTCTTACTCTAGTGGTTTTTAACATAGCGGTACGATCAGCAAGCAAGAAGTAAAACCGTTCGCATAAGCAATGATGCCCGGAAAGTTGCGCACTCGGGCTAATAACTATAATTTGCGGAAAAATGCTCCATATAAGAAAGAGTTTGTAAAGACGCTGGTGGAGGGCAAGATCCTAATTAAGGAAAGCAGGAAGGCCTCTCTAAGGGTGAATGCGACTAGTGTACAAGCAACTACTCCAAACATTCCGCAAGTTGCCCTGGACAAACCCAATGGCCCGGCTGGAGATGGCTTGGCTAACATAGTGCATGTGATCAAAGCCCACAAACTAAGAAACAGAGTGCATGCCACTTCCCACCCGAATTCAAAAAAATACTTCTCCACAATCTAATCCATGTCCACTGGGTGGGCACACAACGGACCGGCGAGGCTCCCTATTCTTTATGCTTAATGTTACGAGGATCTTAATAGGAAATTATGAATCCAAAGAAAGCCTGACAAACTAGGTGATCCACTGGATTCGAACAAGGAGGGGCTGTTCAATCGTTATAGAGGACATCTACACCTGGTGAGCGGAAAAGGGATGGTGGTGGGAGAGCCTATATTGAAATGCAACTCAGCTCTGGGACCCTGATTTGAGGGGCTCTTGAATCTTGATCAGAGGTCCCTCTCTCCGAAGCATCTAGAAATAACATTATCCTTCTTAAGTCATAGGCGTAACCCTAGTAGGCCACCAGTAAATGGAATCGGGGGACAAAATCTTCCACCTGGGGTTGAAAGGACGAATCTATTAAGGATGGAGGAACAAAGTTTGTACCCTTTGTCAACAGAACAACCCCTGATGGCAACCAATGTGGTGCACAGTATCCTGGACCAAGTAAGTGGATCAACAGGGCCCCTGGTGTCCGCATTGGTGGATCAGCGGGGTGCATATTCTCTGCTTCCAACAGGGAAATTACCTATGAATATAGCACCCTGCACCTCCCTCCATCCATCATAATGTCTCGGTTCTGGGTGATATGGACTGATGGGACGCACACCGCAACCCGGTGCTATCCATGTCCCACCCTTGCCATTTCAGTTTGTGCAGGGAACATCCGGTCCCCGGGTGACAGAAACCTCCCCAGAACATGTCCACAGACTCTTGTGGAATGTTGCAAGGCTGACCAGGCATATGGTGGACGAAGCATGGTTATCTTTCGTCCAAGCGCATGACATTATTGGGCTCCAGGAGACATGGACTGTGGATGCTCCTAGTATCCAGGGTTCTGCAACATTACAACAGCCTGCATGTCAGGGCAGGGGTGGAAGACCTAGTGGTGGGCTTCTCTTTTGGATCTGCACTGAAAAGTATAGGAGGGTTA
Organism: Ambystoma mexicanum; assembly: GCF_040938575.1. NCBI lineage: Eukaryota > Metazoa > Chordata > Amphibia > Caudata > Ambystomatidae > Ambystoma > Ambystoma mexicanum. Next base: position 142,661,718 of record NC_090938.1, read on the forward strand.
GAGTCATTGAGAGTGCTCCAATGGATTTGCTGTAGTTGCATCTAACAGGATTGGATGGGACCAATATAATGATAATAAACCGCTACAATCGCAAGGCAGCCTCAGGGGATTGGGGAACGGGTTTGTTGTCTTATATACAGGCCTCCACACAGAGCTGGAAGTCAACTCATGGCCAAGCCTCCAAGATTCTTGTACTGGGAGACCTTAATCTCCAAAACAAACCGCTGGACAGTCTTACAGAAGATGAGAATTTGCTATAGGGTATCCCAGAGTTAGTGGCTCCCTACCTCAAGAGGAACTAGAAGACTGCAGAGAAAGTGGCAGCGATACTCCTTGCTAGAAATCTCTGGGCCTGTAATGCATGCTTTGCAGGGGACTTGCCAGCGCACAAAACCTTTGTAATAGGGAATCGCTCTAGTTGGATTACATAATTGTGAATCTTCAAGCCTACCATTACATCAGACTTTAGGGTCCCAAGCAGGATGGAGAGTGATCATAATTCCCTTCTTCTTGAGAGGTTACCAAACTTCCTAGGTCAACCGGGGAGTGAGATAGTGTCACCTACAGTGGAGGTGTTCATCACTGGTCACACTAAGAAATTATTGAAGTGGGATTTGGTGGATTTAGAAGAACAAGTTACTTCTTACCTTGGAACGTTCTTTCGATGGGATGTTCCTCCAACGTATTCCTTATCTTTGATGTTACCCATCCCAGCTTGCTGGCCTCGGAAATGTTTTCAGTAGAGGGCGCTGCGCGTCAACGTCCGAGTTGATGTCCCTCGACCACCTCCGTCTCGGCGCTGACGTCACCGTGCGTATAAATAGACTCGCGCAGCGTCCGTTGCTCAGTTCCGTTTTGAAGCTGAAATTAGCTGTGCATGCATTGGTTTTTGACCTTGAAGGAGCGTAAACTGCAACTACAAGGGAAGTTTTACTGCGGGGATGGATGGGAGAGGGCGATAAGGAATAAGCCAGAGGAACATCCCATCGAAAGAACGTTACAAGGTAAGAAGTAACTTGTTCTTCGAAGGGATTGTGTCCTCCGACGTATTCCTCATCTTTGATAGTCTCCCATAGCAGTGGTGTGAAAGAGGAGGTGGGAGTAAAATGTAATATTCCCTTTTAGAATGTACAGAATGTAACACAGCTTTGCCAAATCTTGTCTCCTGGCTTGAGGAGGAATCTAGGCTGTAAAATTGTGTAAAAGTATGTGCGGATGACCATGTTGTAGCCGCACATATGTCCCGAATCGGAACCCCTCTCTGGAGAGCCGAAGAGGCTGCGATACCCCTGGTTGAATGAGCCCTAAGATGTTGAGGGGTCTCTTTCCCTGCCAATTTGTAGCATTCTAGAATGGTTAAAATAATCCATCTTGAAATGGTCTGTTTCGCGATTGGCATTCCTAATTTGAGTCCTGCACATCCTACAAACAGTTGGTCTGCTTGCCTTATCCTAGCAAGTCTGCTGATCTAAAAACTCAAGGCACGCCTTGGATCCAGCCCATGTAAACTCTCTTCCTCTTTCCCTGGGTGGGGAGGCGGATAGAATGAAGGTAAAGTTATTTTCTGCGTAATGTGGAATTCAGAGACCACCTTTGGGAGAAAATTAGGCTTCACTTGTAAAACAACCTTATCTTTATGAAAGGTTGTATGAGGAGGTTTACCAGATAGAGCTTGTAATTCGCTAACTCTTCTGGCAGATGTTTAAGCCACTAAGAATACTGTTTTAAGAGTGAGAAACCTTAATGAACAAGAATGGAGTGGTTCAAAAGGAGTACCCATCAGAACATTTAAGACTAGATTAAGGTCCCACAATGGAACTTGAAAAAGCTTTGGGGGAAAAACATTAGTTAACCCTTTCAGGAATTTGATTACCAGGGGTAATTTGAAATATGAAGGCTCCTCCGCAGTGCGCTTAAAGATTGACAACGCTGCGAGGTAACCCTTGATCGTAGCAACTTGAAGACCTGAATTTGCTAAGTAGAGTAAGAAAGATAACACCATTGGTGTACTGCAGGAGAAGGGTTCGATATTCTTTTCTCTACACCAGCTGCAGAATATGTTCCAGCGGCATAGGTATAAAGTCTTTGTTGCTGGCCTTCTAGCTGAAAGCAACACCTCCATGATGTCATCCGGGAGATCCCAATCCTTGTATCTCAACCTTTCAGAAACCAATTGTGAAGGTTGAGGGTTCTGATGTCTGGACGGAGAACCTGACCTCCCTTCTGCGAGAGAAGATCCTCCCTTTGCGGAAGACGAATTGGAGGGCAGATGGACATGTCCAGAAGGTCCGGGTACCACGTTCTCCTGGCCCATTCCGGGGCAATTAGGATCATAGTTTTCCGGAATCTTCTCAACCTCCTGATCATTTGAGGAATGACAGGGACTGGAGGAAACGCGTACAGAAGTGGAAACTCCCAGTCTACTACGAACGCGTCCTCTAGAGCTCCTCTCGGGGCAAATTCCCTTGAACAGAACTGATGCTGGTGGCGAACAGATCCACTTGAGGGGTTCCCCAAAAGGCGAAGATCTCTTGAAGGGAGACTGCTCTGCCTGCTCAGAGCATCCGCCGTCAAGTTCTACTCTCCGGCTAGGTGAACTGCCGATAGAGAGATTCCTTCTTGAATTGCCCAAAACCAGAGCTGCATTGCCTCTCTGCACATTGGCAGTGACCATACGCCTCCTCTTTTGTTGAGGTAGTGCATGGCCACTGTGTTGTCTGTCATTATCAGGACATTTTTCCCCTGTACTGATGGCAGAAAAGATTTCAGCGCTAGTCTGATTGATCTCAGCTCCAACAGGTTGTTATGTAGTCTGGATTCCGTTGGAGACCAACGACCGCTGATGGTCAAGTTGTTGGCATGGGCTCCGCACCCCGTGAGTGAGGCATCCATGACTACTGTTATCTCCGGCCATGGTTGCCAAAACTGTTCTTTCAAAATGTTCTCCCGGCAGGCCCACCACTGAAGGTCTCGAGCCACTCTGTCCGGGACTTGAAGGAGACCTGACATTCTTCCTGAGAATTGCGACCATTGGGTTCTTAGCGCCCACTGGAGGGATCTCATTATCAGGCAAGCCTCTGGCACTAGGAAGATGCAGGATGCCATGAGGCCTAGCAACCTCAAAAAGCTGAAGGCTGGAAGACGTTGGGCATTTTGAAACTTGTTGACCATCTGCAGAATATCTTGAGCCCTCACCTCTGGTGGCGAGGCTTTCACCAGGGAAGTGTCCAGGACCGCTCCAATGAACTGGAGTCTCTGTGATGGTATCATCTGTGACTTCTTTAAGTTGAGGGAGAAGCCCAGCTTGTGAAGGAAGTGGCAGACATAATCTAGCTGAATCTGAGCTTGTTCCGAAGATACTGCTCTGATCAACCAATCGTCCAGGTAGGGGTAGACATGGATCCCTTCCCTCCTTAGACTTGCCGCCATTACCGACATTAGTTTGGTGAAGACCCTCGGGCGGAGGTCAGCCTAAATGGCAGAACTTGAAATTGATAGTGAGAGTTGCCAATTGTGAACCTCAGGTATTTCCTGTGTTTGAGATGGATTGGCACATGGAAATAAGCATCCTGAAGGTCTAGAGATAACAACCAGTCCTGAAGCTGGAGGGCCTGGAGGATCTGAGAAAGAGTTCTCATCTTGAACTTGTCTTTCCTGAGGAATTTGTTCAATTATCGCAAGTCCAAGATGGGTCTCAGTCCTCTGTCCTTCTTTTGGTACTAGGAAGTAGGGGGAATACCAACCCTTGTTCCTCTCCGCTACGGGTACCGGCTCTATGGCACCCTTCTCTAGCAGGTCTATAATCTCCTGCATAAGGAGCGGATCTGGAAACTTCAAAGATTAGTTTCCCGGTGGATGACTGAGGGGTGTGTAGGAAGGGCAGGCAGTAACCTTGGGCAACTGTCTCCAATGCCCAAGCATCTGACGTAATAGCCTGCCATTCTGCCAGATGTTGAGTTAACCTGCCCCCTACTGGTGTCTTGAGGGGAGACCTCAGAGGGGTTTTGAAGCGGCTGACGCAGATGCCGAGGGTAAAGTGACACCTGCTGCTGCGGCTTTTTTACCTTTTCCCCGTCCACCACGGGTGAATCGTTTCTGGGCCCTTTGAGCTGGCCTTCCTCTGACTTTTCCGAATGCGGAGTAAAAGCAAAATTACCTACCCCTCCAGGAGGTTCCTGAGGGGCGATTCAGTGTCCGTCGGATTGCAGCCCCAAGAGATTTCGCTGCTGCCTTGGATGTTTGTGATCTCTCCAGGCTGTCATCAGCCTTCTTACCAAACAAAGAAGTGCCGTCAAAGGGCATGTTCAAAAGTCTAGCTTGTACATCTGGAGGAAAACCAAACTTCCGCATCCACGCAAATCTGCGGATTGTGGTACTTGCCGCTATGGCCCTGCTGATACTGTCAGCAGAATCAATGCCTGTTTGAAGGGACTCGCGCATTGCATCTTTTCCTTCCTTGATGATGTTGTAAAATGCTTCCCTTTCTTCTCCTTCTGGGAGACAGTCAGCCGCTGATGAAGCACACTCCCAAAGTGTATGGCTGAATCATGCAAGCGTGCAAGTGGCGTTAATAGATTTAAGCGCCATGCTACATGCTGAAAATACTTTTTTTGACATAGCATCAACTCTTTTATCATCCCTGTCCTGTGTAATAGTAGGGTATGCAGATCTACTGTTTGATGAAGTTGCTGCTTGTACAACCAAACTCTCTGGAGTTGGACGTTTGCTCAAATATTCAGGATCTGTAGCAGATACCCTGTATTTAGCAGATAGTCTCTTGTTAACTACAGGGATAACTTCAGGAGTTTCCCAATTTGCAGACATTTTTCATTGCAGAGCAGAATGAAAGGGGACAACAGGATCTTCCTGTGGACCTTTATCTAAAATATCAGTAAGGTCATCCTGCTGAAAAGAGGGTTTAGGTGTAGACCACCCCATGAATTTGATTATTCTGGCCATCAGAACTGTCATGATGCCTACCCCCGGAGCACCAGGACAGGCCCAGCACCCCCGGGAGCAGGCATCATGCCCTCGGGTAAAAGCCCAGCGGCCCCTAATAGGGGCTCTTTGGACTTTGTCCTGGCGCCTTTGGCGCCAGGCTCATGTTGGACATCAGTCCAGGCGCCATAGGCGCCAGGCTCATAAAAGAGGGTGTTTGGTGCACTTACCTGACGCAGACCATGCTGCATGAAGCCTCAAGCCAAATGAGGCTTAGGAGGGACTATTTTCTCAAAGGAACTATTTTACTTGGGTGGGGACCGTGGAAGAATACTTACCTGGAACTTCTTCCAAGGCTATTTAAACCACGCCTGGACTGCCACACGTGCTTTGCGTTGCTCTGCATCTAGCAGCTGAACGCTCACCGTGCCTGCTCCTGCATCTTGCCTCCAGCCACGCCCGCCTCGATCTTGGGATACCTGAAAGGAAGGAAGGGAAGAGAAAAGGTGAAAACCAAGAACTTAATCTAATTTCTTACCTGTCTCCGGAATCATCACGCCAGCGATCCTGAAGATAGACATTCTTTAAAAGCGTTGCGCTACTTGTAGCAGCGCCGCGCATCACTCACCTGCCTCGTGGGCTCTTCACTATCCACCACGACCTTCTGGGCATTCCGCCACATATCTGCACATGCAGGGGAGAAGAAGAGACAAAAGGTGAGCAGGAGGAACAAATGAGGAAAGCCTGATTTTCCATCACAAGACTTACCTGGCCATATTTGACGGAACCACTCCTCATTTCGGGTCGGCGCCACTTCTTGGCCTGGTACCGCACCCCGGCCCTTAAGGGGAAAAAAGAAAGACATTACTAGAGGGATTCAAAAACATTTAAAGGGATCATTTTATCACAAACTCACCTGAGTTTATCTCCGGCAAAATCCCTCGAAGCAACACTTCCACTCTGCACCTGAAAATAAGGACAGATCGCAGGTTAAGAAAAGCAAACAAAGAGAAGACTCTACTCAGGAACTTTTTAAACTGCATACTTACGGCATTTCGCCTTCCGAAACCAGTGAAGTAACTGGTCAAATACGCGCCCCTGCACCAGAAGCAGGATGGAGAGCTCATCCATTCAAACATTAAGGTGAGCCTTGATTGGGGATTTCGGAGGTGGTCAGAGAAGAGCAAAGGGGAGGTGGGAAGCAATCACAATACTCTGCAGTCAGTTAATCCCCTTTCTCCACCTACAGAAAGATTTTTCTACAGGCCAGACAAGCCAGATTTGGGGGTCCAGTTCAGTCGGTGTTTCGAATCCTGCGCATCACGCTTGAAGAGGTCACAGCAATCCAGACCAGGTCAGCGCCTCCGTGGGAGCCAGGTGAGCGTTACAAGAACCCTATAAGAGGTCTCAGCATGTTCCCCAGGGTCTGGTTTAGCAAACTCTACTTCTGGAGAAGTATCTAAATCACTTGCCTCATGTAAGGAGTCTTGAAGGTCCTTTAACCTGTTCTCTTCAGAGATGAATTCCTCTGGTATGGGTGTAGTGGTCCTTTGTAAACCAAAAGGTCTCATGGTCGGAATACTCACCTTCCTCAAATATTGAGGACAAAACTCTAAAAAAGTGAGAATCGGATGTGGTTTAAAACCCATTTCTAAAGCAGAAAAAGACAAATTTGTTGTCACTGGGTTGGGAAAACTTCGAAGTTGTCGATGTGGCATTCACAGGCTTCGACAAACTCGAAAAGGACGTCGAAAAAGTTTGAAGAGACCTCGATGTATTCGAGAGGATCGGAATCCTACTCTGTGTCGTCGAAATAGTCAATTGCATTCTCGACGTCATGGTCTAGGTCCTCGACAGCTCTTCTGTCTGAGATGTAGTTCCAATTGTAGGTCTGTCCATTATCGGAGTCGACAGTGGCGTCGAAGACGGCGTCGACGCAACCGATTTATGCATCGAAGAAACCTTTGACGACGGCGTCGATGATGCGGTCTTAATGCCTTTACTCGAGGATTCATGACGCTCTCAGGTAGTTTCTCTCGCCGGGTGCAATGACTCGCAGAGTTTTGATTTTGCGGGTCTTTCACCCACGGTATCACCTTTAGACGTCTCCGAGGGGGTTGAGGCTGCTTTCTCGAAGACGCTAAGCATTTTCTTACGGAATTCCTCCTACTTAGCTGTGTTTCGTGGGGCAGGTGATCCTTTCCGGAGAGACAGAAGACGACGAACAAGAGGGAGATTTACGACACCTCGTCTTAGAGTGTCTCGATCTCGAAGACTGATGGGAACCGCTTCGAGATCTTGAACAGGAATGTTTCTTATGACGACAAGGAGACGAATGTCTCAACTCTGCCGAAGAAACTTTCGAGGGAGTAAGAGATTTAAGAGTCTTACCTCTTTCTAGCTTCCCCTTACGCTCCTTCAAGGCTTTCGCCGTCATGGACGTACAGTCCTCGCATTCCAAACAGTGATGCTCCGATCCCAGGCACCACCAATAGATCCTATAAGGATCTGTCAATTAAATTTTCTTCCCACAGTCACAACACGTTTTGAAGCTGGGCCGAGGGGTCGATGGTTCGGATGAAGAAGCCTTCGAATTAATATGATATCTTCGAAGAATAAGTCTGAATCTTCTTGAAGAAAGAACTGAGCAACACGTTTCCAAGGCCCACGAAGTGCGGAAAATGGAACTGAGCAACGGACGCTGCGCAAGTCTATTTATACGCACGGCGACGTCGGCGCTGAGATGGAGGCTGTCGAGGGACATCAACTCGAAGGACGTCGACGCGCATCGCCCTCTACTGAAAACATTTCCGAGGCCAGCAAGCTGGGATGGGTAACATTAAAGATAAGTAATACGTCGGAGGACACAATCCCTTCGAAACCACCATTCCACTTCTCTACAGCTCCATTCTTCTGGACCTGGTTACCTTCTTTAGGGATTTTGATGAGGGGGGCATGGATATCATCCACATGCATAGCAAATTGTTGGGTAAGGTGGGGGTGTTCTTTCCAAAATCTGTGCAAACCATAGGGAAACTGGCTGTCCGTAAGAACCCCTGCTATGAAGGGGATTGTCGAAGAGCAAAGGCAGCTGTGAAAGCCCAAGTAAGAAAAGTCTCCGTAGAGGGGATTTCACCTGTCTGAAGCACAAAAAAAGTATTCACGGCGGATTACATAAAACAATTCTGAATATCGTGAAGCCCTTTGGGCCTCCCTGATGATGCTATAAATAATTGTGAAATGAGGACTTTTTGTGAATTAGTCAGCAAAGGGCAACTGCAAAATATAACAGGGGGCGATCTCTGAAGGCGCCTGGGTTGCTTACTTTGGAACCTTGTATGAAGAGAACAGGAGTTGGTTAGTCCCAATGAAACATCCATAGTTGAAGGGCTAATGCTCAGTGAGACAGATAAAAACAGCTTTATGTTCCCAAAAGAAGGGAAAAGCCCTAGGGCCCTACATGACCCCGGTCGACTTTTTTGCCACTGATCCCCTGATATGGGTCCCCCACTTGACCAAACTGTTTAATGAAGTCTTACGTACTGGAAGAGTACCAACGCCATGGACCAAGGCAATAATCGTCCCAGTTTTCAAGAAGGGGGACAGACACCATCCAACCAATGATAGGCCTAACTCTCTTCTTGATGCTGGGCTGAACCACCTCCAGGCAGGGTTGCAAAGGGGCATCAGTACTGTAGACGGCCACTAAGGCTCTGCCTGCTTTGCTATAAGTATGTCAAGTTAAAAAAATGTCCATTTACTTGGTCTTTCTAGACCTCATGACGGCCTTTGACACGGTTCCCAAGGCCAGATTGTAGACTATTTTGTCAAACCTGGGTATCCGCCCCCCCCCCAACCCCTCCTCAGAGCCATTAGGTTACTATACCATGAGACCCTCCCAGGTCCAACTTGGGTCCTTCCTTTCATCTATCTTCCTATCTACCTGTGGTGTTCCCCGGTGGTCCAACCTCTCGCCCTGGCTTAACAACCATTACCTGGCAACTCTTGCCCATTACATTGCCACTTTCTGCTAAAATTTCCAGTGCTACGCTGACAACACCTCATTTTCAGGCTGCCCTCTGCCACCTCCTCTCCTTCTCTCATCTCTGATTGCCTAACTGCCATTCAAGATTAGTGTGCCGCCAATGATCTTTGTCTGAATGCCAGCAAGACGGAGATCCTCGTCATCGGCACACCACCATCCTTTCCCCTCACTCTCTGGCTGGCCTCCCTTGGCCCTCCTCCTACCCCCACCTGCGAGGCTAAGAACCTCAGGGTCATCTTTGACTCCACCCTTTCCTTCTCCGCCCACATCTCTGAGGTCTCTAAAACGTCAAATTTCCTACTGCACCTCCTCAGAGGTAATCTGCCTTTCCTCTCCTTCCCCCAGAAGCTCATGGCATCCCAAGCTCTGGTTCTCTCTAGCTTGGACTATTGTAACAGGCTCTTTCTAAATCTGCCTGCTTCTTCTCTCCGCCCTCTGAAACTAATCCAGAACAGGACTGCAAGACTTGTCCTTGGCCTCAAGCCCTGGGATCGTATCTCTCCATCTCTGAAATCTCTCCATTGGCTCCCAGTGGATGCAAGGATTAAATTCAAAACCCTCTGCATTGTTCACAAGGCTTTCTGGGGCCTGGGTCCAAAATACCTTCAGCTATCCCTCCGCAAATACATCCCCTATCAAGCTCTTAGCTCCTCTACCTCCAACTCCCTCAGTGTCAGTCGTTTTTCAAAGAAACGAGCTGGGGGTAGATATCTTCTGCTGGGGCCTCCCTCTAGAACAGCCTCTCTGCCACTCTAAAACTTGAGAACCATCTCCGGTTACGGAAGCACCTCAAGACCGTCCTCTTTTCTTCCGCCTTCGCTCCCCCTCTCCCCTGCTGATCTGTTCTCTCTTGGCACCGTGCACCTGGCCACCCTCTGTCATCCGGGCCCAGGTACCTGCTCACCCGGCCACCGTCCCGCACTGCCTCCAGGCCACTTGCACTGGGGTCTGTATCTGTACCCATACAGCCCCCCCTTTTTCTTCCTGCACTTATCAGACCTACCCTGTCTGCTGCCTTAAACTTAGCACTTGCAAATTGCTGGCTGCACTACCACGTTTTTTTGCCTTTATTATTTATTTATTTATTGTTATTTATCGGTTTCTCCTCTGCTTCGCACTTTCCACTTCTCCCCCCTTCCATGCACTTTTCCCCTCCCCCTCTCCCATGCACTTACGCATTCTCAATGTCACTGGGCCTAGTAAGATCGCTGTTTTGTTCTCCCCTGTTCCCCTCCCTTGCCTTGTCATGCTCTGAAACACTTGTGTACCAGTGCAATAGAAATAAAATATCAATAACGGGGCTAGAGTGCGGTATGGCATTGGTGGGGCTTTAGATTGGAGTTCAACAAACCGTGAACAAAGCTTGCAGCAGCATCCTGAACCTTTGAATTGCCAGGTTAAGCCCTGCTGCTGTGCTGAAACTCCTTTTTCCGATCCGATCGAGAAGCTCCAGGAGGGGACGACTTCTTCCCTTGGTTTAGTGGGACCAACTAACCCCGAGACTAACTCCACTGGACCATCTTCCCCGACTGTACTTCTTTGCTGCTGCAGGAACCGAGTGCCCGGGGTCGAGAAATCCATTGTCGAGTGCAACATCTGCAATCCAGCCAGAAGCTCCAGGAGTCTAAGGAGACTCTCCCGAAGCAGGACGACCAGAGCTCGAGTTCCCTCGCCAGAGAGCAGGACTAAAGGAATGAAGGAAGCCCAACCGGTGTCCAAGATCCGCAGTGGTGCTGTTTACCGAGCGCTGAAATCGGTAAGTGCCGCTGATCTGAAATGAGCCTGTAGCTGCCGTCGACCTTCAAATTGCTGCCGCAGGAGTCCTCAGACGTCCTCCCTATTGTCCCCACGACTGAGGCACAGGAACCCAAGATCGGCATTGCTGCAACCAGACAGAAGCCAGCTAGACCACTCTTCTTCTAACCAAAGGAACTGTTCCGACTTGGGGTACTTACCTCAGTGTCTTTAGCTTTGCTCTTCTCAGTTGTGACTTGCAGTAGCTACTTTGCTAGAGTGGATTTCAGCTCTATCCTTCACAAGTGTAACAGCTTGTGATCCTAGAGTGATTTTTCTCCAACAAACTCTCTAACTTTGTGAAAGACTTATCTAAGAAGTGCCTCAGCTCCATAGACTGTGCTCCAATTGACTTTGGCTGTCCTGGCTCCCTGCAGTCTCTTCTAGTCCATTTGACTTTGATATTTACTGTCCCTCAGATGTGATAACTTTTTAACTTTTATTGCTGGGAAATTCTTTGTCTAGACTTTATTGGAAGATGTAAGTGCTCACATGCTCGGAGAACCTGTTTAACCCTTTTTCCTTCCCTTAACCTTTCCTTTCTACAAACTTCAGAATCTACAAAGTGTACTAGTGATATATAAATGCCATTGCAGTCCTTGTAGTGAAGTCACCTCAGTGGGTAGGAAGTGTGTAAAAAGCATCTCTAAAGATAATCTACTAGCTTTGTGTTGATTCTGTAAAATAATGTTAAAGTATATTTGATTGTTACATATATTTCCCTTTTTAAAGAATACTTTTTTAAAACTGATGTTAAATACATAACTATTTATAACTGAAACCTTGAGAGCAAGTGTTAATTGCATTTGCGAATTGCATTGCTACAGCTCACATTTACCCCTCTTGAGATAGGCCTGGCTGTTCAGTCACACTACCAACTTGTGTAGTACAGGCCTATACCAAAAGGTGGGTTACCTCATACCAAGAGGACAAGTGTTGTGTAGTATCCCTCAGGGTTACTACATCAATTCTTGCCTAACAGGTGCAGAAGTCCTGGATATAATATTGAATGTGTATAGCCCCCAGGTGGTTCCAGCTTGGAAGAGATCCATAACAGTATTGATGTAATATGTGCCGATTGGAGAACTCTTTGGGCTCATGACATTCTTCTTCTTGGTGGGGGGGTGGGAGATCTTAACGCTGGATGCTTAGACATGGACAAATGTGCACCGTTCTGTGAAAGCTGAAAGCGTAATGGTCATTAAAAAGGGAAATAGAAAAAGGAAAACATTAGTTAAGCTTCATGAAAGAATGGGAGATTATCATTTTAAATGGTAGAACTGTGGGTGATAACCCGGGTCAGAGTACTTGGAGGTGTTACGTTCACCTGCGTGGGCGTTGGTGCATGGTTGCAGCCCTCCCAGGGATGTGGGTTGGTCCTAGAATTATGTTTGCCTTTTGCGCGGATGGCTGTGATAACGAGAAGGTGCTTCTAGGGCTGCATCTGCGTGGATTTAATGAGCACGAGTATATTAGGTTAAGGTCCTGGCCCCCACTTCCCGTCCTTCCCAAGGTGTGATTCCCATAGATGCCCTGCTGTGGGAGGCTCACCTCGTGTATACGGTCTGTGGGCTCTCCGTTCTGCTACTTCTGGCAGGGGCGCTTGATTTTCGACGACCAAGTTTCTTCACTGGTCTTATGTCCGTGGGCTCTCCGTCTACTTCTGGCAGGGGACGTTGGATTATCGAGGACCTAGTTCCTTCACTGATCCTTTGCGGGCGGAGTAATTACTCCTCTTTAGGTAAGTAGCAATGTTCTTGTTTGTCTTCCGTATTGTTCGTCTTGGTTTCCTTGTAAAGGTGTTTGTTTCTGTGTGTATATTGTCTGATCTGTTCTTAACCCTGTTCTTTCATTTTCTTCCGTGCAGGTGGTGGTGCGGAACCGTATGGCTGCTGAGTCCGATGGCGGTAGCCGGAGTGATGAAGAATGGACCAGCGACTGCTGACAAAAGGTAGGTTAACTCGTAGGAATGCGTGCGTGTTGTAAATGCAGCACGATTTCCCACTAGCGAAATGTTCTAACCTTGTCTGTTGTCTCCTTTGCAGCGTGCAAGTTCGTGAGAGAGAGAAGGCCGTCGTGAAGCGATGTCAGAAGCTGGATCGTCGGATTCCGGAAGATGAGCTGCAGTAAGAAGACTGCTGTGGAGCGGGATTAGGATCATGATCGCTGGTTTCAGGAGGGGAGTATCTGGAGGTTCACGCGGCGGTGAGCGTCACGTTGCATCAGGGTGCAAAGTAACGTGAAGCACGGGCCCCGACAACAGAGCAGCTTATATAGCTGCGCTTCTGGGCCATGCCCATTAGCCTGACCTATCTGCCACACCCAGTCACACCTAGCAGCTTGCGTGTGGAACTTGCCCCGGAAATAAGTGGCCCAAAAGGAATAAAAGTAGTCCCTCATTACTGCTGCATATGGGCCTGGCGCCAGAGGCGCGAAGACAGAGTCCTACCGGGCCCACTGTGTTGGTTTGTCCTAAAAGGACTTAAATGGACGAGTCTTGGGTAGCCACTCATGGCACCCATAACTTGGAGGCATTGCATCTGTGTCCTTAGGCCAGTGGTCGTGGCAGGAGGGCAGGTAATAAGCTGGCACTCAATTACTTCTTAAGCAGTAATAGCTGTGCTAAAAAAGTTAAATCACTGAAGGTAACATACCAAATTCACCGATCTTTGAGTTGATTATTAGAATGCCAGAGGAAGAGACAAGAATGACAGATGCTAGCAGGATTGGGGGTAAACCATGCTGGTAATCGGATTAAGTGGTCCTAGAATAATGTAGACAAGGCATGTAGCCTAGCACGTTCCGATATTCCTGGAACTTATCGAACCGGCCTCAGTAAAATGTAAACAAAATTGAAGCGAGCCTAAAATTATTGGCCTGCAATGCTGGGAAAGTGAAATCCAGGGGTTTGGCTATTAAAACCAGACAGCACCAAAACCCCTTTGACAAAACAATCAGGGAGGCCAAGCGGAAAATGCGCAGAAATATCAGCTGGGTCTAAGTGGCGTGGGTTACCGATTCCAAAGTCTACAAAAAAATTAAGTCTGTTTATGGGTCTTTGCTTATGAGATGGCAGTATTCTGCCAATAGTATAAGGTGGCAGCAAATTATTGGGGCATTACGAAGTAATTTTGCCTGTGCAAATGCCATCAATGGCCAAGGGTGATAGCCACAAGAACACTGTGAACCCTATTAGCGAGAAGAAGTGGACAGAATATTTATGTGCCAAATCGAAGGCTTTTCCCCTGCTGAGTCACGAAATGGGAAAGAATGAACTGTGGCAGCTGTCAATTGCCATGGAAGAAATATGCATACCTATTTACGGGTTGAAAAGCGCCCGGGCACCCGGGCCTAGCAGGCTCTCGAATATGGTATTAAAAAAAAAAAAAAATACACTGGTAAGTGGGCCAGAATCTTGAAAGTTCTTTTTGATAGGGTTTGTAGCGATAGGGAAATTCCAAGGTCCTGGCGGCAACCGATATTGCTGCCAGTGTACAAAAAGGGAGACCGAGAACTCCCCCGAAAACTACAGACTTATCACTACTTGACGTAACTGGAAAACTATTCGGCTCTTTTGTGTTGGTGGCACTGAAAATGTGTTGGTGTCCCCCTCAAACGTACTGCATCCAATGCAGACTGGTTTTAGGCCTTGGTCGGCCACAACCCACTATATCAAACTGCTGGAGAAATTGATCGAACAGGCAAGCAGACGAGGGAATACGGTATGCAGTGTTAATAACAAAACCAGAATAACGACAAAAAAAGTCACATTTTTAATATATGGGTTGGGGTTAGGGATTAAAAGTGGTGGGGAAGGGTGTAAAACAAGCTGTAGAAAGTACAGAAATTCGTTATTAAAGTGTCACTGAAGATGTATGTTGTTATTTTGGTTGTTGTTATAATCACATGGAACTGGGAATCCAGGGTTGTACCCGATTTTTGTAGACCTCTCTGCAGCATTCGAGTCAGTTAACCAAGAAACCCTTTGGCAGAAGCTGCGAGAACTGGGCTGTCTAGATTAGTTGACATTATTGCATACCAATACAAGTATTCAGGTGCGGATGGATGGGATGGGTTCGCTTTCGATGCAATGGGAATCAGCAGAGGGGTCAAGCAAGGTTTTGTGCTGGCCCACCTGGTATTTAACCTATACCTGAGTGACAAAGGGCGGCTCCTACAGGTGTGTGCAGGTGTCCGCAGGAGAAGCCAATGAAGCCAGCAGTCAACAGACACCAACGAAAACTGAGTGTAGCATGGGTGGGGTGTAGAGCAGTTACTCTATTCCAGAAAGCCCCTGCCACTCTACCTTACCTTGCCATAACGCATACTGCCATAGACCTATGCATACCTAGAGATTTGTGACCACCAGTCTAAATCTATTCATGGATGGACTACAAATATTGCCTCATATTACATACTAACATAATTGGCCAATGTTAATTAGTGCCAAACCTAGAGAGAACTGTGAAGATTGGCCTATGTCGCTTCTAGATAGGATTGTGGCTGTTACCATGCGCCAAACTTAGATGGAAACGTAACTTTAGCCAGCGTCGCATCCTGATAGAAATGTGAAAGTTAGCATGTGCCGCACTTAGGTGGAATAGTGAATGATACCAAGCCTCACATCTAGACATAATTGCAAGGACAGCAATGCCAAATAACCAATCCACTAACAATCTCACCCCTCTGCATACACCTCTCAAACTCTAACCAAACACAACCACAAGCCTCCAACACCACAATTCGCACAAACTTCACTACACTGCAACAACAAAACAAACCACACAGACTCGCCCAACAGCACACAACGTCTACCGACCGTAAAACACCCCAAGCCCAGCCAACGGTCCCACCGGGTTGAGGCTGCCAACAGCACATCACTGCTCTCTTGCACTTTTCCAGCTTATTCCCACTAACCCAGCCCCCCCTTCCCTTTTCAGAGCCGCCAGGGAACCACTCCGGTGGTGATAGTGTGCGGTACAAATATCCTTTAACCTTAACCTTTTGGCCGTCTGCTGCAAACTGTGGATTGTCCTGTTAAAATTGGCGATACCCCATTTGCAGGCATGTTGTATGCCAATGACCTTGTACTAATGGACTGTACAATCAGGGGGGGGGGGGTGTGAAAGTAAAGTTTGATGAATTGGTACGATATTCAGCTGAAAACTATTTGTCAATCATTATGGCCAAAATAAAGGGCATGGTGGTGTCTAGTCGACAATTTAACCATACGCCATTAGGGCCCACTGAGTACGTGGAACATTACCCTTATCTGGGCTTAGACCTTGACAACTGTGGGGATAATCACAATATCAAAGAGGCTAAAAAAGGAAAGCGAATGTATGATTGCTGCTATTAGCAAATTTGCCAAGAGAACGGCAGGATACTCAATTGAAGGAATCTTGTACAAACAGAGTTTTTGCCCCACTATATTGTATGAATTGGAGGCCCCTGTAATGGAAGATTTGAAGTGGCTAGATGTACTGGAAGGGCACTTTTGGCAGAAGATGTTGAATCTGCCGCATTCTACTCCCATAGAATACCTACACCTCAAGCTGGGGCTGGTCTCCCTTCATAGCCAGGCGATGTTGCGCCGAGGGGTTCTGTATATTAGATCCAAACCCAGTCCCCATTGCTCTATGTTGAAAATACTGGTGCAGTATCAAGGGTCACCACCATGCAGCAGAAGAAATTGTAACATTTACAGCGTAAATGAGGTTTGCTTCGCTCTCAAACTGGCAGCCCGATTTTGAACGGGGCACAAGGTTTGTGATGCTAAAATATATATTTAAAAAAGAAAAAAATAGAGCAATGGGACTAGATACATAACTAGGATCATCTGAACTACTTGCACAGCTACAAGTATGTTGCTAGAGTTACCCATGTTTATCTTAAACCAAAGGTATACCTTCTTCAGAGTCGAAGTGGTTCCATGTAATAATGCCGCCACACAAATCTCGCCATGCAAATATATCGCCAGAAAATGGGCTTTTTTTGTGGTGACATTATTGCATGGAACATCCGGGGGACACCTCCGCAACCCCCCAAATTTTATTTTTTACATTTTTTTACATTTTTTTTGTCCCTGTCCCCATATATATGGTCACCCAAATAATATCGCCACAACATTTTCCCGGCGATATTATTTACGGCGACCATATATATAGCGATATTACCTAATACCGTCCAAGTCTGCTGTCCAAAACTTAATTTTGAGGTAAACAATCAATCAGTTACCCTTGCGGGCGGTGCAAGGGGCTTATTTATAAATACCTTGTAATAAAAGATTCTGCCGTTTATGTAAAAAACAAGACACATTAGACACAGCCAGACACATCTTTACAGAATGTTGTAGGATTGGAACAGTTTATATATATGTTTGTTGGGCCAGTTTGTGAGCCACTATGATTCGTTCAAATCTGAAGTATTTTGACAATACTAATTCGGTTTCTATGCAGATTGCTCTTTTTAGTGTATGGGGGCACATTACCTTACTATTGAAGGATGAACTAATTAACTGAGGGTTTTAAGTGTTAAGTGTTATGATATAGGAATTCTTTATTCACATTTTATGATATATGGATATTTTATTAGTAGACTACATGATTTGATATATGCATGTATTCATACCTGTTTGTAAAAGTTTGTATGAAGACAAATATATTTTTTAAAAAATAAATTATTCAAAAAGCAAGCTCCGTCCCCTCACCCCATACTTTGACAAAACACCACAGTAAAACATAATGTAGCAGCCCAGTGGTGAGAGCTGTGGCAGATGTGCATGGGCAGAGCTGTGGTAGATGTGTATGGACAGAGCATTACCTTAGGAGGGGAGCTACAGCTTGGTTACTGGTGCAGTTTGTTTGTATGAAGAAATTGTGGTCACCATTGGAGGGCGGGGGGGGGGATCTGTTGGTCACTATAGATCTCTGAAGCTTGCCCTTTCTTTTCTGGCAGTGCAGCATGCTGCAGTGTCTCAAAGCGCTCTGCAGCATTCCAGTGCAATGTGAACCACCAAACTGAGCAATAAGCAGCAGCTATTTTGTTGACGGGGATGGAAGTGGTTGGGTATGCAGTGAACTAGCAGGAAGGAGGTATACAGGAGATCATCAGAAGAGTCTCACAGGGTCTCCACCCTAAGTGAGGGGGCAGTTGCAGGAGCACTAACCCATCCACAATTGACACCTTTAGGTTGGCTTCTCAGAACCCCCTCACTAGAGTAGGTTCTGAAAAGCTTCTTAAAAAGGTACCATGGTGTAAATTAAGTTAGGCACAGCAGTAGTGAAGGAAGGAAGAATTAGAAGTCTGTAGAAGCTGTAAGCAGAAACAGGATGTTGAGGGTGGTGGGTGTGAACTAGTGGGGCACCAAATTGAGCACTCTGGTTATTTCAATATAACCGCTTCTGTAGATTAAATTGAACATGGATCTCAGACAAGCTGGAGCTTGGTCATCTAACTCACCTGTGACATAGAAGATACCATTGTCTTTCCGCACAACGAAGATGTGATCCACAGCCAATGTGACAGGGATGGGTCCGGGAGAGGAGAGGTAGATACGTGGACCATCATCCTGCATATCAAACAAAACAATGACAGAAAATCAGAAATTAGACATTTTCAATTAATCCCACCCGCATCTCATTCTAGGGAGAGGTAAAGTTACCAGATGACTCCATGCCACAGGGGACGTTCTACTTCAGTCTGGAGCTTTGCGTTTACTTATGTTTTACTTGAAGTCAAGATCTCTTATTGACCTGACCCCAGACTACAACTTCCAAAATGCAAATGAAGAAATGAAAGCCCAGGATTGATGCACTCCGCCTCTCGTGAGAAGGCAGCATCTGCTAGCTTTCGGGAGAGATTGCCTGTGGCCAGCCTCACCTTCAGAGTTATCTGGGTGTCCATGATCTCAATCTTCATGGGGATGATCTCTGGCGGTTGTTCGTCTTCCAGAAAAGGCGCTAGGTGTGTGAGCGATGAGATCATTAACTCAGCACTGTAATGTCTGATCTGAAAGTGCAGGAATCCGTTCAGAACGGCAAGAGGCGAGAGACGAGCAGCACTGGGTCCCGCCTCGAAACGCAAACAAACTGCTGGCTCGGTTGGGCTCAAATCCCGGGATGGAGAGGATTTCTGAGAGCAGGTGTCTCCTAGTGAGGAAAAGGATCACATCACAGTTAGAATTGTGGGAGCCCTGGATCATGGCTGCTTTTCCCTAGTCTGCCTGAACGACTTCATGTGTGGACAGTTCTAGATCACTCGATGCTTGGCTGATCCTCTACTTATTCACCCCAGGCCTGACTTCAGTTCCCTTTCATCACATTGCTGCCTGCCTTCTTTTACCCCTGTGGCTTGGTCACCCCATCTTAACTGTAGCTCTGCCCCTCTTGCCAATTACTACTGCATCACACCTTTGAACTCCTTTAGGCTTTGCTCCCACTTGCCTAGATTACTGTTCTGCTTCATCTCTTCCTGTGGCATAATGCCCCCCCCCTTTCACTTTCTGGCTGCTCTGGCCACCACAGCCCACCCTCCATTAACTTATGGCAGCTTCACCTCAAAGATTCTCAGCTACCTTTTTGTCAACAATTACTTCTACGCCTCCTGCCCACCAGCACCACTCCCCCACACCCCCGATTTGCTTTCGACACTGCTTGACATCTTAGTATTCCATTTCTGCACTCATTCTCCAATTTTTAAATATTCAGGCCCTACCTCATGACTGCTCCAGCATATGCGTGCTCACCTCATGTATTTCCTTCCGGGTGCTCACCAGGTCACATTTGCTCTTCGTGTTTAAGCTTTATTCTTAACACTCCCCGTGCGTTCTAAGCACTCAACATGGTCTCATATCTGAGCTGCTGCCGAACACCCCCCAAACCGTTCGCTTCACCCCATACATGCTGTAATATGCAAAATCCCCTGTTGCACCTTTAGACTCACTTTGTAGTCCTGCTAGTACTTTTTGTTGATTTCTTTGATCCAGAGAATTTATTTTTGCTTAAGTGAGTCTTTAGCCAAAGCTTCCCCTGTGACTAACTCACTTTTTCATTGGGATAACATGGTAGCGCATATGGCTACAAAGACAGGGGAACTAATGTATTTCTCACAACCAACAAATACAGAATAAATACAAGAGAATAATAACCGACTGTTAGTGTCTCATGACAGCCCAAGTCATACATATTAAGGTATAAGTTATGATGATGATAAATTCTTAACTATGACACTGGATTTTCATCCTATATTCGTGGACTAAGAGGAAAAATACAGCCAAGCACTGCTTCCGCTGATTAATTTATGCTACACATTGACCACAAAATGAAAAGATGACTCAACAGCAGGTATCACATACATATCTCTCAGGTCTTCACCTGCATCTCCAGATTTGTTCCCAGTGATGGAGTATACGAGGGCCTCAGCCAAGTGTGGGGAGCAGAAAAGATATTTGTTCTCATCCATATTAACAGGTTGAAGCAGTCCAGCCTGAACAATGTTTTATTTTACAAAATTATTTTGTGATACCATCCATCTATCACCTCCTCTTCATAGCCTCTGGGGCAAAACCAGGAAAAGACGTACCCAATAGCTTTGAAAACTCATGGGTGACTGTCTTAGATGCCTCCAGGAACCTTTCTTTGGAGTGTACGTCTGATTCTCTGAAGATTTTATTCAAGGGCAAAAAAGGAAAAAACCCTATCTTGCCCTAACTCGAAGAGGGGATTCCCTGCCTTAACTGAAAGAACTAGTGCCAGAATGTCCAAAGCCAAGGTCCCAATGCCCAGTGTCAAATTCCTAACTATCCCATACACTCTAAGCTAACTAAATCAAAGGAGAGGTCTTCCTGGTCCAGAGGAATGACTCCCTTCCCCTGGACAAAGGGCAGTTTTAGCCACTCCATAACTGTTGGGGGAATGTCTCTCTTTCAGGCTTACAATGTAGTTCCTTGGGGGTGCCAGACCCGGGTTAGCAGCTCTGGCTTCCTCTCGCTTTATACTGCACTGAAGAACAGCCTGGATGCATATACACTCCCAAGCTGTAGTGGGTCCCGGACCCTGGTGGGAAGACCTGGTTCCCTATCACCAAGAACTGCAACGAATAAGAGTAGCCTGGATGCACTCCCCAGGCTGTGGTGGCTCAAACAGACTTGGTTCGCTAACCTGCCATGTACTGTATGAATTGTTCATTAACTTTGTTCTCTTTATTTGTGTTCAAGTCCCAGACCTGCAATTCCAGCCTTAGTTCCCCTGTCTGTGGGCCTGGTTCACTCGACTGCCAAGCCTTAGTACAAGTCCATGTACTACTTTGCTGTTCTCCCGCTGCATTAGGGTCCCAGACCCTCCTTTCCAAGCCTTTGTGCCGCCACCACCTCCTTGAGCCTTCAGCGCCTTCTCAGCTACCCGCGTAGCTTGTGGTGTGGTCTGCACGAGTGTTGGCTCCCTTGAGGTAGCTGGACTCGTTTGCGGGGCTCAGGCAACTTCCTGGAGCTTCCCCTGCTATGGTGTAGCTCTGCAGTCTTTCCTTCCAGGACTGCATGGTCTCGCAATCTCACGCTTCCTGGGTGTCTGGGGCGCCCAGAATCTTAGTCCACTTGCAGGCCGGGTGGTCCTCACATCCTGACCGGCCTCAGACTCTCTCTCCCACTTTTCAGAGTCCCGGTCAGCACCCGTCGAGCCTGTACTGGCTCTCATGATTCCGCCAGGCAGGGCTTGATGCTGTTTCATGTCCCTCTTCAGTGTTTATCTTGTTTCTTCCAATCAATTGTCACAAACCATTAGATTGGTCAAAGTGGTTCAGATGTTATTTGGTATTGCACCACACTTCCCCCTCGTCTCAGTATGAAGTGTGTGCTGATGTGGTAACTCGCAAAGGATTTTCCTCGTCGAAAATGCTCTCTACCTGGACTGCCTTAGAAAAGCACTTAGGGTATGAGGGTAGGATTGAAGAGGAAGGAGGTGAAGGAAAGGTGCAGTAACTATGGGAAGGGGGGGTGTAGCATCATGTGATTGGCAGGAATACCGTGCTCTCCTGATGTGCTGGTCACTGATCCCCAAAGGGAGGTTTCCCCTCCCATGAGATCCATCTCCCGAGTACCACTCCCAGGGAGACTATCGCATAGCGGCCTCACCACCCTGGCCTCATGGGAAGGGGTGCCCCTTCAGAAACAGTGACAACATCCTTGGATTCATCACAATACGTACTACTGGGCCTAATCAGACCAGGACAACACAGAGGACTCCTAGCTGAATGCTGAGCTTCTTATGCCCGAGGCAAAGCTCTGTCCCTCATTGACCAGAGGAAACATGTTTCAAGCTATCCCTCCCATTGAGCATACTGGAGTTTTCAGGTCACCTTTCCCTGCAACCTTTTGTGCACTCCTGGGAGGCTCCTGGACAAAGTCCTCTCAACACATGTGGAGACCATTCTTGCCTCCTGGAGCCACAACATTTGTTTTCCAGCTGTCTACCAGTACATCGTTCCTCCAAGGGACCATACTCGTGTGGCCTGTGGTGCTACAGTTCAAACCAGGGCACAAGCTGACTTGTGTCCAAGGTTCAGCATTGTGCCATGCCTGGCCTTACCGACTTCAGTGTTGCATCTTGGGGGTGGGAGAGAGAGGTTCCTCTGACTAAGTTTCACTTCTCTGCACTGGCCATCAGTCGCCCTCTGTAACCGCAACCATGACAAACTGAACCCTGAAACCCAGACTGACCTCCTACACCAAAGTCCTGTGGGTACCTTCAATGCACTTTAGCAGCCAGGACCACATGCTAGGATCTTCATCCTCCAAATCTATCATTGCTGACTTAGGCACTTCACATTCGGGCCATCTTCCCAGGTACTGGTACTGCGATCTCCACCAATTTAAATTTGCTGCATTCCTCCTCCAAAAATGCATTTGGTTGTCTTACTTCGGTCATGGTTTCCTTTCTGGGGGTCTTCCTTGGTTTGCCACTTGTGCAGCTCCCATGAGACCTCGATAAAGTTGAGCTATCTTTTGCCTGGAACCAGCTGCTGCCTACAGGATTGGGCTCATTCTTGCCCATGGAAAAAAACATTCAGAAACCTTGAAACTACCTTCCTTCCAAACTGGTACACTTTGTTTTTAAGTGTACTGTGGCTCTACCAGAGACACTTACTGTTTTTAATATCCATGCCTGATTTTTAGAACTCCCGTTTGTATATATTGCTTGAACGCACAGCATTTATATGAAGTGCATTTTTCTTTTTAGTAACCATGGGAACGGATGTATGAAACTGTACAATCTCATACCACCTGTAGCCCTTCTAAGATTGATGGAAAACTGCATAGCCACATTACCATTTTAAGAGTTAGGACCAACTTGCTAGAACCCCTGCATGGGAACAGTTCTTTTTCCCTAGGCCCTCACCAGAGTGTTAAAAAGAAAAAAAAACAGTCTGACATTTGCTTTCCCCCTCTCAATGTAGAGTGCCTTAGAATAAGTCTTGTGGTGATTTGGAGAAACGCTTCATGACTTTTGACGAAGGGCGTAAACAACGGAAGACTGGTTTGGACTGACTGCTACCAATGGTGTAAACGAGATTGTGGAAGGAGTGTGATCCTGCAGGTTTGCCAACATCACTAGAGTGCAGCATGGAAACCAACATTATATTTCCTGCGTATCCCTGTTTCTGAAGCCCCAAGAGCAAACTATCAAATATTTCAGAGCAAGACCCAGAGAACAGAACTCGCTGGCAGTCTTGCCTAGTACTGCCTCACTAACCGGAAGCAAGCTGAAGCATAATGGAAACTCTGCTTCCACTACTAGACCTGTTGATGGTACTAAAAGAACTCCTCGCAGGTCAACCAGCATAGCTTTTAGAAACTGGAGCATAAAGCCCACACACGAGAAGCACACACTTAAAAGAACTTCTAAACGGAACAGTTACAAGACTGGTGTCCTTGCTGTTGGTTAGGGCTGCAGCCACAAGCTGCGGATCACCATCTGGTGTGCTCAGAACACCATGGCCACACATGCAGGAACAGTAACAGGAAGAATGTCAAGATGGCGCCACTACAAGCTGCATTTGCAAATGTGGAAGAACAGGTGAGGGAAATCTTGCAATTAACCCAGGCACAAAGAGCCCGCCACAAAGATTTAAATATCCAATAGGCGAAGTAGAATCACAGAACCAATTTAAAACTAAACAAAGTATTCCCAAGAGTTCAAACAAAACTTAACCACACTAGCCCAACCAACCCAAAGGGCCAAAACAAATGCCAAAACCCCAGAACCACTAAAAGAAGGTGAAAAGGAGAAGGGGTTTGGAAGGAAGACTGCACGCCTCCAAACCATTCCTGGATACACTGGGACCACGCTTGTTGGGTAAAGCTAGTGCACGCTTTGGCCAACCTGCAACAGCTACTCTCGAAAGGCCTAACCTAGAGCCCATACCCACAAGACGAGTGGCTCCTAGAAAGGAGGTGGCTCTAGTGATGGTTCTATGCCAAGGAGAAGGAGGGCTGAAGGTGAAGTGCTTCTTTAAACTGAGACATGTGGCAGCAGGGTGACAATGTCTGAAAAGGTCGCTGAATGGGGATGTGGTGGGGGTGAGGGGGCAGAGATACACCCACTGAAGTGAAGTTTTAGGGGAGTCCTCTGTGGAAGTTGATGAAACCCAAAGTCGGGAGAACCCCATTATGAATGCTGAACCAAATCCAAGATCTGGGAGAACCCAGTTATAGATGCTGAACAAAACCAGAGGTCTGGAAGATGTCTATTTTGAGTGCTTAACTAAACCCAAGGCCAGGGAGGTGATCTGAAGTCAGCACAGAGTGATACAAGAAGCCCAATGCGGAAGAAACCAGAGGCTGAAGGAAAGCCTAAGAGAAGGAACTTAAGAGCCTGATACCGGAGTGAGATTGTCAACAAGATGGTAAAAGCATTTAGATTAGATGAGACCAGGTTAACTAAATCTGGAAGAGCCTTCCCAGGAAAACCTATTTGCTTTGGTTATTAGTTCAGGCTGGACATTTGAGAATGTCATTTTTAAACCCTTTCGTTGGATGAAAATTGTAACGTTTGTGTTGAAAGTTTAGGGTAGCCAGAAAGCTCAAATACTTGTTAAGCTTAGGTTTTCAGAACTTTGTTTCGGCAACATGGTTTGGACATTTCTTTGTGAAAAAGGGTGGCCCTCTAAAGGAGGGGCAAAGACTTCTAATAATAGTTCAAGAACTTAATGATTTGGACACAGACCTCTAAAGAGACTGGACACCTGAAGAAAGACTCACTTTTGGTTTAGCCATCCCAGAATCTGTTTACTTTAGAAATATCTTTATGGGTTATAGAATATGCCCTTGGTCCTGTAGAGGTTTAGCCCAACCCCTTCAGTCAAGTAATAGTTAATAAAGCCATTTGTTGAACCACACCAACATGTCACTACTTGGCCTGACCACAGTACCCACACTTTGGGGCTGCTAGGCTTCCCCTTTTCTCTACCACCATTCTGCTATAAGCCCATATCTGCTATGTGGGGTATGGCCTAAGTCTTACACAGCTCTTTCCTCCCATCAATGTTTGCTTTTCCCCATTGCCCCAAGGCTGATATCTTCTTATGAAATTGTTATCGCCCCGCCACCCATTGCTAGTACCGTTGCTACTCACCCAGATCTAACCCATTACTGATCCAATACTGCCTGTTCCCACTGCCACCAAACGTGTGTCTCATTACATACATGGTCTTACCTTCCCCGGGACTGCTCTGCATGAACTCCTGCATCCCAATGTTGCCTAGGTGCTCAGGGGTTACCTCTGCAGCCTGCACAGCTATAGCCAGATCAGCCCCCCGCACCTCGATGAGGCAATTCACATCACGCATCTTTAAAACCAGTACGGACACCTGGAAGTAAGAATAAACATCAAGCCATGAGCATCATGCCAAGTAGACTTCCACAAAACACAATGGCTAACCATCTTGCACCATCCTTAGTCATCCATCAAAGCAGGCCTGATCCTAAGAAAAAGGACCTCCCCACCATCAACCCACATCACAACATCAAGTACAACATGCATCAGACCAAGCTTAACCCCAGACGTCCGCTGCAATACTCAAAATGTACACATCCCCCTTCAGAGCAGGTGAACCCCAAAGTACAACATGATCAATCAGCTTCTGTAGCCCATTCACCAAACATTCCAATATACCTTACCCTAGACAACTCCACCCCTTTACCAACATGTATCACACTAGCCATCCATAATCAACTACAAGGCTGCCAATGCCACACGCACATTACCATCTCACTAGGCTTCCACTGAGCACAAAATAAGGTGCATGTCCGTCACACAGACCTATTCCCACAGAAATAGACAATTCTTAGATGATGCATTAAATCACCTGCTGCACCATGCTCATCACACATACGCCTATCTTACTAATTGCTTCCCAAAAACAAAACGCATACCTCTTATCCCAATTTTTCAATCACTCCTACACCCTCGCCACTCTGCGTCTTTCCATAGAAAGACTAACAAAACAAGTTCAAATATTCAAATGTCTACATCACTTCTGCAATCAGAACAAAACACACAACATAATAAGCAAAACCCTGGCCCCCTACTGCATCACAAACGTGCATCACGCAATCTAAAGTGTTGATGGATAGATATGGAATATGCGTCCCAAATTCAATCTTGTAATAGCATGCTAGGACCTCAGGTTCATGAGATCACTTTCTTTATCAACATTTGGAAACTGCTGCCCCCCCTCCACTTCCAAACCCCATTGTGGTGGGGCTGCAATCTACAGTAGAATGGGGCGTTAAAGATAAGGACAGATCAGTGTCAGAGTAATGGTGGGAGGTCTAGCTGCAAGTTCTATGGTCTAACATTTATAAACGTGGTGGTTTCTGATCAGATTAGAAAATGGATATGGTTCAGAGTTGGTAAATTAAGGGAACCGGATGCAAGGCTACAAAAGAGCACATTAAGAGAGACATAAAGCAGGTGCAGGGTGCTCCACCAGACGTTTGGTAAATTTACATTTACATTTCTACCTATTGTGACCTTCTATAAGCAGAAGGCGGCGCAGATACTCACCTATGGCGCCGAGGCGGTTCTTCGCCTCTCATGTGATTGCTAAGAGAAGGGTCATTTTAGGCGCAAGATCTTAAAACTGCCAAATGACCTTCCGATGTGTATGATTAGGCTTGAACTAAGGCTCGAGTCTCTGGAATCAATGGTGGCTTGGATGACTGCCTCTTTATATAGAAAGTGTGCCCTGGAGACTGTGGTGATGCCTTTTAAGATCTTGGCACTAGATAGTAGGGTGGTAGAAGGCCAGTTGGAACAATGGCAGATTAAGGTGGAAGCTTTTTTGTTGGATAAGAATGTCTCTGTGGAATTGTTGCTGTCCAAACCAATGAATGCGAGAAAGAAATTGTTGTCTAGGGACTGGATCTTCACCATGGATCGATGTGGTGGTTTAAAGTCTAGAGAAATGATGACCACTGAGAGTGGGAGGGTCAATGAGCTACCTATATTTATGATCAAATTCCCCTCCCCAAAATATCGGGATTTACTTCCTAGATGTCATCTGAATATCCTCCATACAAGAGAGGTTCTGTTTAGGAGGAAGATGGTGGGTGTTGATAATGCAACCTGTCAGTATTGTAAGAGGATCCAGCATGTGGAAACCCCGGAGAATTTAGTAATGAACTGCGAAGCTCCGATGGAGACTCAAGCGTTTTCTCTTGAGTATTCTCTACGGATGGGGTCAACCTCTTACAATTGTGGAATGGTGGAAGTGGATGTTAATTGGTAAATGTCCAGTTGGTTATTGCAGTGATGAAAATGCTTAAAGCTGTGTTATCAAACTGAGGGGGACCACATAGGATTGAGGGTGAGGACTAATTGAACTCAGTTGGTCGACTCTGATTTAACTACCTATTGTTTGGCCCGAATTATTAAGTGGGAATGTAGGGGATCAGAATGTGTTGCTGTTTGGTTATAGATGCTCTCTGGAAATGTAATGTTAAAGGTTTATTTTAAGTTGATGATTGTTTTAACATATTTGACTTTAACCAATAAAACATTTATAAAAAATAAAAAAATAAAGCAGGTGTAAAAGGAGGAAGAAGGGAAAAACAAGAAAGATACACAATGACAGAAGCGGATGAGAGATGGTGAGAAGGCGGAAAGGTACTTCCAACCATGTTCTAGCAGCTAAATTCTGACCAGTGCTTGATCTGCTTCACCCATGCTTGGGGAGGCTGAGCTATCCAGGTCCGGTGTTGCAGTCTCATCGTGTCCTGCGCCGCTTCCCCCATGGCTGGAACCTGCCGGGCTGTACCTGCTGCCCACATCACCAGACACCCCAGGTTCCAAGCTGGTCTCTGGAAGAAAAGAAAAAAGAAAAAAAAAAGACAGATGTCAGGACAAAGATGGCCTTCTTAAACCAATTTTTTCCAAAAATATTTGCTGCTCGCAACATACATTTGAGAAAACATTCTCGTCTGGAACAAAGACTTAAGGATAGGTGTACTTTGTTGGCACTGCAGGCCATATGTTGGTGGGTTTGCTGCGCTTTACAAAAGAACAATCCAGTGAGATTTGGGGTTATTGGGTGTATAGGTGGGTACAAGTGGCAGATTCTGGAGGAAGGAGGGGTGGATGCTGATGGCAAATGTTCACAGAGCCTTGCTTAGTATGATTTGTGTTAGGAACACATTTTTCTTTTTGCAGCTTTCTCCATCTTTCATGGGACAATCATATCTGCTAAATGTGTGATCATGACGGATTTTATGGTAGTGCAGTCCCTTTAATCGGTGACCCAGTCCCCAGTCTGAACTTCGGAACGGAGTGAGGTGGTCTCGACCCTTGTGTACCACCCTGAGCTTTGGATGCTGGAATCAGAGTAGGCTTAAGGGGTATTGTCCAGACCACTCCAACTGGGTCCCTGCACTAAGTCAGGGGGTAGTCAGCCTTCCCATCGCTACAGACATCAAAGGTCACGGTAGACTAGTCCAGAGAGTTTACACCTCCACTGTTCCTAAAGCTATAGACGTCCAAGCATTAGTCACTGGGTTATTTAACCCCTCACAACTATGTCTATACGCAGGTGCCATCCACAGGGATGTTCACCCTCCCACCACCCAAAACCAAAGTGCAGATTCCTGAGAGAGAGATTACAGGTTATTGGCCCATGCCACCTTTACCAAGGGACTCCCACGAAGTAGGGCATAGATTTAATTCCTAAAGCAGCACCATCCTATCACAGGAAAAGGGCTAGACTAGGAGAGCCATTCCAGAGTTTGCCAGATCACAACATCCTGCACTGGAGTGAAAGACTTCCTTAAAGACAAAGTGGCATCAATTTAGAGATCTCAACATGCGCAGCAGAACAAGTTACTTACCCATGGTAACGTTCTTTCGATGTTCCTCCCACATATTCCTCATCGTTGATATTTCAATATCCAGCTTGCTGCTTCGGAAGAAAATGTTCTGTAGAGGGCGCTGCATGTAGATGTCTGTCGAGTCTATGTCCCTTAGAGGCTTCCGTCTCGACAACAATGTAATCACGGGAATAAATAGTCGCGCGCATCGTCAGTTGCTCAGTTCCGTTTTGAAGTGTTTGATGTTGTCCAGAATGAGGCAGTTACTACCCTTAGAGAGCGCAGACTGCAATAACAAGGGAAGTTTCTCTGCAGGGAAGGATGGGAGGGGCGATGAGGAATACGTGGGAGGAACATCCAGTCGAAAGAACGTTACCATGGATAAGTAACTTGTTCTTGGAATGGATTGTGTTCTCCCACATATTCCTTATCTTTGATAGACTCCCAAAGCAGTAATGTATATAGGAGGAGGGAGTAAATATTTTAATTCTTTAAGTATGCACAGAATGCAACACTGCCTTCCCAAATTTAGTTTCTTGGCTAGTGGAGGAGTCAAGCCATAGACCCTTGTAAAGGTGTGTGCAGACTACCATGTGGCAGCTGCACAGATGTCTTTTAATGGAACTCCCCTTTGAAGAGCCGACGAAGCTGCGATATACCTGGCTGAATGAGCCCTTAAGTGCTCTGGAGGGTCTTCACCGGCCAACTTGTAACATTCTACAATAGTTAGAATAAACCATCTAGAAATTGTTTGCTTGCTGATGGCTAGGCTGAGCTTATGACCTTGTACCCGACAAATAATTTCTCAGTTTGCCTTAATTTTGCCATTCTGCTAATGTAGAAACTCAAGGCACGCCTTAGATCAAGTTTGTGCAGCCTTTCTTCCTCTTTCCCTGGATGAGGAGGAGGGTAAAAGGGAAGGCAAGGTTATTTTTTGGGTGATATGAAATTCTGAAACAATCTTGGGGAGTAAGTAAGGCTTGACTTGTAAAACCACCCTGTCCTTGTGAAAGAGTGCGAGGAGGTTTGCAGGATAAAGCCTGTAAACTCACTCACCCTTCGGGCAGATGTTATTGCTGACAAAAAGACAGTTTTGAGAGCAAGAAGACTCAATGGGCACGAATGAAGGGGTTCAAAAAGGAGTAACCATTAGAAATTTTAAGACCAAATGCAGGTCCCACAAGGGGACTTCAAAAGGAATTGAGGGTAAACATTAGTTAGCCCCTTCAAAAATTGAATTACCAAGGATATTTTAAAGTAAGCGGGTTCCTTAGCAGTGCGCTTTAAGATGGACAGCGCTTCTAGGTAACCTTTTGTTATGCCAACCTGTATTCCCAGATTTGCTAAGTGCAAAAGTAAGGATAACACCATTGGTGTAGTACATGTAAAAGGGTCAACATTCTTATCTCTACACCAGCTTCAGAACTTGTTCCAACGGCAGCAGTATAAAGACTTGGTTGCTGGCCTTCTGGCCGACAGCAAAACCTCCATTACGTCGCTCGGGTGATCCCAATCTTTGTACGTCAGCCTCTCAAAAACCATGCGTGAAGGCTGAGAGTCCCGATATCCAGATGGAGAACCTGACCCTCCTCTGGCGAGAGAAGATCCTCTCTTTGTGGATGACAAATCTGAGGACAGATGGACCTTCTAGACATGTCCGGGTACCACGTTCTCCTAGCTCAATCCTAGGAAATTAGGATCATGGTTTTCCTGAACCTCCTCAACCTCCTTATTACATGAGGAATGACGGGGACTGGAGGAAACGCATAGATGAGTGGAAATTCCCAGTCCACCACAAACGCGTTCCCTAGAGCTCCTCTTAGGGGAAGTTCCCTTGAGCAGTATAGTTTGCACTTCCTGTTGACACTGGTCACAAAGGGCAAATATCTCTTGAAGGACTTCCTGAGCTAGTTCCCACTTGTGGGAAACTGTGCTCTGCCTGCCCAGAGCGTCCTCCGCCGTGTTCTTCTCTCCGGCTAGGTGAATTGCGATAGAGATTCCTTCTTGTATTGCCCAGAACCAGAGCTGCATTGCTTCTCCCCACTGTGTTGTCCGACATTATCATGACATTCTTTCCCCATACAGAGGGCAGAAAGGCCTTCAGCGC
The DNA here is from genome assembly GCF_040938575.1 of Ambystoma mexicanum. Taxonomy (NCBI): domain Eukaryota; kingdom Metazoa; phylum Chordata; class Amphibia; order Caudata; family Ambystomatidae; genus Ambystoma; species Ambystoma mexicanum. The sequence continues at coordinate 142,692,957 of NC_090938.1, forward strand.
TAATCTGATTGCCCTCAGCTCTAAAAGGTTGATATGTAGTTTGGACTTCGATGTTGGTGAAATCGTTGGTATGGGCCCCCCACCCCGTGAGTGAGGCTTCCTTCACTACCGTAGAAAGGTTCTCCTTTGAAGATGTTTTCCCTGACAGACCCACCACTGAAGATCCAGTGAGAACTGTTTGGGATTTGTAAAAGATCGGACATCCTTCCTGAGAACTGTGACCACTGGGTCCTGAGAGCCCATTGAAGAGAGGTCATTCTCAGGCAAGCCTCTGGCACCAGAAAAATGCAGGACGCCATCAGGCCGAGCAACCTCAGAAAGTCTAAGGCTGGGAGATGTTGGTCATGCTGGAATTTTGTCACCATCTGTAGAATGTCTCGAGCGCTTACCTCTGGTGGCGAAGCTTTTCCCAGGGATGCATCCAGGACTGCTCCGATAAATTGGAGTCTTTGTGATGGTATCATGTGGGACTTCTTGAAGTTGAGGGAGAAGCCCAGCCTGTGAAGGTATGGTTTAGATGTTCGAGGGCTTGTTCCGGGGAGCTGCACCAGATCAACCAATCGTCCAAGTAGGGGTAGACATGAATCCCCCTCCCCTCCTCTCCTGAGACTCGCTGCCACAACTGCCATTAGCTTGGTGAAAACCCTCGGGCGGAGGTTAGCCCAAATGGCATAACACGAAACTGATAAAGTTGCTAATGGCGAACCTCAGGTACTTTGTGCTTTTGATGGATTGGCACATGAAAGTAAGCATCCTGAAGGTCCAGAGATGCCAACCAATCTTGAAGCGGGAGGGCCTGAGGGATCTGAGAAAGGGTAACCATCTTGAAGTTGTCCTTCCTGAGGAATTTGTTCAATTCTCGTAAGTCCAAAATGGGTCTCATTCCCCCGTCCTTTTTTTTCAGAATTAGAAAATAAAAGGGAGTACCAACCCGTGTTCCTCTCCGCTAAAGGTACTGGTTCTATGGCACCTTTCTGTAGCAGGTCTAGAATTTCCTCCATAAGGAACGGGTCTGGAAACTTCAAAGAGTTGTTCCCCGGTGGATGACTGAGGTGTGCATAGAAAAGGCAGGCAGTAACCCAGGGCAATTGTCTCCAGTGCCCAAGCATCTGAAGTAATAGCCTGCCATTCTGTCAGATGTTGGAGCTAACCTGCCTCCTAATGCTGTCTTGTGATATAAGACCCGAGTGAGGTTTTGAGGCGGCTGACGCAGAGGCCGAGGGTAAGGTAACCCCCTGCTGCTGCGGCTTTAGTACCTTTGCCCCGTCCACCACGGGTAAATCGTCTCTGGCCTCTTTAAGCTGGCTGTCCTCTGCCTTTTCTGAATACAGAATAATAGCGAAAGGACCGGCCCCTCCAGGGCACACCTGTGGAGTGGTTCCGAGTTTGTCTTATCGCAGCTCCAAGGGATTTGGCTGCCGCCTTGGAAGTTTGCAACTTCTCCAAACTGTCATCAGTTTTCTAACTAAATAGGTGAGTGCTGTCAAAGGGCATATTCAGATGTCTGGACTGTACGTCCGGAGCAAATCCAGACTTCTGCAGCCATGCAAATCTGCAGATTGTCGTACTAGCCGCCATGCCTCTGCTGATGCTATCAACAGACATAGCGTCCTTTCCGTCCTTGATGATGTTCAAGAAACCATCTCTCTCCTCCCCTTCAGGGAGACGGTCAGCCGCCATTGAAACACACTCCCAAAGGGTGTGGCTAAATCTTGCCAGCGTGTATGTGGCATTAACCGACTTTAGGGCCATGCTGCATGCCGAGAAAACTTTCTTGGCCATGGCATCAAACATTTTATCGTCACGATCCTGCGGGATTGTAGGGTATGCAGTCTGTTTACCTGACGAAGTTGCAGCTTGAACAACTAAGCTTTCTGGGGTCGGGTGTTTTGACAAGTATAGGGGATCTGCAGCTGATGCCCTATATTTTGCTGACTGCAGGGATCATCTCCAGCACTTCCCAGTTTGTTGATACCTTCTTTTGTAAGGCCTTGTGAAAGGGGACAATAGGATCTTCTTGAGGTCCCTTATCAAGTATGTGGGTGAGGTCATCCTGCTTAAATACAGGTGTGGGCCTAGACCACCCCATATATTCGATCGCCTGATTCATAAGTGTCCTGTAATTACTGTCTGCATGATCCCCTGGTTCAGGCTTATTGAAATCAATCTCTGGGGAAGTATCAATCCCGCTTGCTTCCTGTAAGGACTCTTGCAGGTCTTTCAATCTGGCCTCTTCTGAGACCAATTCTTCATGTATGAAGGCCTCATACACTGCAGACAAAAGGGTCTTTCTGCATCAGAATCCTCCCCTTCCTCATAAATTGAGGATAAGGTTTTAAAGTAATCTGAGCGGGGCAGAGTTATGTAGCTCATTTCCAATGAAGAAGGGGCAATAACAGTCACTACAGGTGGAGAAATGGTAGGAATCGTCGACGTGGACGTCATTGGCCTCAATGGATTCGATATTGTCTTCAAAGTCGTCGATACAATCGACTTTGACCTCAACGTCTTTGATGTTGTTGAGGATATGGAACCGACTGGCATCGCGGGGAGAGGGGGGTGGTCGAAGTTCTATGTGTCGATGGCCTCTCCTTCGACGGAGTCGCAGAGGGCGTCGAGGCAGTCTTCGGCTTCGACTTATGAGTCGACGGTGACGTCTTATGTGTCACAGAGGCTTTATCTCGATTCAAGGGTTTTTCACGCTCTCAAGGAGTTTGTTTTGCTGAGGTGGAAGACTCGCGGCTCTTATGTTTACCAGGTTTTTCTCCTGGGGTATCGCCTCTAGGTATCTGAGTGGGTGGGAGGGGTGGGGGGGCAAGGTCGCGTTCTCCAACACCTTTAGCATTCTTTTACGAAATTCCTCCCGCTGTGCTTAGTGGGACATGCAACTCTCTCTGGTGAACTGGAGGATGAAGTGGAAGGCGATCTAGGACACCTTTTTTTTTTACTATGCCTCGAAGCGGATGAGTGGTGCAATTGCTCAGAGCAGGAACGAGCGCGTTTCTTATGACGAGGAGACAATGGTCTCGACTCGTCTGAGGTACGTTTAGACTGGGTAATGGATTTTTGGGTCTTCCCTCTCTCCAACTTCCCTCTGTGCTCTCTTAAGGTGTTCAACGTCAATGGCAAAACACTCTTCACATTCCGAACATGGATGCTCTGCCCCAAAGCACCACAGACCAACCATCTTTGCCCCACAATCTTGGCATTTTTTAAAACCAGATTGGGCCGTAGATGGAGCCGATGACGAGGCCATCTCGATTGGAAGATGTGAAGGATTTTGGCCAAAAAAACTCAAATTTGTTCAATTTCCTCACAGAAGCGCGCGTTACCTCTCCCGAAGCTCATGAAGAGCGGAAAAACAGAACTGAGCAAAGGACGCTGCGCGCGACTACTTATACCCGCAATGACGTTCTCGAGACGGAAAGCCTCAGAGGGACATCGACTCGACAGGCATCGACGTGCAGAGTCCTCTACTGAAAAAAAATTCTGACGCAGCAAGTTGGATATGGAAATATCAAAGATAAGGAATACGTGGGAGGACAATACATTCGAAATATATTTTGTTGTTCGGAAGTGGTGCAGGGGAAGCCCTCTTCCACTTTGATTTACAAGCAGGTGACCCGTGAAAGTCCAAGTGTCACAAAACGGTTTAGCCAGGAAGGGTTAAGCTGCATGGTATGCGCAAAGGCAAGCACAAACAATTCCCAGTCTCAGAATGTCATGTGGATTACCAATTTACAGCAACAAAGGGAGCTAGAATACCGCAAATCATTTTCAGTGCTTACTGAATGACTTGCAGACTCCCAATCCACAAACCAGGGTAATGGGGGGACCCAGACTTTGCAAGGCCATTATCAGCAAGGCTTTTGGAGGGAGACTGACACCACATCGGACCCTAGTCCCACTGGAATCCAAGATGGCGGCTGGCCTCAAGTAACCTCCCACTAGAACCTTGCCCAGCCACATGACCACTCACCAATAATCCAATGTGGAAGCAGCGCCTCCATATACAGCTATGCGCGCTTTCCTTGGGCATCTCCCCAGGCGAGAAAGGACCTTTCTATATAAAGTAGCCAGACCAATCTGGTGTTATGGGATGTTTAAATTAGAGTTGGGTAAATGAGTTTGGCAGTGAATGGCGAGAGAAAGGAGTACTGAGAGGAGGGCAGAAATAGAGCTGGAGGTTAAGGGAGAGCAGGAAGCATGCTGGAGGAAGAGATAGTGGCCATCAGGAGTATTGTTGAGAATAGGATGCAGAACATCAGCTCACCCTAGGTACATTGGAAATATAACCAAAAAGCCACTACAGACAATGTTATAAGGATACAAAGTTTCCAACCCGCACTTCACTTTTGGATGTGTGCATTTGTGACAATGCAAGAATTTCACTAAGAGAGACAGTCTTATAGACCAGTTTTCCCATAAGAGAGAGCAGAAGGGCAAGGGAAGTAAAGCAGAAGGGTTTACTTCCGTCCAAAAAAGCAGGCCACTAGTTCAAACAAAAAGAGAGGGGGTTCCCGTGGGGTTTTGAGTGGTATTGATAAAAGAAAGAAGGGGGCCTGAAGTAATATTAGGATCAATTATGACAACTTGGTTGATTTAAGAATTTGCAAAGTTGTTCATACCTGGTGCCAGAGCTTGGAAGATGGATGAAATATTAGTTTATTTCGAGAGTTCAGTATGAATTTTAAAGAGTTGTGTGGTGGTTCTATCAGCATCACATATTGGAGGATAAGTGGGCCTTAGGAACCCTAGGACTCACCGGATTCCATCAGCAGCACAAAGCCTTCGCTGCCATCGCTGTCAATGGAAATGCCATCTTCCAGGGCGCCAACGCTTCCGTCCAGTGAAGTTGTGTCGAAGGACTGCTGTGACGAGGTCCGCTTCACTTGAAAGAAACGCATCCGACTGGCGCTGCTGACCGCCGATGCGAGTACCAAATCTTCTCCCTTTATGAGAGGGTCCCTACAAGCAAGCGCAGCTCATCAGTTACTGAACAAGTGTGGTATATACTGATGCAGAGAACATGATCAACAGAGGGGAAAGGAGGGGCAAGAGCCAGGCCAGAAGACAGGAAAGGGAGGACAACATAATGTGCCAACTGTTAGGACAGTTTTTCTTAAGCCAACCAAGTCCAACTAAGAGCTTAGTAAAACCATTCAACTGAGACAGTACAAGACTCACTCTTAGTATAAGGCTGTACTACCCGAGTTCAGCGTAGCGTATACAAAGCAGCCAGCCTTATCTTAGGAGGGAAAGAGGGCTGTAGAATCAGTACAAATAAATTGTAATACAAATGGTTCAAAGAAACACTGACACACTATGTATTGTAAAGAATAAAGGGTTTATTTTATATACAAGGAGAGCAAGAGATTCTTGGATAAGGAAGTAGCATATAAACACAACACTGCTTTAAATACACAGATCAAAACACAGACCTTATTTAGAACACTGAACAGTATTTCTAGAGGGATAAGACCAGAGCTTACTTTCTGTAATACAAGGATAATAGACCCTGTCAGTTATGCAGTGGCACTCAACAAGGAAATCACAGTCAACTAACTTGCAAATATACATTTCTGAATAGTTGAATTGATTATTTACATAGACAATGTGTTTTAAAGCGCAAATAGTGGAACACAGATTCAAGGAACATTTGTGATAACAGTTATACTAGGTGAGTAAGAACTTTTTGGTGTAATATACAATTACAGATGCTTTTCAGCTCAGTGGTAAATAGTCTGAGATAAGCAAGAACTCTTTACACTAATTTTGGATGCACCAGGCAAACCAAGGTCAGCTACACCTTTCAGGAATGGGAAACAGCTATCACAAGGTAGGTAACACCCATATACTTTTTAAAGGAGCCATCAGCAACTTAAGAGGTAAGTATAACATAAGGCAGACTTATTCTGGACAGGCTAACAGCTAGTCAGGGGAAGCAAGATCCATTGGGGACACGCCTACATTTATCCTAACAAGAATAGTAAAGTGAAACCAACAGCATTACTTTTGGGGAAGAGGAACAACCAACTCACAGGCGAGTAACTTAACCTTATATATACTTTTCAGAATAGTGCAACGCACATTCATGCTAAGTAAGAACTTTTGTAACTGTGTACTCTCACAGTTACCAACCAACTTAATTTACAAGTAAGTAACTTTTGCACACTTGTTCTTTTCAAGGCAGAACCCTTTTCTTATCCAGTCCTTCCCCTATTCTATAGCATGAATTCACTCAGAGGCAGTAGAGGGACCCTAGTGGTCTAGGTGCGAGCTGTAAGCAGGGTGAGATGGGGTTCAGTTGCAGGGAAAGTCAGAGTTCCAGAGGAAGACTGTTCAAACAAGTAAGTATTTCACTTTAAAGTTAGTGTGGGGTCCAGGGACTTCAGAGAAGAAATCCTAGGAGGATTCCACAGTGGGCCTAGGAGAACTGGATGAGTGTCCTCCCAATCACAGAAAACACCCCAAAGCTATACAGAAATCACAAAGGCTTAAGGTAGTTAAAATACTCCAGCCAACACAGTATCTCAGCATAGAAGAAGAGTTGCAGCAGGATGACTTCAGGATATGCAGCCATAAACCCAGTCAATGTATTTCCTTTGTCAAAAAGACAGGACTTTTGCAGCAGGGATCACAGAAGAAGGCTCCAGGCAAGAGTTTCCTCGCAGATGGATGTGGCGCCTTCTCAGCAGCACAGAAGACAGAATATCACCCGTTGGATTCTCGTTGTTTGCAAGTTTCAGCACTCTGATGAGGAGACTTTTCAGACCTTCGTGCCTCTGGAGATCCAGCGGGTTGCCCATGAACTTTTAGCAAGATTCAGAAGACTGTGCACTGCTCGAGGTCCCAGAGTTTTGGGGCATTGCAGCCCGCAAGGTCGCAGCACGATGTGGGAAAGCTCAAAATGCAGGTGCTCGAGACTAGTGGGTCTCACCAGGCACTGGGTTGAGGTTGTCGTTTTTCAGAGTAGCCAGGTCGATTGGAACTTTTGGCTAAAGTAGGTTCCGGTTACACAGCAGGCTCTCCAGTTGCTGGAAATCATCTCTGCTGCGGGTTCTTAATCTTCCTCTTCAGTTTTGGTTCCAGTGGTCGACTACATCTTCAGCTTCCAGGATCAGACATTTATGCAGGAACCCAGCCAATCAAAAAGCCTGCAACATTCAAACTTGGGGGGTTGTCAGTCCTTTCATGACAGCCAGCACACCAAATTGAACTGGATTCTCCCAGTCAGGCTGGAAGACAAAGGGCTGCAGAGTTTTGGACTCCTCCCTCGCTTCCTGCTTTCACAAACACTGTGTAGCCTGGGCGGGGAGTCCACATGACTCTGCCGAAGATAAAAATCAGAGTCATTTCCCACCCTGGATGTCAGAGGAAGGAACAAGAAAGGACACGAAACGCTAAAATGGCAAAAAAAGAAGACCAGTGCAATTCTGGTAAAATGAGCACCCATAGGTGCCTTTACTGGGGCTGTGGAAACAGCCCACGGTAAAGGTTCACCAAATTCATAAAAATGTTCACTGCCACAACCATTAAAAGGTAAGTTTGGCCTTGTAACATAAATATTACATTTAAAATTAGAACTGGAATACTCAGTATCTCCCCAGCACTCCACATATGGCGGAGGGTGCTGGTCTCACCTAATAGAATGTACAAGGGACCCAAAGATCCTTTCTACCCTTGGGAACTGTAGTTCTCACAAGGTTAGCCAGAGAATGTTAAAAGGGGAGCCCCATATGTATTCAAATAGGTACAAAAATTCCTATTTACACATACATACCACATCTTACTCCACCAATAGGAATATTAATATATATCATAAAAGAAGGAGAAGATGGTAAACTTTCTCTACTTGCACCCCTCTCTCTCCCCCATCAATTAGAAACCTCCGAAAGATTACCCAGGCACTACAAGTCTTGACAACATAGACTGCGTGCAACATTACATTTTCAAAAAAACATTTTCCTGTTTTATTCAAAATATTTAAATTAAAACATAAAATACTACCCTCACCTAACACAGTGTAAATACTACCACTAAAACCTGCAAAATCTAAAAAGCTAAGGTTCAAATTAAACACGTACCCAAGACACAAACAAAATCACATATCACAATACACAGAAAAAACCTATGTGTCACTAAAACAACATATAATCCCAACATGTTTCTGTTCTTCAGAGCCCTTTCGGGCGAACATTCTTCAGGGGAAACTTTAAAACATCCACTATTCTTCTCAACACTGTGTTGAATGGGTAGTTTCAGGCAAACAGCCTTAATATGGTGAACCTTCAAAGCAGGTCTGTAAATGACCGATAAGCTAATTTTTCTTCATTGAAAAACCAAAACTCTTCAAACGGCGTCCCAATCCGCCGAGATATCGTCACACCTTCACACATGTGAAGAAACCCACAACGTGGGGCACAGGGAGGAACGCCCTTGTTAAGGCAACCGGATCCAGTCCCCAGGTGACTACAAAACTGACGCAGTGCCAATCTCCAATTTCAAAACAGCATACTTCTTGCTAATAACTCGCAATGTTTAAACGAAAAGGGGAGCCCCTACCGCAACCAAGCAAGAGGACTTTTAAAAGATACTATGGAGAGTCTTAAAAAGGACACGCATAAAAAGAGTAAAAAGCTGTGTGGAAAAAGATTCCCTCTCACTGAGGTATAAGGAAAAATAATCTACCATTTCAGCAGAATGTTCTGGGGTTGACACAGGTCAGGAAGATTTATCATTGATATTAAAATCTTACCTAACACCAACATAGGGAAACACCAACAGCCACGGCTCATTAAGACAGTGGGGCAAGAACCAGATGCTAGAGCAGACTAGGAAACGCAGAAAGGGAAGCAGTGTAGCACCAACCATGAGCTAGCCTGAAAGATGCATTCTGACTTCGCCACCCTTAAACGCAAGTGTAGGGTGGCTGAGAGGAAGTGGAGGGCATCAGGCTCATCCTCTGACAAACTGGCCTGCCGCCTGCTTCAAAGGCTCTCTCTGTCCTGTCCAAGAAGAGAGCTTACTTCCAAGCCGGCGTATCTGTGCCCTCAAACTCGCCGAACGTTTCAAAATCTGCAAGGAGCTGGCCAATCCTGCTGCAGTCTTCACCTCTCTTGTTCCCTCCCTGGCCCTTTGCACGGCACTGGCTTCTCACTTCACCACTAAAACTCAGGGCATCCTGTCCACTCTCTCCACTTCCTCTCCTTCTACCATTCCCGGCACCTCTCCGACCGTCTCTCCTCTGTTCTCGTGTTGACTCCAGACGATATTTCTAGAGAAGTCCGATCTATGAAAGTCTCCTTAAAGCAGGTGCTCCCCTGCTCCTCCAGAACCATCAAGGACCACATTGACACCCTCGCTCAAGCCATGGCTGATTTCTGCAATCACTCTTGCCACTGGAACCTTCCCGTCCCCCCCCTAAAGCACTCCCTTGTGTACCCCTCCTCAAGAAGCCCTCTGCCGATCCTTTTTCGGCAAACTACTGCCCAATCTCAATCGCTCCTTTCCTGGGTAAACTCCTGGAACAGCTGGCCATCTGCCAGCGTACTCTCCATAATCAATCTGTTGCTTGTCTCCATGACCACCAGCCTGCCTTTAGAGCAGCCAAAAGCACAAACACTGCTCTCCTGAACACCCCTGATGACTTGCTCTATAATCTCAACGCTAACCTTCCCTTCTGTCCTCATTCTCCTTGCTCTATCCTCTGCTTTCGATACGGTCAACCACGCCATCCTGATCAATCGTCTTTGTGACAACCTGGGCATCACGGGTCAGGCCCTAGCCTGTTTGACCTCCTTTCTCTCTGATCAGCCTTCCCAGGCCCAACTTGGGTCCTTCCGCTGTACCACCGCTCTCTCTCTCTACATGTGGTGTTCCCTATTATTCTAACCAGTCACCCAGGCTCTTAACCATTACTTGGCACATCTGGCCCACCTCATCTCTACCTTCTGTTCTAACTTTCAGTGTTATGTGGAGGACACTCCGCTCTTCTTCAGGCTCCAGTCAGCCTCCTCTGCTCTCTCGCTCATTCCCGACGGACTCTGATTTATGAATGTGTGCCTCCAATGATCTCTGCCTTAATTCCAGTAAGACCGAGATCCTTCTCATCGGGACCCCTGCTCCAGCTTTCCCTCTGGCCGCCCACCTTGGGCCCTTTACCAGCACCATCTCTCTTTACATCTCTGTCATCTCTAAAAATCACTACCAGCTGCACCTCCTCAGAGGTATTCTGCCTTTCCTCTATTTCCCCCAGAAGCTCAGTCTCTCGAGCCCTGGTTCTCTCTAGGTTGGATTACTGCAACAGCCTATATCTAAATCTGCCTACTTCTACTCTTCGCCCTTTGCAACTAATCCAGAACAGGACTACAAGACTTAACCTTGGCCTCAAGCCCAGAGAGCGTATCCCCAGCCCTGAAATCTCTCCACTGGCTCCCGGTGGCTACAAGGATCAAGTTCAAGACCCTCTGCATCGTCCACAAGGCTTTCTGGGGCTGGAGACAACACTACATCCAACTCTCTCTTCCTAAGCACCTTCCTTCTCGGGCCCTGTGCTCATCTACCTCCAACTCTGAGGGTCAGACACTTCTCCAGGTAGAGAGTGGGGGGGGGTAGATCTTGGTCTTTGACTGGGGCCTCCCTCTGGAATAGCCTCCTTGCCTCTCTCAAACTTTCAGCAGGACCACCAACACCTAAGGTTCCGGAAGCAACTCAAGACCTTCCTCTTCGCTTCCGGTTTCTCACGCTCCCACTCCCCCGCTGATGCTCCAGTCTGATGCGGTAACTGGTTATCTTGCCACCCACTGAACCTCACAGGGAAACCAGGACCTGGACGACCAGTAGCTCCATGCACTGCCTCTGGGCTTCCCACCCACTTAGGGACTGTATCTGCACCCTTACAGTCCCCTGCAGCCCTGCACTTACTTGAGCCACCATCCTGGCAGCACTTACCGCGTTTTGACACTGCACCCCCCCCTCGCCCCTCCACCCCCGAACCCCAGGCACTTCTCTTCTCTACCCCTTGCACAATCTGAATGACCAGGGCTAATGAGATAGTTTATTTTGTCCTCCCTCCGTCTACCCTTCCTTGTCTTGTCACGCCTAGAAACACTTGTGTACAGGCGCGTTATAAATGACTTCACGTAGAATTCAAACCATAAACCCTGATGTGTCCATAGGATGGGCTTGTAGAGGGCTAAATACACCAATGAGAGCAATTAAGGTGGCCACAGGTCACAGATTTCAATATGTTGTATAGAAGGTGCACAAGTAAATGCCGACAATGGACACCAATGGGTTTCAAATGCACTGAAATCCTATTGGCAATGCGTGTGCCTGCAAATCCTGGGCATGTTGCTGCAGCTTTATTGTGGATTCCACAAACCATGGGTCTCCTTGTGTAGCATGTGGAGTCCGGTAAGAAACCACTGCAATGGCACATAAAACCAATGTCATGCCATTTAAAAGCACTTGGAGGGAGGGGGAAGTAGGGTAGAGGAGGGGTAGGTTGGATATGAGCGACAGTAAAAAGACAGTGAATTTATAACACAGCTGTTTGGCCCGTACAAGTGGAGAGAGGTTAATTTCTGCATATTTTTTTTCTCTCCCCTTTTCATACTCTTGTTGCCTCTTTCACTCACTGTCTTCTCATCTGAACTCTTAGCTCGCAGAGTGTCTCATGCCCAGGCATCCGCAGCAAAGGGCAAATAAGAAAGAATTGACCTGTTTGGCCCTGCTAGGGGCAAAGTGCAAGCATCCTTCCCTGTCGGACCCTAGTTAAACCAACACCATGAGCACAAAACCACATTTGCCACTTCCAATCACACAACCATGCAAGAAAACTACATAGCGTGATTGGGCTCCACAGCCCCCGTCACACTGACACCAGTCACTGCATTTACCTTCTACAGACAGCATAAGTAAGCCGGTCTTCTCACTTCTCGTCTCCCCCAGCTTTTTATTATTAATTATTTGTAGAGCACCACCCGCCCATGGTCCTCAGAGCGCTAAAGAGGAACAGAGTGGAGCAAGAGGGGGTCGTCACAAAACATAAGAAGGATCAACAACCAAGATCAGACCAGATTAATCCAACATGTGCTTTGTACCTGCACCATCCATCAGGTGATGCCTTTTCCACAATACACAAGTAACCTACAGCCCCTGCCCATCTCACACCAACGCCATCCATCCCCTGCCTGTCTCAGGCCAAACCATCCAGCACCTGCCTCACATTGGCATCTGCCTGTCCCATACGGGTACAATATAGCATCTGCCTCACAATGGCCCTGCCATTACCTGTCACAGTGGCTCAATCAAGCATCTGCATGTCAATACATAAGCAACTAGCCATGAACTGTCTCATACGAGAACTGCCTCACACCACACACACAAATAGCCAGCAGCTACCCACCTTACACTCACACCATCCAGTAGCCACCTGTCCCACACTGGCACCATCCAGTACCCTGCCTGTCCCACAGTGGAACCATTCAGTACTGGCTTGTCATGCAATGGCACCATAACAGTACCCGCCTGCCCTGCACTGGCACCATTCAGTTCCCACCTGCCCTGCACTGGCACCATCCAGTTCCCACCTGCCCTGCACTGGCACCATCCAGTACCTGCTTGTCACACACTGGCATGGTTAGGAAAGTCTTTTTTGCTGCCTTTTAGCCAAATTCTCCGAGACCTACACATGTTTGCCAAGTGATGTACCTTTCCCACACCAGCAAAGGTTCTAAGGCCATCACCAAAGGGGGATCCTGTCCCCCATTTCTTTCATTTGTGTAGCACAACTACCTCCAAAAACTAGCGCAGATATAGCAATAAGGAAAGTTAACAGTTACAAATATCTGGGCCAGGAACTATGTGGTGAGAGGAAGAAAATAAACCCACTAGTCCAAAAGAGCAAACAAACCAAGATAATGGCAACCCTAGCAGAAGTTATGAGCTTTTCTAAGAAAACAGCAGGCTTTAGTTTATTGGGAATTATTAACATCGATAAGCAAAATTTGGTTGCAATGTTTTTGTATGCTTTGGAAGCCTCTTTTTCTGACTGGTCCGAATGGGCGGGTGTGATATGGAGGAAAATATTAGGTCTAACTATACACCAATCCAGGCCATCCGGTTAGAAATGGGGCTGATCTATCTACCCAAATTGACTATAATAGAGCAAAGTTATATATCAAAATAAGGTATGCACAGCAAGGCTCTCTACTGCATATATTACATGAAGGTTTGAAGAATATGGGGGGCCCTGAATACCTTCCATTAAAAAAACAGGATATATTCGAAAGAATTGCTTTTGTCCCAAAATGGGATTAGGGTGAGATGGTGGTGTTGAAGGCCCTGAAAAACGACTTGGAAAAGTGGGACTGGGCCCACAGCAATGATAGGGTTGCCGAATTTGGCTAATTTGCAAAATGACCTTTTCTGTATAAAAAAACCTCGGTTTTATTTAAAGCTACTGCCCTCTAAGGTAAATCGGAAAATATTTCTGGACATGAGGTTAAATCGACTAAATGTTCTGGGGGAACGGGGGGCATGGCTAAATATCCCAGAGTTAACAAGGGGGGTCCTGGGAGTCCCTCTGCCAGACATTAGTCCTGGTTACGAGAGACTTACCCAGCGTCTTTAGCTCACTATCTTTCACAGAGAAGAAATATCCCAACCATATCAGTCTTTGTCCTGCCCTGGGGCAGTCCAGCACCGAAATGCGAAGCAATTCTCCTCTGAACAACAGGACTAAGACTGATATGTTTGGGATATTTCTTCTCTGTGAAAGATAGTGAGCTAAAGACTCTGGGTAAGTCTCTCGTAACCAGGACTAATGTCCGGCAGAGAGACTCCCAGGACCCCCCTTGTTAAATCTGCATATTTAAGTAACTTTGGTCTCACCATAACTTACTAGGGGAATCCAGACGTGGACCCCTTGCTCACTATTCTTAGAGAGGCACAGATCCACCCGACTGATGAGGTCCAACCAGACCGAAACACGTGTCTGGGGTTTCTGTTGGTACTCTTGTTCAAAGGAGAATTGCCTTGCATTTCGGTGCTGGACTGCACTAGGGCAGGACAAAGACTGATATGTTTGGGATATTTCTTCTCTGTGAAAGATAGTGAGCTAAAGACTCTGGGTAAGTCTCTCGTAACCAGGACTAATGTCTGGCAGAGGGACTCCCGGGACCCCCCTTGTTAAATCTGCATATTTAAGTAACTTTGGTCTCACCCTAAGTTACTAGGGGAATCCAGACGTGGACCCCTTGCTCACTATTCTTAGAGAGGCACAGATCCACCCTACTGATGAGGTCCAACCAGACCGAAACACGTGTCTGGGGTTTCTGTTAGTACTCTTTCTGGGATAGTTCAGAGGAGAATTGCCTAGCATTTCGGTGCTGGACTGCCCCAGGGCAGGACAAAGACTGATATGTTTGGGATATTTCTTCTCTGTGAAAGATAGTGAGCTCAAGACTCTGGGTAGGTCTCTCGTAACCAGGACTAATGTCTGGCAGAGGGACTCCCAGGACCACCCCTTGTTAATTTGTAAATATCCCAGAGGAAAGGAGAATATGCAGATTGTGCTGTAATGAAAATGAGAAAGAAACCATAAGACATGTGCTTACCTGTTGTAAGAATATGAGTCTATCTATGAGAAATATTTTGAAAAATATGAATATGATCTGACCTACATTGCCAGTGAAAGGTTTTGGCTGAGGTGTTTAGCAGGGTGGAATAGGAGCTTAATAATTACAACAACCCAGATCTGGAAGGTGGCATATTTTTGCCTCAGGCAGTTTGAAGAAAATGTGAAGCTACTAACAGAATTATAACTACATTTTGTTTTCTCTCCCATCCGTGTTGGGGTTGCATCAAGTAACGATGCTACCATTCTGGTCACCTTTTCTCCTAGATGAATTGAATGAGATTTAGACATACTTAGTATTATCTATATTATATATCGGTGTGATGTGCTCTGTCTGTTCTATTGTATTTTATAATTTCGTGCAAATTATGCAATCCATTTTTAATGTATATTGTATTTCGGCGACAAGTTTGTTATTATTTTATTGGCTAAGGAGTGTGTACTTTCTTCTTTTTCTTTTACCCAACTGTTTTGTCTCTGTTCATACTTTGTGAAAATTTCTTTTGAACTAAAACACAATAAAAAAAAAAGCTATAGTTCCCATTCCCCTTTTTTCTACAGTGTATTTTTCACCCTTTAGACCAAGGTTGTCCAACATGCGGCCCGCAGGCCACAATGCGGCCCTCCGAGCCATTTCATGTGGCCCCGTGAGGCTGAACAAACAAAGGAAATCCAAAAGAACAAGTCGGCATGGGTTGTGATTTCGTTAGGCTGAGAAACAGCCAATCGAAATACTGTTGCCATGCAAGGTACGTCATAGTAAAAAAAAAAAAGGAAAAAGAAAACCCTGCATGGTCACAGTATTTCCATTGGCTTTTTCTCAGCCAATGGAAATCATATATGTAATGTTTATGGGTGGAGTGAAGGTATACCTCGCCAGCGGTACCATCTTCACAGTTCTGTTCCAGCCAGCTGCGTGTGAATCACCAGCCCAGCCCAGCCCAGCTCAGCATCAAGCCGGTGACCGAGGCCTGGTAAGTTTTTTTCTTTGTTTTGTTGCAGGCCATGGCCCAGTTTATTTATTTATTCAATATTTGTCGGGTCTGTGGACCCGATTAATTTATTTATTTCTGCAATGTTCGGACCAACATTGCAGAAATAAATAAATGAATCGGGCCTGGTTTATTTATTTATTTGTTCGATGTTTGTCGGGTCCGTATGTTTTGGGCACACTGCACAGGCAGCATCAATCATTAACTAAGAAGTAATGATTGTGTTTTACAGAGATAAGCTGGCATATGTATTGGGCACACTGCACATGCTCAGGCAGCATCAATCATTCTTTGTACAGGACAATGCTGGCCTAAATTGGGAACAACCAGCATAGATATGTTGCTACAGAGGCATATTTTGGGCACAACCAGCATGCCAATGTGTTACATCAGTGACAGTGCTATCTTACTCTGTGGACACATTGATCATTCAAATATGTTGTGTTCTACAATGTTCTTGTCTGTTTGTGACATGGAATGTACATGTTCGCCTTTAGAACGGATTGTAAACTTATGGCTTTTTGGCCACTTTTCCTGCTGTAAGATGCACCATTTCAGCCCCATATTTGCCAGAAAAATCTTGGGGTGGGGGCCCAAACCCTTCCCCGATCGTTATAGCTCCCTCGCTACGCTCGGTTTCCCCCCACTGTTTCAGAAAAATATCAACACATACACACTGGAAGAAATCACAAGAAACTAACATTTGATCACTGTCCCTGACACCAAAAGCCATCTTTGGGACTGCATGGCTATCACTGCCTGTGATGCTATTTTGTCAAAGGTCACACACCATCGATTTTTAATATACTGCTTTGGGTGAGGGTGTTGACTTTTGGCTCGCCGGCCCACCGGGTGACAAAAAGTGAATGCTTCGGCCCCACATTCAAAAAGGTTGGACAAGCCTGTTTTAGACAATGTATTCCAGACAGGATGGCGGCAGTACATTATTTTGATATATTTTATTAGTGCTCTACTGCGCACCTTTAAAAACAAAATTACAAAAAATAATATATATATTTATTCACTTGGCTACACGTATTCGCACATATCGCAGTGCAATGCCTTGATCATATACAGCACAATAAGTACATTTTCCAACAGCACATATATTAGCACAATCAAATGCAGGGCAGCACCTTCCAGCAAACCTGTGCCTCTTATTGTCATGAAAGTATACAAATAGTTTGGATTCAACAACCAGAGCGATAGTGCCGACTGTGGGGTGGCCCCAACATTTAAGTAGGTCTGATAATAGCAGGTCTTTCCAGTAGATCTAGTCCGTAGTATGCCCATACCTCCTTGGGTGTCTGTGACATCATGGCTATATACAGTTCCTCATTGTCATTTGCCCAAGTAACATCCACCAGCCATCTGTCAACTCTAGGAGACAATTTACAAGTTTGGTTCCTAAGAATGCAGTGCTTTGCTAAGAGAACACCGGTTCACAAATCTAAGCTGAAGCAAAGGTAGATTAATTGACAAACCAAATCAGCATAATTGCAGCGTAGGTTACAACATTTCCCCTATAATTTCTGTGAGTGCTACAAAACCCCATCCCAAAGGAATGTAGTATCGGACAGGAGCAAAGCATGTGGATATGGTCAGCCAGATCAGCACTACACCTCCTATTATCTCCCCTGATAAGTTTTATTTCGGCCGGTGCGTAATGTAGCCTATGCAGCACTAAGTTGCAGGATACAAAATCTCGAATCAAAGGAGTCGCTGCCTGTCCGACTACACATCTCCCCATTCTACTATGGTTCTTCTAGAGCTTCCCCCCGCACCCCAACCTTCTTTCTCGTCCTTTCTACGAACTCTGGTCCTCCTACAGCCACCCCCACCTTCTTTCTAGTCCTTTCCTCTTTTCTCCCCCCCGACAAGGTCCCTAGACAAGTCTGATCTATGAAAGTCTCGTCAAAACCCGTTCCTCCCCGTTCTTCCAAAACCATCAAGGACCCAATTGACACTCTTGGTCCTGGCTTGGCTGATTTCTGCAACCTGTCCTTCACCTCACAAAACTTCCCCTCCACTCTCTTGTGCACCCTCTTCTCAAAAAACACACAGCCGACCCTTTTTGCTTGGCTAACTATCGCCCAATCTCCATCACTCCCTTTATGGGCAAACTCCTGGAAAAGCTTGCCACCTCGCAGCTTAACCTTCACTCGGACTCTGTTGGTTGTCTCCATGACCATCAATCTGGCTTTAGAGTTGCCAGAAGCACGGAAACTGCTCTCCTCAACATCCGGGAAGATCTGCTCTCCAACCTTGACTGCAACATCCCCTCTGTCCTCATCCTACTTGATCTCTCTTCTGCCTTCGACACGGTCAACCATAACATCCTGCTCAACTGTCTCTGTGACAACCTGGGTATCACTGGTCAGGCCCTGGCTTGGCTGACCTCTTTCCTCTCGGATCGACCCTCCCAGGTCCAACTTAAGTCCTTCCTTTCATCCATCTTCCTTTCTACCGGCGGTGTTCCCCAGGAGGTTTCAATTTCCAGTGCTATGCTGACAACAACTCATTTTCAGGCTTCCCTCAGTCACCTCCTCTCCTTGCCTATTTGCCACTCAGGATTGGTGTGCCGCCAACTATCTCTGCCTGAATGCCAGCAAGGCGGAGATCCTCCTCATCGGCACACCTTCACCCTCCTTTCCCCTCACTCTCTGGCCGGCCTCCCTTGGCCGCCCTCCTACCTCACCTGCGAGGTATCGAACCTTGGGGTCATCTTTGATTCCACGCTTTCCTTCTCTGCCCACATCTCTGATGTCTCTAAAAAGTCAAACTTCCTACTGCACCTCCTCAGAAGTACTCTGCTTTTCTTCTTTCCCCCAGAAGCTCACTGTCTCCCAAGCCCTGGTTCTCTCTAGGTTGGTCTATTCTAACAGCCCCTTTCTAAATCTACATGCGTCTACTCTTCGCCCTTTGCAACTTATCCAGAACAGGACTGCGAGACTTGTCCTTGGCCTCAATCCCTGGGATCGTATCTCTCCAGCCCTGAAATCTTTCCACTGGCTCCCAGTGGATGCAAGGACTAAATCAAAACCCTTTGCATTGTCCACAAGGCTTGCTGGGGCCTAGGTCCAAAATACCTTCAGCTGTCCCTCCGTAAATACCTCCCCTCTCGAGCTCTTCACTCCTCTACCTCCAACTCTCTCACGGTCAGTAGTTTTTCAAAGAAACGAGCTGGGGTAGATCTCGTTCTTTGGCTGGGGACTCCCTCTGGAACAGCCTCCCTGCCACTCTGAATCATGAGGAGAAGCACCTCAAGACCTTCCTCTTTGCTTCTGCCTTCGCCCCTCCTCTCCCCTGCTGATCTGCTCTCTCTCAGCACCTTGCACCTGGCCTACCCTCCGACGTTCGGGCTCGGGTACCTGCTCACCCTTCCACCCACATGCACTGCCTCCTGGCAATCTCTTGCACTGGGGTCTGTAGCTGTAACCATACAGTTCCCCCCATCCCCCTTTTTCCTGCACTTACCAGACACCCTGTCTGTTGCCTTAAACCCAGCATTTGCCACTTGCTGGCTGCACTACCCCAGTTTATTGCTTTTTATTATTTATTATTCATCTGTTTTCCTTTGCTCAGCACTTTCCACTTCTCACCCCTTCCATGCACATTTCCCCCTTTCCCTCTGCAATGCACTTGAACGTTCTCAAGGTCACTGGGCCTAGTAAGATTGTTGTTTTTATTCTCCCTTGTTCCCCTCCCTGGTCGCGCTCTGAAACACTTGTGTAGGAGCGTGATACAAATACAATATCAATACCCGAGATATCCGTTCCCAGATCAATAGCCATTTTTTCCAGAGTATACTTAAATTTACAGGCACAGCTTGTCTGTACTAGGTTATATAGCATAGCCCCTACACGCCGACAACCCTGGGAGGTAGCAATGTATAGGACGATAGGGTCCATTGCTGGTTCATTGGGAAACATAGGCCACATCTCCCTAAATGCTGCTCTCATTCTATAGTAATGTAGCCTGAAGAGTGGTGTCAGAGTGTAGTGGTATAAATACCCCATTTACACATTTCAAAGTAAGTTGAATTCCACACCCGTCACCTGGTTCGTTTAGCTCCATCCATGGTAGGTGGGATAATAGGCAGACTCCACAACGGTAGAAATGTTCTTTAGGGTGCATGTGAACCAGTCACCTGATATATTTTCTGCCATGCTAGTAATGTTGTTTTGACTGGATGAAACCTACAGGGATCCATATTTATGTTGGCCATAAGCAATGTGTGAATATCGCCATCGCGTGCCGGACGTTCAATTTTCACATGAGGGGGTTGTGTGGGCCAAACCAAGTAGGATGCGTAGCGTGCCTGAGCCGCCATCCAGTACAAAGTCTGGTACCTTAATCCCCACTACTACATAAGGTTTAGTAAGATGGTGTCACTTTTTCCTTACTGTCCTGGAGTTCCAGAGGAATTGAGAAAATTAGTTATATGTAGGGTGCAGAAGGAGGAGACTGACGTACAGGTGGCATGATTGTTGGCATTAACTTTTATTTATTCTAAATAAAGAGAAACTCTCTCCTTAACGCCAAGAGGGTTTTTCCTGCCTCGACTAACAGACATTCTGACTGAATCCTTAGTTCAAGTAAATGAAAATAGTCCAAAGTCTTGTGTCAAAATGCCTACTTCTGTGCCTCACACTTGTAACGAATACCAAAGAGATAGTGGATCTTCTTGGCCCAGATGAATGGCTCCCTTCTTCTAGAAAATAGACTATAGTTCCAATTGCAGTTGGGAGCTTCGCCTGAAAAAATGGCTCCCTTCCCCAGGTCTCAGTTCCTTTACAAAAAAGAAAAAGCAAAAGCTTGTTCCACCTCAAAAAGTAAGCTTCTAGTTCAAGCATATTTCCTTATTGCCCATAGTTTTCTTCACCATTGCGTTCCTGGAGAATACCCTACATCTCCAGGTAGCTTGTTCTCAATACTTTCACTGTGCCAGAGGAAGGACTCTCTTTCCGGGTTTTCTTCTGCTTGACTTCATGGTAGACAACACCAGGGGTTATGACTTCCTTCCCCTGGTTTCTCTTCTCAGGCTCTTTACCACAGCTCACGAAGGCTAGGGCCCTATCTTGGGTGTATGTCCCAGACCCCTGTTGGCATACCTGGTCCAATTCCTTGCTAAGGTACTGCAACGAGGAAGAGTGGTTGTGATGACCTTTCTCTTCCGTTGCGGGTCCCAGACCCTGTTCTCTTTATATCTCGTTGGTGAGATAGTGAACCAGGTCTATCGTGTCTCAAGATTACTTGAAGCAGTCTCTAAAGTGATGCATGGGTCCCCGAAAATGGTATCCGGCTTCTCTTGCCCTCCTCCTTTCTTCCCCAAACAGCCTTGTACATTTTGGTTTTTGTTCTGGTTCTGATGATCGGTTGCAAGCACTTCTGTTGCTCTACTTGGCTTCTCATGCTCTATCTGCTTGCGTGACTAATGCAGCGGCGGGTGCTGGGCCGGTGGCGAGCCTCTCCCCGAAGGCATAATCCGACAGCAACGTTCTGTCAGACTTCCGCTTCTCCAGCTCTCCAGTCGGCCAGGGTACCGCTGATCGGGTAGAGATGCCTCTTCTCCCGCGTCCCGATCAGCGGTTTCCTCTCTGCTCCACGCTGGACGTCCTTCAAGCTTGCAGATCCTCCTGGGAGAGTCATACTGCTTGCTTGGTTTTCCCTCTTCTATTTTGTATTGTCTAGGCCAATAGGAATTCGTGAAACACTAGACTGCTCTGTAGTGTTTCAAGAAGTGCTCTTCGTGCCTTTGCGCCGCCTCCTCGGCCTCGTATTTCCCTGAGAGCTTGCTCTAAAGTGGACCTTCCTCTTCTTTGTCTCAGTACTGCTACTACATACAGGACACGGTATACGGTCATATTTTCCAATACATATTTTCGAAACACCATTATGTCGAAAACATTTTGCCGAATTTCTTTGTTCGAATATATTTTTTTTGGTAAGTAAAAAAAAAAGTGTTAGAAAAACAGTGGTTGGGGGAACACCACATTTTAAACATAAAATTAAAAAAAAAAAAATGCTGAAAAAAAAAATTTCCACAAAATTGCGTCCACATAATGGCATCCGAAAATATGCCATTCGAAAACATCACTATAAACCACAGGACACATGTGCATGGGATGGCAAGGTAAAGGAGGGTAGGGTGAATGGGGATTGATGGGAAATGTACTGCGTTGGTCCCTAGTCCCATAGCGGGGGGGGTCCCTTCCCCATGAGATCCTCCCGCTGAGTACCACCCCAGGGGGACTATCGGGTAGCGGCCTGGCCTCCTGGTAAGAGGGAGGAGAACAACATTTCTTATCAGGCCTGGTAAGAACATTCTGAAACCGATAACTTGGGCAATATCAGAATTTTAAATCAACCCGGTTCGCCCTGCTGCTGTTATAGGTATATGCTTCCGTCTGTTCAATTTGTCGATCATTTGCTCACTGCATTGTTCATAGTCATTAGTGAATAGCGATTGCTGACATCTGCATATCCAGCTGACTAAATATTTTATCCAGTCTACTTACCATTTCAATGCATTTAGCTTGGGCATAGGCACCGTAGCGTTGAAGAGCGGGAACATTTCAGATTTGTATTGGTTAATTCTAAAGCCAGAGTAAGAGCCATAATTGACAACCTCTGTGAGTAGAGGATTCAAATTGACACGCAGGTCTCAGATACACAACAGGATATCGTCAGTGTACAGTGAGATCTTAGTGGGAATTCTTCTATTAGATTCGGTCTGCCAACGTTCCATAATTAGCGCAGAAACCAATGGGGACAAGGAGCGGCTTTGCCTTGTACCCCTGGCAAGGCGGAATGATGTAGATAGTTCCTAGTCTAACACTAGGTAGGGAGTACAATAATTGAATCCATTGTATAAATAGAGTCCCAAAGCCACTTTTCCTTAGTACTCTGTCGAATCACTAGGTGTCGTCACTTCTCCAAAGGGGGGCGCCTCATGAGGCTAGGTTGCTTCCCAATAGTCCCGTATGTGTGGTTTAATGCAGGAGGGCCTCATGGGGAGGGACTCCCCAACTGGGGTTAAGGACGACTACCTGGGTGATCGATGGCACAACACACAAACCCAAACCTACCTCCAGCACTTCTTCACACCTCCCCTCTACTGACACAACCATGTTCTATTGCAATATCAGTTTTATCAACTGAAATGAAGATCTGAAAATTAAAAGGTAACCCCATGTCAAGTACTAAGAAGAGGTGGCCTTAAGGAGCCATGAAGAAGAACTCATGGAATGAGAGAAACCTTTCTAGTGATCTGTGGGGGAATGGTCACCAAAACATAAACACTGATGAAGGACTTTGTGAGTGTAACGCTCACCTGACTCCCACGGGGCCGCTGGCCTGGTTCGCGCTGCTGTGTCCTCGTCTAAGGTGATGCGCAGGGTTCGGAAGACGGACTGGACCGGGCCCCAGATCTGGCTTGTCTGACTCGCAGAAGTATCCTTCTGTAGGTGAGAATATGGGGTCAACTGTCTGCGGGGTAATACAATCGGCCTCCCACTTACCCCTCTCACCCTCCTCAAAACCCTTCTGTGCTTCCCCGTAGCGTCTCACCTTAGGGTCTGGAAGGACGAGCTCTCCATCCTGCTTCTGATGCAGGGGCGCGTTGGTATCCAGTTACGTCACTGGATTTTCGGATGGGTGAGAACCAAACTTGCTTGGCTTCCAGGTAAGCTTTCTATAAGTGGTTCCCCTTGTGTCCATGCATTAATGTTCTAATGCTAGTGTCTTTTTCCCCATAGGGGCCGGGGTACGGAATGCCGGGGAACAGGCACCGACCCGAGGTGAGCGGTGAAATCCTTGTGGAAATCAGGTAAGTCTTTAATGAGTGTTTTGGTAATGTCTTTTCATTCACTCATTAACGCTGATGTCTTTTTCCCCTTAGGGCCCGGGGTCCGAAAATGCCTGGATGCGGCGCGGACCCGAAATGAAAAGGGAATGACCCAACAGGTAAGTCTTGACATGGAGTTTTAGCTTCCCTTTTCCCTTCTTTCTCTCACCTTTGTTCTTGTCTTTTTCTCCCTAGGCGCGGGGGCGCGACTGCGAAGCCGGATGGTCGCTGCAGAACATGGAGGCGCCCTGTAAAGGTGAGTCGAATGCGGCGCTGCAGCGATTGATGCGATGTGCTTTTAAAAATAAATGTCTTCCTTTTCAGGATTGTCGGCGAAAAGTCTCTGGGATGCAGATTTAGCAGGTGAGGCCTTTTCCTTCTTCTGTTCTCTTGTTCCCTTCCTTTGCAGGTGATTCAGGATGCTGGCAGGTGTGGCAGAAGTCAAGATGCAGGAGCAGACACGGTGAGCGTCCAGCTGCTAGATGCAGAACAACGCGAAGCACGTGTGGCTGATCGGGTGTGGTTTAAATAGCATGCTTTGAACCCCCTTTTACAGAGCTAGGTGATGGCCATTTGAGGATGGCATCCACTTTTCTTGAGTCCATTCGGACTCCTTTGGGTGTCAGGATGAAACCGAGAAACTCAACTTCTGTGGTATGGAAAACACATTTCTCCAGTTTAGCAAATAGTTTGTGTTGGCGCAGTTTTTCCAGAACTGCCCTAATGTGTTTTCTGTGATCAGATTCCGAAGAGGAGTACACTAGAATGTCATTGATATAGACGACAACACAAACATCGATGAGTTCCCGAAGGACATCATTCATGAAGAATTGGAAGGCAGCAAGCGCATTGCACAACCCGAAAGGCATTACCTGGTATTCGAATAATCCATATTTTGTACGGAAGGCTGTTTTCCATTCGTCGCCTTCTTTTACTCGCACCAGATGATATGCCCCCCGGAGATCTAACTTGGTGTATATGCAAGCGTCCTTCACCTGGTCAAGGAGTTCAGGAATCAGAGGCAGAGGATAACGTTTTTTAACCGTTATCTGGTTCAATGCGCGGTAATCGATACAAGTTCTAAGGTCACCTTTTTTAGGCACGAAGAACAAAGCCGAGCATGCCGGGGACTTTGACGGGCGAATAAAACCATTGACGAGGTATTGATCCAAATATTGTCTCAAATGCAGGTTCTCAGGTTCGGTAAGGGCATAAATCCTGCTACAAGGGGGTTGTGCACCGGGCACCAGATCGATTTGGCAATCGTACAATCAGTGAGGAGGTAGCGTGTTGGCCTGTTCCTTTTGGAAGACGTCCTGAAAGTCCTGGTATTCCGGAGGTAATTGCATGGAGGCAGAGGTTACAGATGCTAGATTAATCTTCAGGTTTTCTGGGTAGCATGTTTGTGCACAATCCGGGAAGGTTATTCTCTTAGCTCGACAATCAATTCGAGGATTATGTGTCTCTAACCAAGGAATTCCAAGAATAACCTGAAACTGTGGAGCCTTGATTACATCAAACACAACTCCCTCCCGATGGCCGTCAGGACCAATAAGAGTCACCCCAGTAGTGGAATGTGTTACCGGTCCAGAGGCAATTTCAGTTCCATCGACTGTGGTGATGACATCTTTGCTGGTTTTAGGACGGAGAGGGAGGTTAATCCTAGAGGCCAATTCACGATCCACATAGTTTCCAATAGCCCCACTATCGATGTATGCCTTTATTGCATGCAACCGCATCTACGAGATCTACGAGAACCATTGGCACAATGAAATGCGAGGTCTGAGAGTTAGTTTTCAAGCTCGGCAAGCGGACCCCTACGCTTGTCGGGCTGAGTCGTTTCCCGAAACAGAGTCCTCATGGTTTTTATCAGCGGCTCCTACCGCTTTTCGGGGCGGATTTGCCGGGCAATCTCGTAGAAAGTGTCCAGAGTTCCCACAATAAAGACATAATTTTAACTGCCGCCTCCTTTCACGTTCCTTTTGAGTTAAGGGTCCTTTAACCCCTCCAATTTGCATAGGCTCAGAGACATCAACTCCCTTGGGGTTAGCATGGGTCTTGACCAACACCCGGGGCTCAAACCTGGACCGATCTGTTTTTCTGTTTTGAGGTCTGTGATCCAATTGGACCACTAAGTCTATATATTCTGTGCATTCTTGGGGCGGATTTACAACTTGGGCCAAGACATCTTTAAGTTCTCCGCGTAGACCTCGATAAAATAACGTCACTCTTTTATCCTCTGGCCATCCCGTTTCCACAATTAGTCTATTAAAGGTTGCAATATAGGATAGGAGGTCCTGATTGCCCTGTCGCAGGGATAGAAGTTCGTCATCCAGAGCCTGCCCCTGAGAGTGTCGAGCAAATAACCTTTCCATGCTTGCTTGAAATCCTTGAAAATCACGGAGAATCGGGTCATCTTGAGTAACCAGTGGAACTGACCAATCGGCAGCGCAGCCGCTGAGATATGACAATACAAAGGCTCCTTTGGTCTGATCATTAGGGAAGGCCCCAGGTCTGCATAGGAAGTGCAAACGACACTGATTCATGAATACGGCGAATCGTTTGGGGTCCCCAGCAAAGCGTTCAGGTGGGGCCAGCGGCATGTTTCCAGGTAGATTAATCTGCACAGGGTTACTGGGAACCTCAGGAGCGGGGTTCCCTCCGGAACAGGGTAGAGGAGTTTGTCCAGCTTGACCTTGCAAAAGCTGTCTGGCCAGGTCATCAGTTCTTTCCTTTGATATTATTAATTCCCTCTTGAGGGCATTAGTCTCATGACGAGCGGCATGTACTTCGGCCTGTTATACCCCCAGTAATTGGGCCATCTGATCAGTCTCAGAAGTTTCCATAGCGCCTGGGTGGGAATTTGTAGGAAGGCTTCGCGTTCTGTAACGCTCACCTGACTCCCACAGGGGAGCTGGCCTGGTTCGCGCTGCTGTGTCCTCGTCTAAGGTGATGCGCAGGGTTCGGAAGACGGACTGGACCGGGCCCCAGATCTGGCTTGTCTGACTCGCAGAAGTATCCTTCTGTAGGTGAGAATATGGGGTTAACTGTCTGCGGGGTAATACAATCGGCCTCCCACTTACCCCTCTCACCCTCCTCAAAACCCTTCTGTGCTTCCCCGTATCGTCTCACCTTAGGGTCTGGAAGGACAAGCTCTCCTTCCTGCTTCTGATGCAGGGGCGCGTTGGTATCCAGTTACGTCACTGGATTTTTGGATGGGTGAGAACCAAACTTGCTTGGCTTCCAGGTAAGTTTTCTATAAGTGGTTCCCCTTGTGTCCATGCATTAATGTTCTAATGCTAGTGTCTTTTTCCCCATAGGGGCCGGGGTACGGAATGCCGGGGAACAGGCACCGACCCGAGGCGAGCGGTGAAATCCTTGTGGAAATCAGGTAAGTCTTTAATGAGTGTTTTGGTAATGTCTTTTCATTCACTCATTAACTCTGATGTCTTTTTCCCCTTAGGGCCCAGGGTCCGAAAATGCCTGGATGCGGCGCGGACCCGAAATGAAAAGGGAATGACCCAACAGGTAAGTCTCGACATGGAGTTTTAGCTTCCCTTTTCCCTTCTTTCTCTCACCTTTGTTCTCGTCTTTTTCTCCCTAGGCGCGGGGGCGCGACTGTGAATCCGGATGGTCGCTGCAGAACATGGAGGCGCACTGTAAAGGTGAGTAGAATGCGGCACTGCAGCGATTGATGCGATGTGCTTTTAAAAATAAATGTCTTCCTTTTCAGGATTGTCGGCGAAATGTCTCTGGGATGCAGATTTAGCAGGTGAGGCCTTTTCATTCTTCTGTTCTCTTGTTCCCCTTCCTTTGCAGGTGATTCAGGATGCTGGCAGGTGTGTCAGAAGTCAAGATACAGGAGCAGACACGGTGAGCGTCCAGCTGCTAGATGCAGAACAACGCGAAGCACGTGTGGCTGATCGGGTGTGGTTTAAATAGCCTTGGAAGAAGTTCCTAGAATGTGTCCTTCCTCCAATCAGGTATGTATCCTTCCCCGACCACGCCCGGGTGGTAAATGAGTCCCACAGGTAAAGTAGTTCCTTTCAGGCCTCAAGGAGGCCGGGGTTCTGCAGCATGGTCTGCATCAGGTAAATGCACCCAAACACTTTCATAATGAGCCTGGCGCCTATGGCGCCAGGACTGACGTTTTCTATGAGCCTGGCGCCATTTGCGCCAGGACGCTGTCCAAAGGGCCCCTATGAGGGGTTGCTGGGACCTTCCCCGGGGACTTGATGTCTGCTTTCGGGGACGCAGGGCCTGAGCCGGCTCCCCGGGAGCGGGCATCGTGACAGTGAGAGAGAGAACCATCCTGATGTGGACCAGCCGAGAAGGAATGAAGCACAGGAAACAGTCCAGCCAGGGAGAATCAAAGATGGAGCACAGAATGCTCCAGGCAAGCCAAAAGCAGTCATCTGCCAGAGATGAGAAGCAGATGCCAGCAATTGCCCAGTGGTATGGAGCTGGTTGGGAACATGGCTGGAGGCTGAGAAGCGGTAGCGCGACCCAGAGGATGTGGGCCATGTGATCCTACAACAGAGCCTACGCCGCTGTCCCGACGAGCGGGAATGAAGAACCTGGCACAGGAGCCGCAGAGCAAATGGCAGGCCCACGCAATGCTCCCAAATGAAGCAAAACCCCAGTAGCAACCAGCAGAGCATCCCGAAGCCTGCAGAGGCAATGGGTGCAATGTGGGAACCGGTAGAGGTATACAACTAGAAAGTACATTCAAATTATTTGGAAAGACAGACGGAGTGCAAGTTAACTGAACATTATGATACAAGTAATCTTCCTTGTGGCAGTCCTTGGTAGGAGAGTGAACCAAGAGGGCCTGGTGCAAAGGGGAGGAAAGAAAGGGGTTGGAACCCAAGCAAGATAAAGGTCTGGGACCCAAAGCAAAACCAAGCATGCATTAGAGAGAGCTACCCTCAAGACAGTGGCAGAGAAGTCCACTGGCCACTAGGGAATGGTCTGGGGCCTGTGAGAAACCAGAAAGTGTCTCACCTGCTACTCCCCAGGATCTGTCATCCAGATGGCCAGGACACAGCCATCGCTTTTGGTTCGAATTTCTGGGGGTGGACCAGTGCGGGAGGATTACCTGGGGTAGGGGTCTTCCAGGAGTGGGACACTAGAGGGACGTGGTACTGCCCCACCCCCTGTATTATCTTTACCCCGTCCTACCAGGTAGGATACGTGGGAACTCTATCCTGCCCAGCCAGCCTTCCCTACACGAAAAGTTTGACACCAACAGCCCGCTCTGGGAGAAAACAGACTAACACCAGAGCAGTATAACCGAAACGTCCCACTACAATGGTCAGGCAATTACTCACACCTGAATTCCATTACACTACCCCACACGGATAAAAGGCAGAGCACGAGAGCACACTCTGAGCAAGGCAAAGCACACAAAGGAACAGCAGTTTCCAGTCAGCAGCTGAACGAGGGGAGAAAGATGCTCTCCTCATCTCTCCCTCTCTTCCCCCCCAAGCCAAGCCGACTCCAACACTGCCACCTACCGTCTCAGACATCCGGCCCATGAAGCGTGTCAATTGAGGCTTTTGTCGCCACTTTGTCCCCCCGTCCCCCTCAACCTTTGGCTGTCTCACATCCTGACACAGCCCTGTCTCTGCTCTACTCTTCAATTTCTGATATGATTGATGCTCTTGCCCCTGTCATGAGGATCCGTTTGAAGTCCAAAGCGAAGTGCAATTCCTGGTAGGACTCTGACCTAGCTACACTTAAACTTAAGTGTAGGGCGGCTGAGAGGAAATGGAGGACTTCCTGTTCATCCTCTGACAAACTTGCCTGTCGCCTGCTACAAAGGCAATACCGACTCTGTCCTCACCAAGAAGAGAGTTCAAATTCAGCCTTGTGTCTCAGCGGCAACTAACAACTCGGCCAAACTCTTTAAAATCTGCATGAAACTGGCCAACCCTGCTGCAGTCTCTACCCCTCCTGTTGCCTCGCAGGCTCTTTGCAATGCCCTTGCCCCTCACTTAATTTCAAAAACCCAGGACATCCTGTCCACCCTCTACACCCACACCCCTCCTCTCCCCTCTCCATCTGTGCTTGCTGACCCTCCTTTAGCCACCCCCCCACCATCCTTCTCGTCCTTTCTCTTTTCTCCCCTGACAAGATCGCTAGACAAGTCCGATCTATGAAAGCCATGTCAAAACAGGTTTATCCCTGTTCCTCTAAAACCATCAAGGACCACGTTGACACCCTCGCTCCGGCCCTTGCTGATTTTTGCAACCACTCCTTTGCCTCAGGATCCATCCCCTCCCCTCTGAAGCACTCCTTTGTGCATCCTCTTCTCAAGAAACCCACAGCTGATCCATCTTGTCCAGCTAACTATCGTGCAATTTCCATTACTCCCTTTCTGGGCAAACTCCTGGAAAAGCTGGCCATCTCTCAGCTTAACCTTCATTCCAATTCTGTTGGCTGTCTCCATGACCACCGGTCTGGCTTCAGAGCTGCCAGAAGCGCGGAAACTGCTCTCCTGAAAATCTGTGAAGATCTGCTCTCCAACCTTGACTAACATTCCCTCTGGCCTCAGCCTCCTCGATCTCTCTTCTGCCTTTTCGACACGGTCAACCATAACATCCTGCTCAACCGTCTCTGTGAAAACCTTGGTATCACTGATCAGGCTCTGGCCTGGCTGACCTCTATCCTCTCAGATCGACCCTCCCAGGTCCAACTTGGGTCCTTCCTTTCATCCATCTTCCTCTCTACCTGTGGTGTTCCCCAGGGGTCTAACCTCTCACCCTGGCTTTTCAACCAATACCTGGCAACTCTCGCCCACTGCATTGCCACTTTCTGCTCAAATTTTCAGTACTACGCTGACGACACTGAACTCATGTTCAGGCTGCCCTCTGCCACCTCCTCTCCCTCTCTCATTTCTGATTGCCTAACTGCCATTCAAGATTGGTGTGTCGCCAATGATCTTTGTCTGAATGCCAGCAAGACGGAGATCCTCCTCATCGGCACACCTTCACCATCCTTCCCCTCACTCTCTGGCCGGCCTCCCTTGGCCCTCCCCTACCCCCACCTGCGAGGCTAAGAACCTCAGAGTCATCTTTGACTCCACCCTTTCCTCCTCTGCCCACATCTCTGAGGTCTCTAAAAAGTAAAATTTCCTACTGCACCTCCTCTGAGGTACTCTGCCTTTCCTCTGCTTCCCCCAGAAGCTCATGGTATCCCAAGATCTGGTTCTCTCTAGCTAGCTTGGATTATTGTAACAGCCTCTTTCTAAATCTACTTACCTCTACTCTCCGCCCTCTGCAACTAATCCAGAACAGGACTGCAAAACTTGTCCTTTGCCTCAAGCCCTGGGATTGTATCTCTCCAGCTCTGAAATCTCTCCATTGGCTCCCAGTGGCTGCAAGGATTAAATTCAAAACCCTCTGCTTTGTCCACAAGGCTTTCTGGGACCTGGGTCCAAAATACCTTCAGCTATCCCTCTGCAAATACCTCCCCTCTCGAGCTCTTTGCTCCTCTACCTCCAACTCCCTCAGGGTCAGTCGTTTTTCAAAGAAACAAGCTGGGGGTAGATCTCTGTCTTACGCTGGGGCCTCCCTTTGGAACAGCCTCCCTGCCACTCTAAAACTTGAGGAGAACCATCTCCGGTTCCGGAAGCACCTCAAGACCTTACTCTTCTTCTGCCTTCGCTCCCCCTCTCCCCTGCTGATCTGTTCTCTCTTGGCACCGTGCACCTGGCCACCCTCTGTACTACAGGCTCAGGTACCTGCTCACCCTGCCACCCTCCAGCACTGCCTCCAGGCCACCCCTTGCACTGGGGTCTGTATCTGTACCCATACAGCCCCCTCTTTTCTTCCTGCACTTATCAGACCTACTCTGTCTGTTGCCTTAAACCTAGCACTTGCAAATTGCTGGCTTCACTACCACTGTTTGTTGCCTTCATTATGTATTTATTATTTATTTGTTTCTCCTCTGCTTCGCACTTTCCACTTTTCCGCCCTTCCTTGCACTTTTCCCCTCCCTCTCTCCCATGCACTTGAGCGATCTCAATGTCACTGGGCCTAGTAAGATTGCCGTTTTGTTCTGCCCTGTTCCCCTCCCTTGCCTTGTCGCGCTCTGAAACACTTGTGTACGAGCGCGATAGAAATAAAATATCAATATCAATAACCTAGAAGAATTTGTAATAAGGGAAATACCCTTCACCTTTTCGGCAAGATGTTACTTTCAAGGAACAGTCAAGCCAGAAAGCAAAGGCCCTCCCACGTAACTGACCAAGGAGGGGAGGAGCAGCAGCAGCCACCATGGTATCATCCTTGGCTCCAAGAACAAAGAAGTGCAAGCGAGATCAACACAGCCAGCGAGTTGGGGAGACCGATGCAAGACCGCTCTGTGTTTAAGTCAAGGTTGCAAGCAGCAACATTGTATAACGAGTGCTGGAACGAACATTGTTAAACGCATGTGATGAAAGACACAAGTAAAGCTTGACTGTTACGCTCACCTGGTCTCCACAGGGGCGTCAGACGAAGCTGGGCGGTGACTGTCTCCACCTGCGTCACACAAAGCGGAGTGGTGAATGGCTGCACGTGCCCTCTCTGTTTCACCCTTCCGTCACAAATGAAGGTTTGCCTGGAATGTTGAAACTAAATATTAACTAGCCATAAGGAGGAGGAGGACCGGCTACCACCTCCCGTGACCTCCTTGTGCACCCCTCTACTATGTCTAGAGTTATGAATGGCAGACTCTCCGTCCTGCGACTGTATGCAGGGGTGCGTTGCTGTTCATAGGATCTAGTTACTTCACTGATCCTGCGGCCTGCTGTAGAGTCCTGAACAACTGTGACTCTGTAGGTAAGTCTTTATGCCAATAGTTTCTTGGTATAGTTTGCTTAGAGTTCAAGTTGCCAAAATCCTAACTACTGTGCTTGTTTCTTTGTAGATACAGTTTCGATGTGCCAGATGAAGAGTGCCTCCTCTCCACAATGATTTCCAGAGGCGAGTCAACGCTAATGCGAAGTGACAAGGTCTATACGGCACTTGTCCCTCTGCGTGACTAACCTGCTGTTCCTTTTCTGTTCTGCAGGTGCGGCGACTCTGGAGCGGTGATCGCGTGAGGGTGTCTTGATGGATCGCAAGAGTGTGCTGCCTTCGGGCGAGTATTAGCACTGGCGTAATGTTGAAATGTCTTTAACGTGGCTTTTTTCCTCTGCGCGGCTAACCTGATGTTTCTTTACTGTTCGGCAGGTGCGGTGACTCCGGAGTGGCGATCGCGTGAAGGTGGAGCATCAGGTAAGAACTTAACTGCTGTCTATGTTCTTGTTTTCTCTCTCTCTCTCCTTTCCTTCTCCACAGGCGATGGTTCGTGAATCTCAGGACGGGCGTGGCTGAAGACCGGGTTGACTGAAGCTAGCAGACACATTGAGCGTTACGCTGCAGGAGTTCAGAATAACGCGAAGCGTGTTCTGTTCTTAGGGTTTGGTTTATATAGCCTCATACAAGTAGTCCCAAGTGAAATAGTTCCTCCAACCACACCCTGCACAAGTAGTCCCAGGTAAAGTAATCCCTCCAGCATGCCTCAGACTGGGCTGAATGAGATTCCTCTTCCTCTGCAACCTGCCTTACTTGAAAGAATATTATGAGCCTGGCACCAGGACTGTAAAGACCGGTGGGGGGGTCTGTACTTCCGCTCTCTATATGGTAGAGGAGAGGCACAGAGGACCCCCGCCAAGATTCTCTATTACGGTAGCTATGGACGAGCAATCAAGGCCTAGCTTCTCAGTAGGTGATGCAGGCTGGTTCTTAAGTACAGTGTATCCCCAAACCCCCACAAAGGAATGTCCACACACTGTATTACTGAAAACACAGTCTTTATATAATTAATGTTCAAGGGTTATGTACACTTATCACAACAACACACTTTGTGCTCAGGAAAATCAATAATGGTAAATATCTACAATTCTAAAGTGGTACCACTAATATTAGACCTCATTACAGTGCATTCACAATACTGTCAAAATGTCACCCAGATCAATAAGCAGGAAACCAGCAATAGAGGGAGGAGAGATAACAGATGGTTGAAACAATAGGCAGAAGACTGGCCCCTACTACTGGACACAGTTCTGTGTGGAGATCCCCCCACCTGGGCAACCTGTAAAATAAAGAGATATAACACAAGCCCAGTCCATATATTGTTCAATAGTCTTATTCTCTCCTACAATGTTTTTACCCCCCCAATGTACCTGGTGGAGTCGAGTTCTTCGAAGAGGCGTCGACAGATCCTTCTTGAGTGACCCCCTTTAAAGCAGGAGTCACGGATCGTCGAGAGGCGTCGAGAAGCGTCGAGGAACTCGGTGTTCGGTGTCGGGGAATCGACGGCCCTTCTTGAATGCCTTCCCTTTCAACCGGGAGACACGGGGCGTCGAACGTCCGACAACACACAGGGTAGAACGGCGTCGATGAGGCGGCAGGCTTCGATCTGAGCGGTGCTCGTCGGCGTCGAGACGTCGGCGTCCTGCGAGGAAGAGGCGTGCGGGGCACCTCGGCGACACTAGTTCTGGACCGCAAAGATTGTGAACGACGGTGGCCCAACAAGGGCGTCGAGTCGCTCGAGTCTTTGGGGTCGTGAGGTGGCGGGAAACCCACCGGCGGATTCTCCTCGGGGCGTTGGTCGTCCTCGACTTTCCCCGGCAAGATAAAGCGGTCGACGGTGCGGACGAGGGATTCCTTCGATTCAAATGTTCTTAGGCAAGGAGCGGACGGCTCCGGTCGTCGGCGGCACGGCGTCAAGCGGTTCCCACGGCTGGGCAACACAACTTCGACGGGCCTCCAGCGGTTCCACAGACCTGCGAACCCTGGTCGACGGCAATGGACTTCGACGGCGTCGATGTCCGGGTGCTTCACTTCGATCTCCTCGGCTGTCCCGTCTCGGGTCGGCAGCCTTTCGAGGGTCTGACTTCCAGGGCGCTTCGGCGAAGATGTAGCGGTGCTCGATGATCCCTCGGAGCACGGGAAGAGGGCGCCTTACCAGGTCCTCTCTCGGATCAGTCCTCGACGAATTCGGCAACCTTCAGATCTGTCGAAGCAAATGCAGCAGCAAGTCTTCTTCTTCCAGCTGGACGTCGAGGATCAGCAGTTCCAGTTACTCTTGAGTGGAGACTCAGCTTCTGAACGCTTCTGAACAATTTCCAGTGGTGAGAGGTCCCCAGATATACTATTCTGTCTCTCATCCACACTGCTGGCACACACACAGCAGCCAATCACACAGAAGGGCATTCATGCAGTCAGTCAGCCAATCAGGCACACAGTGCATTCAGGCCACACTCCTCCCTTTCAGACACTCACAACAAGGAATGTGGATTGGGACAAGTACCCAGCCATTCAACACTACACACTGCATCCAGGCCAGTTTCGGGCAGGGCTGTCTCAGTCTTTGTCTCACATGCTAGAAACCAGACAACCACAACAAGGAGTGTATATTGGTCACCTACTCCATTCACCCAGGTCCCACCCACAGGAGGCACCCACAACATACAGTCAATGGGAAGGCTCCAGTCAGTCTAGCTGGGCCTTCACAACAACACCATATATGGAACTTCCACCCAACAGCCAGTCAGGGGGAAGGGACAGAGTCAGGGCTTCCCAGGACTTTGGGAAAACAAGGTAAGAGGCAATAGAAAGCAAGAGGCCACAGGGGCCATCTTGTTTTCCATCAGGAATCAACTGATTCCAATGGCAGGGCCTGGGTATCCCAAAATGGAGGACACCCAGAGCACCTGTCAATTTCAGCATGGAGCTGCCACCAGCCCATACCCTGCTCTGTGGCCCACCCACAGGTGCCCAAAAACATACACTAGGGGCACAGGGTTGTACCCCTACCCATGGGTGCCATAAGGGTATCCCATGGGTCTGTTCACCAAACCAAAAGAGAGCTGCACTGCCAGGAGTCCCACATGGACTCCTGGGCAGAAAACACGACAGAACACACGATAAAAAGCAGTAAAGGACAAGGATTCAGAGGCCCTGTCCCTCTGATGCATTTCCAGCATCACAAGGACAGAGTCCAGGAAGTCTTGAGGCAACCTTTTGTGGCCTTAAAGGTCCCCATAGGTGCTAGTACCTGGGGCAGGCTGGTCTGCTCCTGATGTCTGGGGGCAAGCACCGTGACAAACTGCTGGTGAATGTTTGAACTTGAAAATGCAAGATACGATACCTTTGACAGAGTGGTCCGGCACTGTGAATGTGCTCAATCAAAGGTCTCTAAGGTATCCCGCTAAGAGAAATGAAAGTAGATTGAGGAAAACAATTGTGTGAAGTGAATCGAAGTGGTCCTACGAAGGTTTAAGCAAAACCCATTGCACATTCGAAAGTCTTAGATTTTGGTAAAAAGAGGATCCGAGCCCGAACGAGGGAGATCCATGGTCCGAGCATGAATGAGGGAGCCCAAGTGGGAACATTGTGATAAAAGGGGTCTCAGCCTGAAGAGGGAGACCCATGATGAAAATAGAAAGTGAGAACTTGTACATGTAAAAATCCTAATAGGAATGGAACTTTGAGACTTTGTTACGACAGACCCTCTGCAGTAAGAGACTTCTCGTAAAAGAAGCTTTGGCAGAAGGCACAATGTCTGTGCTATGAACTGTATCCTCGTGGCCGAGAAGCCAGAGTATGTGTGCAAAGCTCGAACGTGCTGTCTTGCCCAGTGCTGAAAACGTGGGAAAGGGGCGCCAACTGCTCAACTATCCTGACATATAATTTATTGAACACTTTTATTTTGCATCCATTGTTGTCCCATACCATTTTGTATTTAAAAGGATTGGCAATAGGTTTATTAATATAGGCCCTTTTATTTTAACAGACTTCACTAGGACTGCATTCGTTTTCTTTGATGATCGTAGCTTGCTCCCATACTTGGGTTTAGATAGGTATTCAACCAACCCATTTTAAGTTCAATAAACACCCTTGAACTGTGATCACTCATGTCCGTCTTCACTGTTTGGTACCATGCCTTCCTTACAGGCCCCGTCCATAGCAATCAGTGGAGAAGAGGAAACCACTGGGGACAGAAAAAGGGTCTAGGACCCCAACTAAGAGAGATTAAAGCAAGTTACATTTGTTTTATTTTTACGAAAGAGTCTAAACTATTAAAGAGCAGAACAAGCACTGCCCACGCCAAGAGGCACCCCTTTTTATAGTGAAATCAGTCTTGCCAAGAGTTAAAGAGTCATCTAACTACACTGTGAAGTTGTTAACAGTCAAGTGGCGTAAGAAATAAGCACACCATTGTTAGCTGTACGTGAAAGAGTGGCACATAAGCTTCTGCATAATTACTTGGGCGGATAAATGGCAGAAAGGTGGGAGTAAAGCTGGGGAAGGGGAACCAAATTCTTTTGAAGAATACTTTGAAGTAAAATAAAACATGTGGTGCAGAAGAAGGCTGAAGCTAGAAAGGAGAGAGTCTTATGGGCAGAAGAAGGTTGTTCTTGTGGTAGTCAGACAAGAGGCAAAGAGGTTGCCCCTTTTAAGAAGGTCATTTAAAGGAAGAGTGCCTTGTGGTTGAAGTCTTTTGTCGAGATCTACCTAATAATTCAACAGTACTGAGCAGTAGTAGTAATACTTGAACTATGGTGGCATATTAAGTTGCCAGCAGATGTCACTTTGAAGTGGTTTTGAAGCAGTAACATACCGTAGGACAAAGCTGATTGTTCTCTTGGTACCAACAGCATAAGTCTGGTTGTTAAAAATAGAAGCAGCAGCACAGAGAAGGCAGCCTGACAAGTATACCAAATGTAAAGTTGTATCTGAAGAAGTCCTAAAAAATGGTTTATTATTGACATTGGGGAATATTACCCCACCTTTTTGAACCATGGAAAATTACATTGAAGAGACAATTTACAACCGTAACCAAGACTACCATGGGTGTTATTTCTTTTTCTGGAAGTTACAAGGGGATATTTTCATCCAGGAACAAAAAGTAGTTACTAGTGGATTTTTGTTTCATGAACATTTTCTTTGACTTTGAACTTTCAGGAGCCATTTGAAACCCTTTCTTGTGCTAAACATTTTGGAGTTAACTTTGAATCTTGGGAAAGGGATCTTACCCAGGACAGGAGAAGGCCCTTCAGATATTGTGTTAATATTGTTAATTCTATTGTGTTGCTATATAATTTTCTTTGTATGTATGTTGTTTGTTTAGTGTGAGGGCCAGTTTTCCCATGTTAGAGAATGTTCCCTTAACCTTTAGACTAGGTAGGGAATTCCTATGTAGAGTAGGGCAAGCAAAGTATTTTCTTATTATTTCTTTACTAGAATGGCATATTTTGAGAAATCCACAAGTAGCTGTTCGCCTCGCATTACTGACCCTTCAAAGTGATCTCCTCCGCCATATCGTTGAGCTGCCACAGGCCTGGTTATGTATCCGAGCTCACTGTCAGCGTGGCCACAGAGTCCAATGCTTTTTTAAATGTCAGCTAATGTATCCCTGGAGTGAATGTGTGCATGCAGTTTCTTCGTCTGTGGAGTTCTGTCTCGGAGGCCTGTATATCTTTCTGAATGGTCTTCAATACGGCCATTCGAGGCGCCATGGCTATCCCTCTGATGTATACCTTGAATGCCTGCCAGACCACGCCCGAGGAGTCTACCATGCCTAGGCTCTGGGCAAAGTACTGCTGGATGTCATCTTGCAGTGTAGAGTGAAATAATAAGTCATGCGATGTCAGAGTTTTAAATCTCTAGAATCAGCACAGCAGAGTAAGTGCCGCAAAGGACATTTTAAGTACTATTAGGCCATGGTCAGAGTATTTGCTGGGGCAGGATGACAATCATTAGGACCTTCATTAAGATTGCAGTCATAGGTAAGTATAGGTCAATCCTGGATGACATATCCTGTAGGGATGAATAATGTGTAGGCACGAATTGTAGGGTGTAGCACTCTCCATGCATCGAGTTCCAGTATGTGCATTCCGGTCTTTATGGTCAATACAGCTTTAGACACGGACCTACCAGTAGGGCCAGTGTGGTCAAGGGAAAGGTCTAGAATTGTGTTCATATCACCACCCCAAATAACTGGTATTTCTGGGTCTGAGAGACATCAAATGTACCATCGTAAAAGCTTGGGTTATTAATATTAGGGCTATAAGTGTGTACTAGCAGTATTTCCCTATTCATGAGCTTCCCATGCACTACCACCCATCGGCTAAACGGGTCAATTTTCCCATCAATGAGCGTAAACTGCAAGGATTTAAGTCTGATGGTCAGGACAGCCCTAGATTGTGTTGAATACATTGTGTAGTACCTGGATTATCACCGGGCCTTGGCAAATGAAAGATTAGTAATTGACATAACGTGTGGAGTAGTATATTCGCCCTGTGCCTGTAAATGTACGCTGGATGCTTCCTGGCCTTGATCAGGTTGTTCAGGCCCCTTACATATCAGCCCAATACCATCACATCAGGTTGCACCATTACATGTCTTGGGAATTGGTTTCTAGGTGAGGTTGTAATATAACTGAATAATTCAGTTAGTGTAGTAATTAGTACAATGTTAGTTACCAAAGCATTTTGAACTTGTGTCCTGTAACGCCTGTGAGAAACTCATGGTGGCAACAGTAAAGACAGACAAGTGATCACAGTTCAAGGGTGTTCATTGAACAATGTTTCCACAGTGGAAAAATGCCTAACGAAGCCTAAATCCAAGATGGGAGCAAGCATCGACCATGAAATGAAAATAAAGCAGTCGTAGTGGTGTTGTGTCAAAAGGGTCTATAGTAAGAAACATATTGCCAAACCTCACAGCTAATACAAAAAGGGGTGCAGGATAGTTTTCAAGAACAGAAAGAAGTGTTCTCAAATAATATGTTAGGATGCGGCTACTAGGATCTCCCTGGGTCAATAACGCTCGCCAAGTCGTCTATCCCAAACTTCCATGCTAAGCCAGATTTTGGGGCTAATCGTATGCAACACCCTGGAGGGGGGTATCAAAACCAGGTCCGTAGGAATCATTCCTCTTTTTCCAGGGGGTATAGTAGCTTCCCTACTGCTACAGATATCAAACCCTATTGATTCCTTGGTGGCGATGGAAGGGTTAGAGGCTCTTCGACTACGTTTTTTAAATTGTACGCTTCCCCAATGTTTTTCAATTGAGTCACATCCTACGCCTGACACCATATGTAAGTAAGTCATGGTGGCAACAGTAAAAAAAAAAAAAAAAAAAAAAAAAAAACTAAACCTAAATCCAAGATGGGAGCAATCTTCGACCATCAAATGAAAATAAGGCAGTCCTAGAGGCGCTGTGTCAAATTAAAAGGGCCTATATTAAGAAACGTATTGCCAAACCTCACAGCTAATACAAAAAGGGGTACGGGATAGTTTTCAAAAAAAGAAAGAAGTGTTCTCAAATAATGTGTCAGGATGCAGCAACTAAGATCTGTTCCAGTTTATCAGGAGCCACGTTTTCCTAGAAAGTATCTTGCCTTCAAGGTCCTGACGTGTTCACATAACAAAACAAAAAGGTTCTTCATCGAAATGAAAGTTTGTTTCTTGGTTTCACTTAGGGTGAGGATTCTTCACCCCTGGATACCCTTCCATGCGTAGATCCCTCTTTCATAAATCTTATTAAACAGTTCCAGCGGACGCCCCCTCGGCCGGGTTCACTCTTGTTAACACACTGTTTCTTGGGACTTTAGTTTTGCTGCTTCTCATCATCATCCCTCGGTCAGGTTCACTCTTACTAACTTCTCCTTCACAAATAGTCGGATTCACTTCCCTTGCTTTCTTTATAGTTTGTAGATCAAAGACTTTTGGTTGTACAGGGATTTACCTTGACCTCCTGTATGACCACTGTGACCTAACTTGGCGGCTCTCCTATGGCCTTTTGGTAACTGTAGTTCAATTCACAAAGGGATCGACCAGAGTCTCGAGGTGCCAGTATCCCTCTGTAGCTGGTCTTCCCTTAACACTTTTCACAGTTCATTGAACTTGGCTCAAACTTGCCACTCTGCGCATCTCATTCAACACAGCCCGATTCTTATTGGTTCTCCCCTTGACTCATTGGCTGTGATGAACCGCTTGGCGTTCGGCTTCACTGGAGTCAAGGCTGGTACTATGGTCGCAGGAGTTTCCCTCACTCCTGCTTATCGGCGTAGGCTTGCCCCATGTACCGTTGACATCTGCTGCAAGACACTTGTGCTACGGTTCGCGGTGTTAGGTTCTCTTCCCCAAAGGTTCTGCAGGCTTTGGATGAAAAGGGCAAGGTCACTTCTCTCGCCACCCTCTCGATTCCTGCCACCTTTCTCCTTCTCTTGAACTGCCGTGCATGGTTAGCTGTGCCGTCGCGCTGTCTGCCCTGCTCACCTTGCTCGTACTGTGCTCTCTTGCGCCACCTTTTATCCCTATGGGGAAGGGAAAAAGGGCCATCAGGTGTGTGCGAGGACGCTTGTATTGGGACATGTCAGGTAAACGGCTCTGGTGTTAGTCTGTTCTCTATTGTGTCATGCAAAAGTGTGTGTGTCGGAAAGGTGGGGTAGTGGTTTTGAATGTCCTACGTGGTAGGATGGGGAAAAGGTGTTGAAAGAAGGGGGATACTGTGTCTCAACCGTCTATGTCTCATTCCCTGAGGGGACCCCCCCCCCATCCAGGTGATCACTGGTCTACCCCAGGAACTGGATCCAATAGCGATGGCCGTGTCCTGGCCACTTGGATGACAGATCCCCAGGGATTAGTTGGGGAGACACCTTCAGGTTTCTCAAATGCCCCACCACCCTACACACCCACCCACACCACCAGCTAGACTTTGGTTGATAACCTTTCTGCTGTGTCGGCTTTGCACATCCTGGTCGCTCTTAGATCTCCTTGCACAGCTGATCCCCAAAACTCCCATGCGTCTCTCTCTCTCTCTCTCTCCAAACAGGACTCTTCCGCCTTGATTTATGATGCATTGCTGGGTCTTCCCCTGGCCTTTTTTTTTACTGTTTCTGGAGTACTCTGCATTACTTGCACAATCTTTTTCTCAGTATCACAAAATTCTTCCTCATTTTGATTTCATGTATGTTTCTACATCACAATAAGAAACATTAGCTTGTTCGTGGTAGAAGCTGTAAGTGCTGAGTCGTAGATGAGTGATTCAGGGAGTAGTTCTTCGGAACGGGAGTCCTTGTCCCCAAGGGGGGAGCCTCTCCTGGTGAGGTCCTGCTTACCTGTACCCCTAGGGTGGTATCCCGTAGCTCACCACCCTAGCCTCACAGGGAAAGGCCCCCTCCCACCTGGGGAGAAGTGACTGAATCATGTGAATCATGTGATTCATCACATACCCTTTCCCTCGTTTCACTGGCTTCCTCCTTGTTCAAAGATGGGGAAGTCGGCTGAGGAGGTCCACGTTTCCTTGCCCTTGGCACAGTGAAACAGAATGGTTGAAGGTCTACGAACCACTTTTCTTAAGATCATCCACGTGAGAATTGAGTGGTCTCGGAACAGCCTAAACTTTCTTTTGATGAGGCAAATATTTCAGATAGGTTACTGCCCATTTGATAGCTAGGGCCTTCCACAATATGGTGGCATAATTATGCTCCCTCTGCAACAGTTTTCTACTTGTGTAGAGTACCGGATGCTCTATGCCATCATATTCCTGTGAGAACACTGCACCATGCCCCTTTTGAGATGCATCAGTCTGTAATATAAACTCTTGGTTCAAATCCAGAACTTTTAGGACTGGTTTCACTGCACAAGATGTTATTTAGGCCATCGAAACTACTTTGTTCAAGAGGCCCATACCAATTTTTGGGGTTGTGCGTTCTTGATTTTATCGGTTAATCTAGCCGCTATGGAATAATAGTTTGGTATAAATCTTCGATATTATCCTGTCAGCCCCAAAAACGCATGAAACTCACTCTTAGTTTTGGCTGGAGCTACTTGTTGCACTGCCTTAATCTTTTCATTGAGGCTGGAGCAAGCTGTTTCCCAAAAGAAAACCCAAGTACTTTACACCCAATTGGACTAGGTGGCATTTTCTGGGATTGGCGGTTAGTCCGGCCTGTTTTAAGGCTCCAACAATCTTGTTTAGATGGAATACGTGATCTTCCCATGTATCACTATATATCATGTCAAGATACGTGCCACAAAAGTGGAAAAGGGGTCATAAAACTACCCATTCAGCATTGTAATGTGGATGGGGGCCCATGTAATCCTGAAAGGTAACACCCTAAACTGGAATAAACTTGGAGTTCAGAAAGCAGTTTTTCTCTATCCGAGGGATTGATGGCAACTTGCCAATAACCCCTAATGAGATCAATCTTGGAGATACATTTGGTGCCGCCCAGTTTCTCAATCAGATCATCTATCAGGCCATCGGATAGTTGTCAAATTGCAAGATCAAATTTAGCTTCTGGAAGTCAAATCAAGATCTCCAAGATTTATCAGGTTTTGCAAGTAT
Organism: Ambystoma mexicanum; assembly: GCF_040938575.1. Lineage (NCBI taxonomy): Eukaryota > Metazoa > Chordata > Amphibia > Caudata > Ambystomatidae > Ambystoma > Ambystoma mexicanum. The sequence continues at coordinate 142,735,836 of NC_090938.1, forward strand.
GACCATTGCGAAGACCAGTGGCTTTGAGGGTTGTTTAACATCTGCTGCAACGATTCACATCTCATCACTTCTCCCTAAAGAGGAGCCCTTCAGTGTGAGGCTAGGGAGGTAAGCCCGCTATGCAACATTCCCTCTAGAGGTGGCGGTAAGCAGGAACTCATTGGAAGGGACTCCCCTCTTGGGGACAAAGCCTTCCGTCTGTCAAGGAACTTCCTAAATCCCTCTATTAAGAACCATTGAAAACATCAAGGCTTCAGGAGAAAAATCCTTCACAAGTCATTGTTTGCTATTGTAATGTCATACCACCTCAACAAACATACATAGAAAAAGAGGATATTAGAAATAAAGATGATCCAGTGGTTGGCAGCCAACCATACGGGGACTAAGAAGATTGAGCAAGTGTAGAAGAACGCTCAGGAGAGAGCGAGAGAGAGAGAGAGAGAGAAAGGACTATGGTTCTTCGCTCAGGAGGGACTAGTACTTCCCCTTAAAAACAGAAGCAGGACCAACGCATGTTGTTGGTGGAATCCGGGAGGTTCAAAGCGGAAGAGAGATCCGAGAGCCACAGGAAGTCCTCAGCCGAGAGGACACCCACAACCACGAGGAGGAAGAACCACAGAGAGGACAGGGAGTCAGACTGTGCATGCCCAAGAATGCGAATCGAGGCAGGGTGTGACTCTGAAGAGATGGGTCGGCTGGTCCTCAATGACTGAGACCATAACTGGAAAGGCTCTGCGGAGACAGACGGCCTGCTTCGTAGACTATCCAAGAGGCAGCCCGACCCCACAGGAAGAATCGGTGACACCAATCAATCAGAATCAAGTTACTGGGACAGGTGGGAGACCCAGGAGGGGAATACGGTAGGAAGACACTCAAGGGCCTAAACATACTCGTTCCAGTGGTTGTGAAAACCTCAAAGAAAGCGAAGAATATAAGGGGCCTCATCATACTTGTCCCTTTGGATGTGAATACTCTAAAGAAAGTGAAGAATATAAAATTTGAATGGTGCAGGTTTCCCGATGAGGGGGCTGGGATCATGGTGTTTCTGGGGAGGTTTCTGGGCCATTCTTCAGTTAATCACGGAAACTCTTATACGAAACACCAAGAGGACTTTTAGGGACAGTGCAACTGCTGCTGAAAACACTACTGGCCAAGCCAATGCCCATACACCAAAGTACTGCCTCTTTAAACCTGGGGAAGCCTGCCAGAGAGGTCTCTCCCTTGAGCCAGTGGCGACAACAGATTCTTCATCCTGCTCTTAGTTTGGTGTACTTCAGTCTCTCACAAGGACACGTTCAGATCGGCGCCATCCTGGAATGTCTGTATATCCTGAAAGGAACACCATCTTGAATCTGGGCACCAAAACGGTGCTGCTTGTGCCAAATCGAGGGATATCTTCGTGGCTCTGCTACTGCTTATAGTCAACAAGATAAATTTGCCCACCAGAGCTTAAGTCCTTTGATCCCTCCTTACCAGCAGGTCCTTGCTGAATCATCTACAGACTGCTTGTTAGGTAAGTTTTTCTTAAGTCCAATTGGGATTGGACTCTACAAGACGTATCCCTTAGTTTTAGGGCCCCCCAACCTCTAGTATAGGCCTGTACTACCCCAGGTTGATAGAGTGGCAGAGCAGCCAGGCTTAATCTTAGGAGCAGGAATGCAAGCTGTAAATTAGTACAAAGAAAATCAGAACATACATAAATACAGGCGGAGTTCGGGCGTAGAGTTCAGTCTGCAGCAGTCTTGCTGGAGAGAGGAGCTGCAGCTACTGGCCACTGGAACTCGAATTTGTTTTCTTGTGCTTTTTGGGCGAGTGCACCTTTAAGAAAAACAACTCCTACAGCCTTTAAAAACTCCTGGCGAGCGCGGAGCGCACACGGAGTTCGGGCGCAGAGTTCAGTCTGCAGCAGTCCGCAGCTGAAAGCAGAGGTAAGCCCCAACATATGGCCGAAATTGGCCCACAGACACGCTCAAAGTTAAAGCAATCTTTGCAATTGCGAGACTGTGCTTTGAATCAAAACATGCTGTGACAACATGGAGATGTGTTAGAACTAACAGGGGCGCTGGGCGGGGGGTATGATTGGTTAAGGGGAGAGCCGGAAGAGTGTGAGGACGTGCTGTTAAGACTTCAAAGCCCCCAAAGCCCTGAACCCCGACATTCACCTCCAAACATAACCCAAAATATATACCCACCATCCCTTGTGCAAATTGCGATGGAGTGTCTGCATACCGCAAGACAGCAACCGAGGGCAATGAATGCCGCAATGGAAATCAATGCAACAGTAGCTTTCAATGTCGATGATCATGGCGACCACGTATTTACTAATGCTGCTGCAAGCGCCCCGCGGGCTAAGGCGGAGGTCTCGACCAGCGAGGTAGCAGAGGCTGGCGGTGAACTCAACATGAAGGTAGATGGTAATGTAAAGACGAATGCTGACAAAAATACGGATGCAAGATCAAACGTGATTGAAGTCAACATTACTGCCTTTCAATCTCCATTCAATGTAACCAACACCAAGTTGCTGGAGATGGAAGTGCCTACAATTCACCCGGATACAAAACTCATTTACTTTTCCGGAGAAAACAAAGGTGGGCAGTATAAACTTTGCAAACAGCTTAAATAGCGCTGCCACAGAGCTAACATGGACAGTCTAAAATGGAGACGCAAACAAATACTAACAAAACAAACACCGTGCTTCCTGAGAGAGGCACGAAAGTATTAACGGAGAAAATCGGCATCAATGCGCAGAGCAAGAACTACAAAATTACCCCACAGCCGCCCATAAAAACGGTATTAGTGCAGACAAGAGAACCAAGCACAAACCCTAATGGGCTTTATCTTGCTGGGCAGGAAGCTAGGCTCACAGAGCGTCTCAGAGCAGACTTTGAAACAATGAAGGAACGACTAGCTGAGAGCTTTGCAAAATCCAGCAAAAAAACACTGGGTTTGGATCCTGAAAATTCGCAGATGGCAAAAGCAGGCAGTCTGCTGCATATTTCACACTCAAACAATGTAGCACAAGTGCAACATGCAGATTTGACCCAATGCGAATGGGACTGGTGTCCGCCCGATACCTCGCACAGGGTTCAAAGAGTAAAGCAGTGCACAATCGAGACAACGGGCCCCTTCAAAACAAAGATAAAATCTTACCGGCAAGGCCTCCGTCTCACTGCTCTACCCCGAAAACGCAGTCTGATTTGAACGGTCCCGACCAGCGGTCGCAAGGAATTGTGGGACTCGGAGTTCAAGGCCACCATGAACCGATTAACACGAGCAACAAATATTAATTGACGCATGTTCTTAAAGAGGCGTCATCTGCTGTGAAATCCAACCTGTCGGCAGCCGCTTCCATACAGATCCACAATAATGTACTAGCGACATCGCTGGCGCTAATCCCTTTTACCAAGCTTTATGTAAATCTACATGAAGCTGTACAAAACAATGGGGCAATGCTGGGTCAATTAAATGAAAAGATAATAAAAATGGAAAGCTTGAACACAACGTTACAAGGCCGTTTAGATAACGAAGCCGCAACCTCAACACTGTGGCACAACAGCCTGAACGATATAGCTGTGAAAGACATTCTGGAGAAAAAAAAAGAAAAAAAAACACTGATGGACGCCATGATCGAGTGTATGAAACAATTGACTAAAATTCCGAGACACAAATCAACCATGGTCTCAGATGAGCTGTAGCGTCTCAAACTTGACACAGGTAAACTTGCCTACTGAGGTTCACAATACGAACATGCAGAATAATGTTGTCCAATCTGCTGGCACCTTAGAGGATTAAGGAACACAATCCCTGAGGCAATTGCCACACCAACAGTTAAGATTCCTAATAAGATACCAGCTACTCAGAGTGTGAGTCCAAACTCAGCAGAGGCCAGCCACATCCGCAACACTGAGCGTGTAACCATACCACCTGTGATCTCTGATAAGCCCGTAAAAAAGAAACAGTCTTCTGAAAAAGCTCCTATACAACAATCCCCTCTTACTGCACATTGTTCAACAACAAAAATGTCATTTGGAATATTTAGTGGGGCTGCAAAAACCTTGAAGACTGCAAATGTAAAGCAGAAATTGCAAGAGGCTGGCTCCGGCCAAACCAACAAAAAAAAAGGAGAAAAAGAAAAACTGTGTGCCGAACAAATCAAACAGCAATTCAAGAAAGTTTATAAGAAATCTAACCACACCAGCCAAACCAAGCCTATTTGTACGAGAAAAAAAAATGGGGAGACAGCCAAATCAAGACATATGGACGAGATGAAAATCGTAGAGGTCATAACGACGAAATTGCTTACAACGAATCCAAAAAAATGACAATGATTGGACTCAGACATACAGTCAATCCACTCAGTGACGTCATTGGAAGAGTTATGTAACCTCTCAACCTACTCTGAAGAATTTGAGGAGGAAAATAGCCTCGATGGACACGAGGTGAGCTCATCTTGCCTCAATGATTTGGATAGGCAGGACAGAACGGCTGAGATGCTAACTTCAAATCGATGGATTGCAAATACTCAAAATGGTTTAAAATCTGATGGTGAGTGTGCACGGAAAGATAGACAAAGACAAGTTGGAATCAGACAAGAAAAGGGTATACCTGCAGCCATCCAAAGAGGAGCCGAAGAAAGCCAACGCTTGGTTGCTCAAGAAATGAAACCAAAAATGCAGTGAAATTGAATCCTAAATTAACGGCAGCTCAGAGACAGAAGGAGCAAAGTCAAGCTGAACAACAAATTAGGGCGGACCTCAAGCCATTGACTTCGAACATTTGTGTTGCAAATGTATTTGAGGACGACAATGATGTCAACCTGAACAGAGGAAACGTAATTCGACTTCTGCATTCAGTACCGGCTCTAAGAACTGTGTCCTCTCATGACATTTCTATTGTGGAATACATTTCAGAAGACCAAGCTGACAGTCTACCTGCACATAAAATCTCAGGCCGTACGCAAGATCATATTGTCCGCAAAAGAAGAACTGCTGTTGCTGGGTTTTGAGGTGTCAGACGTGATGCTTGAAACACAAATAAATCAACCCAAAAACTATGATAATCGCCCAAATGAGATTACCAATGAGCAGCGCAGAGATGAATTGAGGCAACATCTGACCATAGCGCCAAACTCACAACAATCATCTGGCAAAGGGAAGCCTGGCGGGAGAAATCATTAGCTAAACCAGAGCTTCGTAGAAACACCCTTGACACTGATCTCCTGGAACACACGAGGATTCCGACATTTATACAACGACTTTCCTGTGGATCTGAGTAACAACTTTGCAATATGTCTCCAGGAAACATGGTTGAGAAACTCTCCGGTGAAAGATGGCTATGTGACTTTGTTAAATCCAGCAGGGAAAAACTCCCAGGGCCGTCCATTCTCAGGCCTAATAACGATGATAAAGATTGGGACAAATTGGGAAGTGATTGAATCCGAAAACCCAAATATATTTGTGCAAAGTACGTTGATGCAACATTCCACCCCTAAAACTTCCAAACTGCAGCAGTCTCTGTTAATTAATGTGTACTGGAACCCGGCTCAGATAACCTCAGAAAAATTTATGTCATCCGTAATGGTGATTATAGACAATCAACAACAAACTCATCGTGACCTCATAATTGTATGCGGCGATATGAACATTACTTGGTTCAATGCAAATGGAGACCGTATCAAAGAGACCAGGAAGGAAGGGCAAATTCATCATTCAAGAAGGGCAAAATGGGAAACCGAAATGGAGGCACGCGACTGCAACATGGCCAATGGACAAGTAGAGGGCGATATACCGGCCAATTACACCTGGCATAATATGGGCTATGAGAAGACCTTGGATTATATCTGGCTATCAAAAAACTTTTGGCACAAAAAAAATCGTGAGCCTGAGAACAATTCCGACAACAAACAGCGACCATGATGCACTGGTAATGGACATGACCTTACCTCAAAAAATAGAAATTTTGAGATTAGCCCAAAATTTGGAGGTAAATAATGGGCAAATAGGCTCAGAATAACCAACAAACAAATAACCTTGCTTACCAATAATTTTCAAAAGTTGGACAAGTCTGACAGAGCTTTGGTAAACTATTTGGCACTTCTTCCTCGCCAAAAAGAGAGATCCTTATTGAAAAAACAAACAACTAAAATACATACTCATGAATGGAGCACGAAAGTAAGAGAGGAAAAAAAGAAGGCTTAAAAAGAAGTACGCAAACTAAAAATGCAAGGGGGAGTGGGTGCCCTCGCTAGGATCAAACAACGGAAGCAAATATAGCGCAACTGGGTCAAAGCCTTTGCCTTTTTGCGCGATCAAGAACGAGGAGAGGTCATGCTTGGACTAATAAAATCGAACAATTGCAGAGAGATTTGGCGTACCCTGAATAACTGCACCAGAAATCAAGCAGACAGGATGGCTAGTGGGGTGGCTGAAAGTGATTGAAAAAAACATTACAATAAAGTGTTCTCAAAGGACAATATAACAGCGTTTCCAGCACATGAGGAAGTGGTGGCTGGATGGGACTGCAATGAGACAGCCGAAGATATAAGTGCCGTAATTGCAAAGTTGAAAAACTTGCGCGCAGCTGGGCCGGACAGCATTACCAACGTTATGCTGAAATCAAACAAACATGAGTGGTCGAACTTCATTGCAAAATTATTCGCAAGAATTGCAGAGCATAGAAAAATACCAGCCTCATGGACAAAGGCTATAATAGTCCCGATTTTCAAGAAGGACAATTGGGCCGATCCAGCCAACTATTGCCCGACTGCCCTACTTGACACAATCAGCAAGATATTCGCAAATTTTTTGCAGCAGAAATTAACAGCTTGGGCAATTATGAAAGGAATTACCGATTGTCGTCAAACTGGATTCACAAAGGGCGTCGGGACTGAAATCAACCTGACACTGGTAAATATGCTAAAATTGGACACCCTAGAAAAAAGTTCATAGCTTTTCCTAGCTTTTATTGATAGGCACCAAGCATTTGATACAATCAACCGCGAAAAGCTGTGGCAGAAATTAAAAAACTGGGACTGCCCGGATAGTCTCTTACAACCAATAAAAGCCTTACATACAATGACGTCAATTCAAATAAGAATAAATGAAAAAGGACAACTATCAGAAGCTATGAAGACGCAAAAGGGAGTTAAACAGGGCTGTCCGATTGCTGCATATTTGTTTAAATTGTTTATTGCTGATGTGCCTGCGGCCCTGTGTGATGTGAAATGTTTCCCTCCAAAGATAAATGGTCACCACATCAATTGCATAACCTATGCCGACGATTTAGTTTTGGTTGACACGACCCAGATAGGGTTACAACGATTGCTGACGAAGCTCCAGCATTACATGAACTACAATGATCTAAAAATAAATGTCACCAAAACAAAAATCATGAAAATTGGTTCAATAAAAGGAGCCAAAAACAAACTTCCGTTGGAGGATCGAAAACACAGCTATCGAAGAAATTGTTGAAATTAGATACCTAGGGGTACTGGTCAATAAATCAATACGGGAATGGAGCTGGGTGCAAGACATTGTGTGACGCATCAAAACCTTGGCCTTACAAGGTGCACAAATCCATAGCCTGTACGGCAAATTCACCTTAACACCAGTACGGACTTTTTACTTGCAAAAGGTAATACCTGCCATCACCTTTGGCTCTGAAGCAGGGTGGAACTTAGACCATAGAATTTGGGCAAAACTGGAAGGGCTATTTTGGAAGAGAGTATTAAAATTGCCAAAATACATATCGATTACCATCATCAGACACAAGTTGGCATTAGAAGAACTGTACGTAAATGTGATCTGGAAGTCAATGGCACTCCTAAGAAAGATGATTATCCCAAATCCAGAACCAGCATATGAAATACTCGCCTCTAACAACAGACAACCATATGCTGGAATACTCTTGCAATGGGTCCAAGGACTAAAGGCGATTCTGCAAGCCGCTGACATAAACAGTGATATGTTGACGGCGCAACCGCAAATTGCAAAAAGAAAATTGAAACAATGGGCATGGATACAAAACCTGGCCAAGTTTGAAGGATTAACAACAGCTCCAGAACTCGGGCCTACAATTAATATATTGAACAAAATGCTGAGGTATCTGATACAATTTCCATCACAATATCATCGTGCTGGATTTCTTTGTCTACGACTGAATGCCATCAAAACCAAACAAATGCTTCTGATGAGATATCATCAGGCTACCAAGGACAATATATGTAGATACTGTGAGATTAAAACAGAATCGATAAGACACTTAATAACAGAATGTCCTATGCTCAAAGACTTGAGAACTCTGCATCTTGGAAAGTTTGCTCCCCTGAACATGAATATGGACGATTGGTGGTTCTGCATATTAAGTGGGAGTTCTGTGCACTTAACATGTTCAGTCGTAAATTTTGTAGACACAATCATGTGTTAAATCAAAATGGAAAGTCCGATTTGTAAAAGAGTAGAAAACTATAAGTCGCGCAATGTGATATGTGGAATTTAGAGTAATTGGAAAACAAAATGAGAGGATTTTTGTAATAAAAGTTTGTAATAAACTATATGTTACAATAAAAAAAATACAAGAAAAATACATACATCCAAAGCAACACTTACACACTTGTAGTTATATTAAAAATAGTGATGTATTTGATAAATACACAAGGCAGTTCTAAACTAAAAGAATATTGCATCATCCAGCAACATTAAATGCACATTTAGAGTAATAAGGACAAATTAAAGCAGGTGAGTACATTGTTATGTACTTTTCCTATCTACACACGGAGGGACTTAAGTCAGGTAAGTAAAAGCACTTTTTAAATTAACTGCATTATTCAGATAGAAGAACAAGTTACTTTCTTACCTGGTAACGTTCTTTCGATGGGATTTTCCGACGACGTATTCCATATCTATGACATGTAATCACCATAGCTGTGCTGCTTCGGAAACTTTTTTCGGCGTCTGCGTCCTGCGTCGATGACGTCGATGCGCCGTCGTCGAGGACCTCCTCCGACGCCATCCGATGTGATAAGTGGGACGCACGACGCCCGTAGACTCAGTTGTAGTTTTTTCCCCCAGAACGTGTGACATTAGTCAACTGCCAGTCAGACACAAAGCCTTGCGGAACGTAAGCTGCAATCGCAAAAGAAATTCTGCAGCGGGGAAGGCAGGGCGGGAGCAATATGGAATACGTCGTCGGACCATCCTATCGAAAGAACGTTACCAGGTAAGAAAGTAACTTGTTCTTTGAGGGGATTGGGTCCTCCGACGTATTCCATATCTATGACAGACTCCCAAAGCAGTACCAGAGCAAGGAGGAGGGAAAGAATTTAGAATCAAAATTTAGAATAGCCAATCAAATAGCAGAGCAAAGGACCGCCTTGCCAAAGGCCAGATCCTGTCCTCGGATGGAATCGAGGGAATAGTGACGTACAAATGTATGTACTGAAGCCCAGGTGGCTGCATCACAGATGTTGCGAATAGGAACACCCCTCTGCAGGGCAGTAGATGCAGCCATACCCCTGGTAGAATGGGCCCGCAAGCCAGCCGGTGGGTCCTTACCCGCCAAGCGGTAACACTCCGAGATGGCCAAAATAATCCAGCGAGACAAAGTCTGTTTCTTCACAGCTTGCCCCAAACGCTTTCCAGCGTAACCAATAAAGAGTTGATCGTCCACTCTGACCCGGGACATGCGTGAAACATAAAAGCTTAAAGCTCTCCTAGGATCAAGCCTACGGAGCCTCTCCTCTTCCTTACCAGGATGCAGAGGAGGATAGAATGCCGGAAGAACAACCTTCTGGGCCAAATGAAATTCCGTCACTACCTTCGGAAGAAAAGAAGGACGAACTCGAAGGACAACCCTGTCCTTGTGAAATACAGTGAAGGTTGTCTTAACTGAAAGTGCCTGTAACTCACTCACTCTGCGAGCGGAAGTAACCGCAACTAAAAACACAGTTTTCAGAGTTAACAGCCTCATAGGGCAAGAATGTAAAGGCTCAAACGGAGCACCCATAAGAAACTTAAGAACAAGGTTTAAATCCCAACCGGGCACCAGGAAAGGTGACGGAGGGAACACATTAGTGAGCCCTTTCAGAAACTGTGCAATTAAAGGGATTTTAAAGTAAGAACACTCTTCAGACGAGCGCTTAAAGATGGACAGCGCTGCCAGGTAACCTTTAATGGTACCCACTTGCAAGCCCCCGTGGGCCAAAGAAAGTAAAAAGGACAGAACCATGGGGATGTCACATGCAAAAGGATCCACATTCTGAACTCTGCACCAGTCGCAGAACTTACGCCAACGGCAACGGTACAGAGACTTTGTTGCTAGCCTTCGGGCCGAAAGCAACACCTCCATCACGTCTTCAGGGAGGTCCCAATCCTTATACCTCAACCTTTCAGAAGCCAAGCGTGAAGGTTGAGGGATCTGACCTCTGGATGGATAACCTGACCCCCCTCCCGTGAGAGCAGATCGTCTCGGTAGGGAAGACGACGTGGAGGACAGATGGACAAGTCGAGAAGGTCCGCGTACCACGTCCTCTGAGCCCACGCCGGAACAATGAGGATCATCTGGGAACCGAAGTTCCGTAACCTCCGCAGCACTTGCGGGATGACGGGGACTGGAGGAAACGCGTACTGCAGCGGGAATGACCACTCCACCACTAACGTGTCTCCTAAGGCTCCTTTTGGAGGAAATTCCTGCGAGCAAAACCTTTCGCACTTCCGGTTGACACTGGAGGCGAAGAGATCCACTTGAGGGGTCCCCCAAAGGGCAAAGATCTCCAGGAGAATCTCCTGAGCCAACTCCCACTCGTGAGAGATCGCGCTCTGCCTGCTCAGAGCATCCACCGTCACGTTTTCGTCTCCGGCCAGATGAACTGCCGAGATCGATACTTCCTGCTGGATGGCCCAGAACTCGAGCTGCATCGCCTCCCTGCACAGAGGAAGTGACCCTGCCCCCCCCTTTTTGTTGAGGTAGTGCCTGGCCACTGTGTTGTCCGTCAGGATCAGGACACTCTTTCCTCGCACAGTCGGCAGAAAAGCTTTCAGGGCTAGCCTGCCGGCCCTCAGCTCCAACAGATTGATATGGAGTCTGGACTCCGATGGAGACCAACGACCGCTGACTGTCAGCGCGTTGACATGAGCTCCCCATCCCGTGAGGGATGCATCCGTCACGATCGTCACCTCCGGCCAGGGAAGCCAAAATGGAGCCCCCTTCATCAAGTTGCCTTCGACGGCCCACCACAGAAGGTCCCGGGCGACCGAGGGCGGCACCTGAACCTGGTCCGACATCCTGCCGGAGGACTGCGACCATTGCGTCTTGAGTGCCCACTGCAAAGATCTCATCCGCAGGCGAGCCTCTGGCACCAGAAGAATGCAGGATGCCATGAGGCCGAGCTACTTTAAGAATTCGAAAGCCGGGGGACTCTGGACATGTTGAAACTTGTCCACCACCTGCACAATCTGATAAGCCCTTACTGTGGGAGGGAAACACTTCCCCCGAGGACGTGTCCAACACAGCCCCAATGTACTGGAGCTGTTGGGAAGGTGTCAGGTGCGACTTCTTGAAATTCAGGGAGAAGCCCAGCATGTGAAGGGTGCGGCAAGTGACACAGATGATCCAACGCTAACTCGGGAGAGCATGCCCAGATCAGCCAGTCGTCCAGGTAGGGGTAGACGTGAATCCCCCCCTCGCCTGAGGTACGCTGCCACCACCACCATGAGCTTGCTGAAGAACCTCGGGCGGGGGTCAATCCGAACGCCACGACCCGAAACTGAAAGTGCAATTCGCCAGCCGCAAACCTCAGGTACTTCCTGTGTGCGGGATGGATCGGCACATGGAAGTAAGCATCCTTGAGGTCCAGAGACATCAACCAATCCTGTGGTTGAAGGGGGATGAAGGACTTGAGAAAGAGTGACCATCTTGAACATGTCCATCCTGAGAAGTTTGTTCAACCAACGCAAGTCCATGATGGGTCTCAATCCACTGTCTTTCTTTGGGATCAAAAAATAAGGGGAATACCATCCCTTGTTCCTCTCCGCTACAGGCACCAGTTCTATAGCGCCTTGCTCCAGCAGGCTCAAAATTTCCTGCAAAAGGAGCGTATCCGGAAGCTTCAAAGAGTTTCCCCAGTGGATTGTCGTGAGGCCGCTGAAGGAAGGGAAGGCATTGGCTGTGGGCAATGGTATCCAGAACCCACGCATCTGAAGTAATGGCACGCCATTCTTCCAGATGCTGAGACAGTCTGCCCCCAACGGGCGAACCATGGCACATAGCCTCACGACTGTTTGGAAGCGGCTCCGGCAGTGCTTGAAGGCAAAGAGGCAGCTGCCTGAGCGGCTTTGGCACCACAATTTCCCAGACCACCACAGGTACTTTTTCGCTAGCCCCTTTGACTGGCAGCCCCTCTCGTTCCACCAAAGGAGGAGTAGTAACGAAAGGAACCTCCCCTCCACTGCTGTCCCCTACGACAAAAAGGCAGAGGTTGACGCACCGCAGCGCTTAAAGATTTCGCAGCAGCTTTTGAGGTCTGCAACCTCTCAAGGCTCTCGTCAGCCTTGCTGCCAAACAACTGTGCGCCATCAAAGGGCATGTCGAGAAGATGGGCCTGCACATCCGAAGCAAACCCAGACTTCCACAATCACGCAAATCTGCGGATAACTGTGCTCGGAGCCATGGATCGGCTAACACTGTTGGCCGTATCCAAACCCGACTGAAGGGATTCACACATGGCATCCTTGCTGCCCTGCACGAGAGCAAGGAACCCATCCCTTTCTTCCCCCTCGCGAATATGCTCAGCCGCCAAAGAAATAATTCCACCGAGTGTGTGAAAACCTTGCCAAGGAACACGTGAAGTTGGCCGATTTCAGGGCCATGCTCCCAGCTGAAAATATCTTCCGGGCCCAACCGTCGAAGCGCTTGTCGTCCCTATCCGGAGGGATGGTAGGGTACGCCGCATGCCTTGAGGTGGCCGTAGCCGCCTGAACCACCAATCTCTCGGGAGTGGGGAGAGTAGATAGATAGCTGGGTCGCTTACGGAAGGGCTGCATTTTTTGGTCAAAGATTTATTAATAGCCGGAAGATACACTTGGGACTGCCAAGCAGCTGCCACCCTTTTCTGTAAATTAAGATGAAATGGCAAAACAGGGTCAGAGGCCGGACCTTGATCCAAGATGTCCGTCAGATCATCCTGCACAAAGTCCTCTGGAGGACTAGACCAGCCCAGATACTCCGAGACTCGCGCCATGAGTCTCCTATAAGAAGACTCTGCATAAGCCCCAGGTGCCGGCCCACCAAAATCCACTTCCGGGGAAGTGTCTAGTCCACTTGCATCATGGAGGGACTGCCTCAACTCCTCCAACTGACTGTCTCCAGAGAAAAGGGCTCATCATTTAGGTCACCAGGTTACTCAACCTCAGACCTTTGCTCCTCTTCATAAATATCATCCAGATGGGGTTGAAACCCAACTCTGGCGACAGAAGAGGGCCTGGAGGCCAAAACCGGCCTCACCGACTTCGACGCAGGCTTCCTTGGAGGATCCACGACGTCCGGGTACTCCAATGGCAAATTTTGACAAAGAATCCCCGAAGGCGCCGATAGACCCGAAGGCTTCAACGTTGACAGCGTCGACAACCTCGACGTCGTGATCGCCGAAGGCTTCGGCGCCGACACAGGTGCCAATGGCACCATGGCCCCACACCATCAATAGGCTGCTGCGGTCTCGCTGGAGAGGAGGATCGAGACCTAGAGACACGTCTTTTGCAACCTTTTGGTTCCTTGTCCGTATGGGTCCTCGACGGCTCCCGATGTGTTGCGTCGCGAACCCAAGCCCGAAGGTGTGCGAGCCACGGAATGAGACCGATCCTGGCCGGCTTCGTCAGAAGGCGCTACCAGACCAGTGTTCTGCAATTGAAAAATCCCCATCACGGATTTCTTAAACGCCGCCCATTCCTCCGGAGTCAAGGACTTTGTAGGGCACGTAACCTTCCTCGAGGCACCATCCTCAGAGGAGGACGGCAAAGGCGACGGAACTTCCGCGAGGGCCGGGACGAGGAAGGCGAGTGGCGGGAATCACTCTGGGACCGAGATCCCGGGGAATCCTTACGACGGAGAGTTGCCATTCGAGTCGTCAGTGGAAACCCCTTTGGACCTGGATTTAGAAGCACGGGACTTAACAGGCTTCGAGCCCCTACCTAGCTGGAGCTTCCCCTTCCACTCCTGCAAGGCCTTGGCAGTCAGCGCCTGGAATTTAAAGACGGACTTGTCAATAACCTGTGGGTGGACAACCCTGCAGGACAGCCAGCCGCCCAGTTTAAACTGATTCCAGCTAGGCATACCCCAAGACAAAGGCCAAAGAAGTTTCTGGCTCCTCCCTCAGCAGACATACTGGAGCCTTGGCAGGCTTCACAAAGGGATCTCGCCAAAGGCAAAACTCAAAGAAGACCCACCTCCGCCTGGAATGGTAGAAGAAGGGCCAAACTACTGAAAAATGGCGATAAAAGAAGAGTGGGGCCATTTGGGGAAAATGGTCACCCGTGGGTGCTGTAATGCAGCTGTTTAACAGCCTGCGAGTAACTAACACAAAAAGCGTAGAAAAATGTCTCCACTGCCACAAGCCATTTAGGTTGGTCTGTTACTTTAACTATAAAAGTTACAGGGGCAGTGGGAAAGGTGTAAGAGTGTAGCCCTTCAGCAATTCACATAAAAGTGTTGTGTGCTGATCTCACAAAAAGAACGGTAAGTAAGATAAAAGTATCCTACTATCCTTGAGAAAAGTAGTTCTCAGGGGAAAGTATTACAAAATAAAAGGGACGCTCCAGAAACACTGCACATAAGGTGCTGTGTGCTTCAACAATCTATTACATATACAGAAACAGATACATGGAGGAAAGCATAACTCCATTAAAAGTAAAAAGAATTACAGTAGCAGAAAAATAGGGTTCCCATTTTAGAGAAAAAAGAATTAGTGAGTGGTAAAAAGTCCCACTCACTCAGAAGAATAAATCAGAAAATCCCAGAAGTCCAGCAAAAGTGCTGGGGCCTCAGGTTGAGGGGAATTAGCACAAGAAATGAAAATTATCTCCCACACTGCTCACTGTCGGTTGCATCGACAGACCTTCACCAGTAGGTGGGAATCATGCAGAGGACTTGCTTCATACTGACCCTGAACACTAGCTACAGACAACATGTGGCACAATGAGATACGAAAGAGAATGGACCAACTGTACCTAATCCGATCCAAAATTTCACCTCTGCACCTCAGAGGCCTGGAGCTTCTTCATTGGTATTCACCAAGTCCTTCGACTTACGCAGAGTTGCTGCTCCCCCTCCGCTTGCTGGCATAGTCTTTTTGCACACCCCAGGACTGCATACATCTCCATAGTGTACAAGTCTGTATCCCTGGCCTAGTTTTTGGTTGAGCAACTTGGACACACAAATTTGCTTTCGGGTCTCTCATTCCACATATAGGGAGCTCCTACACTTTTCTTCAGTAAACTTGCAAGCATCTGCTTATCAATTTGTAACATTACTTGCACATTGACTTTGTGGACCGACACGAAGCTGACCTGCTTTTAGGTACAGACTTTAATTATGAAAAGAAAAGGAAAAACCTAGCTATCCCCATTGCCAAGAGGGGATTCCCTGCCTCAGCTAATAAACTAAGGGCTGTCAGAATGTCCAGCAAATCATAGAAGTCCACCGTCCTTCTGGACAGGAGACCTTGCCAGTTTTCCATAAGGTTCTCCAGAGAAAGGATTTCCAATTCCCTTGCTTTCTTTCACTGTTTGCAACAAGTAAAGGGGATGACTCCCTCTCCTTGGTTTCTTCTTTTTCCTTCTGTACACAAGTCTTTCAATGTTCACAACTACCAGAGGGGATGGCTCCTTTCCCCTAGTTTATTCCACAACTGTACTGAAGAAGAGGCATTTATCTTCTTTTTCTTCTTCACTTTCTTTGTTGATTTGTTATCTGGGTGGCCTCACTGCCAGATACTAACGTGATGAACAACTACTTCTCGGCTTGTTCCACCTGGTACAGTCTCCTCCCAGGTGCTATGACAATTATGAGCACTCTTGATGCTTTGATACTGTTTCATGGGTCTGAGTTCCAGACTAGAATATCCTGCTGTTTCGGGTTGTGTACTCTCCTGCCAGGTGCTGAGACTAGGATGAGCACTCCTGATGCTTTGGACTTATGGGTGCGGGTCTCAGACTTGCATATCCTGCCTTTATTTGTAGTTTACCTGGTATACTCTCCTGCCAGGTACTGTGACTGGTGATCACTTTTTTTTTTAATAAAACATTTTATTATTTTAAGAAACAAACATAAAAACAAAGCCAAAATGGGGATTAGTTTGTACATTCATAGGTAAATATCAGTAAATGTAGCATCAATCACAAAAGGCCCTTCACGTAAACATCTTTGCACGTTGTTCAAGGTCTCACAAGCTACACCAGGAGGTCTTCGGGCACCCATCTTCCCACCTCCCCCATATTTTGGAAGCTTTGGTAGGGCAGCCCCTTGCATTGTAGACTTTACGTTCCATCATAGCGCATATGTCCATGTCTATTACCCATTGGTCCAGTGTCGGGGAGTCTGGGGCTCCCCATTTCTGTGCAAGGTTACGTTTCATCAGTCCTGCTGCCGTGATTAGGAACAGATTTCCCCCCATTTACTAACATCACTCTCGCTGGGTATACCTAGGAGTAGGGTCTTCGGATCCAGCGGGATGACACAGGTTAGGACCCTAGCAAGTTCATTACAACATACGTTCCAGAAGGCTTGGATCCGGGGGCACGTCCAGAGAATGTGTATGAAAGTTCCCTCCTCCTCACCACATCGCAGACAGTTCGGGTTTGGGGCCGGTTTCCAACCATATAAGGTCGTCCTGGGATAGTATATCCGATGTAGAATTTTCAGCTGTACTAGACAGAGCCTGGAGGAGATAGCAACCTCCTGAGGATGCATCAGCACCTGGATCCAGTCTTCCGGGTCTATCCCCCCACATCCTTTTCCCATTTGGCCTTCAAACTGTTAATTTCGGGAGTGGCAAAGGATGTTTTAGCAGTGTATAGAATGGAAGTGCATTTGGTGGGAATGTAGGCTGGTAGCATATTGCGCTCTATAGGTGTGTAATCAGGGACAGTGGCATCTGCTGGTATGTGGGTTTTCAAGGCGTGGACCAGTTGTATATGATATCGCTCAGCACTCGGGATTTGGAATTTTAGTTGTAAGGCGTCAAACAAAGCCAATTTCCCATCCACAAGGACATCCCCCACTGTCAGAATCCCGACCCTCATCCATCTAGGCCATGGCCCAAGTTTCCCCAGCCCGGTCAGGTTGCTATTTTCCCATAAAGGCTGTGCCGCAGTTATTTTGTTTTCCATCCTACGAAATTATGGGCTTGTCTCCAAACAGTGGTAATGTGTGCTGTGGTCGTGGGTGGAGGGGGTCTCAGAGGAGGTTTGCCTGTACTCCACCCTTTACCGGAAAGAAAACCGTTTTCCCCAAATTAATCTTCAGTCCGCTAAACTCACCGAATCGGATGAGCATCTGTGTCACTATGGGGCATGTCCGGGCTGGGTCTCCCAAGTATATCAGAAGATCGTCTGCATATAAAGACGTCTGGGTCTTCGTGCCCCTCAGGCCACCTAAATCCTTTCCAGATTGTGCTATGGCACAGCCACAAAGCAAGCGGCTCAATCGCAAGGGCGAAGAGGAGGGGGGAGAGAGAGAGAGAGGACATCCTTGTCGTGTACCTCTGCTGAGAGGAAAGAGTCGAGAGGGCCACCCATTCACCCCGACCTCTGCCTGGATATTTGTATATAGCAGTTGTACCCACCCCAGAAAAGCATCCCCAAACACCATGCGCTGCATAATTTCCCACAGGCTGTCCCACCGGATCGAGTCGAATGCCTTCTCAAAATCGATCGCCAATAGGGAAACTGTTGTGTCTATGATGGGAGCACGTTCCAATGAGAGATGATGGCACCGCAGATTCATCCGGGTTGACTTATAAAGCCACATTGGTCCGGGTGGAGCAGGGTGGGAGTGACCAATTGTAGTCGGTTGGCGAGGACTTTGGCTTCACTGTTAATTAGCAATATGGGCCTTTAAGATGCACATCTATCAGGGGGTTTATCCGGTTTGGGGATGACCACAATCGTGGCTTTGCAGAGGTCTGGTGGGAGGGTCCCTGCTCCCGGGCACATAGAAACATTTTATGGAGGGGGGACGCCATTTTGTCTCCAGCCAGCTAATGCCAGGTTTCCACTGGAAATCCGTTAGGACCAGGTGTCTTTCCCGCCTGCAATTGTGCCACCGCCTCAGCAATTTCTGTTTCAGAGAGGTCGGCGTCTAATTGCTCCTTATGTTGTTCCGAGAGAGATGGGAGCGTGATGTCTAAGAGAGAGGGGTCCAGTGAAGAGGCTGGGGCCCGATATAAGTCAGCGTAGAATTCAGCGAAGGCCTCCGCTGTCTCGGCGTCTGACTGGCACTTTTCATTGTCTGGAGTGACAATTTCCCAGACATGGCGTTGTTGCTCGTCCCTTTTTTCAAGCCAGGCCAACATTTTGCCGCTTTGTCCCGAAATTCATATATCCTCGCTCTGGAGTCCCAGTGTTCCGAAGGCACTCTTTGGCGCGCTTAAGGGACCCGTGGTTTTTGGGGGTTGGATCAAGAATAATTTCCCAATCATTCACCTCCACATCCGCCTCTACTATTTTTTTGAGTCGCTCTTTTCTCTTGTTCGCTGTCCAGGAGATTATTTCTCCCCTCAGCACTGCTTTGTAGGCCTCCCATATTATCACTGGGTTGTCTACTGCAGCTTCATTGATCTCAAAGTATTCATTAGTTACTTCCTTGAGGCGATCAACCAGTTCGGGGAACCCAAGGTAATAGTTGTTGAGCCTCCACGTTCTGGGGGGCCCGAAGGGGGGGGTGGGGTCAGACCATGCATTCGCATCTCCATCGTTAGTGGCGAATGGTCAGAGATGCCACGGTGCAGCAGTTCTGCGGAGACTGCCCTGTGTGGGTCTGTGTTGGGGAGGAAGAAGTAATCCAGCCTAGATAGCGGACCGTGGGCTCCCGAGTGGAACGAGTATCCCCTGGATTCCGGATTTAATTCCCACCACACATCACGAAGGCCCAGGGCGGATACAAAGTTTGCCAGTTGCGTGGCAGTGTCCGGGTTGCGATGTCTAAGGTGGGTACGGTCCGTGGTGTTATACATGAGTGGTCAGATCATCTAGCAGTTCTTGTCCCAGGCCCGGTGGAGAGTACACCGAAGCAATAGCCAGTTTCTCACCCCAGAGCGTTCCTAGAGTCAAAACAGGGTCCTGTTCTACTACCTGTGGAACAAACGGGGTACGTTCATGTAGCAGGATAAGAGTGCCTCTGGATCCCATTGTATATCTAGCATGGAATACCGTACGATAGTTGGTCCTACGGAAGAAGGTGCAGTTTGACCATGCTAAATGTGTCTCGGTTATCAGGGCCATATCAGGGGAGTGTCTATTCAAGAGCGTCTTGATTCCAGAACCCATTCCATTCACGTACCAAGTGAGCAGTTTAAAAGATCTGGGATGGTCAGCAGGTGATGACTAGGCTTGTGCGGACGCCATCTATAGCGTGTATTGGAGGATTTTTAGGATTGCTTGGCCAGAGGGAAGGGTCGGGTTCCCGCCGATGTGTGCTGCGGGGATGGGATCCCTGTGTGAGGTGGTGTGAGATGATTCGTACAAAGGGGCGTGATTGGATCGTCGTGTGAATATGCGATAGTCCCCAAACAACAAGAAACCATGTCAACTCTCCCCTCTTCCCCCCATCCCCAAACTCCACCCCAACACGAAGTACCTGTAGCCCAAACATTGCTGACACTCAAAAACTTAAGGCATCAGCTTAATTCCCCAACACTAACAAGACCTAAAGAACTACCGGGGGCGGCGGGGGGGAGGGGCTCTCCTGAATCTCAGTTTCCTGCGCCGATTATTTATTTGTGTCCTTCGTGATGGGTTAGGTTATACAGCAACTTGTTGTACCGCAATGGTCCATGGTGTTTCTTAGTGGTAGAACCGTAGCATTTTCATCCTTTGTTTTGGTTCGCTGCTTGTCCTGGGCTTCCGGTTGCAACCTTTCGGGATCTCTCATGGGGGAGGCGTGAACTGGTCTAGGCCGGGGTCTCCCTCTTTGTCTTGTTGGTTTCGCCCTCCAGTCGCCTTCAGTGTGGGCTTATGCCCACTTCCAGGCCTCCAGCGGGTCAGTGAAATGTACTGTAGTGCCCTTATGATACATTTTTAGCTGTGCTGGGAAGAGCAGCCTGTATTTCACATTCAAGAGGGCCAGTTGTCTTTTTAGTGGTTCGAAGGATTGCAGCGCACGCAGCACCTCCCGGGTGTAATCCGGAAAGAATGAGATTTGGGATCCGTTGTAGGTAATTGTCCCCTTTGAGCGTGACATCTGGAGAAGGGCATCCCTGTCTCGGTGATTGAGCAGCTTAGCAATCACCGTACGAGGAGGTGCACCCGGGATTGGGATTGGTTTGCCTGTGGGCATCCTGTGGGCCCGTTCTACTGAGAAGAATTTAGAAAAGGAGTGGGGTGCAAAGATGTCCACAAGCCATTGTTCTATAAATAGCTCCATGCTGTGTCCCTCCTCTCCTTCTGGAAGTCCGAGAATGCGTATGTTGTTACGACATACTCTCCCCTCCTCCTCATCTACTCGGGATGCCAAAGTTTTCAGGCAGGTCAGGGTTTGCGATAATTGCTGGGTGACGCCTCTAATGCGGTCTTCTGCTTCGGAGATGCAGTGTTCTGCTACAACCGTTCGCGAGGTGAGTTTTTGGAGATCGTGGCGTAGAAAGGAGACATCCGCCACAATGCTGTCCATTCTGATCTCCATGGAGGAGCGTTAGCTGGCAATGGCGGCCATCACGTCCCTTAACGAGAGATTGTCCTCACCTGTAGGGGAGGTCGGCCGCGTTGCTTGGCCCGTCGGTGCTGGAGTGGTGGCGACCGCATATTGATCCATGCTAATTTGTGTGGATGTTTTCTTCTGTTTGCCTTTGCCCATTTTGCGAATCGTGTAGGTCCTGTGTTCCGCTGTTGTTGGATTAATCCTAGTTGTGACTGGGTACCTGTCCAGTGGTTGGTTTGTTCAGGGTGGCCGGACGTCTGTTGGCCGAACCTGGGTCCGCCCGGTTGGTGCGGTAACCGCAGTAGCGTCAGGCGCCAGTGCCCTCTCTCACCCCCTAATCTTGGTCTGGTCTTTAGCACCAAGTGTTCCTTTCATTGTCGGCCCTTTCCTTCCATTAGGGTTCTCAGCGTCAATGGGACATTGCGCACCGGTGTCAGGTAGACCCTCTGCCAGCAGCAAGTATCGCGGGTCGAGAGTAGCAGGATCCGGAGGGCCCTTCAAAAAGTTTTACTGTGGTGTTTTCCGGGGCAGCACCCCTCCTATTATCAGGTTGGTATTAATCAGGCAGTGGCCCCTCACTCAGTCCCCGGTTCGTATGCTGTGGCTGCAAGGGGGTTAATTGGCTCTGGCGGGTCCTCTGAGTAACCCTGTCTGTCCAGTTACTGCACCCAGTGATCTCACCGTAGGGTGTGCAGGGACAGGCAGGGCTTTGTGCCAATTAATTCCAGGAGGTTCTGTCAGTCTAGCAGCCGTGTCCCTCCCCGCACACTGTGCCCCACTGTCATGATGCCTACCTCCAAGGAGCCAGGTCCGACCCAGCAACCCCAGAGGCAGGCATCATTTCCCCCAGGGGAGTGCCAGCGGGCCCAAGCTGGGGCCCTTTGGACGCAGTCCTGGCGCCTTAGGCGCCAGGCTCATGTTGGACCCCTGTCCTGGCGCCTTAGGCGCCAGGCTCATAAAGCTAGACATGAGTTCAAGTGTTTTAATGTGCACTTACCTGATGCAGACCATGCTGCCACATCCAGGCCCTCTTGAGGCCTGAATGGAACTACTTTACCTGTGGGATTACTTTCCACCCGGGTGTGGTCGGGGAAGGATACATACCTGATCGGAGGAAGGATACACACTTGAAACTTCTTCCAAAGCTATCTAAACCACACCCGATCAGCAACTCACGCTTCGCGTTGTTCTGCTCCTCGCAGCTGGACGCTCACCGTGTCAGCTCCTGCATCTGGACCTCAGCCACACATGTCAGTATCCTGGGTCACCTGCAAAGGGAGACAAAAGACCTTACCTGCTAAATCAGCACCACAGAGACATCACACCGACGATCCTGAAAAGGAAGACATCATTTTAAAAGCATTTCGCTACGATCGCTGCCGCGCTGCATTTCACTCACCTTTCCTGGACGCCACCATCTTCAGCAGCGATCATCCGGATCCACAGCCGCTTCCCAGAACCTAGAGAGAAAGACAAGAACAAGGTGAGAGAAGGAAGGGAATAGGAAAAGCTCAGTTTCCTTCTAAGTCTTACCTGTTGGGTCATTCCCATTTCATTTCGGGTCTTGCCGCTTCCAGGCATCCGGACCCCGGCCCCTATGGGGAAAAAAGACAAAGACATTGAATGAGCGAATGCAAAGACATTACCCGAGCGCTCATCCAGAATTTACCTGTCATTTACTGGAACTGCACGTTTCACTTCGGGTCGGCGCCATATCTCCGGCATTCCGAACCCCGGCCCCTAAGGGGAAAAAGACAATGAACATTATTATTAAGCTTGGACTTTTGAACTTGCAACAGAACTTTTACAGAGCCTTACCTGAATAGTCAAGCTTACCTGAACTCCCATAATCCTCAATCCAGTGAAGTAACTGGGTTTCAATGCGCCCCTGCATCAGAAGCAGGATGGAGAGCTCATCCTTCCTGACCCTAAGGTGAGACTTCACAGGGAATCGTGGAAGGGTATCGTGGAGGGTTGGAAGAGAGTGGGAGGCTTGAGCATAACTCGGTCAGTAGGAATACTCCCTTTTCACGCACAGGGGAATATTCCTGCGAGCCGGAGAAGCCAGAGTAGAGGGGCCCTTCCTGTCCATCTTCAGAGTCCTGCGCTTCACCATTGAAGAAGCATCAGCACTCGAAGCCAGACCTGCGCCTCTGTGGGAATCAGGTGAGCGTTACACCCACTACATCCCCACCCTCTGCAGGGGCGATTTCTGCTGTGTTTCCCAACTCACTAGTCAGTGTCAATATGGCCTTGAAGGCCGGCACCCCGCTGCGGGGGGATGTGCTCCTGGAGTGTGGCCAGAACTGATCTGGTGGGCTCCCCGGGGCCGAACTTACTTGTGGTCTGGTGATTTTATCGGTCCTTCTCCCTCCGCCATGCGAGTAGAAGGCTGACGGGTTTCCCTCCCGAGGAGGGTCTCTCACCAGGACACATGGGCAATCAGGAGTCCTGGGCTGGAGCGCAGTTCTCCCCGCTACTCCAAGCCAACATATATCCGCCACGCAGGATCTTGCTCATGGGTCTCTGCTTGGTTGTTGCGTAGTGCGTTAATGGTGGATCTTCTCCAGCTGCATGGTGCCTCGGTCCACCGCTCTCAGGCACCACGCACAGTAAAGGGTGCAGCGCTGTTACGGCCGCCCCTCGCCTCCCGCTACCAGAGTACACCGGGGGTATGGGTCGGGTACGAGTGGCACCGCAGCGCACAAGTCAGGCAGCACCTCCAAATACACAGGACGCGCCACTGCACGCCCCGACCCAGCTCAAAGGGATTCCCACCAGGCGAGCTCACACGATCCACCCGTGTGCACTGGCTTTCACCTGCGCCGAAACCGCCAGGTCTGAGGGTGCGGGCTGGTGATAGCACTGCAGCCGCTCTGTCACAGTCCTCAGGCCTGCCGGCCATTTTGGAGCTTCGCGCCGGTGGGCAGAACAGAGACACACTTCGAGCAAAGTGGAACACAAGAAGCAGGAGAACTTCTGGGGCGAAGATTGGACCTACTGGAGTAGAACGATCGAAGGAGGGACAAAAGCAAAGGGTGGAGAAACCCAGGAGATCCTTGCAGGAGGTTGTTGCCTCTGAAGAGCCGTAAAAGATACGTAGAGAAGGCCAAATCCCAGACAACAAGACTGCATTGTGTTTCAAAGGCTCCAGCAATCCTCCCAGGTGAACGGCAGAGTTGGGAAGGCAAGGTCAAGCCTGTGGTATTAACCTTGACTCGTGAATTGAAACAGAAGAGAGAAAAAGGAATGCATACAGCTGTTGAGTTGGCGAGCGACATGAAAAGCTGGGCTATGTTAAGGAAGATTGAAAGTGCAATAGTATATCTCAATTGTAGGCTGCATGCGTGTGGATGAGACGCGAAGGAAGGTAGGAACATTTAATTATCGATGACTGTCATGCCAGTGATACAGAGTAGCAGAGTGGTCTGGCGAAAGGAAGTAGCCCACTCGAAAGTCTCAGCAAAAGGTGAAATGTTTTGTTCTAAAGCGACAAAGTGGATGAACTTTAAAAAGCGTAATGACCAAGAGTAACCCCCGACAGAAAGGGAAGTGAAAAGGTGAATGTTGAACATTTGTGCTTGTGATACTGAACTACACAGACCATGAGACACTGGGGCAAATACCCCAGGTGTCTGAACGGAAGGAAAGATCAGGGCGGTCCTGCAGAGGTCCATAGCAAAAACCTGGCACATTCAAAAGTCTTTCAACACCAGGAAAAGGTCTGAGCCCGAATGAGGGAGACCGACCGTGTAATAAATTAGGGGAAGGGAACTTCAGTAGAATGTGAATTAAGCTTGGGGAAGGGACCCCCTACTAGTGCTGCGATTAAAAAGGTCCGAGCCAGATAGAGGGAGACCTACATGAACTTTTTGTTTAACTGAACTTTTTGTTGAATTGCTGAAAGCTGGAATACGTGATTTAACTTGGAAGGCCTCGCGGGCCTCGATCCATGTTTTTAACTGCCTTTGTTTTGAGAGCCTGAGTGTGTCGTCCTGTTTACGGGGACCGCCTTACTCCGTGCTGTCCAGTGTGGGAAGGAGAGCTGACTACGCCACATTGATGCTTTATGTTTTGACAGATTTTCCTTTGCATACACATTCCCCTTTACACACGTTTTGTATAAGAGATCGGGGCAGGCATTAGGTTGTTAGTATAGACCATCTTTGATTTGACAAAAACTGACTAGAACTGTGTTTGCTTTATTATTTGATGGTAGAGGCTACTCCCATCTCAGCTTTAGGGCAATGTAGTTTTTCCAAACCCCAAAAAATTGAATGAAGGTTTTGAAATTGTATCTATTGTATCGTACTTGTGATAGCATGCCTCCCTTTCACCACTTCTATCCCACTGACTTGGGCTGTCTGCGTCCCCCCTGCCAGCCACGCACCTTTTTCTCTTGTCTGCGGCATTGTCCGGCACTTCAGACGCCAGCCGTCAGCTGTGTGGTTTCCTTGCCGTAGTTTGCCTACCTTCGGTCTGCGGCTGCTCCGCAGGGATAGCGTTTATCCTGGCGGCTGAACTTCCTACTTTCTACGACCTCTCGGTTTGTTTGGAGTTTCATCCTTGGCTTCTCATTCATGTGCACTTGCCACTGGACTGTCTCTTGGCTCACTTCCCCTTCTCACGACGTCCCAGTCCGTTCTTCTCCGGCTTCCTTGAACTTTGTGGTTCCTCTAGGGAGGGTGGTTCACCTGTCCATATGGACTAGACTATGCGTGTTGGTTCTTTGGAGTATTCCTCATCACTCCGCACATCTTCCTTGTCATAGTATCCTCAGTGACATGCTTTACTGAGGTACTGATGTTCTTCTGCAGCTCCGCTTTCCTATAGGATTCACATGGGTAGGCCCTACTCTTCCTAGTACTTGTTAAGGAGGAAATATCTACCTTACACAGCTACATGGAAGTTTAGGGGATTGCAGGATCTTCTATGGGTAAGAGGTTGAAGGAGGTTGGGAAGTGGTGGGTAAATACCATGTTCTTCATAGTGGGTCCTCCCTCGTCCCATAAGGGTTTTCCCTCCTCATGTGATTCTCCCATGGTACACCACCTGCACAGGGTTTGGGGCCGGAGGGGTGTGTGGGGGTTTTAACTGGATCATGGCCACACCGCCCTGGCTCCATGAGAAGGATCCCCCTGTATGGGAGAAGGGACAACATCAAAGGATTTGTCACAGTCTATGGGAGAACTTTGCACATAGATTTAAACCTCCCCTGAATAAGGAAAACTGCTTTCTTGTCTGCAACTCTTGTTGGTACAATTGTTTATGGGTCAGGGCTGGAATTTTCAGATATGTACTGCCAGTTTGCCTGAATACTTACAAGGCTTGTTATACGTTCTAAACCTTCATTTCCCTCCCCACTTTACCAATGAACAGCATAACCTCTTATGATACAATTGCATACTGTTTTGCATTGGACGTCTGGATGGTGTCCACTTTGGACACCATCCAGACGTCCAATTTGTTTTATGGCGATAGTTTAGATTGCTCGAGCATTATGGCAAATATATGTGACTACTTATGTGTAATTCTGTGCAAAAAAAAGGATCTAATGTAATGCACATTTCTCATATTATACCTTTAATGTTGTTTATTTTAAAGCAACAAAACGATCACATTGCTTTATCATTTTGCTTGGTTAATCATCAGTCTTCAGTTCATTACTATGCCTTTAATTACCAATTCTTGCTATCATTTTCAGATGCTTTGTGAGATGACTTGGTCTTTAAACTTCACCAATTGCTTTAATCAGTTATCAGTACTAAAACAATGGTCGTTAATCTTCATTTATCTTGTTTAATCTATAGTAATTTGAGACCTTTTATGAATTGTGTAGAATATTTATTAGTTCTCATCAATGATCAGTTTGGTTGCTCTTCATTTTATTTTTTTAATCTCTGTGTCTTGTCAGAACTTTCATCTAAAGACTCATTTGCTCTTCAGTTTTTTCTTATCTCAATAGGTCAATCAATAGCTTTTCTTGATCAATTTTCAATCCCTCAAATCCATTCTCAATAACTTTTCTTGTTCATTTTTCAATTGTCACAATGACACAAATTCGCTATCATAGCTCACCAGGAGGATATTGTGTAGCCTACTTATTTTGTCTCCAATTCTTTATATTTATTTTTCTTTAGAATTCTTGAAGGGTATTTTTTATTATGAATTATTCAACTTCTAGAATAGAAAAGACCAGAGTGGTACTCTGTCTTTCAACCCATCGGTTGGTTTGTGCTATATGCGGACACCCTTGTGCAGCGTGAACGAAGAATAATGGACACAAATGACAAAAGGTCAAGACGACTCAAAGGATCTGAAAAAGCATAAAACGTATCACAAGAATTGATAATTAAAGGCATGCGATTATGAAATGAAGAATGATAATTAACCATGCAAAGTAAGGCGATGCAAAGGTTTTGCTGATAAAAAAAACATGAAAGCTAGAATATTAAATTGTGCATGACAGTCATTTATTGGGACAAAATTGTGCATAAGAATACACATGAATACCTTTGCCCTTACAAGGTTTTGATATAAGAGCAGGTAATTTCCAGTGGAATACAATGCAGCATTTAAGTAAAATAGTGGATCTTTTTAGTAGCATCGATATTGAGATCTATATTTGCTCCACACATTAACGCATTTGTTAGACTTTTAGCTGAATTTAATACACATCCTTGTTTTATAAATACATTATAGTGTGGCGGTCTCTGCACTAGTGTTATGGTATTGCGGTCCATAGGAAATTAAAAAAATGAATTGCTAATAACTTTTGACTCGTATGATGAATTTGGCTGAAATTTTATGCAGACAATTTTTGTATGCACATGTCCCCGCCAGACTGGACATTTTGGGAAATCAAACAAATTAATTAAAAAAAACAAAAAAATTAAATAAAAGCACCTTCAGCCTTCCCATAGACCATAATAAAAGCCACATTCATTTTCCCATAGACAAGAAAGGAACATATTTGTCATGCCAACCAGCAAAAAACGCTGGAGGGAAATGTACCAGATCCGAAACAACTTGGGCACAAAGCATTTGGCTTGCCATATGTTTGGGGTTATTGTGTCCAGTACTTTTTAAACTATTTGACAGAGTAGGGGTACCCCCTTCTGCCAAAATGATTGCTATATCTCCCATGGTGTATTGCAGGATGATGCTTTTCAGAAATTAAAGTCATGGACAGTTGCCCTGAACAATATACAGTGGGCACAATGGCGCTACAAAATATACAGTGGGCACAGCCGAAGGCCATGGACAGTGGCAGTGAGAAATATACAGTTGTGGGCATGACCGATGGCCGTGCCCAATGGCGCTGAGAAATAGTGGAGTAAAAAAAATAAATCTGGTTTAACAAAACCCTTGAAACATTGGGAAGCTCGGGACTGGTTCAACTCAGCACGTTCCCATTGCAAAGCTCAAGAGAACAAATATATATTACAAGAGAAGGGATTCACAATGCCATACAAAATGGCATTATGGGGGAGATCAACGGGAACGTGCCGAGTTAAGCCGGTCCGGAGCTTCCCAATGTGCTGAATTTCAAGGGTTTTGTTGCTTTAAGTTTAGTCACATTAACTGCACTTTAACTAAAGTTTTTTCCTTGAATATTACATATATATATTAAAAAAGAAAGGTCGACTTTGCACAAATGTATGATTTAAGGTCTGCAATGCCAATCACAAAGCTTCAACTCGAATTGCTGAGTAAATGATGGGGAGGAGGGTGAAGGCAAAATATACCCTCAGGGTACCTGCAGCTCCGAAAGAACGGCCATCGGCCATGAGCCGTAACTGTTAGGACAGGAACCGTAGTAATAGCAACCTTTAGGTTTCAAACCTGTACTTTGTAAACACTCTACATTATCGATTTTCTAATGAAGGCTTTTTAAAGCCTACGTTTTAGAATGCTCACTTTTTTTGTGATTTAACATGAGTGTTGCATGCAGTGGCAGCAAATGAGAATGTAGCGTTTTACATGTGATGCAAAGCCAGCTGACCACATCTATTACCTTTGGTGTTGAATCCCTCCCCTCTTGAGAACTTGTTCCGTTTAACTTCTAGGCTCTCGGTCACCAAGAGCTGGCAGGAAAGTAAGTGCCCCATGTAAAAATACATATAGGTCTTACTTTGTTTTTTTTGCAAATATATGGACTCTTAAATATTCTGCATAATTTGCCTTAAAACTCCTCCCCACCATGTTCTCTGGAACTCAGGTTGAAACCTCGTCTTTGGTGATGCAGCCTACAAAATCACACGTGTGCCAATTCAACCTTTATAATATCGTTTCTAATTGCCAGCAAATAAAATATTTATAGAATATATTTCCATATATATGGTGGACAATTTCTTTACTTCATCTCCCTTGTAAGTGAGCTGTACTATATACCAGATTCAACCTATTCCAAGAGTATAGCCTAACTGCCCAGTCACATTACCAGTGAGAGTTGTTCTAACATTTGGTGAAACCATGTAGGTCCACTACAAGTTAGCCTCTCCAAACCCCACACCACCGGTGGTATAGTACCACCACTAACAGACACCACCAAGTAACCACATGTCTCCCACTGGCACTATGCATATCCCCCCTCTCTCAGAGTTCACCAAACCATCCAGCACCTGTCTTACTCCTACTGGAACCATGCAGCCCCAGCCAGTTTTTCATTACAGTAGCACCATTCACAGAGTGCTTCAGCAGTGTCGAGTTAATCCTGTCCCACTATCCCTGCATGCCACCACCCCACCATACCTTCATGGTCCCCTCTGGATGAAGCTCATCCTCACTGTACCCATGAGAGAAGCCTCCATCTGAATGATCCAACAACACAGCAGCACCCCTACTTCATCCCCAGCTGCCCCTCACTCTCGATGGGCACCAGAACCAAACCAAGGTTTAATTGCTGCATGAACTCAATCCCCCCACACACAAAGGATGTCTCCAAATGAGAGACACAGTGCTATTTAGCTAGTAATTATGCTCGCCATCACAGGGTGACCCCCCCCGCCCCACAACCCAGTACCTGGAGGGCAGCTGTGCCGTGGAACTCATCCTCCCTTTGCTGAAGCTGAAGGCGTCCTTGGTGAGAGAGACCGCTTCCTTCGTGAGGTCCATGGTCACGCTCAATGCTTCCTTGGTGGCATCTTTAGTCATGTTCAGTGCACTGGTCAGTTCTGCCTCCAAGCTCTTCATAGAGATAAGATCCTGCCCGCTCATCGAGGAGTCCCTGCTACGTAAAGGCTGAAGCGCCATTGAGGGACTACAGGGAAGAACAGGCTCCTTCCCATGCAAGCCCTCTACTGCCTCATGAGCCACCTCCATCTGGCCTGGCCCATCACTGCAGAGGTCAGTGTTAGCACCATCGTTATAAGAGTTCAGAAGCACCCCACTGTCCGATGCGGCCATACCTCCTTCCAAGTGCACTGTCCCATTGTCCTCCATGTGGCCATGGCTTCCAGCAGTGTCCACTGATCCATCCCATTTAGATCCTTTTGCATCGGAGGTGAGGGCTTCCCTGCTCTCTGAAGGCGAGAGTTCGGAATCTAGGAAGCTAGTGGTCTCAGAGTCTGCCAAATGTGGCTCAGGCCCAGATGCTAGGTCAGGGGGCAGCAGCAAGGCAATGTCTGCACTGCTGAAGAGGACACCCATGCAGGAAGTCCTAGGGTGTGTAGGTGAACCCATCAGTGTCTGAGTGTCCTCGGCCAACAACTCCTGCAATTCCTGCAATTCCTCTTTCATCCTCAAAAGCACCAGATACTGATAATGGCTTAGCCTAATCCTCACATGGGCCGTAGAGTGCACCAGGATATGGGCATCTGCTGTATCCTCTCGTTCCCTGGTCCCTTCACAACTGGCTGACAAACTGCTGTTGCTCCCCCCAGACAGGTCAGCTGTCTCTGGGGCCACAGACACCTTTTGGAGATCCTGTTCAGATTTTGACTTGCCACAGGACTGAGCTTCTCTGTCCATGCTGTTTAGCGAGCAGTCTCTACTCAAGCCAGGTGAACACTTGGCTGGTGTTGAAGAGGCCTTTGAAAGCTTCCTAGACTTGCAAGCCTGCTTGTATCGATTTGGGAGGCATGCCCAGAGCGAGAGGGGGAAGGCACCAATAAAGTTGAGTGGCTTTCCTTTTGAATTTTCAGCACCCTCAAACTGTAGGGAGATCTCTGAGAAGTGAGCAGACCAGAGGTCTGCAGAAGCCCAAGTCTTCAATGTTTCAGCCATGTCGCCACCTCCTACTCCAAGGCTAGTGTCAACCGGATAGGCATGGGTTAAAAAGAGACTGTCGAGTAGCCCAAAGCTCATTGCCGACTTGGGGAAGTGGGAGAAATTGGTGTGGAAGAACTGGGACGCCGTAAAGCATCGGAAGAGTGACTGAAGGTCGGGGCAGGTGCAGCATGCAGCGTGGCGGGTGTTAGTGGCAGTCATGCTGGACATGCACACAGAGAGGCACTGTGGGCGGTCTGGGTGATCAGCCATTTTCTTCTCCACAGGAATCGTAACCTGCAGAAGAAAAAAGGAACTCAATTATATTTACAGAAACAATGGCAAACCCAGCACTTTATTGTTTGAACTTTTGATATCCTGAAGCAACATTGTCATTCTGCAAATCAGATGTTTTCCTCACAGGCTAGTCACTAATGCTCAGATTTGTTTAAGAGGTGGTCATCACATCTCAGAACAATTGCACTAGAGGATCTACTGGCATGGTACCGTGGCTGAGCGGACTAAGGTTAGCAAAGCCCAGAATCCCAGATGAGCATTGTAATTTTATTTATAAAGCGCCCGAGGTAGGGGGTGTGGCTAGCCAAGAGATAAAAAGGACATGTCCCGCGTGAGCTTCCCGCCTGATCCGACCAACAAATATTGTTGTGATCCAGTGATTGGCAAGGGCAAGTGATTCCAACAGCGGCACTCTCCGGATCGATCCTGGAAGAAATCGGCCGCCTGGAAGAGGAGAAATCATTGGAGTTCGGTCGGCTAAAACGGATATTAAAATGGCGAGCGCGGCCTGATGAGGAGCGCACACAGCAAACTCCCCTCCAAAAGAAGCCTTTACACCCGGAGAGACCTTCCGGAGCAGAGTCGGTAGGGTTGGGTACTAAGGAAGGGAAACCTGACCCAGGCAAGAACACGAGGCACCTCCAATTGAGGGATGAACAGAGGTGGTGAGGGACAGCAGACCGTGCACGCACCCCGCCCAAGAGCTCCCTTTATCAGTTAGCAGAGCTCCCCGCAGAGTAAGATCAAGATGCTGGCGATTCCCCCTGCCCAGGCAACAACAATGCTCCAGTGGCTAGGGGGCAGGGTGGTGGTGGAACTGTCTCCCTCCGGTGTCTCCTACTGCAAATAAGAGTGCCCCTCCAGACCAGGACACCCTATACAGAGCCCTGATAAGTGATAGGGTTTGCTGCAACTAAGTTAAGAAAAGAGGTGGAGGTTGCAAAGCGAGCAAACGAGGGCTTTGCACCGGTCAGGGAGGAACAGAGTGCCGCTCCACCATATTGCATAAGCGGGAAGACCCAAGAAACAGCTGACGAGGGCACAGACTCACAGAGGAGACTTTCCAGAACGACAGAGCCACAGCTAATAACACCCTGCTCAGATAGCAGAGCCGGGGGAGGAACAAGCACAAGCTGCCAGGCACAAGCAGTCTGACTGCCGGGGCAATAGGGAAGAAACACCTCCACCAGAACCGCCCGCGGAGGAATCGATAACACGCAAGAGGGTTCAATGCTGGAAGGAGGGAGGAAAAAGATGGTGGAGCAGCCGAAAAAAACTACGATGGATACATTTGCAAAAGAGAAAGACCAGGGAGCAGACTCCAAGGCCCCAGATGAACGCTTGCATGGAAAAGATCAGGAACCTCAGCAGAACAGCACTGACAAGAGAATCCTAGATGATATAGCGGCCCTGAGAACATCCATGGAAACCCAAAAAGCGACGAGAGTCTCTTGCGAAATGACGTGCGCAACTTAGCAGGCAGAGTGGGGGAAGATGGAAAAAAAGCTAGAAGACGTCTCAACCTCCACGAAAGAACTGCAAGAAACAGTACAAGATCTGATGGCAAAAGTCTGGATGCTGCAGGACAGGGCCAAGGATGCAGAAGGAAGGGAGAGGAGGAGTAACATCCAAATCCTGGGTTTTCCGGTGGGAGCAGAAGGCAGACACCCCACCACCTACATACAAAATATGCTCCTCCAGGAAATTGGACCAGGGGCTCTATCACAAGGGTTTACTGTGGAAAGAGCACATAGGGCACAAACAAGGAACCCCCTGCGGGAGCACCCCCTCGGCCCATCATCACCAACATTCTAAATTATCGGGACAAGGATCAGATCCTGGCCTTCTCTGGTTCTGGAGGAGAGATCTGTTGCGAATCTGAAACTTTGGCAAACATTGTATGGAGCGGATACCAGAGAGAAAAGAACACGGCAGAGGTGCCGCCAGGTTAACGGACACAGTAATGTAGGCACCTAACATTTAATGCACGACCTAACTACGAAAACTGATGTGAGGAGCCCAGGATCCTGGTTTTCTACACTTTAACTCCCAGTTCAGACCTTCTGGGTAGGGCACTGAGACTGGGAAGTTCCACCTCCACGTTACATGTCCCCATGTGCCCTTTATTTTTCTCCCTAGTGGGTCGGTGATTTCAGTTCTGTTGTTGCTCTCTTAAGGAGTAGCTAGAGTACAAAAAAAAAGTACTCTGTCACCAGACTCTGAGGAGAGCAGGGAACAAATGGTGCTGGGCCTCTACAAGTAAACCCTGGTGGGTGGTATGTTCTAGTTTATATTTGGGACAGTTTGTTTAGGTTACAAGACAGCCTTATTATTCACGGATGGAAAAGCGACAGGAACCCATGAGTCAATAATCATGGTGGGACGGAATTTGTAAACTTATTAGTGGGAGAATGGTGGAGGATGCAGAGAAACCTGATGGCAGACACACTTAGAATCTCTTCTTGGAATGTAAGGGGATTAAACTATGCTAAGAGTGCAAGAGTGACCACTTATATTCACCGCAAGGGGATCCAGATAGCCCTGTTGCAGGAGATGCACTTCCACAGGCGAAACAGTCCCAGATAATGAATAAATGAGGAGCAAAGGGGTTTGGGCCAGAATATTCCAATCATGCGAGGGGAGTCTTGATTTGGGTGGCCCCCACGGTGCCCTTCCAGCAGATGGGAGTACAAACAGACAACGAGGGGGACAATGCTACTAGTACACGGGTTCCTAGACAAGGAGGTTTGTCTGATCAATACTTATGCACCCAATCAGGTGCTGCCACCTTCTTTCACTCCCTATATGCCAGACTGGCCCCCTTTAGAGGTATGACACGGATCTGGGAAGGGACTTCAACTGCACATTAGACCCAGAACTAGACCGGTCAGATAAGACTTCATCCCTGCCCCCCCACCCCCCGACCAAGGTCCTGAGAACATTGAAGGAGGAACTAGAACTGCATGAGATTTGGAGATTGGTTCATGGACTGAAAACACTATTCTCATTTTATTCAAGTGTGCACAAAATAGATACTAGAATAGACCACATCCTCATACGGAGAGGCCAGTTGAGGGAATTTGTTAGGGCTTTCTATGAAGGAAGAACTCTCTCAGATCACTCGCCCCTAGCCGTTGAGTTGATACTAAGCAACCATCCCACTCAGAAAACGTGAGAAGGTTACATGCAGTGATAGACAGAACAAAGAATTGGTCAGAGGGCTGCGCGGTAGTGGCACTAGATGCCATCAAAGCTTTCAACTCTGTCAGGTGGGAGTGGCTGTTTGTATCCTTGAGAAACTTCGGCATGGAGGACAATTTCATGAGGTCGGGCCAGATGCTCGACGCTAGCCTGACTGCCAGAGTACGCACTGGCAGGTACTTATCAGAACAGTTCCCAATCCGCAGAGGTACAAAAACAGGGCTGTACCCTAGCCCCCTTGCTGTATATTCTGGCACTAGACCCCCTAGCAATTTTCATGAGGAAGGTGTTCAAAGACACGGGACTCTATGTGGACAGGGTACACCCTGCAATATCCCTATATGCGGATGACATGCTATTATATATAAAACGTCCAAAGACAATCTGGAGTCGTATCTAGAGGTGCTGGAGAACTTTGCGGCACTGTCGGGAATCTATTAGCAAGACAAAAGCTTGCCTATTTCCCCAGGTGTGATGGGTGGGGGGCAAACAAGGGGCAACTCCCACGGCTCACACTACAATGGCAGGTCCATACTTTCAGGTACCATGGGGTGGATGTTCACCAGGACACAAAAGACACACCTACATAACACACTAAAGTCGAAATCCGGTTTAGCTGCCCCTCTCAGTTATTGGCAGGATAGCACTCTTAAAGATGATAGCCCTCCCCCGCCTATTGTACCACTTTATAAACATCCCATATCTCATACCCAGGGCCTTCTTTAGGGACGTAACCTCGATAATAGGTAGCTTCATATGGGGAGGCGGCAGAAGATTAGCCCTAGACATCCTATGTAGAGAATATGCAGAGGGAGGAATGAGTCTCCCGCACTTTGAACTCCATTATCTGGCAGGCCAGCTCCAACAAGTGGCAGGGTGGCTAGCAGACTTAGAAACAGGCGAGCACACCTTGAAGAGCCCAGTTATAACCCTTTACCTCTTGAAAGAGGTGTTGTGGCTCAGGAGGAAGAGGATCAGAGATCCCTCCAACCCCCAGGCCTCTTGCAGTTAGGTACGCAGATATGGGCCAGAACCAAAACGAT
Source organism: Ambystoma mexicanum (assembly GCF_040938575.1). NCBI lineage: Eukaryota > Metazoa > Chordata > Amphibia > Caudata > Ambystomatidae > Ambystoma > Ambystoma mexicanum. The sequence goes on from NC_090938.1 coordinate 142,771,487, forward strand.
TCTAATACTTAAAGAACCCTACTCCCCTCAGATCTCCGACAGCCATATGCGGAAACACTGAAGAACATCTAGCAGAGCAGACTGTACTGGAAAAGCAGGGGCGTAGTAATGATTGGAGATCTCTACTCCTCGGATAAGTGCTTAACATTCCAAAAATTAGGTGAAGCATTCGAGATACACAGAGGCCAGTTAAAAACGTACTCCAGAACTATACATGTAATAAGAAACAAATGGCCAGACTTCCCGAACCAAGGGGAAGAGAATAAGATAGTAGGACTGGTATACGATGTGTCAGAGGGTGGCCAGGCGGTGTCTAGTCAAAGGATCGAATCCAAAGGGTCGACAGGTCAAAGGATCAACACCAAAGGGTCGACAGGTCAAAGGATCTAATTTCTTTTTAAATTATATATATTTTTTTTAGGTTTTCGTTTATGGAAAAAAGTGGTTTTATGCAAAAAAAAAAGGAGGTTGGGTGGACCCCATAAAAAAAAAAAAAGTGAAAAAAAATAATTTGATCCTTTGACTTGTCGACCCTTTCACTGTCGATCCTTTGACCTACAACCGTGTCCAGATTGTACCAGGGACTGCTAGAGGCTTTACCCAAAGATCTGACCAAGGGGAAAAGTATATGGGAATCAGAGATAGGAAAGGAGCGCACGTAAGGGTAGTGGTCAAGAGCATGGTCATACTCCAAGATGGTCTCAAGGAATGCCAGATTAAAACAGACCCAATACCACATACTTCAGAGCATAAATGACCTCTCTGATGGTATCGCGTTTTTCTGATGTAGATGAGGGGAGGTGCCCAAGATACAGGGCAGGTATGGAGCACATGTTTTGGACGTGCCCAGTAATCCAAGGGTTTTGCCAGGAGATGAAACAAGGATAAAAAGGGGGGGGGGGTTTACAGGATATAAATGGTCGCCGGACGCATGCCTCCTTGGGGTGTACGCATGCCGGAAAAAAGCCAGCCGCATAAGAGGATGATAGATTTGACCTGGGTTCTGGCAAAACGAAGAATTGCAAAGGTGTGGAAGAAGAGGGACGGTCCGCACATAGATGGTTGGAGGATCAAAAGAGATGGTCCATGGTGGAGACAGTGGTGTGGTACGAGGCACTTCAACTAGGCAGGAAGGAAAGCATGGGTGACAGAACGACCTGGAATGCTCTAGTACACGCGCTCTTCACCTCACCAGACGACAAAGCCCCCGGATACATTAGGGTTACCGGAACTGATCACTAAATTGGTGAAGGGCGATGGCCCAGGTATAGGGTGGGCACCCCGGTGCTCAAAGGAAGATCATGTTTAACAATGAGACAGAATACCAGCAAAATCTCGGGAAGGTGATAGCCGTGTTAGCTTTAGTGTAAGTTGGGGTTAGGGAGGGTCCAGGTGGAAGGGTTGAGGAGGGGGGTCTGGAGGGGGGGAATGAGTTTCATGTGAAATTTGTGATCCTGAAGAGATTGTATTGGAAGTACTCAGATTATGTTCTAAAATGAAAATGAATAAACAAAAGAATAAAGCGCCAGAGGTAGCCCGTAGGAATCAGGGCACCAACACAAACAAAATCAACAGTACACAAGTTTAAGAAGCTACACACATAAAAAGAAAGAGTAAAAAAAGATATCCGGTAAAATCCAGCACACATTAAAACCAGTTGGTATGATGCAAGCAAAAATAACATTCCTCTGAATCATATACAGCACTACACAAAATCGACTATCAATTTCAGATTCGATGGGCCATGAGGAAGGTGTTCATAAATGCTGAGAAATATGGGTGTAACGGTATACCGTTATAGATACTGTGAACAGCTTAATTGAACTATAATAACCGTCACGTTATTTATACCAGTATACCGTTTTAGGGCCTGCAGCTATTAAGTGAGCTTTTCAATCTGATTTTGAAAGGCTGCAGTAAGCAAGTGCCGCGCATTCTGGATCTTGCACTGTGGGATGTGGCATTTGGTAGACAAGAGCATAGGGAAAGTGAGACCAAATGCAGCTTTGATCATGTGACCGCTCTTTCTCTGTGATCAGTATAGTCGGGTTAAAGATCAGCCGATTTGTAGTTTTCCCACTAATTTGAAAGATGGAGAACTACACATCCCAGAATTCAAAGGGGGAATGAACCGGATGCCCTTCTGATGCAGGTCCATAAAAAACGTTAGCTCTGTAGACTGTATGAACACTGGGCCGATCAGTGCTTTGTGCTAGTATATAAACTGCCCCCCACTCCACACCCCCCACTGTCCTCCGTGTAGATTTACACATTGGCACTAGAGTTGTTGCTTCGCTTGATCCTTCACCTGCCTTCTGCATATGGCACTGGACTCAAGCAGGCAGGACAGATTCTACATTCAATCTGAAGTATCCAGAGCAATGGGGGTGAGAGATGTTTCAGGTCTATCTTCAATTTGTGACCCCACCCATGAAAGCATTCCTCCGTCCTCAACTCACATGACAAGGGTCCTAATGCGCTCAGACCTACGGAAAATTGTAATGATGAGGCTGTGGTGGTCTAGGTCATATTTGTGCCGATTTCTATTGTAACTTTGTCATTTTCAAAAGGTTTTTGTGCCACTATCTTTAAGAAGGTAAATGAACATGTATTGCAAGAATCAAGAAAGAAATCAACAGCGCCCACTAAACGCTGTCCTGTTAGGATTACATGGTCAGTGGTGACTCCAACATCAGACCTTTATAATACACCAGGCAGATGGGAAACAAGCTATAGTGATTTGAGCAATATGCAACCTTTCGGTGAGTGTATGTTGGCTATGACATTTTGACAAAAGAAACACGACATGGGCTTTCAGACCTCACATGAGTGACTTTTCTCCCTTTAATGGGGTAAAGCGTTATCAAAACAAACTTTTATGACTGATCGCAGTGAGTCGTCATGATGCCCATGACATGTGGTTCCAAAATAATGCAGTTGAGGGTGATTTTCAAAGCGATGACCTGTGACTGAGCCGCAAGCTCATTGCTCAAAATTTGAATTTTAACACTTCCATTAGTCACTCTTTCTTTCAAGGTGATCGAGTGAGCGCCATGAAAGACCAAACATGCAGCCGCCTTAGATTCCAGGAGGATCAGCTAAAAATGTGCAGAGACAAGTTTCAAAATGCTGACAATTTATGACCTTTAAGAAAATATTTGTTAAGATTAGTTAACTCCACCTCCTATACCGCGATAACCATGATATACAGCCATTTGGCAAGAACGTTATCAAACCGCCATAAAACCAATACCGTGACACCAGTGATAAACTGAGGGAGGTTGCTGCCACCAGACACGACCAACACACAGTCTCCATTTTCGTGTGTGCACCATCTATCCAATTCAATTCTCTGAAGGACTTTAAAGTCTGACATTCTGATAATCCGAGGCCCAGTTATTCAGAAAAGCTATGCCAACACTATTTAACGCTTCTATGGGCTCATTCCCTGCTGGCTTCTCCAAGTTGGTAATTAAGAAACGTGTTTGGTCCATAACATTCTTTCAAAGACTGATCCTCAACCATGGGCATATGGGTTTTGCCTACATGCATGTCTTTAGTGCCGCAAGACTTTCTTTTAGAACTGCCTGGATAAAACAGTGTTTAGAAGCAAAAGTCCAGGTTTGCCTCCCATCTGAGATTTCGAGTATTGATCATGAGGCTTGTCATCAAGGTCAAGCGGAAACTCCTGGTTAGGCAGAAACCTGTGCAGTTCCCTCTGGGACCACTGCAAAAGATTTAAGACTACAGGTGTTGGCAGTAAACCCACTTGGTAGCAGTCTGCACCGCACAGATTCACTGTGGTAGCTGTGGCTGAGCAGTCAGACTTCCCTCAAGAAGAGTTAGGCAGTATACAGAGGATACATAATAGGTACAGAGGCACAGTAGCACAAGCAAACACTGACCAGAGCTAGGTGTAAAAGTATAAACTTATTTATTAAAGGTACACTCATAAATTACACTAGCACAATAGAAAAGGTAAGAAAGTCAAACACAGTTACTATTACTCATATGTACATTCCTAATCATTTGTTGGACAATTCTAAGTTAACCCCACTTATTTCCAACCAGAGGTGAGCGCTTAACGTTAGATGGTACTCCAACAAGTATTACCAAAATGGAGGGAAAAGGCAGAAATAAAGAGAGCAGTAAGGTAAACACTTTTCACATAAGGTTAGCAAAGACAGTCAATGGTGGAACAAGGGGAATTAGTTCGGGGCCCGCTTTAGAGGGAGCCAGGCGAAAATGTGCCCAAGATCACACAATGTCACAAGTCTTTGCAGGTGAGTAGAAAAAGGTTTTACTACGGTTCTGAAAAGTTTAGTTAGGGTGTCCCAGACCTACCCAGGTTCGAGAGCCGAGGGCTAAATCTACCCCGTACAATCGGTGGCAAGGGAGGCCGGGCGGAACACAGTACCTTTAAACGTGGAAGGATTCCTCCAGCGGTGGTAGTCGTTCCTGGTAGTGGGTGCAAGTCGCGGCGTCGTCCCGAGGAAGAGGTGATCTCGACGGGGAGGAAAGCTGCAGGTCGTTGCACTACCAGGGATGAGGCCAGCCGCGGAGTTTTCCGGACACGAAGGATTTTTACCCCTCTTTCGCGGTTGAGGTAAAAAGTGGTATCCCGGTTGCCGGGGTGCTTGGCACAGGCAAGGCAGCCACGAGATGCTTCGGGACGGCGAAAAGAAGGCAGCAACTGGTTGTCCCCACCAGTTAAGGGAAGAAGACTCTCCGTCGGGAGATCTCCTCTGTCGTCGGGAAAAGTGGTGAGACGGTTCTGCGGGGCTTCACCGATGGTGTCGTCTTGGCAGGTCAGCTCAGCTTCTCCCTCTTCGGCTTCTTAGGTCCTGTGGCGACTTCTGAAGAACCAGTCCCAAAAACCCTGCTTTTATGCAGCAAACCCCCATTCATACAGCCTAGCTGTCACTCAAACATGCTAAGTGGTGAGCGGGGTGGCTCACCACTTGGGCCAATCACACTAGAGTGCGACCTGAGTTGGCAAGGCAACTCAGTCCAGGGTGCCTAAACCCCCTCCCACACCCCCTGTGGTACCCAGACAGAATGGCACCACTTTGGAGGGCTTCTGTGCAGAAGCCCGCCAAAAGTGGAACAGAGGCTCGACTCGGGTTCAGGGTTACTGAAGTGAACCTAGACGCCATTTTGGCAGCGAGTTCCGGCAAAAAATCCCAACCGGTGAATTTATATTAAATAAATAAACCGGCGGTATCTTTAACATTGCACCAAAAAGTGGTGCATCAAAAACAATGGGAAATCCCATTGGGGAATATTCCGGTGGAATATTTCCGTGGTATCCACTGCCACCAGCCAGAACTCGGCGAGGGGGGACGGGACAGTACCCCCTCGACAACAGACCCAGGGGCAATCTAATTGCCCCTACCAGTACTTCCACAGTAAGATGGTTTGTACTGGTTAAGTTCCTAAGTTAAGACTAGTAAAGTCAATGGTAACTTTACAGACCCAGGGAGACAGTAGTCAGTCCCAGGGTGTGGAGTCTATGTTTGGGGGTCTCTAGGACACCCCTGTGCTACTGCACTGAGGGTGCTGTGTAACACACATTCAAAAACCAATGATGGCCTATGGGGAAAATTACCCCCTATCCCATAAGCACATAGAAAGTCACAGAAAACACTCTCAAGTCATGTCCAAGAGTGAGGGTAAAAGAGTCTCACTCTTGGCAGGAGAAAAAAATAAACCCCACAAAATCCAGCAAAGCTGCTGGGGGACTCACTAGGTTAGGAAATTCAGCCTAAACAGAGAATTCTTCCTAACACTCCTTTTCAGAGAAGTGGTAGTGCCTGGAAGCACCATCTAAATCCTATGCTTAGGGAGGACTGCATGAGCCCCTGTGGAAGGGAAGCTCACACTGCAGTAAAGATAGGGAGTAGATGAGTAAGCACAGAGGTAATAGGGGGGAGAACAAGTTCCACAGCTGCCTTGTCAGCAGTACCAGAGATATGTAGCGAACTAAGAGAAGTAAACCATGCGTCTGCAAAGGGACACTTAAGTAAATTGAGTACTACATGCCCTATACATCCAGTTCCGAAATAGTAGCTTTCTGCACACTATCTCATTGTGCAATAAAAGGTCAAATAGGCTTCACTGAATACCTACACCAGATTTATGATATACAAGAAAAATAGGGCCTCATTCAGAGTTTGGCAGAAATTCCACAGAATAACCACCAAAACAATTACCATTAAGGCCACTTGGTCCTATGGGTTTACCATGGGATTACAAGTGGAGGTATGGCGGTGTTTACTCCCCACATTTGCAGTACACAACGCCATGGGGTTTCCCACGAGCAGTAATTCCACAGTGGTAATTCCATGGATTGTTGACTTTAAAGTGGAGGCCTTCACTCCATCATGATGCTGGAGATAAATCCTGCACTTAAATAAAAAAAAAACACCACCACTTTGTTCCTGCACTGCAAAACTTGTAATGAGGCCCATAGTTCTCAAGAGAGGAAATGCACAAAAAGCTGATAATCTGTGAGATGGCGAAAAGATTATCAGGCAAAAACTATTGGGAAAGAGCACAAAACTAAAATGCATTTTGCAAAAAAATAAAAATAACTTTGGCCTGTACTAGACAACAGGCTTTTAGAATTTTGAAAGAAAATATAGGATAGTAAGGTGCAAGGCATTTTATTTGCATGTTACTCAATACAAAATAAATATAAAATGAATAGTGAACCCATCTCCAGTTTGCCACAAAGTGCATAGCCCGTTCCTTAATCCAAACCCTTGCTCTAATACCAACCTTAGCCTTACCCTAACTGCAACTCTACTGTTGTGTGGTAGGAACAATTCTGCGCCTAATGGGTGTGAAATAGTGCATAAAATGCCATTTCATGTCAGCATTTCCCTCATTCCCCTAAACCCGAAAGCAAGTCAGAGTAAACTGGTTTAGGTCTGAAGGATTCTAATGGCAGGGTATGGTGCATAGAGTTCTTAGTTGCTAAATGTGTCAATAAGTGCCTTGCATAAGCAGGACATACTGTTAGGGGAGTTTTCCTAAAGTCCACTTGAGGCAAGACTTCATAAAACTATCCTTTGGCATAAAGGTCCCCAACTCTTAGTATGCACTTCTACTACTCAAGGAATCTTGGTAGAGTGTTGGAGCAGTCAGGCTTATCATAGGAGGAAGATGGGAGCTGTAGATAAGTACACTGAACCCAGTTAGTCCAAATAAACACGGCAATAAAGTTATATTAGCATATATAATTTATGACATTTACACAAGGAAGTCAGAAATATACTTTGTTCAATTAACCAACATACTTAGGAATACTTATACATACTTTTCAAAGGCCACTGCTTCAGTGGTAGTTGCTTGCGGTCCAACTGTTAGAGTTTGACACTAATGACAGTTCTACCGTATGAACGGTACAACCGCGCACTCGCGTTAAGACAAAGATGTACGGTAATTGTATTTAATTAGCAAAACCATGTAAGAATGTTTTTTAGGAAGGACAAAGGTTGGTTAGTCATTCAATAGCACAGCTTAACATTCTAAAGACACTTACTTGGCAAATTAACACTTTTAAAGTCCAATCCCTAACTAAATACAAAAGTCAGTTTGGAGTGGGCTTAAAGTCTTAAGAAGCAGAACATCAAAGGTTCCTTAGGATACTTTCAGTCTCTAGGAAAAGATACTTCAAGAGTTAACAACGATGGAGACCCTGTAAAAGGACTCACTAAAAGGACACAAGCCGGCAGCTTGGGTCAGAGGTAAGAGTGGACACCCTGAGCACCTTCACGCACTACAACATTCTGTAGCGACTTCTCGGTTCAAGGTAAGCAATACCCTTCACCCCACATTACCTTAGGTTAAAATAAACTCCTGTAGCTGGATTCTCCACTGTGCAGTACCGGCAGACCAGGTCTCCAGATTCCACAGTCTGGTGATGAAAGGAAGGACTGATTCGGATGTCTCAGCAGCGGACTTGAGAGAGAACCCTTGGCATAGATTTCTTCGTCTCCCTGGTCAGTCTGCAGTTTTGGTGCCTTTTTCTTAGCACCAACAAAGGATGGTATTCATCTGGTCAGTCTTCGATTCCTTCACCCTGCTGAGGGGACTTGGGGTGAGTCGGATCGTGTTTCTGAAGATTCACCTGGAGCTCAGCAAATGCATGGACAGATTTGGCAACTCAAAGATGTTGCACTGCAAATAGGTTGGAGGTCTCCTGTTATTCTTTGTCTGCAGCTCTGGAAAGGCACAGAACCTCGGGAGATGGCTCAAATTGCAGTTTGTCTCAGGGCTGGTTGGTCCCACCAGCCAAAGGGAAGGAGGAATCTTCTTCGGAGCTCCTCTGATGAGTAGAATTCGGGGTCAGGACAGCAGTGGTCACTTCACAGGGATGGAAAGGATCTGCAGGTTCATCTGGTCATCTTCGGTTACTTCAGTTTCCAGTGGTCGACTTGTCTTTCACCTCAGGACCCTCACCTTTTATTCAGTTTCAGCATACTCCTCTGCAATCTCTACCAGCAGTTTACAGAAAGGGGCAGGTGACTGTCCAATCAGGACAACCAGGCCCTCCCCCCCCCCCCGCCCCAGTGGGCACTGGATCCATTCAGGCAGACAAAGGGCAGAGGAGTGAATAACTCCCCCCCCCCCACTACTGCACATGCGCGCACACACACACACACACACACAAACAATAGAAGGGCTAACAAAGAAAAATCACGCTAGAAATGGGCAAAAAAATAAAAAGGTGTCACCATGTTAGAACATAGGTGACCCTATTGTGCACAACCGAGGCAATATACAGTCTGCGGTAAAAGAAAATAGCACAATAGTTGGCAGGCTCCACTCATTCAGGATAGAAAGAAAAATGTTCAGAAGTCCAGCAAAATGTGCTGGGGGTCTTACTAGGAGATGGGATGAAGCATAAAAATGATAAATCCTCCTAACAACTGGTATGCACTACATGCTGAAAGTTAACCTCTCCAAAACAGCTATGTAACATGTCCTTGTCCTTTGTACAGGTAAGAAACGTGTGGTTGGTGATAGCAGAAGGATGACACTTAATCGCCAATAGAAATCTCTCTAGGAGATAATACATGCGTGGCTTTTCACAACAAACCTAAAATGTTAGTGACCAACTCGTAAAGATTGGGGCACAACACCTTAGGGGCAGGGAATCAGAACCCATGCTTCATAGGATTGTATTAGGAATGCCAGACCAGAAGCGTATGCATCAAGTCAGATTCCTGGGGATTTTTCCATCAAACATTTATCTAAATGGTAAGCAATTCTCCAATAAACTGGACTGGCAAGCGCTTGGACAGCAATATGCTGATAGACCTGATGGGGAGCTGGGGAAGCTGAAGCACCAGTCATTCCTTGAAAGGCCCCATCCTTTGACAGGGAATGCCTTTGCTTGACCTAAAAGCAGGCATTCATTAAGTTGCTGGGTAGTAGCCTTGCTTGAATGGACATATACACCAACCTTTATTCAGCATTCACTATTGTATTCCATTCTGGAATTGCATTCTAGCATTTAAAGCTTGGACTTAATGTGTTTGCATTTTGGTTTAGCAATTTTTAGTACATTTCTGAAATAGATCGTAGTATGGATGATCCTCCCACGCATTCCTCATCTTTCTTTAATTTTTGATATATTCTATCCAGTGGCAGCTGCTTCTGAAATCTTTCACAGCACAGGGTACTGTGCATTGTTGCATCATCGACCCAGTGTCCCTAAGCGGTCTCCGTCCGCTCCAGAGTATGAGGTTGAGATATATCACTCACTGTGGCCGCTGCCTCAGTATGCATTTTTTCCATCTCATATGCACAAGATGGCTAGACGTTGGAAGAGAAGAATGTGTCAAACACTGAAATTCTCCCGCAGGTAGAGGGGCAGGTTGGGAGGACGATGAATACATGGGAGGAACATCCAGTCAAAAGAAAATTACCAGGGGTAAGTAATTTGTTCTTCAAATGGACTGTGTCCTCCGACATATTTCTCATCTTTGATAGACGCGTGTTGTAGGAGTTGGGAACTGTTGGGGAGAATTCTAAAAAATGTGCTAATTCCCTCTACCTTAGAGACCACGAGCAACTTTGCTGGATTTTGAGGACTTGATTTTTTTAACCTGGAGAGAGAGAGACCCTTTTTCCCACTCTCTCATGTATTTTAATGTGATTTTATAGACCGTTTCTTTTTGGTTATGGAGTCTAACCAACTCCATAGGCATCATCTTTTTCAATTGTGCCACACAGCACCTTCAGTGCAGTGGCACAGGAGAGGCTTAGATTTCCCAAGGTTTAAATACCTTCTCTGGGATCAACTACTGTTTCCCAGAGCAGTGGAGTTAAATTGACTTCACTTAGTCCTGTAAAATTCTACCCCCCCCAAGCACACCCCATCTTACAATAGAGTGCTGGAGGAGTTACTTAGTATCCCCCATGTCTAGTTACTCATGTAGCATTCACATGTTACCCTTTCCTCTCAGAATGGCTGATGGCAGTGGTTTTGTAATGAACTACCATGATTAGCCCGACCGCGAACTGTTCACAGCTCTGGTAATGTTAAATCGCAGGAGCCATGTTTTTCAAAATGGCGCAGAGCCTCTTTGGTAAAATGGCCCCCGGTCTTTTTTCACCATTTCTTTGTGTGTCTCTGTGCGCGCCAAACCAGGTTTGGTCTCTGCTCATTCGCCTTTGGCGGGCTTCAGGAGTGAAACCCGCCTCTGGCTCCAGAGTGTCTGGGGTAGGCAGGAAGTGAGGGAGGTGCCCGAAACTCCCTGTGCTTAGTCTCCTAGGAGACCCAAATGCACTCTGACGATTGGCTGGCTGACTTTCCGGCAAGGACAGCCACCCTGCTGGGTGAGTGCCAGCTAGGCTTGAATGAATGTGAGAGAACTGAATAAAAGGCAAGGATTTTGGCTTGGAAGGCAGAGTCGACAACTGGACGAAGGAACCGAAGAAGAGCTTGAAGAGGACGGCTGCTGCAACTCCTGGACCGTTGATTTGCCCGGTGAAGCCCTGCTGCAGGTCCGAATCGCCAAGTTCGCATACACAAAGAAGCCCTGCAAGGATGACTTCTCCCTTTGAGTTGGTAGGACCAATCAACTCCCAAGTAAGCCACCTGGACACCCATCTCGGAGCTGGTTGAATTTCCTCAGAGTTGCTGCAGGAAACCTTAGAGCCAGGGAAAGAGATACCAGATTGTGTACGTTGCTTGTAAGCTGGCCTAAAACTTTTCAAAGATCCTCCGGACTCCCACGAAGCAGTACTGACCAAGCCTGAGCCCCCTCAGTCGAGTGCGGGACCCCAGATGTGAGGAAAGCCCACCTTGACATCCAGGAACCGCGCTTATTGCTATTTGCTGTACCACAAGGAGCTGAAACGCCAAACAGCGACAGAAAGTAAAGTTTGCCGGTTGCCAGCTTTGACTGTGCCAATACAGTGCAGGAGTCCCAACGTCCTCCCTCTTGTCCCCACGACTGAGGCACAGGAACAGTGAGATCTGCAGAGCTGTACAGGAACAGAAGTCTTCAGCTGCATCTTTTTTCTTCTTTACTAAAGGTACTGTAAAACTAGCCTAAGAGAACTTAACCTCTTACTGTGGAAGTGCTTGTCTAATCAGCTTGTGGCCCTACATTTGGTTCTTCTTTTAATCAAAGACTCCTAAGAACTTGTGCAAAGACTTTTCCATTTACTTACCTGAAGAGCTGCATCCTATATAAAGACTTTTGTCCATTTACTTTGGCTTAGCCTATTGGATTGAATGACTCTTCTCTTGCTACCTGAAAGTATTTGCCCTGCTTAAGAATATTTGTAATTTCTTGTGTTCTAATAACCTTTGCCTTTTACAAACTGTTGAGTATTCTGTATGCCAACAGTAAGGTATTAATGTCCCCAATACCCTTGTTCCGGAAGTCACCTGTGGGTGTAGGTTGGTCTGCGGGCCATCCCAAAAGGGCCTTGTCTGATCCAGAAACTCAAAGTATATTTGTGTTACTATTCTATTGCTCCCTTCTAAAGAAGGCTTCATAACTGACTGATAAATGATTGTTTAGCAAAAAACCTTGAGTGTAAGAGTTTATTTGAATACCTGTAACTGTGAATCTTTGTGGAACTCCACTTCAGCTCACATTTCCCCTCTTGAGATAAGCCTGGCTGCTCAATACGTTACCAAAACATATGTAGTGCAAGCTTATACCAAAGGTTGGGTTGCCTATACCTGTATTCCTAGTTGTTTGAAGTGTTGCCAAAGGGTACTGCATTCAAACTTTGCCTAACAGGAACATAGAACGTACTGGTCATTAATGCTGCACAAAACAGCTTTCCCAAACTACGCCTCCTGACCCGATGCAGAATCCAGGCAATAATGGTTGGTGAATGTAGGAAGAGAAGACCAAGGTGCAGCACTAGACATGTCCTGAACTGGTACCCCTCCCACCTCCCATTCCAAAGCCAAAGAAGTAGCAACACCTCCGGTAGAATGAGCCTGTAAGCCCGTAGAGACATCTTTGCCCACCAAATTGTAGCATTCTGAAATGCATTAAATAATCCAATGGGATAAAGTTTGCTTGGTTACAGCTTGACCCAGCTTGTGACCAGCATGTTCCACAAAAAGCTGATCGTCCTGTCTAAGGTTTGCTAGTCTATTGATGTAGAAGCTCAATGCCCTTTTCCGATCTAGGCGATGAAGCCTTTCCTCCACTCCTTGGAAGGATGAGGAGGCGGTTAAAAGGTAGGCAGCATAATGGTCTGTGCCAAATGAAATTCAGAGACCACCTTCGGTAGAAAAGAACGGCAGACCCTCAACACAACCTTTTCATTGTAAAATGCGGTAAACAGAGGATTACAAGATAAGGCTTGCAACTAACTGACTCTACGAGCCAAGGTAATAGCTGTTAAGATAGTAAGGGTCAGTATCCTTAAAGGAAATGAATGGAGAGGCTCAAATGGAGCTTCAATGAGAAACAGCGATACAGATTCTTTGTTACTGGTCTTCGGGCTGAAAGTAACACTTGCATTAAATCTTTCGGAAGGTCCCAATTTTTGTATCTTAACCACTCAGAAACCAGGTGTGAAGGTTCAGGGACCAGAATTTTGGGTGGAGAAAACAAGAGCAAATCCTCTCTTTGGGACTAACTGGAGTGCAGACTGACATGTCCAGAAGGTCCAAGTACCACGTTCTCCTCGCCCAATCCATGGCAATGAGGATCATGGGCTTTGTGCACTTTCTCAACCTCCTGATGACATGAGGAATGACAGGGACTGGAAGAAATGCATACAGAAGTGGAAATTCCCAGTAGACTACGAACACGTCACCCAGAGCTCCTTTCTGAGGACATTCCCTGGGGCAGAACATGCCTCACTTCCTGTTGACACTGGATGTGAACAGGTCCACTTGAGGGGTTCCCCAGAGGGTGAGGATCTCTTGAAGGACTTCTTGAGCTAGCTCCCACTCGTGGGAGACAGTGCTCTGCCTTCCCAGAGTATCTGCTGCAGTGTTCTTCTATCTAGCAAGGTGAATGGCTGACAGATTTCTTCTTGCAGTGCCCAAAACCAGAGCTGCATTGCCTCTGCACAGTGGTAGTGACCCTACACCATCTCTCTTGTTGAGGAAAGGCACAGTGTTGTCAGTCATTATCTGTTATGCTAGGATTTAACCTTACACCCAGAGTTTAAGCAGAATTCAGAAATCACCTACCGGTATCAAGATTGGCCTCTGCAGACTTAGAGGTCTTCCTCTTTGTAGTATAAAGGAATCTACCTGTAATCCCCTCTGGGCCCCAGGCTCAGGCACAGAGAACCCCAGGGAAACCCCGAAGGACAAAAACCCTGTGAAGAGCTGCTAGGGTTCGTAGAATCCTAGGCGCAGTGTTCAATGGAGGAGCACCGGAGACGTGTGGTCCAAGTAATTGTTTCTTCTGGTAGCTGGATCTTGAAAGCTCCTGGCGTTAACTATATGGAAAGGAAGGGAAGTTAACCCTAGGCTTCTGCTCTGTTTACTGCTGCATTCTTCCCACCATCTCCCATAACACTTCTTACCCCTGTAGTGCAGCGACAGAGAGAATGCCCAGAAGTCGAAAGGGTAAGGTCTGTTCCCGGATCTGAAGCGCTCGAGCTTTCCTGACCGTGGAGATCAGAATGGGGATGTGGATTGCTCGAGCTGTTCCTACAGGAAGAGGACAACATTGTTTACACAGGAGTACGTTCGTAGCTTGGCGCTGAAAGGGGCGGTGTGACTCACCGCGGTGTTAGGGAACTGCGTGGGGTAAATGAGGAGATCCGTGTACGAGAAAGGGGACTGATAAGCGTTCGGTGGGCAGAGCCTCGAGCGGTCTGGGAAAGGAGGAAAGTAAAGGTTAGCAAGAGACGGTGGAATGAACAGATAGAAAGAATTCAGGATGGATATATCAATAGTAACAATGAACTGGGTCAACTTACGGAGCATGGCAAAACTCCTAAGAGAGTAGCAACGCGAAGAGTACTGGGTCCACCTTCCGGATATACTGAACCGGAAGTAGGCGTGGTCTCCAGCGCAATGTTCGTTGAGGTAATGCACCGGGTTGTCGGTCATTATCAGGACATTCTTTCCCCATACAGAGGGCAGAAAGGCCATCAGTGCTATTCCGATTGTCCTCGGCTCAAAAAGGTTGATATGTATTGTGGACTCTGATGGAGACCAGCGACAGCTGATTGCCGGATCGCTGGTATGAGCTCCCCAACTGTGAGGGAGGCATCCGTAACTACAGTTATTTCCGGCTATAATTGCCAAAAGGGTTCCCCCTTCAACACTTTCTTGCAAGCCCATCATAGGAGATTCTGCGCGACCTTGCTCTGGACCTGAAGTATAGCCGCAATTCTGCCAGCGAATTGTGACCACTCGGATTTGAGGGCCTATTGAAGAGATCTCATTCTCAGACTAGCTTTTGGCACCAGAAAAATGCAGGATGCCAAGAGACCGTGCAACCTTAGAAAGTCGAAGGCCGGTAGACGCTGGACATCTTGAAACTTCATGACCATCTGCTGAATATGCTGAGCCCTCACCTCGGGTGGCAAGGCTTCCATGAGAGTCTAGGACAGGTGCAGTGAATTGAAGCTTCTGAGAAGGTGTCATGTGGGACTTCTTGAAAGTGAGGGAGAAGCCCAGTTTGTGGAGGGAGTGGCATATGATGCCGAGATGTTCCAGAGCCTGTTCAGGGGAACAAACTCTGATCAGCCAATCGTCCAGTTAGGGGTAGATATGAATCCCTCCCCTCCTTATACTTACTTCCACTACCACCATCAACTTGGTGAAAGCCCCTCGGGCAGAGGTGAGCCCGAAAGGCAGAACCCGAAATTGAAAATAAGTATGGCGGAGTTGGAGACAGAGTTGAGGCAGTTACTGGCAGTAGGCGTTTTTTTTCTGTCCATTGTATGTGTTCCCATCAGCAGCAGGAGGAGGAGCCTATTTCAACTTGCAGAGAGAAGCAGAATTCGAGGCAGTTAGCGGCATTAGCCGGGTCTAGCCGGGGTCTCGCTACTTCCATACCTAACAACCCGCCTTCAGCATTCTACCCTCATCACGCTTGAAATTAATAGTGCTGTCGGCAAGCTTACTCAGGACTTGAATGGTGAGAACAAAATAAGTTCCCTATTAGGGAACTCCCGTCCCCTGCACACTATCTAGGGCTATGTAGCCAAGTATTTATAGATAAGCAATTAGATAATCATTGTATTTCTTGAGTAAAATTTAGACATGACATAGTCTGATCATCCGGTATAACAATAGCTTTTTCATTTTTCACTTTTGTACAAAAAACAACTCGTAGCTTGATTTTTGAATTATTCAGGATTTATTGGTCCAAACTAGGTTGCCCAACGCGCTTCTTCAGGGGCTGTATTATGAAAGTCGAACTTTAAATCTAGTAAAGAAAATTAAACAATGTTCTAAATTAGATTGGAGATACAAACTTAATTGTTTTCAACATTCCCATACATTGTTGCTAAAGCATAAGTAACATAAATTTGACATCAAAGTTTGACCAAAGTTGTCATCACATAAAGAAACAGAATGTTAGAATCATCCAAAGTGTGATAAAGTGAGTAGGTGTCAAAACACAACAAAAATGTTTTTGATATATATTTTTAGATCTAATATTTATGTTTGTTAAAAAAATAAATTATAGTTATTTACTATTGAAAAAAACCTCAATAGTCAATTGTTCTCCTACCACCTTTGTGACCTTCAAAGTAATAAAGTATAAAGACTATTGGTGATTATGACAGAAGATGTGCTTACCCTGTTCCTTTTTTTCTTAAACATTGGGTAGAAGGATGTTCTTCCCTCCACGGTAAGTATCAGGTTTGAAACAAATGTATTCTTTGTTTCTCCGGGAGTATATAGGACATATATTACAGGATTTTAATAAAATGAGCCTAACATTTTTGAAACCAAATGACCAATTTTGAATGACTAGTGATAGTACTGTATAATCTAGTAAGTATAGTTCTGTACTCCAGAATGATATAGGTTTAACACCTATTTATTTAAAAAAACAATAACGGAAAATCCTTGTTAATTACTCCTGCGTCAGTCCATTCACTGTTAGTTCATTAGGTTCCTAAGAATCAAAAACAAAACTTACTAAGTGGTGATAGTTCATTAGGTTTGAAGTTGCCCTGCTGGGAGCACAGGAATCATCCGCTGGTGAAAGCGCATTAAAGTAAGTATCCCTGATTTAGTCAATGATATTGCAGATGATCTAACGCCAAACAACTTGGGAATAAGAAAACCCTAGGTTAGAGCACGTTAGGTGTGGGAGGGTGGGGGCAACAGCTTAATCCCATTCTTGTTGAAAGCTCCTCAGAAATTATTGTAATTTCCAATACCAACAATGTGGAAGGTCAAATTAACTATCCCTATAGATTTGCTGGGGTCTAGTTTGGAGACGATTCCTTCTAGCTCCACTTTGAAGGGCCTTAATGGGCCTGGCCCAATTGTTGACCTAACTACTGACCATATCCTGAGGGGAGGTGGGGGCGGGACTTATTGGGTGTGGCAGCTCCTTTCCCCTAAACCAAATAATGCACACAAAAAAAGGATGAAATTGGTCAATCAGAAAACTGCAGTAAGAAGGAATCGTATCCGTAGCATCAGAGCTGCCCACAAATCCCTCTTTTGCTCTAGGCTGACCCCTGTATTCGAACATGGTAGCTTGAGTGTGGTGGTGCCCTCCAAAGCCTGGTCTGTTGATTCTACGGCACAAACTGATTCAAATGTGCTGGTTTTTCATTATGATGCAGATGCAAACTCAGGCCAGGGTGGGGACCTTACCCTCTTGGCTCAAACCGCATTGAAGGTGGGCAAATGTGGGGCTGCTGACCCCCAGTGTTTTGGCTTGGCGCCTAGGGGGCACACAAGGTGACTCAGGGGAAATTGGCAGTGCCACAACCCCCTACTCCTATTGGGGGGAGCTGTGTCAATGTGCCCACATGTCGTCAAGGCTGGCCCCATTAGATATATCTGGGGGCATCCACCTCGGCACAGCCTGCAGTAATGTCGGGGTGGAGGGGCAGATTGCCAGGAACCTATTTGGGATGGCACAGTGGGGGCATTCAGCCAAGCTGATACCCTTGTGGGTCTGGAGGTGGGGCAGGTTGGGAAATCTCCCCCTACTGAGAACATTGGCGTGGGACCCTTCCCCTTCGGGGTGGGATGTGGAATTGGTAAACCTTGGTTATTGGATAACCCAATTGATATCCCCCCCGATGTCCAACTATCCCAGGAGTTAAGGATTTGCTTCAACGCCTACATTTGCCCTCAACCTATAAACCAAGACATCGATCTAATGATCAGCAGCCTACAGCATGGGGCTCTCGTAGCACATCATTGAACCAACGAGTGGTTGATTCTCGGGGTATAAATTGAGGGAACTACTGGGCACTAGGATTTAGAACAGGTATGCCAGTCAGGTGCCACAACGAATTAAAATGACGAGCCTGTTGGGCATTGATTATCCGGTATGTCTGAATTGATCTAACCTTCTGTCGATATTCCCAGAAATTGCATCTTTGGCATTGGTGGGCTCACCTGATATTGGGAGAGTGGCCTTCCCCGAGAGAGATCACATAGACACCTGCATTATCTATCTGAACTCTCCCCAAGTAAAGGAACTGATCCTCACCCAACGTGAATGACTTCTGAAGCTAGGGTTTGAAGTTAAACAGGTGGAGATGGAGAAGGGGGGCCTTTACTTTGAAAACGACAAGCAGAGAAATCTGCACCCGCAGGTGGGGAGTGAAAGTGCGGGAGTGGGCTCTGAGACTGTAAAGGCTGTTGAAAAAGAAATAGATTGGGCTGCCATCATCTCCTCCCTGTGGCAGAAACTTGTCCCGTAAACAACTAATCGGTCGGCATGGAGTGGAAAAAGGTCCCCTTAAAATCTTGAAATACCCTTGGAAGTATGCATCTTTTTACTAACCCGATTTGTCTGGCTAACCTAAGAGGCTAATTGTATCCGTTTACAAGAAACGTGGCTGACCTCTATACCTATCGGAGATGGCTATCAGATCTTCAGCCAATCAGCAAAAGAGAGTGCAGGAGGGAGGCCCTCAGGGGGCTTGCCTATTGCAGTAGAAAACACTCTGGGCCCCTGTGGGGCAATTATTGAAAGTCTAGCCATTGGTGTACTTGGTGTGGACTTTAACTCCCGGGATGGTTCCGTGAAGATTTTGATAGTTAATATTTACTGCCACAAAGGTATCTCGTTGGTGGATGCTTATGTTGTGCCAGGTTTGACGGTGGTACGGGAGATTCTTGAATGGTAGGGTCTTAGTGGTGGGAGACTTTAATGCCGATTGTGGATCCCATACTACCGTCTGGGGTCTGGATGGGGTCTGTTTGGATCAAGCGGGTCATATTGGGAAGCAACATTGCGGGGAAACCTGGCATGTGGCTCTGGGGTGTCTGGGCCTACAGCCTTTGGTGGAGAAAAAGTCTCGGACATCTAAGTAGTTGGCATAGCAACACCTGGCATAGGGGGAATAGTTCCTCCCTCTTGGATTATATTTTCCTGGATAATTTTCTTATGAAACGTTGTGCGTCATTTAATGTGTCCAAGAATTATTGAAGTGATCACTATCTTAATGGCAACCTTCGATTTTGTATTAAATTTCTGAGAATTTCATCTCCAGCCGCAGGTTGTCACTAGTGCGGCAGGTAATTCAGTAAGATGGACTGATATTAACATCTGTACTTTGAATCAGAATCTGAGGGACACCTTGAATCTTTCTACCGTTGACTGGAAAATTAATAATTTCCATGTAACAATTCCAGAGGTTTATTGGTCTCCTGGTGTCTGGTATCCGTACTCTGATTGGGAATGGAGGCAATGGCCCTGCTAAACATATTCACTGCTACAATGGGGACTTGGCCTCAGCGAAAAGAACCATGAGGGGGGGAAATTAGACTGATCCAGCAATCTAGCATGGATGAGGGTACTTGTTCAGAGCTTGTTAGGAAAACAAAGTAGTCCTATAAAAACTAACTGTAAGTAGGTTAAAAATATTCTATTGCAACAGGATGCTGAATCCATGTTGGGGGGTATTGATCAACGCACAAGTCAGTGCCTTCTGGCACCTTTTCCATGGCCAAGATCCCAACTATGTAGTTTCCCAGCTAAATACTATCTCGGAGTTGGAATGGGTCGAGTTCTTTGAGGGAAAGTTCGGGACACTTACGATTAACCCTCCTGTGATAACTGGTTCTTTGGATTGCATTTTGGGATACCACATAAACATCATTTACTCCATGCTAACCAAATGTAAAAACTCAAGAGCTCCGGAAGGCTGATAAATACATCTGGGCAAACCTACTCTACCTGGAATTTAAGGATATTATTGGTACAGGAATAACGCCACTGTCTTGGAGCACAGCCCATGTAATACCCATTTTTAAGTGTGGAAGTAGGGCTGATCCTACGAACTATCGGCCGATTTCAATTATTGACACCGACTAAAATCTGCTCTGCATTTCTGCTTTCTCACTTAGAAGAATGTGCCAAAGTGGATCATCATCTTGATCGATTTCAGACAGGTTTTCGGCAGGGGCACTCGACAAACATCAATGGGCTTATTCTCAAATGCATCCAGAAAGAAGCATGGAAGAGGCCGAAGGGCTGTACTTTTATGGCCTTGATTGATCTATCGGCAGCATTTGATTGCGTAGTCCAAGGTAAACTCTGGGCAAAATTGGCTACTTGGGGTATGCCGAAGGGGCTGTTGAGGCTAATCAAGGGAGTTTATGAAAACTGTGAGATACAAGTCTGTTGGAGTTAAAAGGGGGATGCCTCTCAGAGAATTAGATCTTAGCGGGGGATCAAACAGGGATGGTTTCTGGCCCCCTGGCTGTTCAACCAATATATGTCAGATGTTGCACTCACCCTAGCCAAGGAAGGGTTGATTGCTCCCAAAGTTGGGCAGGCAAAAATCATAAAGCTTGCATATCAGATGATTTTTTTGATCTTCGACCTAACTAGGGTCGGTCTGCAGAGGCTCCTAAATAAATTTGAGGGCTATGCAAAAGATAATGGGCTCATTATTATCCCAACAAAACGAAAATTCTTGCATTCAGGAAAACAAAGGTGAAGACCAACCGACTCATAGGGCACGTTGAAGATACGGTAGTGAAGTTATCCGAGAATGCAAGGTATCTGGGTTTCTATTTTGGAGCACATAAAAAGGTACTAAAATGGTCTCCTTGAGGCATTGTTATATAAGGCCAAGCTCCTAGAATCCCGGATCAAAATTGACTGTAGGTTTGGTAGAGTCTCGCTGAAACTAGTATTAATGTTCTTCGAAGGGAAGATGGTGACAAAATTAACACATGGCCTTGAACTAATGTCTTATAAAGTGCAGAATATACTGGACGAAATTGAGGGCAGAATGTGGAGGCAGATCCTTGGTGTACCTAATGCAGTGCCACTACCGGCACTAAGATTTGAATAAGGGGTCTCTTAAATTTGGTCAAAGGTGCAATGGTGCTTCTTAACACTATATGCAAAAATGATGGTCCCTATACCAGATTCCTTGTACCATCCGATGGGTGAAAATGTGAAATTTTCTGCAAATCTTACTGCCTTGAGGGTTAGATGGGACTATTTTTCATGATATCGACTCTAATCTTGAGACCTTGGTTTCCAACCCCTTGAAGGTAAAAAGGGCCTTGCTCGATTTTGATTGGATCCAGACGACTGACGCTTTCCATTCATACGCATCTTTGGGTCATCTTGCACACGAGCATAGGTGCCGCGGATCCCCATCCAATATTCTGCTCCAATTTCCGATTCAGTATTATCATGGGCTACTACTCACGGTACAATGGAATTGTCTACCCACCAAGGAAATCCAGCTCAGGAGGAATTTAATTAGGAATGATGCAGTTAGTTATAGGTTCTGTACGCTGAAATATGAGCCATTACGACACTTAGTCTTGGTCTTCAAGTGTGATTGACTAAAGCTGGCCAGGGCTACATTTTTGTCGGGCCTAGAAATTAATCCACAACTCTGCAGTGAGGATACGGGATGGAAGCGCTGCCTCAGTATCCAGAATGTACACGAGGGTCTTGCCTCATCAGGTTTTATTAAAGGTCTTAAATTTGATTTTTCTCTTTCTTATGCTTGCATTAACTAAAGGCTCGACCTGGAACAATGTTTCAGATGAATTTTATCATGATATGCTGTCCTGCTTATTATGAATTGTGTTAGGGGGCATGTTGTACATATCTTCCCTGATGTTCTATATTTTTTTCTCATTTCTTTATGGTGGATATTTATATATTCAATCTGTTATATTTGAATTAGCATTATTCTGTGTGATGTACTGTGTGCTTGATTGATTTCTGGGTTTTGTTTCTCTTTTGTTCGCTTTCTTTGTTCATTCCATGATGTTTATGTGATTTTGTTGTGGTTATGTGATGTTATTGTGGCTGTGTTTTTTATCTCTACATTTGTAAAGGTTTAAGTACACCAAATGCAATAAAAAAATAGAAATTGTAAAATGAGTCCTGCCAATGACAAATCTCAGGTACTTCCTGTACTTGTGATGAATAGGCCCATGGAAGTAAGCATCCTGAAGGTCCAATGGTACCCTCCAATTCTGAAGCTGGAGGATCCGAGAAAGAAGGACCATCTTTTTTTATTTTTAAAAAAACATGTATTTATTGTTGCACACAAATAAAACACATATGCAGTATAAAAGAGTTGGAGAACCTTAACACCAACACATATCGTTGACCTTGTTAATCGGAATCATCGACCACAGATTTGTCCATTAAGTATTATTTATACCTGTCCCATATATTCCTTGGCCGGGAGGTGGGCAGTACTGAGTCTATGTATAGTTCTTCTGTATCGTTTGTCCAAATCATGTCCCTGTCCCATTCCGCCTTTGTTGGTGGGGTGTTACTTTTCCACTTCAACAGAATCACCCTTTTGGCCATCAATAGGCTTAGGTTCAGTAGTTTCCGCCAGGTTGGGTTCATCTTCCCTGTAGCCCCCAATATGCACAACATCAGTGACCATTTAATGGGTTGGTCCGCCATCTCGTCTAGTGCTGCACAGATCTCTGCCCAGTATTCTCTAAGTGTTGTGCATGCCCAGACAATGTCTGCATCCTTGGACTGGCATCTCAGGCATGTACTTGCCACTGAAGGGTATATGCGACTCAGCTTGGCGGGGGTGTAGTGCGTTCTATGAACAATTTTATACTGAATTAACTTCTATCTGGCATTGCATGATATATGTTTCGTAAGAGAGCATATCTGTTGCCATTGATCGTCCTCTATTTGAAGTCCCAGGTCTCGTTCCCATTTGCTTCTAGCATTATGTTGTTCCGGAGGGCGGGTTTGGATGATAGTTTTATACAGGATAGATGCAGAAATCTTCCCTTTTTGAGGGTTGAACATGTATCCCAGACCTAAGTTGATCGCTGGTTCCATTGGGAAAGTAGGCCAATTATTAGAAATGGATGATCTAATTTGCATGTATAGCATCTTCTATCTGGGCGCTTCCCCCCAACGTGTCTAAGGTTTTCCCAAGTAACAAAGTGCTTTCTCATAAACATATGGCCCCATTGGACGATACCTCTGGCCCCCCAGTGTGCAGCTGTGTCCTCATCTAAAGTGGGTGGAATGTTGGGGTACCCCCCAGATTGGCATGCTCGGGTGATATAATCTGTCCGTACCATAGACGGCAGTGATTTTGGCCCAAACTGTACCCATGACCTGAGTGGGGTCAATGGAGTTACGATGCTGAGGGTGTGTCGTTGTCATGTTATGGAGCAGCGCTGCGGATTTAGATAGATGTAGTTCCCTCTGTGTATCCTTGGGGTTAAGGAAGTTTGTGGCCCACTGGGCGGCATCATTTGCTTGTGCAGACAAATAGTAAAGTTCCAAGTCTGGTGCCGCTAGGCCTCCCTGTCCATAGGGGTTGGTGACTTTCCTCCAATTCAATCTGGGATGTCCCCCCCATGTGAAATTAATGCAGGCACTCTTCATCTTGGCAAAGAGTGCTCGACCTGGCCACACCGGGACTGTACTGAACAAATAAGAGTTTTGGGAGGATGATCATTTGAATAAGGGCGATTCTTCCCATCATTGAAATAGGTAGGGCACCCCATCGCGTCAGTTTAGCTCACAGGGTGTCGGCTAGGGTGTCGTAGTTCAAAGCCCGAGATAGCTTGGCTGTCCTAGCCACCTGTGCCCCCAAATACTGAATATGCACCAGGCTCCAAATGAGTCCGTGAAGGTCTGTTGGTATAGTCGTCACTTCTGTGAGTGGGAAGATTTTAGATTTTTTTGCGCTGAGTCTGAGGCCGGAGTACTCGCCAAAGGTTTTAACCTCTGCCAAGACCTTCCCGAGTGTGCGATCAGGGTTTCTGTGGTATAATAAAATGTCATCAGCATATAATGTAATAATTTCCAGTTTGCCCTCTAACCATAATCCGCACGCGCCGAAGCGGGCCCAGAGTATATCTGCCAGTGGTTCTATCACCAGTGCAAATGAAAGGGGTGACAAAGGGAATCCTTGACGGGTGCCTCCCAGCAGTTCCAATATATCTGAGAGGGATCCATTGGTGTTTATCCTGGCATAGGGACGAGTATATAATATTTTAACCAAGTTGATGAAATTGGGGCCAAAACCATAGTTCTCTAATACCCTAAATAAGAAGGGGCAGTATACTGTGTCAAATGCTTTTTGCATGTCGAGGGATACTGCTACTGTTTGTCTCTCTTTTGGTATTGCCGTCATTATCCTATGGCAGCGTCTAATGTTTGTTGCGGTTGACCTACCCATAACGAAACCTGCTTGGTCTTCATGGGCCATGTGAGGCATTAATGGGGTCAATCGAGTGGCCAGTATTTTCGCAAACGTTTTTGTGTCAGTATTTATTAGTCATAGAGGCCTATAGGAGCCACATTCCTCAGGCGGTTTCCCTGGTTGGAGGAGTAAAGTAATAACTGCCTGCCGGGTGGTTTCTGGGAGCTCGCCCTTCTCAAAGGCCTCTGTCCATACCACGTACCGCCTAGGTGTGAGGAGTTGGTTGAATTCCTTGTAGAATTCTGCTCCAAGGCCATCTGTGCCCGGAGCCTTCCCATTTGGTAATGTTTTTATGGCTTCGGATATTTCAGCCTCTGTAATTGGAATTTCGAAGACATCCCTAGTAGCTTCCGCTATCAACATCGTTCGTATTCGGGAAAGGTAATTGTCTATTTCATCGTCGGTGGCAACACTTTGGGGGGAATACAGTTGTTTATAGAAGTCATAGAACGCTTCCATAACCTCTTGTCTGTCCGTGGTCACATTACCATCTAGGCGCTTTATGCAGAGTATGGTGGTCGGTCCTCTCTCACCTCGAACCATTCTGGCTAATAGTCTACCAGGTCGCTCACTCTCCCCGTACCTCCTTGCAGCCACGGGCCTGTCAAAGTAGCGGTTCTCACGATCGGCCGCTTCCTTGTATTCATCTAGTTTCGTTTTAATTTCTAGTCCTAACTGCGGGGACGGTGATTGTGCGTATTGAATCTGTGAGTTGGCAATGTCTGTCTCATGGCGCGCTAAGTCTCTATGGATGTCCTTAAGGACCCCGAATTCTTTAGACATTGCAGTGCCCATGATGCAGACTTTAAATGCTTGCCATAATATTGCGTCGCTGGTTACTGATCCTTCATTAATATCAAAGTATTCTCGTTTGGACTTCGCTAGTTCCATCTTATAGACCGGGTCCTGAAGGGCAGCAGATTTAAACCGCCAGGGTGGTTTATTTATTTTTATATCAGGGATCCGGAGTGTTAGTTGTATGGGTGAATGATCAGAGTATGTCCTGGGGTAAATATGAGCGTCCGTGACCCAGCCTAAGGCGTCGTTAGTGACCAGCCATAGGTCTATCCTGGAGTGCATATCATGCACAGAGGAATTAAATGTATACGCCCTTTTGGTGGTGTTTAGGGCGCGCCATGCATCTCTCAGATTCAAGTCGCTCATATGGGTAAGTATCGTGGGGGCTGATTTAGACAACGTTCGTGGTTGTGTTGATGTGCGGTCTAAATGTACATCTAAGATCGTGTTAATGTCTCCTCCGCCTAGCAATTGAGCGGTGGGAAACTTTGCTAATTTCCCAAATAAGGTGGAATAAAAGCTGGGGTTGTCTATATTTGGGCCATATACGTTGAGTAGCACCACTTCCCTATCACAGAGGGTGCCATGGACCAGTACATATCTGCCCCCTGGATCGCACTCTGAGTGGAGACATGTAAATGGTATGGTTTTGTGTATGAGGGTCGCTACTCCCCTCGCTCGACTGGAGTATGACGTGAAGTACTGGTTTGCCCCCCAGCTCGGTGCAAGCTTCCCAGCCTGTTGAAGTAGTAAATGCGTTTCTTGTAGAAAAACTATCTTGGGGCCCGCTCTGTTAATGTATGCTAGGATTTTCCTCCTTTTGATCTGAGATCCCAAGCCCCGGACAATCCAACTAAAAATGTTTATGTCATCGTTCCTTGGTTTAGCCATTTCCTTGGATATATACATGATTGTGGTCGGTGTATTCCTTCTCGACTTTGAGCATTTCTGTGTCGATGTAAAGTACCTGTGTGCTTTTTAGTGCATTTCCCTCGTTTCCCCAACCATACCCCAACAATCTTACCCTCCCCCCCCTCCCATATAGTTACCCAAACTTTAAGCCCACACATCCCTCCCAAACCCCACCCATCAACTTATAATGCACCTGCTACAGGGGGGCTGTGGCGACATCCCGGGCCGCGCGATTATGTTCTGTCTCTTTGCTGCCTGTTCCGTTACTTGAACTCATTATGAACCATGAGGATAGATTAAAACAACAAGGGTTCGCTCATTTCGTCAACTTATAAGGACTCAATTAGTTGCACCATAGCTTTGGGGCTAGCCCCATCTGGGGGAGGCCCAGGTTCTATCTTCACGTCGTTTGTCCTTTTTGTTTTGTTTGTTTCATGTCGTTGGATCGCCTTTCTTTAAGATTCCTCCCCAGTCTCGGGATTGGTGAGATGGCAGTGCGATATGAGTTTCCACAAAGTTTGCGGCTTCCTCTGGAAATGTGAAGTAGGTCTTGTTTTGGTGTCGAAGCTTTAATCTGGCAGGATACAGCAAAGCGTAGGGAACATTACGCTCCCGCAGGAGTTTTTTTGACAAAGGTGAATAGACGTCTTTCTTGTTGTACTGCCAATGTATAGTCTGGAAAAATGCGGACTGTTGGCCTCCCATTTCAGTTCTTGCTTTTCTCTGGCGGCTTTCAAGATCAGAGCTCTGTAATTCATGATACGGGCTATAATGGGCCCCGGATATGCCCCGGGCTTAGGGCGTGGCACGAGAGATCTATGTGCCCGCTCTACTATGAATGTGGGTGACCACCCAGGATCACCCAGATCATCGCGCAGGAGCTTTTCCACCGCAGGTTCCATGGGGCCTTTCAGGGAATCCTGCGGCATACCTATAATGCGGATGTTGTTCCGTCGGGACCTGGCCTCCAAATCTTCACATTTGATTTTAACCGTTCCCAATTCCTTTGCCATTGTGGTCATTGTAGCTTTCAGGGCCTCCAGCGTGTCCTCCATGGTAGAGATGCGTGTTTCAGCTTCCCTAATTCGGGTTGTAGTTTTGTCCAGTTGAGTTTTGATGGAGGAGACATTGGCCGTTATTACGTCAAGTTTTTCGTTGAGGGAGGAGAATTCCTGCTGGATGGCTTGGAAGACTGCTTGAGGGTCCATCGCTGTTGCTGCCTCTGCTGATTGCGCTTGCGTGGTTATTTCCTTGGGCATCTTTCTTTCCATGCCGCGCCTCGTTGTGAATTTTTCTATGGCTCCTTTTCCTTTTTTGGGACCAAAGCCCTTGGGCATCATATGCGTTCCTTCGGTTGGGCTAGCCCTGTGTTGAGTTGTGGTATGGGCCAGGTTCCCGCGACTCGTTTAAATCCACGTCCACTGGCGTCTGGGAGGCCGTAGAGAATGTCGGGGAGAGGCGGCTCCCGGTTCCAAGTGTTATACCTTCTCTGTTCAGGCTGCAGAACATTGTAGTGATCCTCAAGGGGCGTTTGTTATTGCCTTTGGCCGCAGTTTTTAATGTTCACTTGTCTTTTGCAGACGAGGGGTATAGATCTTATGCAAGTTAGTAGCCCCGTTTATGTCGCAGGCGTGGATTTTCGGGGACTATCTGATGATTCACAGTCCAATATGCCATGGAGGGCTAGAGCTTTATAGTAGAGGCCATGCTGCAATGTCCTGTTATCTGCCCCCTTGTGTGTTCTGTGCCAACAGTGTAACTAACAGTTCTTGAGTGCCAGAACTTGGGTTAAGCCTGGGAATGAATCACCCCTTACTCGCTTGCAGATGGATGTTCCTGCTTGGAATGACTGGTCCGTGGGGGTAGGTATTCATGGGGCACCACTCTGCAGAGGAGAGTATAGTTCCCTCTCTCCCAGGAGGGGTGACTGTTATAGTGTCCAGTACAGCATGCTCTGCTTAGAACAACCGTAATAGGAGTGATTTGAGGCAGGGTGCTTTTACGTGGTGAGAGTCTAGTATATCCAGGTGCTGAAGGATTTTAGTAGGGGTCTCTGTGCCGCTTGATGCGTGTGGATCGGCGCCTCCTGTGCCCGGGACCGCTCTGAGAGCCGTCCCCATGCAGCAGATATATCTGATTACGAGCGTCCCTGGAGTGGGCCCGCTCGTCGCTCTATGGAATAACTGCCCTTTGAGGTGGGAGCACCGGCAGGGTCCCGGTGGGGAGGGATTTGGGTTGCCCCCAGGGGGGAGGGGTGGCGAGAAACGCAGTCAGCCGCCGGCGCTCTACGCCACGCCTGCTCAGCGGGACTCGTGTCCTTTATGTAGCTGCAGCGTTGGGTCTGCAGGCGCTCTACGTTATACGGAGCGCCCGCGACTAGCTCACTTGTGATTTGAGACCTCTGCGGAGTTGACGATCCTCTCGTCGCCGGGCCCCCTCCTCCTTCAGTGCTGTGTGCGTCAGTTGTCTGCTCCCATCAGCAGCGCGGCAGCTTCTACACGGTGTATCTTCATCGCGGCTGCAGTAATTTGGGTAAAACTTTAGCAAAGTATTCTCTAACTGTTCATGAGCACTTCTGCAAGTTTGTCAACGGTAACAGGCTCCTGAGGTTATATCATTTGCACTTCAGCCCGGGAGGTCTATGGAGCTTACACAGGAGCAGCCATCTCTCCTCGTGCGCAACAGCTCCCCCCCTAAAGAAGGACCATCTTGAACTTGTCCAAGCGTCCCAAGTCCAAGATGGGTCTCAATCCTCTGTCCTCCTTTGGTATTCAGAAATAAGGGCAGTGCCATCCCTGGTTCCTCTCTGCTACAGGCACAGGCTCTATAGTGCCTTTCTCCAGCAGGATGCCAATCTCCTGCAAAAGGAGTAGATCCACTAGCTTAAAGGACCGACTCCTTGGTGCACAATCGGGCGGCCTTTTCAAAAATAGGAGGCAGTAACCTTGACCTACAGTCTGCAGGGTCCAAACATCTCAAGTAATGCCTTGTCACTTCCAGATGCTGCTCCTCCCCCAACACGGTCCTGTGCACCAAGGCGACAGGTTTTGGTGCAGCAGTGGCGGGTGCTGATGGCAAGGAGGTTGCAGCTGATTGGGTGGACCTACGACCACGAGGAAATCCCCTTTGTATGCTCTGACCCCTTGTCCTTCCAACTGGCGAGAAATAGTGAAAGGACCGGCCTGTCCACCCTTGAGAAGCCGTGTGGCTCTGTTGAGGCTGCTGAATTACTGCGCCAAACGATTTCGCTGCTGCTTTCGAGGACTGAAGCTTTTCCAAGCTTTCATCCGCTTTGGAGCCAAAGAAATGAAAGCCATCAAAAAGCATGTTTAAAAGCCTTGCTTGGTGATCTGACGCAAAGCCAGATTTCTGCAACAAGGCGAACCTCAGCGAGACCGTTGGCTGCCAATGCTCAGCTAACACGGTCAGCTGAGTCCAATCCAGACACGAGCAACTGGCAACTTGTGTCCTTGCCATCTTAAACAATGCTCAAGAATCCATCCCTTCCCTCGACAGCCATAGTCACCACTTCCCACAAGGGGAACGTAAAGTTGGCCAATACACACGTGGCATTTATGGATTTTAAGGCCATACTACTGGCTGAGAAAACTCTTTGCTAGAATATCAAACCTTTTATCATCCCCATCAGGGGGAATCATATGATCGGTGGCTGCCTTTGATGAATAAGTGGCAGCCTGTACTACTAGACTCTAAAGACTGATGTTTAGACAAGAAATCCGGATCTAGACTTGAAGGCCTGTATTTCCTGGTGAAATCCTGATTGACAGCAGGATTTGTATCAGGACTTTCCCAATTTGCCATGACTCTGCTCTTCAGAGCCGTACGGAAAGGGAGAACAGAGTTTTTAGGGGTGGGGGGCCTTGTCGAGGATATAAACAAGGTCATCCTGCTCTGAACGCAGCCGGTCTCCCCCAGATCAGATACTCAGTAACCTTGCCAATGAATGTCCTATAGGAAGCATCTGCATGTGCAGAAGGCTCTGGGCTGGCGAATTCCGCCCCTGGGCAGGTATCTAGCCCACTGGCATCTTTCAATGGTTCCACCAGATAGTGCATCCTGGACTCCTCAGAAATGAAACCCTCAGGAACATTGGGAGTTACCAATTAAGGCCAAAAGGAAGGGTGTCCTGATCCGTTACCTCCTCTTCAAAAATCAAAGACATAGGGCCTCATTACATGTTTGCCGGTCTGAAAACAAGGGTGCCGGTAAGCTTACCGGCACCCTTGTTTCCAGATAGGTAAATTACAAGTCTGCCTGCCAGAGCCGCTGTGCCCGACAGGTCTGACACAGCGGCCATGGTAGGCAGACTTGTCACAGAAGCACCAGCACCATTGCCAACGGTACCAGTGCTCCCACTCCCATAGAGTCCCAAAGGACTCTATGGGAATGGGGATTAACAAATGTACCGGCGCCTGACTTCCCGGCCGCCAGACTTGTAATAGCTAAGTGGCACTGGGAAGTAAGGCGTTGGTAAATTATTACGGATCCGGCAGGGTTACCGCCGGAGCCGTAATGAGGCCTATAGATTAGAAAGTCTGTTCTAGGCAGGGGCTTGAAAATCTTCGATACCTCAGTCGAAGAGGTCAATGGCTTTGACACTGATGGCATTGACGTTGAGCCTTGGTAGACGACTTACCTGGAAAAACCACACTGCAGTCATGTGAGGAGCCCGGACAGGAAGAGAATGCAAACGATGTTGCCCTTTTTTCATCTTGCGGGATGTCAAAGACAAAGAATGGTTTCTGGAACAAAATCACTTGGAGTGTTTTGAGCGCTTATGAGGAGGTAAAGTGTTTCAAACTAAACCCGTCCGAAGAGCTCTTGGATGGAGTGGCCGAGGGGTATTTCGAAGGGGCCTACCCTGGACGAGTTTCCCCTTTCTTCTCCTTCCAGGCCTTTCCTGTCATGGACTGACGTCAGGATTACATACGCCACTGAGTCCAAGTCAGTCACCCTTCTACGGTGAACAAGGGGTCGATCCACCTTGCAAGAACACAGACTGACAAGCGCCATTCATACCCGTGTGTACCCTCCATACATAGTATTTGTTCCCCTAAGCAGCCTTCCCACTACAGTACCCGATATGGCCGCAACTGGAGGTTGCCATGGAGATTGTGGCAGCCTTGTTCTGATGACTTCCAGGTTACGTTTCACGACAAGTGTCAATCACGTGATGTTACTCATGACATTTAAGCGCCTTCTTCCCTTGCCACAGTGCTTCTGAATTTGGGGAAGTGCATTTTTGAAATCCTGTGTTTGCCTTTTTGGATCATCTTGTCGTTTTGAACTTCTCGTCTGTTTCCTGTATTGCCCTTGTTTATTTCTTGCCTGCAACTTCTCCTTGGTTACTACTCGCCTTGAACATTGCTTGACCTGGAACTCGTTGACTGGATTGCCTCTGCCTTGCCTTTAGTCATTGTTCTGTCCCGATTCCTGCCGACCTGTTTTGCCTTCTTTGGACTCCGCACACCAAGTTTGATACTGAGCATTCCCTACACCTTTCCACTTCTACCCGCTTCACACGGACTAGAGACTCACGATGTGCGTTAGCAGTTAGCAATCAGGCATCCGCGTTCCAGCGGGGTAGGCGTCTGGGACTACAGACTCCACCTGTTTAGGTGTTCTCGTTCTGCTGGGAATAGACTCCTGGGGTTTTCTCCATTTTGCTTGGTGTTTCTGCTATGGAGCGCTATGAAGAATTCCTTTCTGTTACCCAGCCATGAACTTACGGTAAAACCAATTATCTATTTTTCCTTAATCATATAAACACTGCCCAACATCCATCCTCATTCCTAAACATCAGGGTATATGTATTACAGTTACTGAAGGTGCCATAGTCGAAAGAACACAACAGAAGAGGCAGTTACCTTGCCTTCATGCAGTCTTGTGACAACTGCAGCAGTCTAAGCACCTAAGAGAGGTTAGTCCTGGTCAAATAGAGATTGTTGTCTTCCTGGTTCTAAAGGACTGGATTAAGACTGGTTCTTTCTTTGATCCTAGGTAGCCTGGTGTGTTCGTTGGGTCCCTTCTTTCGAGGAATATATCCTACTGTCTGTTTCTTTAATACATACAGTAGGTTGTATTGTTATGAAGAATTTGTCGGCTACACTACGTGGTCAAGTAGTAAACGGATTCTGACACAGGAACCACAGTCCGACCTTGTGGCCGATTCCATGGCACCAAAGGCAAATACGATGCGGGTCAGTGATGGACATCTTTGTACTACAATCTGCTTACCTTTTGAAGGTAGACATATTGAATGAAACCGTATGACGCAGTAGAATTATGAACCGTCGAAGCGTGCTGTGCATGCAGAAGAACGTAACTGAGGCAATGAGCGCAGTACATACAATATATAACAGACTTTGACGTCCTACTTGTGAGCGGATTGAGGCGGCCGAGACACATGGCGTCGACGACGTGACGACGCCCTCTACTGTGAAAGATTTCCTTAGCAGCTGGCACTGGATGAATAGATCAAAGAAAAAGGAGGAATACATGGGAGTACACAATCCATTTGAAAGAATGATTCTATAGCAATATTTGCATTTGCCTTACAAGACTGTATTTCTCTAGCATTGAGAAAAAAGATGCATAGTTTTGGTTTAGTTCACTTTGGTAGGTAGCAAACTGCATTTTGCAGTTATCCTGGTGACTGAATTTGGTATTGTTTGATTTTGGCATTTCAAGGAGAAAGTGTGCCTTACCCAGTGTGGCATCATGAAAGGAGTTATTGGTTGTTGATGATTTGGAAAGAGTTTTACTTTTCAGCACCTGCTCATGATAAAAAGTGATTTGTGAATTGTACGCTATGAAGGGATTAATCAAGACTTGTTAAGTTGATGAGCTGAGCTATATACGCGGTTCGAAATTAATATTGGCTGGTTGCAGCATTAACAAGTGATCAGGAGCTACCACTGGGGAACGAGGAGCTAGAACACCGAGTTTCACAAATGTAACTTCCACATAAGATTCAAACATATCCGTTTGTCCATTATTTATCACCCCATAAGCTTACATTTTATTTATTTATTTTAATTGTTAATAAAGCACCAAATCGCCAGCAGTCCTTATGGCGCACACAAAACAATACAAGACAAATCATCAATTAAAAGAGGGTCAGAGACCAAAAGAGGATGGAGGCAGTCTGGCAGTGGATCTAGGGGGCAGTAAAAAGGTGAGTCTTAAGATTCTTTTTAAAGTTGACAAACGAAGTGGTGAACTGGAGGTAAAGAGGTAGTGAGTTCCACAGAGTTGGCGCAATGACGCTGAAGTTGGTTTTTCCAGATTTGGCTAGGAAAAAGCGAGGCTGACAAAGCCTGATCTGCTCGGTGGACCTCAGTGATTGACCTTGGACATAACGTTAAATATGTTGTGCCAGGTAGCTGGGTGCAGAGTCGTTCAGGCGGTTTATAGTCATAATACCGAAGTTCGAAATCTCGAAAAAAAAAAAAATCTCGGAAAAAAAAGGCCGAAAAAATTTAAACGTGAGCGTAAGTATCTTAAAAGAGACCCTATGCCTGATAGGAAGCCAATGCAGTTCCTTCCGGGCTTCAGTAATGGAATGATGCCTTGGCAGGCCAAGCACGGCTCCAACCTCACCAATGGTGTGTAGATGTCTCCTAATGTTCATTTTTAGATGTCCCAAATGCATGCAGTTAAATTCACTTGCGTGTGGTTGCTCAGCATCAGTTACCCTAGGAGGCAAGCGTAGCTCCTGGTAGCCATTGGTGTTAAGCTAACCAGGCTCTTCTAGGCTACAAGCAAGGGCTAAATTGCTCTACGCTGCCCTCAATTTCGAACCCTAGATATAGTATATGTTTTATAATAACATTTATTAATTTACATATAATGGTCCGTGCATTCATTTTGGAAATATTTGCCAATGCCATTCATACTGTGATTTCTGTTTTGCTCTGTTCAAACATGCACAATATATGAGGTATCACTTTAAGGTTTCTGTCACACGCTGACAGTTTCCATTTAGGGTTAAATCCATGTGACACTAAGAAACGTTAGAGACGTCTGCCCAGACCCTCCAAGTGTCACAGCCCTGTGCTGCATGTTGCTTTTTACAGGGTGCTAGGTTCTTCCTGATCAATCACAGGTGGGAAACTTCCCCATAAGGACCAGCAGAACGTAGCTAAGCCAGGGAGTTTCAAATTAACATGCAACACTACCACTTACCCTAATGCTTACTTTACCCCAATAACTAGGTTTATCCTAACTGCCATCCTACCCAAACATCACCAGCCCTCACCAACCTCCCTATCCCTTGGTCACTTACCCAAACCATCACTATTAGCCCTATCCTTGAAATACAACTACCCGAATACTAACCCTGGCACTTAAACTACCCCAACGACTAACCAAACCCCAACTTCTTTACCCTAACCCCTATCCTAACCCTAAACCAGACAATCACAAGCCCACTAAATCCTCCTTAACCTTAGCAGCACTACATTTTTTTGCTACATTTTGCTTGACAACTTTTTCACTGCAGATGTATTTTCACTACGTCTGTCACAGACTATATTTTTGTTGGCTACAAAATTGTGTGTGGATGTCCTAAAACATATTAGATTTAGCTTTGAGGACGGTACAGGTAGACCGTTTCTTAATCTACCCTAGGGGTGGATTTTGGGAGGCCGATCTATTATGGTGACCAGGAAAAGAGACTGAGGTCTGGTAAAACCTAATTAAGTTAGTGTAGTAGAGCATTACGGCTTAGCCTCAAGAGTGATCTAGGGATAGCTATAGATCTACAAGTAGGAAAGTTCATTTGAGCCAAGTCGCACATCCCACAACACCACTTAGTGGCCACTGCTGAAAGTTCACCTTCAGTTCTGAGCCACAACCGCAAGGCATTGTGGGTATGCAAATTAGCTCAAATGCAAACATTTTTCTCCAGGAAATTGTCTTTGTATAAGAGGGCAGTGCTACTTTAAACCTAGCTTAATCAACCCAAGAACGACATTTGCAAGGCTGACAGGACAACTATAGATCTGGTTTCACTTTTATTAGGGATCATCAGTGCGGTATAGTCCTTTTTCAATGTCGCAAAGGGGTATTACAACTCACCCCCAGAATGCCCCATAAAGGTGGATGCACACAGCTTATCGACCTCTGAAGAGAAGCCAGACTGCCACAAACTTGACAATTTGAGACAACCCCTGGACACTGCCCATTGCAAGTTTAATTTACATACTTTATGCCATGATGAGCACATCGCCCAGCAGAATACATGTAGGGAAGCCTTCAAGGCCCCGCTTTCTAAGATCACGCCATTGATCACGAAAAATATTTGCAGTCACCAGCCCATTTTGAATACATTGTTACTCCAGCAACAAAGTCCACAAGTAAAACGTAAAAAACATGGTAGAAAAATATTTGCAGTCACCAGCCCATTTTGAATACATTGTTACTCCAGCAACAATGTTGAAAAAGGAACAAGTTACTTACCTGTAACTATTGTTCTCCAGAATGGGTCTGGCATGGATTCACATGCTCATTAATATTCCGCCGTCAGGCTGGGAATCCTCGGTAAAAGAAAAAACAGTTTCACTTTCGTTTACAAACTGTCTTTCTCCGATAAACCAATCACTGAGCTCTAGGTAATACTGCCCCCAGACAATGACTGCCCTCTCCCTAAGCCCCTCCTCTGGCAGCCATCTTCAGATTTGGTAGCACTTAAAGTGGCATTATGACCAAGAGCAGCCACAGCGGGGCAGGAGGGCGGGTTTGCATGTGAATCCATGTCAGACATGTTGGAGAACAGTTACAGGTAAGTAACTTGTTCTTCCTCCAGAATGGGGTCTAGCATGGATTCACATGCTCATGAATAAAGAATACAACACAACCACGGGAGGTGGCAAGGATCACCAGAAGCAATTACTCTTATCTCCTCACCAGGCTCACCATCAAGAGAACAGGTTGCGTAGCACAGCTTGGCTGACCCGGGACTCCTCTCTGGAATCCCTGTCGATGCAGTAGAATTTCGTGAAGGTGTGCGTAGACCTCCATGTAGCAGCCCTGCAGATGGCCAGCAGGGGCACACCAGACAGGAACGCCGTCTCTGGTAGAATGGGCACTCAGACGACCAGGCAGCGGTCGGTTTGCCAACCAGTGACAATGAGTGATGCAGCTGGAGAGCCACCTGGAGATGGAAGCCTTGGACAAGGCCTTCCCATGGTTCACAGGACGAAAGTTCACAAAAAGTTGAGCTGTCTTCTGGAAACTTGCGAGCCACATAAAACTTCAGAGCACGCGCAACATCCAGCGAGTACACAGTCCTTTCAGCCGGCGACGAATGCCTCGGGGGAACAAACGTGCAACACCAAAGGTTTGTTGAGATGGAATTCCGACGGAACTTTTGGCATGACGGAGGGGTGCATCTGCAGCACCACCCTCGTATCGTGGAAAGTCAGGTAAGGCCGCTTGCAGGAAACAGCCAAGTCGCAAACCGATTCCACTTGTGCTCGTAGCACTTCAGAGTCCACAATGCTCTGGCGCTAGCAAGGATCTTCTTGCAGTCCGCCGGCAGCTCATACCTACCGAACTCTAAGGCTGCAGAAGCCAGGCCTTCACGTTCAGCAATCCTTGGTCGTGGTGCAAGATTGCGCCTCCCTCTCTGGCAAGCAGATCCGTGACCACTGGTAGATTGACTGGGGGTAAAGTTGACACGCTGAGAAAGTCCAGGTAGCAAATCTGCCTCAGCCATGCCGAGTAGACGAGGATCATCTTACACCGGCACCGTTTGAGTTGACGGATTACTCATAGTTGCAGAGGCAACGGTGGGAATGCGTTCAGGAACAGGCCTTCCCACGGGAAGGAGATCATGTCCCCCAGAGCATCCGTAGAAGAGACCACATATTCCATGTCAGACATGCAGCACGGTGGTTAAAGGCCAAAGACCGTATTACTCTCAAAATCCTCACGATCACACACAGATGCATCTACAACACCGCTCCCACATACCTATCAGAAGCTATATCAAGAACACAATCCACGCGCCCCACAAGATCTCAGTACACCAACCAGCTCCACACACCACACATTAAGAGAGATACTGTTGGTGGGCTGGGCTTCTCTTACATTG
This sequence comes from Ambystoma mexicanum, assembly GCF_040938575.1. Classification (NCBI taxonomy): domain Eukaryota; kingdom Metazoa; phylum Chordata; class Amphibia; order Caudata; family Ambystomatidae; genus Ambystoma; species Ambystoma mexicanum. The sequence continues at coordinate 142,808,661 of NC_090938.1, forward strand.
CACCGAAACTATGGAACTCACTCCCCGCCACCCTCAGAGCGGCAACCTCCATCTCTGTCTTCCGCAATACTCTCAAGATCTCTTTCCTTGACTAACACTGTCACCACGCCTTGTCCTGTTAACTTGTATATTGTAATATAAATGTAATATAAACTATTGTAATAATTGTATATACTGCATCACAAATGGAATCACTATCTAACAAATGTCAATATCTTTTATGTAACTAAGCTCTGCCGTGTAACAAGTGCCACGATGCATACGGGCTGCTGTGCGCTATATAAATTTGAATAAAACAAACAAACAAACAAAACAGATTGATCTGGGGCCGGCCCCATCTGAGGAAGAGACTGTCCACCTGATCCTGGCCAAGTTCCCATTCGTGGCAAGAGCGCAGCTCCCTGCTGAGAGAGTCGGTGACAGTGTTTTTGACTCCCACCAGGTGAAAAGGAATGAGAAACATCCCCTGAGCAACAGCCCAGTGCCATAAGTCCTGTGCCTCTCTGTAGAGCGCTGGGGATCTGGTGCCCCCCTGCTATCTGATGTAAAACATTGTGGTGGTATTGTCAGTGAAGACCCTCACCACTTTGCCCTTGAGGGACGGAAGGAATGACTTTAGGGCCCAAAAGACTGCTTGCAGTTCCAGGACGATGTGTAGCTCCTTCTCCAGCAGCCACAGGCCTCTGGCGTGGAGACATCCGGTGTGGGCTCCCCAGCCCTCCACGGAAGTCATGGTGACCGTCTCTTGGTATGGGCGGGGGGTCAGGGGGAGGCGGCTCTAGAAGTCTGTGTCCCTGGCGATGTTGGAGCGCACTGCTCCCCACCTTATTGCTCAACGGAACTCCTCGTTAAGCACAAATCTGTCCTTGAAGCGTCCGGACATCTGGATCCATGGGAACTCCTGGAGAGGTTGCATCCGTAACCTGCAGAGTCTGATCAGGTAGATACATGACATCATGTCGAGCAGCGACTTGATGGTCCTCACCGTGGCGATCTTCAGTGCTCACAACCGTTGCACTTTCTCCAAAATGGCCACTATCGTTTCTTCAGGGGGGGGTGGGGGAGCGCCAGGCAGGACACCATGTTGAGCCTGGACCCCAGGAACAGCGCATCCTGCGATGGCCCCAAGCAGGCTTTTGGATAGATCACGAGAACCCCAGATCCGTCAGCAGCCGGACGGTCCTCGCTGTGTGATCGATTGTGATGTCCCTTGACTTGGCCCGGCTAAGCCAATCGTCGAGGGATGGGTACACATGTATTCCCTGCAGGCGCAGATGAGCAGCCACCAGCGCCAGGCACTTCGTAAATACTCTGGGCGCCAACTTCAGTCCGAATGGGGAGAGCCTTGAACTGGTAGTGCTTCCCTTGTACGAAGAAGCGCAGGAACCTGCAATGTTTTTCATGAATGGGGACGTAGAGGTATGCGTCCTCTAGATCCAGCGATGACAAAGTCCCCCTGCTCCAGTTGGCAGAGCACCTCCTGCAACGTGACCATCCTGAATTTTTCAGGACTTTATGTACTTTGAGTCGTCGTAGATCGAGAATGGGCCTCCAGCCCCTGGTCTTCCTTCTTACTAAGAAGTATCTGCAGTAAACTCCAGAGCTCTGGAGGTGCTTTGGAACCAGCTCTATCGCCCCCTTTTATAACATGGTCCGAATCTCTAGCTGTAGCTGCGGGATGTGTTGTTCCTGTCGGGCCATCAGTGGTATTTGCGGATACTTTCACTGAAACTCCAAAGTATATTCGTGGGCGAGAGCATCCAGCACCCATCGCTCGGTGGAGAGGTTTCCCCACGCGCTGACGTAGTTCACCAGCTGGCCTCCCACCAGGGGTGCAGGGGTGGTCCATCCCCTCCCCCCGATGTCTTGGCCGGTTCAATCCTGCTTGAAAGCCGGCTTGCCGCCTTGACGACAGCCACCCCCGAAGGCCTTGGAACGACCCCTGGATGCTTCCTGGGTCATGGAACGGGAGGGTTGGTGGCAAGAGAACGATTCACTGCCAAACCATTCGATGATCTGCCCAACTTCTCTCCTGAGGAAAGAAAGGACGGATGGTGCTGTTGCAGCGTGCCAAGGGCATGGGCCATCTGCGTCGGTCTTGACGGCCTGGAGCGATTCATTAACGGCATGTCCAGGACCCTCATCTGAACTTCCTGGCTAAAGTTGGTGGCCCTCAACCAGCCACGGCGATGGAGGCAAACCCTGTTTCCCATCTGGCGGAAGCCGGTGTCTGCAATGTCCAGGTACACGGTGATGGCGTGGTCTGACGCCACCTCGCCATCCTGAAGGATCTCCATTGCCTCGACTTGTGTGTCCTCGGGAAGGAACTCCAGTAGCGGGGCCATCTTGTACCATAACCCCCAATCGTACCTGGCAAGGATCGCTAAAGGGTTAGCGACCTTGACCGTCGTAGCTGCCGAGGAGATGACCTTTTCTACCCACGCGTCCAACTTCTTCCCCTTGCTGTCCGGGGGAACAGAGGCTGAGGGTGACTGGTTGGATGACTCCTCCCGCACAGCCGCCAAGACCACAGAGTCTGGTGATGGCTGTGACCGCAGACACTTGGGTGCAGACTCCGGCACCCGGTATTTCTTCTCTAGCCCGTCTCTTTGCAATGGCCAAGGCAGGATTTTTCAGCAGCACCAAGCCCTCATCCCAGACATCTTCCACGAAGGGCACCACCAGAATGGTCCTCCTTTTTGCCCCCAGCCTCCTTCGTCATCTCTCCTCCGGTGTGAGCTGGAGGAGTTCCGATGCGCTGGCTAACATGGAGTGGAAGGAGGCCACTTCATCCGGGGGAGAAGCCCTTGGAGGTGGAGAGGTGCTGCTGTCGGTGTCTGTCGTCACTGTGTCTGTCCCCCTCCCCCTAGGGGGGGCACAGGGGGGAGGGGCACATATGGTGGATGGAAAGGAGGCATAGGGTGCAGCTTCATCTTTTTTGGCTGCGGTGGGCCCAGTGTCAACTGGTCCGGTGGGGCCATCGGCATCCTTTTCTTCCTCTCCGACACAAGCATGTGGAGAGTCAAAAGAATGTCCTGTGACAAGTCTCTGGGATGTGTCGGGGTTCAGGCTTGCTGGGCCCAACACCTAAGCCATCGTCCCCGCCAACACCACCTCCGGTGACTACACATCGACGTTTGTCGTCATGCCCAACTTCCTTCTAGACCTGGTCGTCGGAGGGGCCCCTTGGGTCAGGTCAGCCCTTTCACCCTTTCAGCTGTGGTGATTACCTGTCGTAGATGTGGAATACGTCGTCGGAACATCCCATCGAAAGAACGTTACAAGGTCAGAAAGTAACTTGTTCTTCTAGGGGATTGGTTCCTCTGACGTATTCCACATCTATGACAGACTCCCAAAGCAGTACCAACGTATGGAGGTGGGAAAAGAATTTAGAATGCCCAATCAAATTGCAGAATAGAGGACTGCCTTACCAAAGGCCAAATCTTGCCCATGCATAGAATCCAGGGAGTAGTGTTTGACAAAAGTATGGACAGAGGCCCATGTGGCTGCTTCACAAATGTTACGAATGGGAGCACCACTCTGCAGAGCAGTAGAGGCAGCCACACCCCTAGTAGAATGGGCCCGTAAGCCTATCGGAGGGTCCTTACCCGCCAAACGGTAACATTCAGAGATTGTCCAGATAATCCATCTAGACAAAGTCTTAGTAACAGCTTGTCCCAAACGCCTTCCAGCGTAACTACAAAGAGCTGATTGTCCACTCTGACCCAGGACATGCGCGAGATGTAGAAACTTAAAGCTCTCCTAGGATCCAACCTATGGAGCCGCTCTTCTTCCTTACCAGGATGCGGAGCAGGATAGAATGCAGGAAGAATGACCTTCTGGCTCAAATGAAATGCCGACACAACCTTCGGAAGAAAAGAAGGACGAACCCTAAGGACAACCCTGTCCTTATGGAACACCGTGAAGGGTGGCTTGGCGGATAGTGCCTTCAACTCACTCACTCTGCGAGCGGAAGTAACCGCAACTAAAAAAACAGTTTTAAAAGGTCAACAGTCTCAAAGGACAAGAATGTAAAGACTCAAACGGAGCTCCCATTAGGAATTTTAGAACCAGGTTCAGATCCCAAACGGGCACCTGGAAAGGTGACAGTGGAAACACATTAGTGAGCTCTTTCAAAAACAGAGAAATCATAAGAACACTCCTCAGACGAGCGCTTAAATATGGACAGCGCCGCCTGGTAACCTTTAATGGTACCCACTTGCAGGCCCTTGTGGGCTAATGAAAGCAAAGAAGACAGAACCACAGGAATGGCACATGAAAAAGGATCCACATTCTTAACCCTGAACTAGTCGCAGAACTTTCTCCAACGGCAACGGTACAGGGACTTTGTTGCGGGCCTTCTGGTCGAAAGCAACACCTCCATCACGTCTTCAGGGAGGTCCCAATCCTTATACCTCAACCTTCCACAAGCCAAGCATGAAGGTTGAGGGACTTGACCTCTGGATGGAGAAGCTGACCCCCCCACCCGTGAGAGTAGATCGTCTCGGTAGGGAAGGCGCCATGGAGGGCAGATGGACATGTCGAGAAGGTCCAGATACCACGTTCTCCTGGCCCATGCCGGAGCAATGAGGATCAGTCGGGAACCGAACCTCCGCAGCACTTGCGGAATGACGGGGACTGGAGGAAACGCGTACAGCAGTGCGAAGGACCACTCCACTACGAACGTGTCCCCTAAGGCTTCTCTTCCGGTTGACACTGGTGGCAAAGAGATCCACTTGTGGGGTCCCGCAAAGGGCGAAGATCTCCAGGAGAATATCCTGAGCCAGCTCCCACTCGTGAGAGATCGTGCTCTGCCTGCTCAGAGTGTCCGCCGCCATGTTTTCGTCTCCGGCCAGATTAACTGCCGAGATCAAAATTTCCTGCTGGATGGCCCAGAACCAGAGCTGCATCGCCTCTCTGCACAGAGGGAGAGACCCTGCCCCCCCCCTTTTTGTTGAGGTAGTGCATGGCCACTGTATTGTCCGTCGGAATCGGGACATTCTTTTCCTGCACAGCCGGCAGAAAAGCCTTTAGGGCTAGCCTGACGGCCCTCAGCTCCAACTGATTGATATGGAGTCTGGACTCCGACGGAGACCAACGACCACTGACCGTCAACTCGTTGGCATGAGCTCCCCGGGGATGCGTCCGTGTCGATCGTCACCTCCGGCCAGGGTAGCCAAAATGGAGCCCCTTTCATCAGATTGCCTTTGACGGTCCACCACAGAAGATCCTGGGCGACCGAGGGCGGCACCTGAACTGGATCCGACATCGTGCCGGAGACCTGCGACCACTGCATCTTGAGAGCCCAATGCAAAGATCTCATCCACAGCCTGACCTCTGGCACCAGAAGAATGCAGGATGCCATGAGGCCGAGCAACCCAAGAACTCGAATGCCGGGAGACTCTGGGCACGTTGAAACTTGTCCACCATCTGCAGAATGTGATGAGCCCTCGCCTGGGGAGGCGAACACTGCCCCAGAGATGTGTCGAGCACTGCTCCGATGTACTGGAGCCGCTGGGTAGGTGTCAAGTGGGACTTCTTTAAGTTGAGGGAGAAGCCCAGCTTGTGAAGGGAGTGGCAGGTGACTGACAGATGATACAGGACTTGGTCGGGAGAGCGCACCCTGATCAACCAATCATCCAGGTAGGGGTAGACGTGAACCCCCCCCCCCTTTCCTGAGATACGCTGCCACCACCACCACGAGCTTGGTGAAGACCCTCGGGCAGAGGTCAATCCAAACGGCAGGACCCGAAACTGAAAATGCGAGTCGGCAACCGCGAACCTCATGGAACTTCTTGTGCTTTGGATGGATCGGCACATGAAAATAAGCGTCTTTGAGGTCGGGAGACACCAAACAGTCCTGAAGTGGAAGGGTGTGGAGGACTTGAGAAAGAGTAACCATCTTGAACTTGTCCTTCCTGAAGAGCTTGTTCAAACCACGCAAGTCCATGATGGGTCTCAATCCCCCGTCTTTTTTCGGGATCAAAAAATATGGGGAATACCATCCCTTGTTCCTCTCCGCTACAGGCACCAGTTCTATGGCACCTTTCTTCAGCAGGGATTCGATTTCCTGCACAAGGAGTGGATCCGGACTCTTCAAAGAGAGATTCCCTGGCGGATTGTCGTGAGGCCTCTGCCGGAAAGGAAGACAGTAGCCGTAGGCTATGATCTCCAGAACCCACACATCTGAAGTAATGGCACGCCATTTTACAAGATGCAGCGCCAGCCTTCCCCCAACCGGCCAACCATGGGACATGGCCTCATGACTGAGCTGAAGCGGCTGCGGCAGTGCCGGAGGGCAAAGAGGCAACTGCCCGAACGGCTTTGGCACCTCGAGTACCTTGTTCTCCACCTCTGGTACTCCTACGTTGGCCCCTTTGACTGGCCGCTCCCCTCGATCTACCAAAAGACAAGTAGCATCGAAAGGAACCTGCCCTCCATTGCTGTCCCCTAGGGCAAAAAGGCAGAGGTTGGCGGACTGCAGCGCTCAACGACTTTGCTGCAGCTTTGGAAATCTGCAACCTCTCAAGGCTCTTGTCAGCCTTGCTGCCAAAAAGATGTACAAGCTCGACTTCTCAACATGCCCTTTGATGGTGTACGTCAGGAGCAAACCCCGACTTCCGCAACCGCGCAAATCTGCGCATCACGGTGCTCGCAGCCATGGGTCGGCTGACACAGTCTATCATGTCAAGACCCGACTGACGGATTCACACATGGCATCCTTGCCATCCTGAACGAGGGCAAGAAAACCATCCCGTTCCTCCCCTTCGGGAATATGTTCAGCCACCAAAGAGACAATTCCACAGAGTGCGAGTGAAACGTGCTAAGGCACACACAGAGTTGGCTGCCTGTAAAGCCATACCCCCTGAAGAAAACACTTTCTTCGCCCAGCCATCAAAACGTTTATCGTACCTATCAGGAGGGATGGTAGGGTACGACACCTGCTTTGCCGGGGCCGTAGCCACCTGCACCACCAAACTCTCCGGAGTTTGGTGGTGCAGGATATCTGTCAGGTCATCCTGCAGAAAATCCAATGGTGGCGCAGACCACTCCAAGTACTCAGTCACTCGCGACATGAGACGCCAGTATGAAGACTCGGCGTGTGTGCCAGGCTCAGGCCTACCAAACTCAACCTCCATAGAGGTGTCCAGACCACTGGCCTCCTGCAAAGACTGACGCAGGTCTTCCAACTGGCTATGACCAGACAAGAGTTCGTCAGGAACCTCATCAGGAACCAAACCTTCAGACCCTTCATCCACTCGGAGATGTAATCCAGAAGCTGGAATAAATCCGTGGATGAAGGCACAGAAAAAGGTTCAAATACAGGCCTCATTGACTTCTTCAGGGCCTTCCACGGAGTTTCCACCAATGCACAGGGTAACTCCGATAAAGCCTCCACAAAAAGCGTCAAGCGTGGCGCCGACTGCTTCGACACAGGCCTTGAGGGGGGTGCCCCGAGCGTGTCCTTCGATGTCCTCGGCGCTGATGACTTCCTCGAGAGAGTCCCTCGACGGACATAGCGCCGATGGCGTTGACGTCTTCTTAGAAGACCTCACAGGCTCCGACGGTCTCAATGGCGTCGAGGACCGGGACCTGGAACGGGCATGGCTAGAGCGATCAACCTTGTCCGATCGGGACCTCAACGACTCCCGATGATCGCGCCGACTGCCCGAGCCCAAAGGCGTGCGAGCAGCGGCCATAGCGCGTTCCTTGCCAGCTTCTTGCGAAGGCGCGGAAGGAACGGAGCCCTGCGATTCAAAAATTGCCATCATCTCCTTGCGAAATGCGTCCCATTCCACTGGAGATCAATGCTTGTTGGGACAAGCTACCCGCCGTCTGGCCGAGTCCTCGGACGAGGAAGGCGACCAGTGATGGCACTTCCACGAGTGCCTAGAAGAGGCAGAGGAATGGTGGGAACCACTCCGGGAGCGAGACCTCCTGGACTTACGCCGATGCGGAGACTCGCCCCTCGAATCATCGGTCGAAAGCCCAGCGGATCTCGACTCTGGGGGTATGGAAACCCTACCTACAGATAACTTCTTCCACTCCCGCAAGGCCTTCGAAGTCAAAGACTGGCAATCGTCACAGTCATCGGTGGCGTGGTCCTCGCCGAGGCACCAGAGGCAGACGTTGTGCGGGTCCGTAAGCGACATCTTGGAACCGCAGTCCCGACACTTCTTGAAGCCTGACCGCGGGGTAGAAGAAGATGAAGACTTGGTTTTTCACAAAACCACGAACGAAGAACCGATTCAAACAGGAGAAGAACCGAGGCGCGCCGAGATTTCGAAGCGTACACGTTCACGGAAAAAACGGAACTTAGGCTACGGACGTCATGCGTCCTACATATAACATCGGGTGATGTCAGCCATCAAAGGAGGTCCTCGAAGGGGCGTATCGACGTCATCGACACAGGATGCGGACGCCAAACATTTTCAAAAGCAGCACAGCTGTGGTGATTACCTGTCATAGATGTGGAATACGTCGGCGGAACCAATCCCCTCGAAATAGGAATTTCCTAGCAGAAAAAAGCACAAAAAACGCAGGAGGATTTAAGAGCGCAACACAAGGACTCCCAACACTTGGACATGCAGTAAAAATCTGAAGATGGCTGCCATAGGACGGGCTTAGGGAGAGGGCAGTCATTGGCTGGGGGCAATATGACCCAGAGCTCAGTGATTGGTTCATAGGAGAAAGAAAGTTTGTAAACGAAAGTGAAACCTTTTTTTACTGAGTATTCCCGGCCTGCCGACAGGGAATATTCATGAGCTTGTGAATCCAAGCCAGACCCCATACTGGAGTAGAAAAGTATACAAAGTATCCTAACCGCATTTCACTTTAAGGTGATGCTCAGGAGCTCTTTAACATTCTTAGAGAACTGGAAAATTCTACTCCAACCACTATCCCGATCAACTCTAGTAAAGCCTGGTGCACCACCATCCAAAGTGTCCTAGCTTCAAAGATTGATCTACTACAAAACAAAATTAACAAAAGAAAACTGATAGCCGAAAAAAACTGCCATGCCAATATCTCTAACGTGACCCCTGACAATTCTAACTCGCTTTTTCATTTCGCCCCAGTCACCCAAGGACAAGTCTCAAAACCATAGCCAAACTAAAAGCCTCTAACTGTAAAAGTAACAAATTCCCCGCTCACCTTGTCAAGCTCTGAGCCCCCAGCCTCGCCCCCATTGTGACCAATTCTGTTAACGCCTCATTTAACACCAATGTGGTCCCAGCCAGCATAAAAGAAGCATGGGTAACCCCACAGTTAAAAAACCTTCAATGGACCCTATTATCCCCACAAACAACCGTCCCATCACTACAGTCCCATTCTTGTTAAAAATCAGACAAAATAGCTTATACCCAAATCCAAGCTCACTTAGAATAGAACCAGCTCCTAGGTGCCAGACAATCAGGATTTCGGCCCAACCACAGCACTGAAACAGCTCTCTTAGACCTTAAAATCCAGATGGATAGCATCAGGGATACAGGTAAACTATGTATTTTGCTATTACTAGATTTATCTGCAGCATTTGACCTTGTTGACCATGATAAACTCTGTACCACCCTAGCAAATGATTTCAGATTTTCAAATGAAGCAACCCTCTGGGTCAAATCTTTCCTAGCTGATCGCGCTTCCAGAATCTGCATAGGGAAAGAGGCTGCGGATCCCATACCAGTCCCCATAGCGGTCCCCCAAGGATCATGCCTCTCCCCCACTCTCTACAACGCTTAGACTAAGCTTCTATTTGCAGCATTGGATGCCATGGGCGTCATATATACTAATTTCACCAATGACACCCAAGTCCTCATACTAATCTCAGGGAACTATGAACAGGATACCCTTTTAATTAACAATATTTACGCAATTATACAAAATTGGATGGCTCTAAGCCTCTGTCTCAACGATGAGAAAACGTAGATTCTCATTGTGGGCACCCCAACCAAAATCAATTCTCTCCACACAGACTACAGCTCTATCAATATTGACGGTACCCCCATACCTGTCCTGAAACAGGTTAAAACTTTAGGGGTATATTTAGATGCTAATTTAACCATGACAACACATACAAATGCGTTAACTTCCTCCACCTCCTGTACCGCCAAACTTATAGCCCTAAGCCGCCAGTTCCTCACACCATACAATTGCACCAAGCTAGCTAGTGCTTTAATATTATCCACATTGGATTATTGTAATGTTCTCCTATTAGGCACCTCCAAGGCTAATATAGCAAAGTTACAACTCATCCAAAACAAAGCCTTACATGCAGCCCTAGGATAAAAAAAAGAAACAATTAGACCACATCTCCCACATTAGAAGAGAGGTCCACTAGCTGCCCATCAAGGCCAAAATCCTATATAAAACAATATGCCTAACCCATAAATGTCTTGCTAATAAAGCACCTAGTTACATCAATAATTCTGTCACTATAAAAGATTCAAACAGAACGCTTAAAACTAACTCTAACTCGTTTCTGGCGATCCAGCACTACAAGAGCATTACAGCGGGAGGTAGTAGCTTCCCAGTCCTCGCACCCACGCTCTGGAACACCCTCCCACTCAGCATGAAAAATGAAGCCTCCTTCCTAAGCTTCAAGAAGCTACTAAAAACTTGGCTATTTAATAAATTGTAACTCGAAAGGGTCAGTCAAATATCACTGAATCCCACTTGTCCTATATGTGCCATTGTATTTCTACTGTAATTGTTTCTGTAAATTGTAATTACTATGCTCGTTTTCCTTATGAATAATATCTGTACAATAGGTCCTAAAGCTGTCTGTAACTACGCCGTGATACCTTAGGGTCTGGGCGTATAACAAATGTAAAAAATAAATAAATCTCCCAGCATTGATTGTCTTAAGGACCGACCAGTTTCCCATAGAAGTAACCAAACAGCAAGGGATATAAAAGCAGGGGGAGGGGGGGGGGGTCTTTACTTGCCTCCAAAAAGTCAGGTTAGGAAGCAGACAATAGCGGAAAGATAAGTTTTCACATTGAACTCGAAGAGAGGGGAGCAGCAAAAAGAAAAATCTTTCCGAACAAGCTTTTGCATCTCTTTCAATGGGCGCCCAATCATATTTGCAGACTGATATTTGGGAATTATGCATTTTCAATTTTTCACTTTGGGGGGGTTGGTCAGTCCTTAAGGCACCAGTTCAGGGGAACCATGCCTCCTATTTAAGTCCATGGTAGCACTACCACCTTCCCCCAAGGAGAGCTGTACGGGGAAGACTTGTTTTCCATTCATTTTATAGTATGCATGTTTTTCACAAGCTAAACAGAGCCCAGACCGGCTGGTGGCAGCTGTACCTTTATTTGTACCTTTTTGGCTAAACACCTGAGCACCTCTTTTACACTACAAGCTCTAAAGGAATGGCCATGTTGTCTTAAGCCACATCTTTTTGATCCACTGCGGTTGGTCAGTCTTCGTCAGCAAGGGTAGGATGTGACCATTTATTGCCATCTTCTTTGTGTGCTCTGGCTAGAACCCAGTGTGACAAAGTCCTCTGCCTGACTTTGGGAGCTGGGATTGGATTTTAAAAGGGCTAGAAGCTGCCACGAGATGGGGCCCTTTGCTGAGATTAAGCAGTCACGCTCTTCCTGTCCTGCCCAAAAGAACCTTGGGGTTCTTGGACCTTTGGCAGGGAAACTGGCCAGATGCCAAGTGGGGTCTGGTTGCATTTACAGGAACTCCTGCAGTACAGCACTGCGTTTCTGTGCAGAGGAACAAGTTACTTACCAACTGGTAACGTACTTTCGACTGGATGTTCCGCCAACGTATTCCACATCTTTCACATGTAATGTCCACAGCTGTGTACTTCAGAAATTTTTCGGCACGGGGCGCCCTGCGTCGATGACCCTTGAAGGCCTCAGTCGAGGGCGACGTCACCGGATGTTCTAAACAGGACGCACGGCATCCGTAACCTCAGTTTATGTTTTTTCCTCCATAACGTGTGACATGCTTGCACACAATAAAGCTGAAACATCCTGGGACTCTTTCACCTTCCGGGGTTGTTAGGTCCCCCTCTAATATCTTTGTTTTGATTTAGGTCAGTGACGGTGATCCATTTTGGTCACCCTTTAGCCTGGCTTTTGTCAGACCCATCCAAGGTCCTGTGTTTAGATCAACAACGGGTTATGTTTGTTCTAATTTTGTGAGGTAAATGTGTTCCTTACCTGATGTTTATATACAGTGAATTATGAGAAGAACAAAATGTACTAAATACGAGAAGAAATCTGTTTGTATATGTGTCTTTCTCAAAGAGTGTCATCACACTGCATATCCATGTATGAATTTATTTCGGTTCGGTTATATGCCCTCCGCACAATTCCTCATGCATCATGGTTTTCTGAATGTGCGGAACAATTGAATTTTTGTATAATGCAATCCCTGATTTTCCTAAAAAAAAGTGATAAAGTGACTGAACTTAGTAAATAAAAACTACTCCCAGTCTCACATAAACTAGCGCACGTGTATTATTACTCGTTTGTATGTACGCCTACCCTTTTGATATGCACACATAAAGCTACAGTAGCGGATTGGATACACCACAGATTAAATTTACATTTAAACATATTGCAAAAAGCTTTGACTCCCACAGACAGGACACCTCCCCTTGTTTGTATTTCATACATAGATAGCCCTTTGTCCTGGTCTATTTTTGGGCTTTTCCTCCCGTTTACTCTATGCTTGCGCACAATGCCTGCTTGACTGCACATAGCCTTGCGGAAACGTAAGCTCAAATCGCATAGGAAATTCTCCAGAGGGGCAGGCTGGGAGGGCGATGTGGAATACGTTGGAGTAACATCCAGTCGAAAGAATGTTACCAGTTGGTAACTAACTTGTTTTTCGAATGGATTGTGTCCAACTTATTCCACATCTTTGACAGAATCCCAAAGCAGTACCAGAAAATGGAGGAGGGAAAATAATTTAGAATACCCAATCAGATGGCAGAATAAAGAACCGCCTTAACAAAGGCTATATTTTGACCATGGAGCGTATGCAGGGAGTAACGTTTGACAAAGGTGTGGATAGAAGCCCATGTAGCTGCGTCACAAATATTTCTAATAGGAACTCCCTGCTGCAGGGCTGTGGAAGTAGCCACACCCCTAGTGGAATGAGCTCGCAACCCTTCAGGAGGGTCCTTGCCTGCCAATCTTTAACATTCAGTAATGGTGAGGATAATCCACCTGGGCAAGGTCTGTCTGGTAACAGCCTGGCCCAATCAGTGTCCTGCATACCCCACAAAGAGTTGATCGACCACTCTGACCCTGGACATCCTAGAAATATAAAAGCTCAGAGCTCTCCTAGGGTCCAACCTATGGAGTTGCTCCTCTTCCGTACCAGGATGAGGAGGAGGATAGAAAGAAGGAAGTACCACTTTCTATCTTAGAAACCCAGATAATACCCTAGTTGGAAAGGAAGGACGTACCCTCAGAACAACCCTATCCTTGTGGAACACGGTAAAGGGTGGCTTAGATGAAAGTGCCTGCAATTCACTCACTCTGCGAGCGGATGTAACCGCAACCAAGAACACAGTCTTGAAAAACAACAGTCTCAAAGGACAAGAGTGCAAAGGTTCAAATGGAGCACCCATCAGGAATTTCAACACCAAATTCAGATCCCAAACCGGCACCTGAAACGGGGACGGCAGGAACACATTAGTCAGTCCTATAAGAAATTGGGAAATCAAAGGAATCTTAAAATAAGAACATTCTTCTGACAAGCACTTGAAGATAGACAGCGCCACCAGGTAACCTTTAAATGGTACCTACTTGAAGGCTCCTGTGGGCCAAAGAAAGCAAGAAAGACAGAACCACAGGAATGGAACACTGAAAAGGATCAACATCTTGTCCTCTGCACCAGTCGCAAAACTTACGCCAACGGTACAGGGATTTGGTTGCCGGCCGTCTGGCCGAAAGCAACACCTCTATTACGCCATCCGGGAGGTCCCAATCCTTATAGCTCAACCTTTCAGATACCAAGCATGAAAGTTGAGAGTCTTCACCTCTGGAAGGAGAACCCAAACCTCCCAACCCCCGTACGCAAGAGAGAAATCCTCTCGGTAGGGAAGACGACGTGGAGGGCAGATGGACATTTCTAGAAGGTCTGGGTACCATGCTCTCCTGGCTCAATCCGGAGCAATGCGGATCCGAACCTCCGCAACCTCCTTAACACTTGAGGATTGATGGGGACCGGACAAAACGCGTACAGAAGTGGGAATGACCAATCCACAACAAATGCGTCTAAGGCTCCTCTCTGAGGAAATTCCCTTGAGCAGAATCTCTCGCACTTCCGGTTGGCACTGGTAGCAAAGAGATCCACTTGTGGGGTTCCCCTAAGGGAGAAGATCTCCAGGAGGACTTCCTGAGCCAACTCGCACTCGTGAGAGCTAGAGCTCTACCTGCTCAGAGCTTCCGCCTCTGCATTCTCCTCTCCGGCCAGATGAACTGCAGAGAGTGATATTTCCTGCTGGAAAGATGGCCCTTAGCTCTAAGAGGTTGATGTGGAGTTTGGACTCCGACGGAGAACAATGGCGGTCACATAGTCGGCATGAGCTCCCCATCCTTTGAGGGAAGCATCCGTCACTAGTCACCTCCGGCCACGGTTGCCATAACGGCTGCCCCTTCATCAGGTTCTCCTCTTTGGTCCACCACAGAAGATCCTGTGAGATCGAGAGTGGAATCTGAACGGGATCTGACATCTTGCCAGAGAATTGTGACCACTGCGTCTTGAGGACCACTTGCAAGGATCTCATCCTCAGCCTAGGCTATGGTACCCTGAAAAATGCAGGATGCCATGAGGCCGAGCAACCTTAAGAATTCGAAAGCCGGGAGACGCTGGGCATGTTGAAACTTGCCCACCATCTGCACAATATGATGAGCCCTCATCTTGGGAGGCAAGCACTTCCCCAAGGACGTGTCCAACACAGCCCCGATATACTGGAGCTGTTGGGAAGGTGTCAGATGCGACTTCTTGAAATTGAGGGAGAAGCCCAGCTTGTGGAGGGAGCGGCAGGTGAGACCGAGATCATCCATCGTTTTCTCAGGAGAACGTGCACGGATCAGCCAGTCGTTCAGGTAGGGGTAGATGTGAATCCCCCCCCACCTGAGATACGCTGCCACCACTACCATTAGCTTGGTGAAGACCCTCGGGCGGAGGACCTGAAACTGAACATGCGAACCGTCAGCCGCAAACCTCAGGTTCTCTGTGCTTTGGATGAATCGGCACATGAAAGTAAGCATCCTGTAGGTCCAGAGACATCAACCAATCCTGAAATCGAAGGGCCTGGAGGACCTTAGAAAGAGTGACCATCTTGAACTTGTCCTTCCTGAGAAGTTTGTTCAACCAACGCAAGTCCTAGATGGGTCCCAATCCCCAGTATTTCTTTGGAATCAAAAAATATCAGGAATACCATCCCTTGTTCCTCTCCGCTACAGGCACCAGTTCTATAGCACCTTTCTCCAACAGGGTCAAGATTTCCTGCAAAAGGAGCGGATCTAAAAGCTTCAAAAAGATTCCCCGGTGGATTGTCGCAAGGCCACTTTAGGAAGGGAAGGCAGCAGCCGTGGGCTATTGTATCCAGAACCCACGCATCCAAAGTAATAGCTCACCATTCTTCGAGATGCTGAGACAGTCTGCCCCCAACCTGTGAACAATGGAACTGGGCCTCATGCTGGTTGTGGAGCGGCTGCGGCAGCACCTGAAGGCAAAGAGGCAGCTGCCTGAGCAGCTTTGGCACCCCTATTTCCCTAACCACCATGGGTACTTTTTTGCTGGCCCCTATGACTGGTGGCTCCTCTCGCCCTACCAAAAGAGGAGTAGTAACAAAAAGAACCTCCCCTCCACTGCTGTCCCCTAGGACGAAAAGTCGGAGGTTGATGCACAGCTGCGCTCAAAGACCTAGCCGCAGCATTTGAGTTCTGCCACCTCTCAAGGCTCTCGTCAGCCTTGCTGCCAAACAAATGCGCGCCATCAAAGGGCATGTTCAAAAAACGGGCTTGTACATCTGGAGTAAAACCCGACTTCCGCAACCACGCAAATCTGCGTATAACGGTGCTCGCAGCCAATGACAGGCTAACACTGTCGGCCGTGTCCAATCCCGACTGAAGGAATTCACACATGGCATCCTTGCCATCTTGCACGAGAGCAAGGAACCAATCCCTTTCTTCCCCTTCGGGAATATGCTCAGCCACTAGAGAAACAATTCCACAGAGTGAATGACACTATTGCTAAGGCACAAGTAGAGTTGGCCAATTTCAGCGCCATACGCCCTGCAGAAAACACTTTGCGTCCCCAACCATCGAAGTGTTTGTCGTCCCCATCAGAAGGGATGGTAGGATACGCCGCCTGCCTCTAGGTGGCCGTAGCCGCCTGAACCACCAAACTCTCAGGAGTAGGGTGAGAGTAAAGGTAACTGGGGTCGCTACTGGAAGGGTGGTATTTTTTAGTTAACGATTTGTTAACCGCCGGCAGGGATTCCGTTGTCTGCCAAGCAGCCGCCACTCTTTTCTGCAACGTCAAATGAAAAGGTAATGCCGGGTCAGAGGACGGACCTGGATCCAAAATATCAGTTAAGTCATCCTGAACAAAAGCTTCCGGAGGACTAGACCAATCAAGATACTCAGTGAGCCTAGCCATCAGTCTCCTGTAGGATGACTTACCATGAGCCCCAGGCTCAGGTCTGCCAAACTCCACCTCAGGAGAAGTGTCAAAACCACTGGCATCATGAAGAGATTGACGTAACTCTTCCAATTGACTGTCACCGGAAAACCCCTGCCTCGGGACAGAAGAGGGTCTGGAATCCTTAACAGGCCTCACAGACATGGAAGTAGCCTTCCTTGGAGGATCCACAGTACCAGGGACCGCAATCAGCAAATTCCGTCTAAAAGGCCCCGAAGGTGTCGAGGGCGCCGACGGCTTCGGCGTCTACGTCACGGAGGGCTGGTGTGAAGACAAAGCTTTGACATCCATATCCGGCCGACAAAGCGCAGACAGTCGATGCCTACCTCAAGCCCTTACCAGATTTCTGCGGTTTCGCCGGGGTCGAGGACCGAGATCTGGAAGCACGTCTCTGGCGATCAACCTGAATCTTGTTCGAACGGGACCTCGATAGTTCCCGATGAGAATCGCGCAGAGGACCTGAGCCCGAAGGGGCACGAGCCATAGAGCGAGATCGTTCCCTGCCAGCGGAACTGTGCGCTGGAATTGGAAGAAAAAAAATCGCCAGCATCTGCTCCCTGAGGGCTGCCGATTCCTCCGGAGTCGAGGACTTTGTAGGACAAGCCACTTTCCTCGCTGCGCCATCCTCCGAGGAGGCTGGGGAAGGCGACCGATGACGGCGCTTCTGGGAATGTCGAGACGAGGACGACGAATGGCGGGAACCACTCCGGGCCCGAGATCCCGGGAATTCGGCTGACGAGGAGAGTCGCCCCCTCGAATCGTCGGTGGACATCCCCTTAGCAGCTTTACAGGACTTACTGGGGTTGGAACCCCTACCTACCTGTAACTTCCCCTTACACTGCCCGCAAGGCCTTAGCAGTTAGCGACTGGCATTTGGAACAGTTGTCTGTGTCATGACTCTCTCCCAGGCACCACAAAAAAAAGCAATGCGTGTCCGTAATCGACATCTTAGGCTTGTAGTCCCAGCAAGTTTTAAAGCCAGACCGCAGAGTCGTAGGGGTTGAAGAAGACATTCACGAGGAATACACGAGGCACGCTGAGTCTACGAAGCAAACACGATGCGGAAAAAACTGACTGAGGCTGCGGGCGCCGTGTATCCTATTTATAACATCCGGTGACGTTGCCCTCGACGGAAGCCTTCGAGGGACATCAACCCGACGCCATTGACGCAGGATGCCCTCTGCCAAAAAATTTCAGAAGTACACAGCAGTGGACATTACATGTCAAAGATGTGGAATACATTGCAGGACACAATCCATTTGAAGAGAAGTATGTCTGCTTCTTTTCTTATGGTAGGATGTATGCTCTTGAATCTGCGGTAGCCATGCTGGAATGGTGTGAGGGCATTCAGAGGAACTCCTGCAGTACATGACAGCAGGTCTGTGTTGAGAAGCTGGTCAGGTACTTAGAATTGGGCTTCCAGCTTGAAGGTCTGGTTGTCAACTATGCACAGTGTACCGTTACTCGAAGAAGCTGTGACTTGTTAGGAGACTAGTATTGTATCTAATATATAAAGAGAAGGAGGTGTGTTGTGTCTTGTATTCGGGCTATTGCATAATATGTCTGAGCAGATTAACATCTTGGTGTTCTAAAAGGTGTCAGTTGAGCCCTGAGCCGAGGTATTGGAGGATGGCCGATGGATGTTCCCCAACATACCAAGAGTAACTGGAACCTGTAGCCATGTAAACCGAGATGTACTTTTCCACCATGTAGTCCTGTGCCATCTGTCCTAAAGCATATACTGAGAAATCCACTTTATAACTAGGCCCTAACTTTCAGTCCTCAAGCGGGCTGCCCAAGTGAGATTGGACCCAATCTGTTGTGTAAAAAAAACTAGGATGCCGCCCAGAACTCTGTCACGTGCAGAGTGACCAACGTGTGAGCACTACAGTCTTTGACCAGACTGGTGGTGTCCCCCGAGCCATTGGGCCAACCCCATAACTCAGACCAGCTGCAGATGTGTCATGAACTCTGGTTCCACAGTGAAACTGAAGACTGAACTTGTCTGTGGGGCAGAGTACTATACAATTGTGGAACACGGAAAACCTGTGCCCGACCAGCTTCATAAATACCAGACATGTGTGAGCTCACAGAGTTTGCTTCCATATCCTCTTGAAATATGAAGGGGGCTGAATCTTAAGAGGATGACTGCAGTCATCCTAGTTCCTCATATTTCGAATCCAACTCAGATCGCTGCCTTGTTCTGTATAGCATGTTAGGAAGATTTTCTACAAGTCCTCGGGCGAGGGCTTGAGAAGATCAACATACAGTATGTGCAGAGTTTCCCTTGAGATATTTTCGGTTCTATTTTCTCTGCAGTAAATGTGAGATAGGTCTTACGGACTGGATTGCAATTCAGATGCCATTTTTTATCCATGCAATTTAGAACATGCGTACCTTCATTTCACGTGTTTACAGTGCTTAACCAGTAACATGAGCAGGACTCCTTTTATTTTTGGTTCTTGTTTCCTAGAAGTTCACTGCAGTAACTTAGGAAATACCTGACTTATTTCCCAATGATGAACTTCCGATAAGTTGTGAGAGTTGGTGTTAGATAAAAATGTATTGCAGTCCAAGTATCACTATTTTGTTTGCACTGCATATTAATTAGATCTGATTTAAGGGGTTGTTACATATCTCAATTTGAGATTTAGGGCCTCATTACACGGAAGGCGGTAAGGGTTTACCGGTACCGTTAAGGGCACCGGTACCGGTAAACCCTTACTGCCTTACTACGAGGTCCCTTTGCGGGACCCGACCTTCACGGCTGGTGTAGACCAGCCGTTAAAGTTGGGACCCGCAAAGGGACCTTGTTGCCAATTACGGTACCGCAATTTGCGGTACCGTAATTAGCTCCTTACCCATTGCCATTGAGCCCTATGGGGCAAAAATGGGAATGGGGAAGGGCCATGGAGAAAGGGGGAATTACCGCCCCGCCAACCTTGGTTTGGGGTGGTAATTCCCCTTTTATCCATGGTGGTACCGGCATGGTACCGGCGGAAACCATGGTGCTAACAGCACCATGGTTTACCGCCTTCC
This sequence comes from Ambystoma mexicanum, assembly GCF_040938575.1. Classification (NCBI taxonomy): domain Eukaryota; kingdom Metazoa; phylum Chordata; class Amphibia; order Caudata; family Ambystomatidae; genus Ambystoma; species Ambystoma mexicanum. The sequence continues at coordinate 142,828,383 of NC_090938.1, forward strand.
GTTTAATGAGGCCCTTAGTGTGAGAAAAAATAACAATGAATTTCATAATTTTTGCTTTGAAGAAAACTCATCAAGGCCATGCAATGCTCAACCTTTCATAATCCAATGGGTAAATGACTTGATGTTACTACTTTGTAATAATTTGGGCGCATAGCTGTTCTAATTGTCCTCAATTCTTTCACAGATTTTGCTGAGTGTTCATAGTCCATGTAGATTCTGTTTTCAGCTTTAAGAGTAAAAGACAACAATATTTACTGACTTGATATTTAATTGGTATGATTTGGGGAGTGAGGACACTTAATATATGGTGGTCCTATATCTTTTCATTGTCTATCTTTGAAGACTTGACTGTTTTCTGTAACTGTACAATAAAGTATCTTCTTTCTAACATACATCAAAAGGTGATTAGTAACATGTCATATTGTTTTACTGCCCTTTAGGATAGATTTCTTTTTGCAACTTTTCCTTCATCAACATCAACCTTTTACTATTGTCAGATTCCGGTTCTGACTGAGGCAAGTAACACCTTTTGCTTGACCTTTCTGGCTTAGCTCATCAGTTGAGGGGGTTACTGGCCGGTCCCCAAAGCTACCAGTGCGGGGAGACCTTCTCCCATTGCAAGAGGACTTGTTTTTAAGCTACAAACATCACCTTCCATTGAAGTGAGGGAAGTGTACTTTGTATCCTGTGACAAATCCAGGGAATGCATCCCCTCATCCCAAGGGGGAGCTACCCCCTTTGGGGCTAGGGAGGGGAGCCTTCCTAGCTTAACACCCAGGGGGCCAGGACAAACAGGGTCCCACTGTTGGTGACACCACCCCATTAGAGAACAAGAAATCCCGAAAAGGGGTGATGTGTTACCCTGCCTTGAGTGAAGAAAGTTGATATCTTTGTTGGTCATATGGGGATTGCAAGAGACAACTGTGTAAATAACCCTAGAGAAGTGGTTAGTTTCTGACCCTTTACTCTTGCCATCCTTGCATGAAGCGCAGGACCAATGGATTGTGTGAGCTAATTGCGAGGAACATAAAGTTTGCGTGAGACTGACGAAGTAGAGAGCCGCATTGACTGACGATAGAGACACAAGCCTGCAGCACCACACACAGCATGGAGAGTGGAGGAGCGAGAAAGCGCAGAGCCGCTGCCTGCATCAAGGCCGGAGCTGAAGTAGCTTGGGCCTGCTGACCGGAATAGAGATGCAACCACATGAAGTGGTTGGCCGGTACCGACTGGACTGGCACCTGCTGGAACTAACGCTGAAGTCCTGCCAAGCCCCGAGGGGAAGAAACGACCCAAGCGAATAGACAACAGAATTTCAGGCCAAATTGTGTTTTTGTATAGTTCCTGTATAATCTGTTTTATTTGAGAGCTCTGTGTGTGTAATTGTACCATTACACCTCCCAAACAATTCCTGAAGTCTAAGCCTCAGTACTCTACCACCTACCTGACCATGTTTGGCTAGACCCAAGTGTTGGGGCTGGTTCTGAAAATCCATCTGAACAATTAGTTAGTGACCATGTCAAACTCGTACCATAGGACTTTTTGGGGAGTAGGAGGTCACACCCTGTGAGCAAAATGTATTAAAGATTCAACATTGTGAACATACGTACCTTCCACTGCACTAAAGCCAACTGTTTCCAATCTCTTTGGTGCAAACTATGTAACAGGAGAGAGAGTGAAGCATATTCTGCCTGCATGATGCCATACCTTCAGGCCAGTGCCGTCTAGGCGCACTGCCACATGCTCATCACTCTTCCCCAGGTCCTGCAGTTGGTAGATTTCTTTGAACTGCTCCAGACTGCGGTAAAGATCCAGGCAGAAGATGTTTAGCCATAGAAGGCTGGTGGGGTCCACTGTGAGGGTCAGGCCGTTTAGTTGCATGTAAAGATTGGGGCTGGGCACTGCAAGGCAGGAGAAAGTATAAGCATACTCTGGCGAGAGACATGCAAACAAGGATAGAAAAAGCAGAAATAAAGTGAAGCAGTTTCAGTGAAGGGACAGTGCAGGCAGTACGAGTGATGCATAGGGGAGGGGGCAAAATGAAAGAATGGGGTGGGACAGGATGTGGAGGTGGGAGTGTGGGGTAGAAGTAGGATAGTGAAAAGTGTGAATGCGAGACAGCAGAGAGAGATAGACACACACCGAGGAGGCAAGGCGCACATGACAGAGGGCTGGGAAAGGAGGACGAAGAGAGGACGGGAGGAGGTGGAGGGAGAATGGAAAGTGGCGAGACAAAGCGGAAAAAAGGGATGAAAGAATGGGGCTGAAAGGAGAATGTGAGAGGTCAAGAATAGAGGTGAAACGCGGCATGGAAGGGGGAGAACCGGCAAGACAGGGAGTAGAGAAGAGGGAAGCAACAGAGGGGGGGAATGAACCAGAGCTAAAGACAAGGGAGAGAAATCAGAGCAGGAATGAGTGGGGGGACAAGGGAGAAAGAAAAGCAGAGGGGGGTGGCGAGTGGAAGAGTCTAGAAAATGGTGGAAAGCGGAGCTGGAAAAAAGTGAATGAGGCAGAATTAGAAAAGGCAGTGAGCAGAAAGAAGGAAAGAGAAAACAGTGAGGAGGTGTTCAAGGATGTTAGGGTCGCTTTTCTGAAGTCCAACTAAGGGTTTAGTAAAACCATACAACTGAGACAGTACAAGACTCCACTCTTAGTATAAGGCTGTACCACCCGAGTAAAGGGTAGCGTAGACAGAGCAGCTAGGCTTATCTTAGGAGGGAGAGGGCTGTAGGAAGGTACAAACAACATGTAGTATACCAAGGGTTCAACAGAAACACTTGCAACCAAAAGTATTGTACAAAATAAAGGTTTATTATAAATATAATTAGGCCAAGTTAAGTCTTGGGGTAAGTACTTTGTCAGAGTCATAAACATATTATAAAAACACAACACAATGCTTGAAGGTACACAGACCAAAGCTAAAACCATCTTCTTAATGCCAAACAGTAATTCTAGGAAAGTCAGACCTTATCATACACATTAAGTATAGGCCAAACCTATTCATGGGTAGTAAAACCAGAAGTTACTTGTAGATTACTTTACAGTAAGTCAAGGGTAGTACAGCGGGTCAGTAATGAGTGACAGTTAAGGAATCGCATAATCAACCAACCCGCTTACCCGGATACTTTTCTGATAGTGGAACACAGATTCAAGGAACAGCATTTACCAAGAACAATTATTCAGGATAACACAGTTATAATAGTTGAGTAAGACCTTTTGGTGTAATATACAATTACAGATTGCACCAGGCAGACCAAGGTCAGCTACACCCAAAGAAGACTAAGAATGGCACACAGCTATTCTAGGCAGGTAAAACCTAATGTTGTAATATTCTATTAAAGTTGCTTTTCAGATCAGTGGAACACAAAAATTGAGGTACGCAATAACTTTCTAACTTATTTTAGAAGGGCTCACAATTATTCAAGTTAAGTAAAACCCATATACCTTTTAAAGGAGCTATCAGCAACTTAAAAGGTAAGTATAATCTAAGGCAGACTTATTCTAGAGAGGGTAAGAGAAAGTCAGGGAAGCAAGATCCAGTTGGGAAACGTATAGACCTATTCTCTGAAAGAAATAGTTCCAACAGCATTACCTTAGGGAAAGAGGCACAACCAATTCCCCAGGGGGTAATTTAAGCTTATATATGCACTTTTCAGAATGGCACAACACACATTCAAGGTAAATAAGAACTTTTGTAACTGCTCACTCTCAGTTACAGTGCCAACTAACTTTCACAATAAGTACACTTTTTAAACACTTGTTATGCTTTTCAAGACACTCCTTTACTTATCCAGTACTTCCCTAAGCTAGTGCATGAGTTCACTCAAGAGGCGGAAGACGGATGCTAGTCGTCTAGGAGCTAGCTGTAGGCAGCGTGAGATAGGGTTCAGTTGCAGAAAAGTCAGAGTTCCTGTGGAAGACTGTTCAAACAAGTAAGTAGTTCACTTTAGAGTTAGTTAGGGTCCAGGGACCTCTGAGAAAACACCCTAGGAGGATTCCAGCAGAGGGCCTGGGCCACCTGGATGAGAGGACTCCCAATCACTGGAAACACCCCAAAGCTACACAGGAATCACAAAGGCTTAAGGTAAGTAAATACCCCAGCTGTCTGGTGGGGTAACATTTCGGACTCGATTCACATCTCCGGAGGTCCAGCAGGATGCCAAAGTTTCAGCTTGATTTGGAAAACAGAAGACTGCACTTCACACTGGCTCGAGGTCCCAGGGTATTGGGGTGTTGCAGCCCAGCAAGGTCGCAGCACGTCATGCTAAAAATGCAGGTCTTCTTGAGTTTGGTGGATCTCGCCAGCCTATGGGTCGAGGTTGTCGCTTTCAGAGTCCCCAGGTCGCTTTGAAGGAACGGTAACAGCAGGCTCTCTGGTCGCTGGAAATAGTCTCAGCCGCTTTTTCATCATCTTCCTCTTCAAATTCAGGTCCAGTGGTCGACTACCTCTTCAGCTTCCTGGACCGGACTTTCAAACTTGGGGGGTTGGCAGTTCTTTTAGGACAGCCAACCTCCCAGTTTGAACTGGATTCTCCCAGGCAAGGTGGAAGACAAAAGGCTGTATAGTTTTGGATTCCTCCCTCGCTTCCTGTCTACACAGACACTCTGGAGCATGGACGGGCTTGACCGAGATCTCCCGTCAAAGATAAAATTGACCTAAGGATTTTCCCACCCTGGAGGACATGGGAAGAGCCAAAAAAGGACAAGCAACACTAAAATGGTAAAAAAGACGACGCAGGCATTTTGGTAAAATGGGCTCCCATGGGTGCCGTTACCTCAGCTGTGTAAACAGCCCACGGTAAAGGTGCACTGAATTTGTAAAAAGGTTCACTGCCACCAGCCATTAAAGGTAAGCTTGTCCCTGTAACAGAATCGTTAGTGTCAGCGAGAAAGGGGATCCTCAGCACTACACAAGGTAGGGGGGGGCGTGTTCTGGTTTTCCCCGAACAAAATGTAGAAGGGATACAAATATCCTTTCTAGCCTTGGGAACTGTAGTTCTGACAAGGTTAGCCAGAGAAAGTAAAAGGGGAGCCCACAGGGCAACCCTGGAACAATAAAAAGGTATATACCAAAGGTTGTCAAAGGGAATACAATTAAAAGGACACTATGGAGAGTCTTCAAAATGACACCCATAAAAAGAGTAAAAGGATCTGTGAGTGTGGAAAAAGGTTCACACTCACTGAGGTATAGGGAAAAATAATCCTCCAGTAAAGCAAAAGGTTCTGGGGTTCTCACAAGTGAGGTATATTTAGCACTACGGTTAAAATCTTAAACAGTACAGCCGATCGCAGCCACGCTTAAAGCATTGGATTACTTGGTGGCTAGAATAGGCCTAGATCAATGGTACTCTCCAGACATGGCTATTTATCACGTTTGGGGCATCCCACTCACCCAGGAGGAAACGTTTTGTTAACACTTTAGGAAACTCCTCATACTCATGATGGGGATCTAGTGGTGGAGGGTAGATTCATAACCTGGGACGAACTTAAAGTGAGAGGGGCGTGGACACCTATAACAATGTTCCTCTAATATAGACGACTTAGGTAAACGATGCACTCCAAATGGCCAACCTTCCCAATAGCCCCGACCATCTCTCTGGTCTTAACGTACATCGCCGTCCCGCAACATAAAAGTAAATTGATCTCCACGATATATAAAATAGTACGCACTAACACGCCCTCTCACCCCGGGAGCCAATATAGGAATAGGTGGGAGGAAAGCCTGGGCTTCATATTATCAGAGGCTCAATGGGACACGGTGTGCGCGCAAACTAAGCAAATATCTATGAATAACAGGTTGCGTTTGATACACTAAGTATATACACCAAATGTATTACTCTCCAGCTCGCCTAAACAACTTTTACCCGGACAGGTCCCCCAGCTATAAGCACTGCGGGCAGTCACCAGCAGATTTTTACCACGTGGCTTGGGTGTGTTCCCCAGTGCAGACACTATGGAATAGGATTAAGCAGATGATGGCTACTACACTAAACGCACCAATCTCTCACTCTCCGGCAGTGTGGTTGTTAGCCCTGGTAGAATCTGGATCCAGAAGTGAGAAGAGTCATGGGCATGGCCTCGATAATAACAAGATCGTTAATTGCTAAAACTTTGGGTGCGAAAAGAACTCCTGCCTTCCCTGAATGGATCTCCTCAATGTCCAGATGTGAGAAGCGTGAAGCAGTCAAACACTACCTCCAACTGGCAGACCTTCGGACTACTGGGCCATGTTCAGGCATTATGTGGCGGAGCAGGAAGGGCCGCTGGATTGCCCAAGTGCCGTCCATGAGACTTAAGAGGGAAACTAATAACTTCCAGATTTTCGGTTAAAACTTTGTTCAATATAATGGGCGGGTTGATTGGACAGCATGTCGGAATGGATGAAAGGGGTTGTGCTGCTGATGAGCCGAAATATTTTTTTTCTCTTTTTTTGGACCTGGGAAACAAATAACTAATTGTAAACTGAGAAGTGAATCGATCTGGGATGTATTTTTCCTCCTTGCAAGTGTCTAACTGTGGTAACCATTTGTGCAACTTGGGTTAGGGATAGGGTGGCCGGGAAGGGGTTAGGGGGATCAGGTTGTTGTTTGGTGTTCTTGTTAGATGTCATTGATATAAATGGTAATTAAAAATGACTGTTTAAAAAAAAAAAAGAAATCTTAACTAACAAAGGACTGGGCCGAGACAGGAGGCAACAGGCCAAGACCCAGTGGCGGCTCATCCATAATGGGCGACGGGGCATTAACCCACCCCATTATGAACAAGCCACCACTGAGCACTCTCGGGTGCTTGTTGCTGCTGAGGTAGTGCTTCCTGGGCTGCTAGAACTGCCAAAGGGAAACGGTTTATCTTTGACATTTCATATCACAGCGCGCATGCGCAAATGTCCATGCAAGGCCAGGGAAGTTTTGTTTCCCAAGCCTTGCATGACCCATTGGGGATGCTGCCTGTGGTGCTGCAGCTATGAAAGTGCAAAGAGGCGCTACTGCGCATCTCTGCACATTCAGAGTTGTTAAGGAGTTTCACACAAGTTGCTGTCTGTGACAGAACTTGGCAAAAACCCACATTCGGTGACAGGGTTGTACCCCTTCCTGAACTACCAAAAGGTTTGGTAGCCAGGGCTGAGCAGCTAGGCTTAGTCTAGGGGGGCGAAGGGCTGTAGTGAGGCAGACAGTACTTCAAACATACAATCAGTTCAACGAAACACTAACAGTTATGTAAGAAAATAGTCATTTATTTCATATACACTAAGGCTATAGAAGAACAAGTTACTTACCAACTGTAATGTTCTTTCAACTGTATGTTCCTCCCACGTATTCCTTATCTTTGATTGATCCATTTCCAGCTTGCTGGCCTCAATCTTTTTTTCAGTAGAGGGCACTGCGCGTCGATGTCCCTTGGAGGCCTCCGTATCGACGTCAGTGTCATCATAGGTATAAATAGTCACACGCAGCGTATGTTGCTCAGTTCTGTTTAGTGTTTTGTACAGGATGAAATGGTTACTACCTTTGAGGGAGCGCAGGCTGCACCTACAAGGGAGATTTTACTGAAGGGAAGGATGGGAGGGGCGATAAGGAATAAGTGGAAGGAACATCCAGTCGAAAGAATGTTACAGTTGGCAAGTAACTTCTTCTTCGAATGGATTGTGTCCTCCCACATATTCCTTATCTTTCATAGACTCCCAAAGCAGTAATGTGTACAGGAGGCGGAAGTAAAAATTAGTATGGTTTAAGTGTACAGAGTGCAATACAGCTTTTTGAAATTTTGTTTCTTGGCTAGTGGAGGAATCTAGACTATAGAATCTGGTAAAGGTATGTGCAGACGACCATGTGGCAGCTGCACAGATGTCTTTTATTGGAACTCCCCTCTGGAGAGCTGACGAAGCTGCGATACCCCTGGTTGAATGAGCCCTCAAATGCTGAGGGGGGGGGGGTTCTTTCCCTGCCAATATATAGCATTCTAGGATAGTTAGAATTATCCATCTTGAGATGGTTTGTTTGGGGATGGCTAGGCCTAGTTTACGTCCTGCATAGCCCACAAACAATTGGTCTGCTTGTCTAAGTCTTGCAAGTCTGCTGATGTAGAAACTCAAAGCACGCTTTGGCTCAAGTCTGTGCAACCTTTCTTACCCTTTCCCCGGATGAGGAGGGTAAAATGAAGGGAATGTTATCTTCTGCATAATATGAAATTCTAACACCTTTGGGAGGAAATTTGGCTTCACCTGAATAACTACTTCATCCTTGTGGGAGATAGTATGTGGAGATTTGAGAGATAAAGCTTGTTGTTTGCTCACTCTTCTGGCAGAAGTTACAGCCACTAGGAAAACAGTTTTGAGAGTGATACATCTTAATGGGCAGCAATGGAGGGGTTCAAAAGGGAGTGCCCATTAGACATTTTAGAACTAGATTTAAGTCCTACAGGGGAACTTGAAAAGGAGTTGGAGGGTAGACATTGGTCAACCCTTTCATAAATTGAATGACTAACAGCATCTTAAAATATGAGGGTTCCTCAGCTGTGTGTTTTGAAAATTGATAGTGCGGCGATGTAACCCTTAATTGCCTTAAAAAAGCTTTCTGGTCGGAAGCAACACCTCCATTACGTCATCCAGGAGGTCCCAATCTTTGTATCTCAACCTTTCAGAAACCATGCGTGTAGGTTGAAAGTTCTGATATCCAGATGGAGAACCTGACCCTCCTCTCGTGAGTGAAGATCCTCTCTTTGTGGAAGACGAATCGGAGGACAGATGGATATATCTAGATCTGGCTTCATGTTCTCCTGGCCCAGTCCGGGGCAATTAGGATTATGGTTTTCCGGAATCTTCGCAACCTCCTTATTAAAGCAGGAATGACAGGGACTGGAGGAAACGCATATAGAAGTGGAAACTCCCAGTCCACCACAAACACATCTCCTAGAGCTCCTCTTGGGGGAAATTCCCTGGAGCAGTACTGTTTGCATTTCCCGTTGAGACTTGTTGCGAACATATCCACCTGAGGGGTTCCCCAAAAGGGAGAAGATCTTTTGAAGGACTTCCTGAGCTAGTTCTCACTCGTGGGAGACTGGTCTGCCTGCTTAGAGCGTCCGCCGCCGTGTTCTCTCCGGCTAGGTGAATTGCTGATAGAGATTCCTTTTCAAATTGGCCAGAACCAGAGCTGCATTGCTTCTCTGTAAAGCGGCAGTGACCCTGCGCCTCCTCTTTTGTTGAGGTAGTGCATGGCCACTGTGTTGTCCATCATTATCAGAAATTCTTTTCCCTGTACTGATGGCAGGAAAGTTTTCAGTGCTAGCCTGATTGCTCTCAGCTCCAATAGGTTGATGTGTAGTTAAGACCGCTGATGGTGAAATCGTTGGCATGGGCTCCCCACCCCGTGAGTGAGGCGTCCGTCACCCCTGTTATCTCTGGCCATGGTTGCCAAAACGGTTCTCCTTTCAAGATGTTCTCCCGACAGGCCCACCACTGAAGGTCCTGTGCGACTCTGTTCGGAATTTGTAGGAGATTTGACATCTTTCCTGAGAATTGCGACCATTGGATCCTTAGAGCCCACTGGAGAGACCTCATTTCCAGGCGAGCCTCTGGCACTAGAAAAATGCAGGATGCCATGAGGCCCGAGCAACCTAAAAAATAAAAATTAAAAAAACAAGGTCGGCAGATGCTGGTCATTCTGAAATTTGGTCACCATCTGTAGAATCTTCTGAGCCCTCACCTCTGGTGGCGAGGCTCCCTCCCCCCCCAAGGATGTGTTCAGGACTGCTCCAATAAACTGGAGTTTCTGTGATGTATCATATGGGACTTCTTGAAGTTGAGGGAGAAGCCCAGTTTGTGGAGGAAGTGGCAAACATAATCCAGATGATCGAGCTTGTTCCGGGGACACTGCTCTGTTCAACCAGTCGTCCAGGTAGGGGTGGATATGAAGGTTCTACGTTATTTCGCTGCGGTATTACCCACCCAAGCCCCCCCTTTTTTTATTCCCTTACACCCACAACCATATATTTGTTTTCATATTTTTTTTAAAAAAAATTATGAAATAAAAACGGCGATGAAAAAACGCGATGAAAAATACCGCAGTGAAATGCGTGTATACCAGATATGAATCCCTCCCCTACTGAGAATTGCTGCCACAACCGCCATTAGCTTGGTGAAAACCCTCAGGGTGGATTTAAGACCAAATGGCAGAACCCGAAATTGATAGCGAGAGCTGACAATGGCGAACCTTAGGTACTTTCTGTGCTCAAGATGGATTGGCACATGAAAGTAAGCATCCTGAAGGTCCAGAGATACCAACCAATCCTGGAGCTGGAGTGCCTGAAGGATCTGAGAAAGGGTTACCATCTTAAAATTGTCTTTCCTGGGGAATTTGTTCAATTCTCATAAGTCCAAGATAGGTCTCATACCTCCATCCTTTTTCGGAATTAGGAAATATGGGGAGTACCAACCCTTGTTCCTCTCCGCTGCAGGTAAAGGTTCTATAGCACCTTTCTCTAGCAGGTCCAAAATCTCCTGCATAAGGAGAGGTTCTGGAAACATCAAAGAGTTGTTCTCCGGTGGATGGTGGATAACTGAGGAGTGTGTAGGAAAGGCAGGCAGTAACCTTGGCCAACTGTCTCCAATGCCCAAGCATCTGAAGTAATAGCCTGCCATACTGTCAGATGTTGAGTTAACCTGCCTCCTACTGGTGTCTTGTGTAGTAAGACCTCAGAGGGGTTTTGGGGCAGCTGAAGCAAATGCTGAAGGCAAGGGAGCACCTGCGAATGCGGACTTGGTACCTTTGCCCCATCCACCAGGGGGGAATCGTCTCTGGCCTCTTTAAGCTGGTTGTCCTCTGCCTTTTTCCGAAAGCGGAGTAAAAGTGAAAGGACCTATCCCTCTGGGGTGTACCCGTGGGTCAGTTTGGAGTTTGTCGAATTGCAGCTCCAAGGGATTTTTCCGCTGCTCTGGAAGTTTGCAACTTCTCCAAATTGTCATCAGCTTTTTTACCAAATGGATGGGTGCCATCAAAGGGCATATTCAGAAGTCTGGATTGCACATCAGGAGCAAAGCCAGATTTCCGCAACCACGCAAATCTGCAGATTGTAGCACTCACCGCCATGGCTCTGCTGATGCCGTCAACAGAGTTGAGACCGGTTTGGAGGGACTCCCACATCGCATCCCTCCCGTCCTTGATAATGCTCAAGAAACCGTCTCTCTCCTCTTCTTCGGGGAGGAGGTCAGCTGCCAATGAAGCACACTCCGAAAGGGTGTGGCTGAATGAATCTTGCCAGCGTGCATGTGGCGTTAGCAGACTTAAGAGCCATGCTGCATGCCAAAAAGACATTCTTGGCCATGGTGTCAAATTCTTTGTCGTCACAATCCTGCAGGATTGTGGGGCATGCTGATGGTCTGCCTGATAAAGTTGCAGCTTGGACTACTAGGCTCTCTGGAGTCGGGTGTTTAGATAAATAAGGAGGGTCTGTAGCCGATGTCCTATATCTTGCAGAGTTTTTTACTGACTGCAGGAATTACTTTCGGAGTCTCCCAATTTGTGGACAATTTTCTGCAAGGCTTTATGGAAGGGAACTATAGGGTCTTCTTGAGGTCCCTTATCTAAAATGTCTGTTAGGTCATCTTGGTCAAAAGCGGGTGTGGGTCTCGTCCACCCCATATACTCCATTACCCTGTTCATAAGTAACCTATAATTTCCTTCTGCATGGTCACCAGGCTCCGGTTTACTGAAGTCTACCCCTGGAGAGGTATCAATACCACTGGCCTCCTGTAAGGACTCTTGCAGATCCTTTAGCCTGACATTTTCTGGTACAAATTCCTCTGGTAGAGGAGGTCTTATAGGTTCTAAACCAAAAGGCCTTTCTGAATCGGAGTCGTCCCCCTCTTCATGTATGGAAGATAAAGACCTGAAATAATCAGAGCGTGGAAGAGGTGTGAAGCTTCTCAAGTGATGAGGGCTATATTAGTCACCACTGGCTGAGAAAAACTCAAAAATCATCGAGGTAGACACCATAGGTCTCGATGTAATCGTGAAAGGCGTCTATGTACTCGAGACTGACCTCGATGTCGAGGGATTCAGGATTTTTCTTTGATGTCTCCGATAGGGTCGACCCCGGTCTCAACGTTCTTGAAGGAGACTTCGATGCCTCAGGTGTGAACGCGTTGAAGGAGTGGGCGCATGAGGCGTCGGTAACTTCTCCTTCGACGAAGTCGTCGATGACGCAGTTTTGGACTTCGAAGGTAAGGTCGACGTCTTATGCGTCGAAGAGGCTTTTTCTCTACTCAAGGGTTCATGACGCTCAAGGAGTAGGTTTTGCCGAGGTAGACTACTCATGGCTTTCATTTTTATCGGGTTTTTTACCTCGGGTATCACCTCTAGGTATCTCCGAGGGGGGCAAGGCCGCGTTCCCTCTCGAAGACCCTTAACATTTTTAAAGGAAATTCCTCCCACTAAGCCGGGCAGCTGTACTTAGTGGGGCTAGCAACTTTTTCTGCGGAACTGGAGGATGAAGATGAGGGCGACCTATGGCGCCTCTTATTGTGTCTCGACGCGGATAAGTGATGTGATCCACTCAGAGTCCTCGAACGCGAGTGCTTTCTTTTTCGACGAGGAGAGGACGGTCTCGACTCGTCAGAGGTCAGTTTTGAAGGGCTAACAGATTTAATGGTCTTACCTCTCTCCTGCTTCCCCCTGCGCTCCATCAAGGCTTTCGCTGTCATAGAAAGACATTCTTCACACTCTGAACACGGGTCGACGTTTTTTGATTCACTGAGGAACCGAGCATTATGTCTCCGAGGCTTACGAAGCGCGGAAAGATGGAACCGAGCAACGGATGCTGCGCGCAACTATTTATACCTAGGAGGACGTAGACGTCGATACCGAGGCCTACGAGGGACATCGAAGCGCAGCGCCCTATACTGAAAAAAACATTCCGAGGCCAGCAAGCTAGAAATGGATACATCAAAGATAAGGAATACGTGGGAGGACACAATCCATTCGAAATAAGTAACTTAAGTACTATTCCCACAGGATTATCACAGCAGAAGAAAAGGTGGCATTTTAAATCAATATAAAGTAACACAAAAGTAAGAGCAACTACTGAAACAACTAAGCAACCTTTATAGCAGCTCTTGCAATTTCAATTAACCCCTGCTTAGCCAATCTTTAAAAGTCCAACCCCTATACTAAGTCGGTCTCAGTCAAAAAAAAGTTTTTTTGTAAAAAAAGGTACAGCCACCATTTTAGGCAAATGGTGACCCCCCTTGATCCCCTACTGCAGCTGCAAAGACAGCCTGAGGTAGAAGTTCACAAAAGGTTGTGCAAAAATGTACACTGCCACCAGCCTGTCAGATGAAAATGTAACAGTAACTAAACTGTACTGCAATAGTGAGAAAAAGGAGACAATGTTTACTCTCAGCACTCCACATGAGGTGGGGTGTGCTGATCTCATTGTCCCCCCCCCCACCCTGATAACAGTAGTTAACCAAGGTAAAATAAAAAGGAAAGTTCAAGGAGCTTCCAGCAACACTGCAACAGAAAGTGCTGTGTGCTGCAATAGTAAAATGTAAATGTTAGAAAAGATGGGAGTAAAGCATAACTACATTAGAAAGTACCAAAAAGAGATACAAATGGTTCCCAAGTGCAGAGTAAAAGAATGAGAGTGCGGAAAAAGGTTCCCACTAACTCAGGAAAATAAGATAAAAGTCCAGCAAAAAGTGCTGGGAGACTCATGGGTGGAGAGAATTTCAATCAAATAGGAAATCTACTCTAACAAGAGCTGTTTGGGCATACTTCAGGGGATGCTCAGACTCCTGCAAGCATGTGCAGGAAATAGAAAGCGCTCCCCACTTCCTGTACATGCAATGCAGGAGCCCAAGCATCTTGGGATCTGGTAGAGTGGATTCTGGACCAGAGCAGTTAAGAAAAAATAAATGTATGCTTGGATGCGTGAATGAAAGAGTGAATGTGAGCAAATGTGTATGGGTGCGTGCGTGATGTGTACCCCTGCATCCCCAAATCCTCTGTGGGAAAGGGTGGTAAATCCGATGCCTATAGTGCTCACCGTGCTGGTGAGCGGTCCTCTGTGATTCATCACAAAATCAAAGGTGCACTCACCATGTTGGTGGAGAGGCTCGCTCAGAGCGGGCCTATGATTTGAGAATGTGGAGAAGGAGGTGCATTATTATTATTTTTTTTTTAATGAGCATCAATGGTAAAGCAAATATTTTTCAAAATTCGGCAGCTGCCTCTGCCAAGACAACAGGTCCTAGAGAAGTGGAAAAGTAGTAAACCAATGAAGAGTCTACAAAAGGGATCCAATGTTTTTTAAAGAGCCTGGTGACTGACACGCATACTGATGATCGTAGGACACCAGACAAGGTGATGCCAAGTAGTACAGAAGTACAGTTGGAACATCTTGTCGTATGACAATTATTCTAAATAAGCTTAAGAGACATTTTCCAACAAAAAGGCACCATTTTTGGGAGACATTGAAGGACAGACCCACTGTGCTAAGAAAAGCTTGACCAAGCTGTGTGTGCTTTACAGATCTCAATCTGTGGCCCACAGTGAAGACTAATCTCTTATTTTTTATTGGCCACCATAAAATACCTTGACCTTTGGCTTCGATTTGTTGGTTGAACCCCTGGCTAGGACCAGGTGAAGAGAGACAAAAAGAGACACATGGAGAGAGAAAGCCAAAGTAACCAGGGCTGAAAAATGACAGTGATGAGAATGCAACATTACTTCCCACCCTACCTGCGACTCCGTGATCTGCTCCCCACTGTCCTTCCAGCCATGCTGCCAAATACCCACCCTCTCCCGTTAGCTCCCCACTTCTTTTTTCTCTCCTTCTCTCTGATTGTAAAATGCTCTGTTGCTTCCCGAAGCTAGGTCCGCGCTTAATATCCCGATAATAATAATAATAATAATAATAATAATAATAATAATAATGTGGGGGGCATGGCTAACCGCCACATAGAGAGGATGCAACTTCGTCGAGCTTCGCTAGATGTGCCACTTATAAGCTGTTTTCTACGGCTCTGAAACATTAAACAGACCCTGCGAAGCACCACGATTGCTGCGGACGCCTGCATGAAGCTCCAGGACCCTCCACACACGAGGGTGTAAGCCCGAAAGACTTGTTTTTGCCGCCCGCGGATAACCACTCAGCAAGGAGCCAAGAGTGCGGCTCTCACACACTGAGCCCGGGGAGCTCAGCGCCAGCCCAACAGACCGCGAAACTACAAACCCGCACAACCGCTCGTGAGAGGAAGAGGAAAAGCGATTTGGTGGCACAACTGCCGAACGGGGCATCGGCGGCGTTGCATGGGCCACCGAGACACCCGAGGGACCATGCACGATAGGCTCGACATAGGCCTCCGCACCTCGAAGCCGCAAGCCTCACCCAAGGCCACAAAGGAAAGCGCACATCGCCGAAACAGCCCTCAGCGCCCCAAGCCCACAGACATAGCCGGAACCAGGGGAATGTCGCGCTTGGACAAATAGACGGCGAAGGGGGCTAGGTCCAACCAGCGCCAGACCACCATAGACGCTTTCACGGCCAACGGACTCCCCAACCCCGAGGCCTCAGACACGGCATCTGTTGAGACGGAAACCGGCCCCGCTGTAGTGGTGGCCGAACCCAGCAACACCAAACTACTGGAGGCCATTAAGACATTCCAAGCAACAATGGTGAACAAAATCGACGCCGTGGCCACAGATCTGGGCCTCCTACGTCAGGATGTCCGCTCCTTGGCTGGCAGAACCGAAGCGCTGGAGACCCAGGTACGCGAAAATACGGAAGCAAAAACCCAACTCCTACATGACGTAGATGGCCTCCAGCAGAGAGTCAAGAACTTGGAGGACAGAGTGGAGGAGGCAGAAGGGAGGGCTTGCCGCAACAACATCCGGCTTCTCGGCCTGCCGGAGGGCATTGAAGGCCCGGATCCCACGAACTACGTGGAGAACCTCCTGCTGCAGGAGATTGGCGCGGAAAAGCTGTCGCAAGGCTTCTCCATAGAGAGGGCTCGTAGGTCACTTGCTAAGAAACCACCACCAGGCGGTCCACCTAGGCCTATGATAGCAAAAGTACTGAATTACAGGGACCGAGAGGTCATTTTGGCGTATTCACGATCAGGTGGCCAGATCAAGAGGGACTCTGCCAAGAATGCGATTTATCCCGATTACACCTTCCAAGTACAGAGGAGCAGAGCTCAGTTCATACATACGAAATCCAGATTGAAAGCAGCAGGATTGCGATACATGCTTCTATACCCCTCAAGGCTAAAAGTGATACACAACAACAGGGCCCTCCTGTTTGACACCCCAGGCCAGGCACGGGACTGGATCGACGGACAGCAACTACCCGACATCGAAGACAAAAGGCGGAAGCCGTATCGAACCGCCTTCCAAAAACCGCAGGAGAACTTTTCTTAATACAACTGCGTATCAGCAGAAGGACCTAGCCTATTAAACGGCTGATATGATCCTACTATGCGGAAAGCCGAAGCAAGAGCTGCCCCAACCCCCAGGAGTTTCTTTTTCAGGGTACGTTTACCCACATGTAGGGCACCCGAAGACCATGCCTGGTCCTAAGGAGAGGAAACGGGACAGTCATAACGAGGGTCACCTCGCTGGACCAGTTCTATGTTTGGGAAGTTTATTAAATTGGAGGGAGAAACAGAGAGTTAGCACCCACGTTGGGAAATTTGAACAAAAAACACTGAGACCTCAGGATAACTTCACGACAGATACATCATTAACAGGACCTCGACCGAGGCCGAGGAGGAGCAACGGACACCACGGCGCCTATGGCTGAAAAAATAAAAGTAATGACGTGGAACGTCAGAGGCATGAACAGCTTTGTGACTGAGCCCTTATGTAAATTGCACTATGATTTGAGGGGGGGGGGGGGCAGACCATAACTGCACCCTAGATCCCCTCAAAGACAGGTCTGATACCAAACACTCCCGCCCACCCCCCCACCCAAAATATTGTCTAAGTTAATAAGCCAGCTGTCACTATGATCTGTGGAGGGAACAGGGCCCTAAGCGAAGAGAATTTTCCTTCTCCCCGCCACAATGTCCACACTAGGCTGGACTATATTCTAGTCAGTCTGGGGCAGCAAGCCACGTTTAGCGACGCACAGTATTTGCAAAGGGTGTTGTCAGACCATTCCCCCATGTTGGCCACCTGGGAGGTATACCCGCCCAGACCCCCAATTCCCAAGTGGAGACTTCGGGCCGAAGCCCTGCTCAATGAGCCTTTAGCGAACACATAAAAGACAGTACCGATGAATACTGGCAAAACAACCTGGACAGTGTTGAATGTGTCGGTACCGCGTGGGAGGCATACAAGGTAGTCATGAGGGGAGAGAGGATAGCCGCGGTGGAGGCGCCCAGAGGTCCATCACTAATTCCCTGGTGGGCGTGGAAAGGGAGTTGGGGGAGCTGGAGAGTAGGACAGATTCGACTCCAGAACATCTACAGGGAATTACCAAACTGCAACAAACCTGCCTGTCGCACCGGGAAACCTTGGGAAAACTAAGTTATGCTAAGCACACTGAAAGAACGCACATGCTGGGAGATAAACCCGGTAAACTCTTAGCTTGGCTTTACAAGAGGGAAACCCCTAGGACTCCCATTTGCCACATACTCAGACCTGATGGCACCACAGCGCACACCCAGGCAGAGATTAACTCGGTCTTTTCCGAGTTCTATCCTGACCTATACTCAAAGACCCTGCCCCCCACTGACACCGAGATAAAGGATGTCCTGGACAACAGAGCTACCCAAAACAGATTCACAAATGGCTGAAGCCCTAGACGACCCAATCACCCCCGACAAGGTGAAAGTAATAATTAGATCCTTACCATCTGGGAAAGCACCGGGCATGGATGGCCTACCCGGGGAATTCTATAAGTCATATGAGGAGACCCTTGCCCCACTGCTAGCACAGGTATACAACGAGGCTTACGAACGCGGTATCCTCCCTGACTCCATGAGAGAAGCCATAATAATCCCCTTGCTGAAGCCTGGAAAAGCTGGCACGGACTGTGGGTCATATAGACCACCATCTATGTTAAATGTAGATAACAAAATACTGACTGCACTCCTTGCTAACAGATTATGTAGAGCGATCCCCCGGTTGATTCACCAGGACCAAACTGGCTACGTGCCAGGGCACTCTATCACCGAAGACTTGCGCAGGTTACACCACATAATATACAGCACCGAGCGAGGACCTCAGAAATATGCTGTGGCGTCACCAGACGCCACCTAGGCCTTCGATTCGTTGAGATGGGAATGGTTATATGCACCATGGTTAGGATGGGGATCGAACCCGCCTTCCTTAAGTGCACCCAATTGGTCTACACCAATCCCACTGCCAAAGTGCGCACCAATAAGACATACTCTGAGAAATGGCCCCTCTACAGAGGCACACGGCAGGGTTGCCCACTGTCCCCTATGCTATATATTATTGCCGCGGAGCCTGTAGCTGCATATCTCCGGCAGGAGTATGGAGACGGCGGCATTGAACTTGACGGGGAGACACCGCGTCTCTATGTACGCAGACGACATGCTGCTGTACCTGCATAACCCGGAGCACCTCCTGCCCTACATTTTAGAGACTTTAGATGGTTTCCACAAACACACGGGCATTCAGATCAAAAAAGACAAGTCTTGTCTCTATCCCCTTGCTGCATTGTATAGAGAGGAGCACAGATCCCTGCCTCCTCTAGACCTTCAATGGCAGGTGACATCCTTTAGATACTTGGGTGTTCCAATACACCGTAACCCTAGCACCGAACACATTCTTAACACGGTTAGGGCTAAAGATGCCCTTGCAAAGTCCATGGATTTTTGGGGTAAGCTCCCACTCTCAGTCGCGGGGCGGGTCTCCTCAAAATGGTGGCACTCCCCCGTTTACTGCATTGCTTTTCCAACGTCCCCTACAACATCCCTCGCTCCTTTTTCAGAGGCCTAAACAAACTCTGTAGGGGATTCCTCTGGCAGGGAGGTAGGCACAGGGTGGCGCTGGACATTCTCCATAGACCCTATGAAAGGGGGGGATTGAAGGTCCCTAATTTTGAACTTTACTACTTGGCCAGCCAACTAAGGCATGTGACGCAATGGATGGCAGATGAAACCACTTCAGACACCCGACTTCTACAACCAGCTCTGCCTCGACTGTTACTCCGAGACTTACTATGGGCTGACAAGGGGGCTCTGAGACATTACCCATACCTGGTTAGACTTGGATCCCAGCTCTGGAAGCGGGCCTGTAAATCAGTGGGGGTGACAGACCCATATTCCCCGCAGATCCCCATTGCAGCAGTCATGGCTAAACTCTCATGGGGACACACGGAAACACGCACCCAGTGGGAACCCTATGGGGCGGCAGTATTAGGAGACCTCACTTACGGACAGGCGCTCATGACATTCACTGACCTCAGCGAGTCCACAGCCCTGCCCACAAGCCAGTTTCTGCTCCACAGAGCAGTGACACAGGCCATGAAGGACAGATGGCCGGAGGCCACCGACCAAGTCATGGAGAACGATATCATTGAGTCGATGCTGGACACTGCTGAGGGGGGCCACGCAACCTCCAGACTATACGAAGTCCTTCTGCAGGGCACAACCAAGAATGAACTTAAATGCAAAGAGAGGTGGGAGAGGGAATTGGGCGTTGAATATGAGGACAAAGCATGGGAGAGAATAGCTCACTACCATAAAAAAATCTCTAGAAATGCCTGTCTCCAACTCATCCAACTGTACATTACCAACAGGGCCTACCTTACACCTGCCGCCATATCGAGGTTCAAAGGAGCCACAACCCAGATATGCCGCAAATGCAATGAGCCGAGGGCGGGAATGACCCACATGTTCTGGGGCTGCCCGACGGTCCAGAGGTTCTGGGCCCAGGTGAAGGAGAGGGTAGCAAACACGGAGATTGAAGTGGAAATTCACAAACCAGCAGTCTGTATTTTGGGAAGCTATAAGTGAAACAGTAAGAATAAGCCCCTAAATAAACTGAAAGACTTGATATACATCACAGCGAAAAGACGCATAGCCATGGGATGGAAAAGCGCCGGAGGCCTTAGCGAGGCCCTTTGGTGGGGTGACCTCAAAAGATGGATAGCCGCTGAGACCGCAGCCTGGGAGACAGCGATTCAGGTACAGAGGCTGGACTCCAGTGATGAACTACTCCGTTGGGTGGCGTTAACAGTGCCATTGCTCCACCCAGCAGCTCAAGACAGCACCTCGGTCAGTACGGACAGTCCCGGCCCGACACAAGGTCCAGAAGAATAAGGTGGATGTACCCGAGGTCTCGGAGGGGGGGATTATGCATATTGCATTGACTAATCAACGATCCTTTGTTTGTCACTACTTGTTGAAAATCCAATAAAGATATTAAAAAAAAAACAATAATAATAACAGGACAGACAGACGGTAAGAAATGAGAAAGACAAACCGACAGGAAGGAAGGAGAAAGCGTTCGGGAGAATTTTCATTTCTTGTGCCAATTCCCCTCAACCTAAGATACCTGTGGCACTTTTGTTGGACATCTAGGATTGTTTTGCTTTAATGTGAGTGATTGGACTTTTCACTACTCGTCATTCTTTTTCTCTGAGATGGAACCCTATTTTTTCTGCTGCTTTATTCTTTTAATGGAGTCATTCTTTCCTCCATGTATTTCACTACAGCCATGTGTAATACATTATTGCAGCACACAGCACCCTATGTGAAGTTTTGCTGGGGAGTTTCTTGGGCTCCCCTTACTATTATTTATTACTTTTTACTTAGAACTACTGTTCAAGGTTGGTAAGGTACTTACCGTTCTTTTTTGGGGGATCACACCACACCACCTTATGTGGAGTGCTGAGGGGCTACATTGTAACTTCTTTCCCACTGCGCCTGTAACTTTTATAGTTACAGAGACAGACAAACCCAAACTGCTGGTGGCAGTGGATACCTTTTTACCATTTCTGTGTTTGGTACTCACAAGCTCTGTCCACAGCTGCAGTACAGCACCCATGGGTAACAATTTTCCCAAAATTGCCCAAGTCTTCTTTGATCACCATTTTCAGTGTGTATGTCCTTTGTTGGCCCTTTACCATTCTAGGTGGGGGTGGGTCCGGATTTTTGCTTTTTCCGGGGGCCCCCTTTGTGAAGCCTGCCAAGGCTCCAGTGTGTCTGCTAAGGCAGGAAGTGAGATTGGAGCCCAAAACCTCCCAGGCCTTTGTTTGAGGGTAAGCCTGGCTGGAACCAGTTTGAATTAGGTGGCTGGCGGTCCTGCTAGGACAGTCACCCCAGGTAATTCACAGGTCCATAGGACTAAATGAATGGGTTCCTGCATAAAAGGAGAGTGTTTTGGCGCAGAAGGCAGAGTCAACTACTGGAACGGAAGCTCCGAAGGAGACAACCAGAGACGCCTGCAGCACCTCCAGTAACTGCACAAGCACCACTGAAGTACCGCTGCTGTCCTGACCAGTTTTACGATCAACACGGGAGCTCCGCCAAGGACGACTTCCTCCTCTGGGCTGGTAGGCATAACCACCCTCAAGAAACTCTTCAATTTGAGTTGTACCCCGATGTCCTGTAACCTTCCTGGGTTGAAGAATCCCAATACTCGGGGTACCTCAACCACCCTGAAGTGCATTGCCTTGCCGTTGACGAATCTCGCTGGAACTTCGGTGGCATTATGTAGACCTCCAGAAGCACGAATCCTCTGCTCAAAGTCCCCCTCACCAAAGTGTGCAGGACTGAGAAACCAAGATGATTCTAACTGGCAGTGATAGCTACTGGTGCTGAGAAAAAGGCGCCAAAACCACAAACCGATGCTGTAGTAAGAAGATTTCTGTGCTGCTTAGTCCCTCTCTCAACTACTGCTGCAGGAACCCCTCCAAGCCCCCCCCCTTCCGCAGAACCCCTCCAGGGCCCCCCTTCCGTAAACACGACCAAGGACTAGGAGACTGGGTTTGCAGCAGTGCAACCAGATGCCCAGCCTCATCAGCTTCTTCACTATCAAGGTACTGTGGGACTTAAGGGAAGCTTACCTGAAGCCGTTTGTGTTGCTCTTTTGCTTTTGGAGCACTGTTTTTGCTGTGTGGGTGTTCACCCAATTTCAGTCATCCAGACCCAACAGCTTGCCCCCTCCAGGAAGGCTTCTCCTAAACCCTGAACTTATTTCAAGACCAACTAACTTGTTACTTACTTGTGCCAAGGAGATTTGCATCAGAATTGTCGTTTTCCTATTGACTTGGGTATTGCTGGTTTCCCAACAGTAAATCTTCTCAACTTCCTGGCTTGGGCATTGTTAGTTTCCCCCCAAAACCTCAACTGATTACCTCCTTTCTTGTTAGGGAAAAGACTGCCAAACCTTAAAGAGTTGCTACTAGTATTGCTCACTTGTGATTGTTCTTGAACATTCTTGAACTTACCTAAACTTGAATGCTGCAGGGTTGATTTAAAATAAGTACTTTTACTGACCTTAACTGAAGTCACTGTGTGGGTAAGAAAAGTATATAGCACATTACAAACCCGCTTTATTCCCTTAATAGCCTAAATGAAAGTTTCATGTTGCAAGTTGGCACATCTGAGTTTTTAACTGCCTTGTGTATGTACACAAATGTATCACTATTTTTAATATAACTGCAAATGTGCGTTTCCTTAGATCCATTTATGTTCCAATTTCTTTGTACTGATTTACAGCTCACATTCCTCCTACAACGCTAAGCCTGCTGCTCTGCCACTCTACCAACCTTCGGTAGTACAGGCCTATATTAGAAGTTGGGGCCTTGTCATCAAGGGATACACCTTGTAGAGTTCAATACCAATTGGACTACAGAAAAATGTACCCAACAGAAAGACCAGAACGTGAAAGAAACTGGAAAGAGAGAGACTGGAAGGAGACAGACAAAATGACAATAGGAAGTGACTGGAGGATGACAGGCAGAAAGGTGAAGAGGATGTAAAATAGGCGAGTAAGGAAAGAGGGATATTTAGAGAAAGAGGGATGCATAAGCTTTTAATTTTGCCAGTTTTGGGTAAATAGTCACAATTTAACAAATAGATACAGAGTTGTCAACAACAGTTTTACCTGGGAAGCCATAGGTGTCAGGGAAGTAATACTCCGTGAACTGCAGGTGGATTGCAGAGACACGCTCCGCAAGCTTCTTTTGTTTCCTGTTACAGGACAGCAGTGGGGCGGGCTTCTTAGTCCGCTGGGCAGCAGAGGAAACCTGGACACAAAACATGAACAAAGCATATAAACACAGGCTTGTGCAAGTAGACCACTGTATCCAAAGACCAGGATTCCGCACTCTTCTTCTGGGAGCACCAGAGAGCCAGTTCCACCGACTCCAGGAGGCCAAGAAAGCCACTGTCAGACTGGTATATAATCTGCCAAAAAAGGTATCAATTTCTATACAATCGGAGGAAGCTGCACTGGCTACCTGTTTGGAAAAAGATTGAATTCATATCATTGTGCCCGATATCGGTGTACTCAAGGAGTGGCACCCAGCTATCTGGCCTCTAAAATTAAGCTCCATCAGCCATCTTGCGCGCTACGCTCAACTGGGGAAAATCATTTGATTGTTCCTCCCTCTCACTTTGTTTCTCAGCGTGATAGATGCTTCTCTATCAGGGGTCCTCTCTGGGATGCACTTTCAGCTGAATTACGGAATATATCTTCTGTTACTCTTTTAAAAAAAAAAAAAAAAAAAATCTGAAAACTCACTTGTTTCAATGATTTTATTCCTCTGTGGTAATATTTTTAAGTGGTCACAGGAATTGCACATCTGCGCCTAGATGCAGGCTCCCCGTTTGGTTCCGTAAGGATATGCGTGCTATAAATTCCAAATCAAATCAACTTTACACAAAAAGGAGCTGTTCCAGGTTGGTTTACAAAAGTAAAATGGCAAGAACAAGCGGATTGATTATAGGTTCAGACCATACACATTTGGTTAAAAGACAAACACCCAGTCCAGACAAACTACATTGTGTGAAGAACCTACTTTCCAGGGCATTGCTGTAGGCGGGAGCAGAAAGCAAGTACTTGCATCACTGCATCAGGAAAAGGAGCTCAATGGGAGTAGAATTGGACCTGTGATGAATCCAAAGGAGTCATCACGGATTCTCTGGCAGTAACTTCCTCCCATGTGGCCAGGGGACAGCAGCTGCTACCTGATCCACACCCTGGGGGCAGCTATATGAGGGAGGATCATATAAGAGGAGACGACCACTGGGGAGATATCATGGCTTCATTGGATGAGGCGCAGTATCCCCCATTTTTCCTTTGAAAAGACCCTCTGCTACCCAATAACCTTTTGGTTTATTGGCATGTGCCTCTTCCCTAGATAAACCTTTTCCCAACATCCATTAGACCAAACTCACATCTATGGTATGAAAAGGAAAATCTCCAAGAAAACCTTTTTCAGTTTCAATTCCGCTTTATATAGAACTGATCCTTCAAATGTTATCATTGAGAGAAGGTCTCCAAGCACTGTGCATCATTTGAGATCAGTGGACTCCAATTGCCACAACCACTGAAGTACTAAGATGAGGAGGATGAAGGCAATGATGCAGAGCAACAAGAGCCTCAATGATCATGCTAGTAGTTTTGGAAAATCACACGTGCGCTGTACATTTAAAAATGGAAACCAAACCATGAGAGGGAGCTCAGGAGAAGACGTGTCTTCCTTGAAGGCGGACAGACGCTGGAGACACGAGTCAGTGTGGCAGAGCCAAGGAGCTCGCCAGCAAAGAGGGAAGGAATTGTTTGCGAGAGCAAGCAGGGCCGTAGAAACTTCAGGAACCACAAGACTATTCCTGGGCGTTCGGCAGCATTACCTTCACCGAGACCTGGAAGCGAGAAGGCATGAGGTGTGCACGAGCGGAACCGCGGGAGAAGGCGGAGAGACGTCAAGGCACTCCATAGTGGAAGGAGAGTGGCAGAGCTGTGCCGCATAAGCGCAAACTGGACCCGAAGACGCCAGGCAGAGTCGATGAGCAAGCCCACGCGATGGGGGACGCCAGGGCGTTTTGGCGACCGTGCCAAAAACAATTAGAACTTTGTAATGCCACTGAAACAGAAACGACAAGAACCCCAAACAGTATATGAGGGCATGAAATGACGATATGGGGAAATCTGAAAGTGAACACTGAAAGCATAAGAATTACTGAATCAAGGAAAAGATACAAAATGGGAATGTAAATAGAGACTGTATATACATATATGGAAATAAGAAGTCCTGGCAGGTGAGTAAACTAGGCAAAGGGCAAGCATTTGAGAAGTCATGGCAAGGACGTGTACCAGGCAGTTGGAAACATATGAGAAGTCGTGGCAAGAAAGAATACCAGGCAATTGAAAGTGCTTGAGAAGTCCTGGCAACCAGGCAGTTTGAAGGGTTTAAGAGGTTCTGGCAAAGAGAGATACCAGGCAACTGGAAGTATAAGAGAAGTCCTGGCACTGGAGTTTACCAGGCAGAGTGCAAACCTACAAGACGTCTTAAAGAAAGAACCTGTGTTAAAGAAGGACTTACAAGGCTAAACAGCCTTTTACCAAACAGGAGGGTTGTGGGCCAAGGAGAGACCAAGAACTGTTAGAACAAGAGACATTGCCATCCCATTGAAGAATCCAGGGGAAGGGAACCATGTTCAGGAATCAAGGTTATGTTATCTTGGATAACTTATGTTGGTGCGGTAATAGATTTATTTATGAACACTTTTAGCAAATACTAGTTTAGAGACATTTTCCCTTTTAACTTTATTATTTTTGTTTGTAGTGTGAGGGTCAAGATAGAACGTTTGGGCACAAGGATAGCTTTTGATTTCCGATATCCTGACAAAGACAGTTCTTAGTTTCTGGTAATAGGTAGGGAAATTCCTCTTACAGTAGAGTTGGAGCTGTTTAAGTTAATAAATCTTTAACCAAAAACATGATAACTTTGTGTCTGGCTTTCATTTCCGACACGCAGACAGACAGACGCACACAATTAAAAAAGGTAACAAAGGCAAATAAGGCCAAAAGAAGCAGGCAACCCACGGAACATTAAAGTGAATGGCTAAAAGTGACATCTAGAATGGTCAAGGATTTCCCAGTATAAAAATAGAACACATTGAGGGATTACATTTAGTAAGGCACACAACAGACCAAACTGCTTATATGGCCCGTGCATGAACCCAGAAGAATGCTATAGAAAAGAGAGCCCAAAGCCGGGTGAACAATAGAATAGGTAATAGAAAAGCAAAGTGGTGCTCGGAGTTCATTCCAGATAAACCAGTCACATTAAGTAAATATGTTTGAGGTATGATATTTCTATTTGTATTGCGCCCACACACAAGTGTTTCAGAGCACGACAAGGCAAGGGTGATAAGTGCGAGAATAAGGTGTAGACAACGGGTGTCTGTTAAGTCCTGGAACGGAACTGTAGGGTTGCAGATACAGACCCAAGTGCAGGGGTTGCAAAGAGGCAGTGCAGGTGTGTGGCTGGGAGGGCAGGGATCTGGGCCTGAAATCAGAGGGTAACAAGGTGCCCAGTGCCAACGCAGACAGATTAGCAGGGGAGAGGAAGAGCGAAAGCAGAAGCAAAGAGGAAGGTCTTGAGGTGCTCCCGGAACTGAAGATGGTTCTCAAGTTTCAGAGAAGCTGTTCCAGAGGGAGGCCCCAGCAGAGCAAAGGGATCTACCATCAACTCGTTGCTTGGAGAAGCGACTGACCCTGACGGAGTTGGAGGTGAAGGAGCGAAGAGCTTGAGTAGGAATGTATTTACGGAGGGAGAGTTGAAGATATTGTGGACCCAGGCCCCAGAAAGCCTTGTGGACAATGCAAAGGGTCTTACATTTAATCCTTGCAGTCACTGGGAGCCAATGAAGAGATTTCAGGGCTGGAGAGATACAATCCCAGGGCTTGTGGCCAAGGACAAGTATCACAGTCCTGTTCTGAATGAGCTGCAGAGGACGGAGAGTGGTTGCAGGCATATTTACAAAGAGGCTGTTGCAATAGTCCAGCCTAGAGAGAACCAGCGCTCTGGAGACAGTGAGCACCTGGGGGAAGGAGAGGAAAGGATGAATACCTCTGAGGAGGTGCAGTTGGTAGTTTGACTTTGAGACGTATGAGATGTGAGGAGAAAAGGAAAGTGTGGAGTCAAAGATGACCCAGAGAGTGACAGGAAAGGAAGGTGCAGATGTGCCGATGAGGAGGATCTCTGTCTTACTGGCATTAAGGCAGATGGTTTATAGTCATAATGTCGACAGTCAAAATGTCGACAGTCAAAATGTCGAAAAAAAGTCGAAAAATAAAATGTCGACTTTTTTCTTTCAATGCATTTTTTTTATATGGGGGGTTCCCCCCCAACCCCTCTTTTTTAATTTTTTTTTTAATTTTTCCCTTTTTTTTAGCTCCCAAACCCCTAAAATAAATATATAATTAAAAAAAGAGAAAGTCGACATTTTTTTGTCGACATTATGATTGTCCACCAAGGCAGATATTGTTGGCTGCGCACCACTCCTGGATTTCAGACAGTCGGAAATGAGGGAGGGAGAGGTGGCGGCAAAGGGAAGCCTAAAAACAAGTTGGGTGTCATCCGCATAGCATTGAATGTTTGAGCAGAGAGCCGCAATGTTGTGGGCGAGCGGTGCCAGGTATTGGTTGAAGAGCCAGGGAGAGAGGTTAGACCCCTGGGGGACACCACAGGTAGAAAGTGAGATAGAGGAAAGGAAAGAGCCAAGTTGGACATGGGAGGGTCGGTTCGAGAGTAAGGCGGTCAGCCAGGCCAGGGCCTGATCAGTGATACCCAGATTATCACGGAGGCGATTGAGCAGGATTACATGGTTAAAGGCAGAAGAAAGATCGAGTAGGATGAGGACCGATGGGATGTTAGAATCAAGGTTGGAGAGCAGGTCTTCACAGATATTCAGGAGAGCAGTTTTCGTGCTTCTGGCAGCTCGGAAGCCAGACTGATCGTCATGGAGGCAACTAACAGATTCAGTGTGAAGATTAAGCTGGGAGATGGGCAGCTTTTCCAGAAGTTTGCCCAGGAAAGGAGTGATAGAGATCGGGCAATAGTTAGCCAGGCTAGAGGGGTCAGCTGTGGATTTTTTTGAGAAGAGGGTGCACAAGAGTGCTTCAGAGGGGAGGGGGGAAGGCTCCAGTCCAGAGGCGAAGGAGTGGTTGTAGAGGTTGGGCATAGCAGGAACAAGGGTTGTCAACGTGGTCCTTGATGGTTTTGGATGAACAGGGAAGAATCTGTTTTGATGAGACTTTCATAGATCGGACTTGTCCGGAAATCTCATCAGGGGAGAACAAAGGAAAAGATGAGAAAGAGGGAGGAGAGGTGGCTGCAGGGGGGTCAAATGTATCAGAGAGAAGGGAGAGGAGGGGGAGAGGATGAGTGGGTGGACAGGATGTCCTGTTTTTTTTATATGAAATGAGAAGCAAATTTGAGCTTTTGATACCAGGCAAACATTTTATGTATTAGGAAATTCTGGTCCGCGTATCTCAGTGCTATTAAGGAGACATGGGATTTGTCTTGGCTGCAAAATAATTGGGCCATGTCAAGCAGACAAGCCTCTAGTTTACTTTGGCTGTCATCTATGGCGTGAACAAGAAGTTCCCTCCTAGTTTAAATTTGGAAGAAAGATTTTGGAAGCTATAGCCACTTCTTTTGCAGAATACAGTTCTTCTGGTTTTCGGTCTATGTGATCTTGAAGAAAAGGCTACCTTGTTTCAGGGGAGATGCTTGGTGGTAAAGGTAATACCAGCAAAGGAACTCGTTAAGTTCCCTTTTTTTTATGTGGACAACATCACGAGTAATTGAAAAATACAAATGTGCACCTCGCTCTCAATGCAGGACCTACATGGTTGGAAAAAGATTCTAAAACACAGTCATAATCAACCAAAGACACACCAGGTCATTACAATGCAGGGAAAATTAGATAGTGTCACTAGTAAATGTTACATTACAATCAGGCATTTACAAAAAGAGAAGTGAAAGACAAGACTATAAATCTACATATATATATATATAAAACAGTCGTATTTGTTTGTATATGGTGTTGATCTTGGGGACATAACTCCTCATGAACGGTGAGGTCTGGCGTCATGAATTTTGCATGGAATATTCTTTATTTCATTGCCGAATTAATGCAACCATTTCTAGCTCCCGTACCCGAGATGATTATTTTTGGGGTTTTTCCACATTACGTTTTGTGGTGTTTCCGCACGCCAGCTCCAGGTCATTTGTAGAAAGTACTCATCGCGCTGTCTGTGCTAAACTGGTCTTGTGTTTTTTTTTTGTTTTTAATTTTCTTGTGTCCATTTCTTGTGAAAGTGTGTCTTTCTTTTCATTTTTTGTTTTGCAATAAACTCAAAAAATGTTAATTTCACTAATTTAACACCACATTATTATTTACCTTCGATTTAAATTCTCACATGAATACCATATTTGTATGCTTGCTCTGATTATTTGCAGTGTGCGTTTAGCAGCGAAAATGGCTACCACTGCAAATAATCAGTAAGAATACAAATATGATATTCGTATGAGAATTTAAAATCGGAGGTAAATAAAAATGTGGTGTTCAATTAATCAGTGAAATTGACATATATCGAGTTTCCTTTGTGGCAAACAATATTTGTTCATCTTTTTTGGTGGAATATGAACAAAAATCTGAGAATGGACATCCCGTGCGAAGACGGGTCCTTAAGCTAGTATCCATATAAAAATCAAGGTGCAAGTTCAAATTCTAGTCTTTGGCCTAAAACTTAATGGACCAAAACTGGATGCAGAGAAGATGTCCAGGGGCAGGCAGCTACCCCAAAAATTTACTTTTGAAGAATTTTAGGCGAGTAAAATGTTCCCCAATACAGGTCAACAGGACACAGTTAATAGATAAACCGGTGTGTATCGATAAAAGGTGGCAAGTCAGAGTTCTAGACCACATGTGAGGATAAGTCAGCCAAATACCCCAGAGTAGATGCAAAAGAAGAGTTTGAGGCAGGTTTGAGGTCTAGCAGCCCCAGAAGATCCAGCACAGTAGGATAAGCCCCAATGCAAGTCAATGGGAATAAGCGGTGGAGACTTGCCTTCAAGTAGACTAAACCACAGATCACCAGGACCCTTGAGTGTATATCACACGCATATAAACCACCAACCAAAAGCTCAGTGCTAAGTAGGGTGTTTGTTCCTGAAATGTTTTTTTTAGGAAGACAAAACAACCCAGTGAGTACAAAAATATTTTTACATGATCTGAACAGGCAGGGACGTGAACACAGAACAACCAAAAACCCAAACAGTAAAGAAGAACAGGTGCCTTTCCTTGGAATGGGACCCGCAAGCCAGAAGGAAAAGTAGCATCGTTCAGGACTCAAAAAGCCAATAGAACCCGGCAACACAGGTAATAAAAGCTAGAGATTAAAAAAAGAAGGCCACCCAGCCTAAGAAACCAGCCCAATAACTAAGACCACAATGGGGCAACTCAGGCCACTCCCAAAGAGCAGATGATGAAGGGTGTTGGAGCCTCAACACCGTTCCAGTCAATG
The DNA here is from genome assembly GCF_040938575.1 of Ambystoma mexicanum. Classification (NCBI taxonomy): domain Eukaryota; kingdom Metazoa; phylum Chordata; class Amphibia; order Caudata; family Ambystomatidae; genus Ambystoma; species Ambystoma mexicanum. The sequence goes on from NC_090938.1 coordinate 142,858,904, forward strand.
GCTGCGACCTACACCAGGACGACCACAGGGGTAAAAGCAGGAAGCCTGGAAATGCCCCCAACACAGAAGGTCTTGCTCAGCCAATATAAGTGGCCCAGAAAGGAATTCCAGCAGTTGAAAATCGCATTAGGAGACCATCCGAGGACATAGAGGCCAGCTCTTGCTCCAAAAAAATGCTGGAATCCTCCAGCATGTATTAAGTAACCTGCCTTCTAAGAAAAGGCAGACAGAACTGAGTGAAGACAGTCACCCCAGACAACTGCCACAGGATGTGGTATTGCCTGCCCAGGGCCAGGAAACAGTATACACCAGCTAGAGCCACTCTAGAGGCTGTATGGCTGGGCTCACAAACAGCCAATGTGTGCACAATAGCCATTTTGAGCTGGCTTGTGGTTTTCATTGAACAAAGGAAGCTCTATTAAACAAAATGCCCAAGAGCCAAGAGTAGGACTAAAACAAAAATAAATTGGTATCTGAATGGCAACCAAAACAGATTGGGCTACCAATGCAGTAAACTAGCTTTCAGCCCTGGCGAGCCCAATAATAACCAACTACTGCCACCAGTTTACACCCTAAAATCAATGAAGGGTGTTATAATCCCCCTATGGCCCACACAGGCTGCTTAAAATGCATCCCTGTCATAGGGGCCTTATGGGATGTGATGAATTAGAGGTGATCATCCCAGAAACCCCAACATCGACACCCCTTCTCATGTGGCCAGAGAAGGCAGTCACTACCTGATCCTGACCCTGGGGGTAGATCACATGAGAGGAGGCTCAGGTTAGGAAGAAAAAGGAGACCACTCAATTTCCCTAGTGATCATACAGTTTTAATGGCTTATTGTGCAGTTGAAGATTTGGAGGTTAAAATGAATAAGAACATTATGGACTTCAAGTCTCATAATGCTCTTAGTACTGAGACGAGGAAGAGTGGCACAGAGTTGCAAACCTGTAATGTGCAGTCTAGTGGCTGTAATGACCCACACCCGAGTGGGACCTTTAAACATTTAAAGGCCCTTCAGGTACGGGCCATTAAGGAGAAGCAGTGGGAGCAGCAGAAGCAAGAGGAAGTAGAAGACGGAGCCGTCGCTGTGTTGCAAGCAGGACACTGTTGAGATAGTGGTTGAAGTCGGGAATCCTGTAGAATGCAGAGAACGCAAGCTGGAAGCGGTACTGAGACTCGCTGTCCCGAAAGATAGTGAAGCTCTCCACGTCCTGCTTCGGTGGGTGGTGTTCACCATAGTATGTGCGGAGCAGAGAAAGCTCCATTTTAAGGTGGTGCGAGCAGCACGAGTGTTACCAGAGCCGTCATGCGCCAGGACAATCCTGACAAACGAAGAAAGAAAAGCAGTGGGTCCAACCGAAACACAAGGAAAGACCTGTCAGTTGGCCTTCGCTAGGTAACCCCAGGGTGCTCCGAAATGAACCGCTGGCTCAACTTAAAGCTTTTGAACACCGAACCGTTTAATTAAAGCAATTTGGGCGCAACTCTCATGTTAAGAGCCACCAAGTAGAAGAATATTGTAACCAACATTGGCAAACTAAAAAGGGAACAATATTCCAACAAAGTGAATGTAATCTACAAAAAAGGGAGATTACCTGTAAGAGAAGATTATAATCAGTATTGCCAAAAAAGGCAATTATAAAAAGATACAACTTTCCTAATGAGAGATACCCGGAAAGGACACATTATAGACTACATTACCAGCAACTAATTGGTGGTGTAGAAGGAAACCAGCGCTTGTAGGATAGAAGCCCTCCTTATAGAAATCATCAAGGGAGAGAAATGTAACCTGCATTGCCTGGGGCAAACAAATCCGTGTGAGAGATATTGTTGATCTGTACTGTATCCTTGTGGAAGAATGAACAAACTTCTTGGAGTAGCATTTGTTGATTTAACTTTTGCCCATTGTGGATTTAAGTGTGGAAAGTTTGAAGCAAACCTCACCACAGAGTACTCAAGGTAGGAGTAGGAGGAGGAGGAGGAGAAGGAGGAAAGGGGAGTGTTATCCTAGCAGGCAAATGCACCAGTAAAGGGACAAAAAGTGGTTAGTTCTGGCAAGCGAGTGGACCAGGAAGATAATTTGAAGTACTGCAATGCAGTAGAAGGTTGTGGTGGAAAGAAAGTGCACTAATTTGTTATGATGAACAATTGTAAAACCATCTTGACAAAACTATGTTGCTAATGAAGAATTATGATATGATGAAAAGTGATTGGTCTTCAGAGAAGAGAATAATTACATTGAATACCGACTTGGTGTGTGAAGGCAGTCTTTTTGGTTTGTCAAAAAGAAATTTGTGGAAACTTTAACATTTATCTTTAAGAGTGAGAAATCCTTTTTGAAAATAAGACCATCAAATTGCCAAGTGAAGGACCTATGGATTGTATTTGGAGTTGAACGTGGCTATTGAAAAGAACTTTCTTGATTTTTGCCTTTATTTTGAAATATCCTGAATTGAGCCTGGGGAAGAGAATTCGACCCGGTTGCAAGGATTCATGTTTATGAAGTTTCTGCTTGAAATAAATGTTATCTTATGAAGTTTTAAGCAGCCAAATAATCCCTCTATGATTTTGTTGTGTGTACGAGTGTGAGGGACGGATACTTTTGGACATTCAATCATTTTCCTTTAGCCTTAGTTTGACAGGTAGGGAAATCCTTGTTAGGTTAGGGAAAGATGTTAATGTTAAAAGGTATTTATATAGTGCACCATCACCAACGGAGTTGGTCTCCAGGCACTCAGGTGGATCTGTAAACAAAGGTGAGGGGGTAGGGGGGTAGGTTAGTGGGTGAAGAGAGCGTAGGAAAGTGAAAGGTGGTGTACTGTTGGCAGCTTCAGTTCGGTTTTCACTGTGCGCTGAGCTTGGGAGTGCATATAGGATCGAAGCGAGTCATTGCGTGCTGTTGCGATCTATGTGTTGATTGTGTGTTGTTGCGGCGTGGAGAAGTTCGTGTGGTTTGCTGCAAGAGAGGTGATTGTGTAGGTTTTTGTGTAAAGTTTGCAGAAATTTGGAGGTTTTGGTTAGTCGGTTGTATGTCTCATAATCCTTTTAGTGTAGTATTATGCATCAGGTTGTCATACTGGGTAGGTATATTCTTTATCTTGATTTATGGATGGTCTAGTTTCTGGGTGATACAGTGGTTGGTTTCCAGCAGATAAGAGGGCTTTGTACCCCAGGTTCGACGAGTATTTCCTAGCTTGGTAGTGGTGGTATGTTATCATTCACCAGCTCCATTATATCTATTTACTGTAGGTAGTCTATTAGTGGTATATTTTCTTTTCCCTTTCATGAGTCTAGTTTCAGGGGCATTGGTGAGGCTGGCCTCCAGCCAAGATATTGAGCCTAGTACACCCAGGGGGCAAACATGATCCCTGCTTGCTAGTGGCGTTTTATTATCATTCCCGCTCCATCCTATCTATTTACTGTCGGTCGTCAATTGCTCCTCATGTCTACAAGGTGGCCCAGCTGCTACCGCTGGGTCATAACTTGCTCTCCCTTCCGATTGATCTGAGGGTATTCTTGGTAGGAATCGATGTGGTTTGTCTATTAATTGATACGTGGATATGTTACAGATCAGTATATCCTTATTTTATAAGGGTTGATGATTTAGGGAATCAGGGTAGGTTCTTCTCTCAGCCTAGTTCCTCTGTGTATGTCCTTATGGGCATTCTTTCTGGTTGTGGGGTGAAGAGCCACGATTTGAGGAGTTTCCTGAATTGTAGGTGATCTCTTGTGTTCCGTATGTTCTTTGGTAGTTCGTACCAGGTTTTTGAGGTGAGAATAAGAGGATCTTCTGAGTTTTCTCTTGTTGTACGATTTGGGTTCCAAACGGATGTCACTGCTGGATCTGTGCGACCTTGTAGTGGGATTTACATTTAGTTTTCTTTGGAGAACTCTGCACCTTGGTCATGGATTGCTGTGTGGGTTATGCACATTGATTTGAACTTGATCCGCTGTATGATGTATAGCCAGTCTAGCGTTCTCAGTGCTGGTGTGAGGTGTTCTCTTCGAGGTAGTTTAAGAAGCAGTCTGGCCGCCGCATTTTGTATGCGTTGAGTTTATTTAAGTCGTTCAGGCATGCCTAGATATAGGCTGTTGGCGTAGTCTAATCTGGACATGATGAGGGCGATGACAGCAGTTTTGTTGGTGAAGGAGAGAAATGGTAGGATCCTTTTAACCGATCTCAGGAGAAAGAAGCATTTGATTAGGGTGTTTACTTGTGGTTCTAGAGCGAGTTTGTTGTCCACCAGGACTCCCAGTTTATTTTTTATTTTTTTTACAGTCGATAATGGGGCTGGGGTTTTAGTTGGCCAGGGATGTAGAGGTTGTCTTCTTTGTTTTTGGCGATGATCATTATTTCTGTTTTGCCTGGGTTGAGTTTAAGGTAGTTTGATTTCATCCAGTTGTATATTTCACGAAGGCAGTTCTCTAGTGTTGCGTGGTCTTCTTGCGAGTATAGTATTTTGTAGATTATTTGTCTGTCGTCAGCATAATTGTAACAGGTGAGGCCATGTCTTTCGATGATTTTAATTAGCTGTGACAAGTAGATGTTCAATAGTAGTGGCAAGAAGAATGATCCTGTGGGACTCTGCATGATGTAAGGTTTCATCCATACGGTTTCTGTTCTGTTTGTTAGGAAGGATCTGATCCAAAGTAGGGCGTTGTCAGTGATTCCAAATTCTTCCAGTCTCATGATGAGGATGCCATGGTTAACTGTGTCGAATGCTGCAGAGAGGTCTAAAAATATCAGAGCGGTGCTGTTGGAGTCTGCGTTCGCCTTTAGATCATCCCAGATTGAAATAAGTGCCGTTTCTGTTCCTCTCATCCGTCTGAAGCCTACTTGTGCCTGGTTAAATAGGTGGTCTTCTATGAATTCTTGGGCGGTTCAATATATGTGTGTTTCCAGGAGTTTAGCTGGGTAGGGCATATTGGAGATGGGTCTGTAGTTGGAGAGATCCTCTACATTTCCTGTTGTATCCTGGAGGAGTAGTTTGATGTATGCTGTTTTGAAGGCTTGAGCCACTCTTCCTGTTGAGATTGATAGGTTGGGGATGTTCCTGTAGTATTCCATTGGTGTTCCTTGTGCAAGGATTGATTTGTATATGTCAGGGGGGCAGGGACCCGCGGGGGAGCCCGATTTGCTGCTTTGATTTATGAGTTTGATGAGTCTCCACTAAAGGGTGCGGGAAGTTTCAGAGTTTGTTCTGGTGTTGCATCGGTCAGTGTCTTCAGTGTAGTGGTTGCATGGTCTGTTTTGTATGGTGTGTTGGATGGTCGTGATTTTATTCTTGAAGTGGTCTGCGAGGTCACTCATTAGTTTCTTCGATGGTATTGAGTGTTGTTGCAGCCTGGTGGGTTTTTTATTTCGTTTATGATTTTAAACAGTTCTTTTTGGGTGTTTGGCACTTTGAGCATTCTGTTGTCGTATTTCCTTTTTGCATTTCCTTTTTGTATGAACGGGTATGTTGAAGTTTGAATGTTTTTCTGCAGTCTTCATTGATCCTCCATTCTAGTTTTCGTTTTTTTCCTTTTCATGGCGCATAGCAGAGGGGTGAACCATTTTGCCATTGCTCTTTTGCGGGATGGAATGAAAGGTTTTTCTTTTGCAATCTCGTCGATTGTTGTGGTGATCCAGTTGTGAAGTATATGTATTTTAGTGTCTAGGTCAGCTTCGCCTATGGTTGTTGTATGTGGTTTGGTGATCTCCAGTCGTTCTGTTAAGTTGGAGTTTATGGTTCTCCAGTTTCTTTTCATGATGATTGGTCATTTTTCCTCTTTCCAGGTTATTGGGAGGGGTAGTGTGATTACGAAGGGGATGATGAGGTTCGCTCCAGAGGATTTGAATCAGTGGTGCTGTGGTATTTAGTTTTCTGTTGGCGAAGATTTCGTCTAGTTTATGTCCTGCTGTGTGGGTTGCTCCTTTGACCAGTTGATGTAGTTCCATTGTTGTTAGTTGGCTGATCAGAGATTTTTGTGAGGTTGTGGTTTTTTCATCGAACCAGATGCTGAAGCCTCAGAGGATAATCAGTTGGTTACGCTCGATAGCTAGGTCAGTGATTGCGTCTATGAAGATGTCTATGAAGGCTGCATCGTACGTTGGTGGTCTGTATATCAGTATAAATTTCAGGTTTGTTCTGGGATTTGTTGATAGACGTATGATTAGGGATTCAAAATTGTTGATGTTTAATATGTTTATTGAGTTTATATAGCGCTTTACTTCAAAGCGCTTTACAGAATAACGGTACATAAAGAAGCATATTTACAAACTTGAAACAAACCAGTGGTACAGTATATGGAACAATTAACTCAGGAGGTGGGGAAGGGGGGGGGGGTGTTCAAGGGTGAACTTAACACCCTTAGGTGGTTACAGCCTCCTGTATGAGGTCGACAGGATGAGGAGGAAGGAGGGGGGAGGAGTAGAGGATAGGGGGCGAGCGGTAGGGAAGGAGAGTCGGGGGGGATTGGTGAGGAAGGGCTTTCATTCAGCGTCTTATATAAGGTCATCGGGATGTAGGGGAAGAAGGGAGGGGAAGGGATGGGTAGGGCTAGGGGGAGCGGTAGGGAAGGAGAGTCGGGGGGGGGGGGGTTGATGAAGAAGCGCTTTCAGGGAGGAGCGCAAAGATGGGTAGGAGGGGGAGGAGCAGATAAAGAGGGGTTGGGAGTTCCAGTGGAGGGGGGCCAAGAGTTGGAAGGAGCGGAAACGTGAGGAGGCACAAGGGACTGGGGGTACAGTGAGAAGGTGTAGGTCAGCTGAGCGGAGAGAGCGGGAGGGAGAGTAGAATGAGAGGAGGGAGGAAAGATGGGAGGGGGGCTAGGTCATGGAGAGATTTGTAGACAAGGCAGAGGAATTGAAATTTCAATTGTGAGAGGAAGGAGTGCCAGCCGAGTTGGGAGAGTGAGGTAGAGATAGAGATAGAGTCTCGAGGGCCGAGAAGACAGAGTGCGGATAGAGGAGTGGTAGGTGGATTTTAGGGGAGTCAGGTGAGGAGTAGGCAGGTCAAAGAGAAGAGGAGCAGTAGAAAAGACGGGAGAAAATAAGGGAGGAGATTAGGAGTTTAGAAGCGTGAAAGGTGAGGGAGGGGCGGATGTTGAAGAGGTGGTACCGACAGGCACAAGAGGTTAGAGAGATGTGGGTGGAGAAGGAGAGAGGAGTCGATGTGGAGGCTAAGGTTGAGGCCATGGGTAGAGATGGGGAGATTGGAAGGGAGGGGGAGTGGATGAAAGGAGGAGGGGAGGGTGAGAGAGTGTTAGGATGGAAGAAAAGCACTTCAGTCTGGTCAGAATTGAGGGAAATAAAGTGGGATGACATCCAGATTTTTATGGCCGTGAGGCAGGAAGAGAGTGTGGTGGAGGTCGAAGGTGAAGGAGGTGAAGGAAAGAAAGAGTTGGGTATCATCCACGTAGTAGTGGTGGGAGATGCAGAAAGAAGATGACGGGAGCGAGAAGGGAGGTATAGAGAGAAGAGGAAAGGTCAGAGTACAGATCCCTGGGGAATGCCATAGTTCAGGGGAAATTGGAGGAGGTGCGGCCACCCCAGGAGACAGTATAGGAACGGTTGAAGAGGTAAGGGGAGAGCCAGGAGAGGACAGAGCCTTTGAAGCCAAGGGAGGACAGAGTGCCAAGAAGTAAGGGGTGAACAACAGTGTCAAAGGCTGCAAGGAGGATGAGGATAGAGGATTGCTTAGCGTGGTGAGCGATGAGGAGAGAGTGGAGTACATATGTGAGAGCAGTTTCATTGGAGTGTTTAGGGCGAAAGCCAGATTGAGAGGAGGGGAGGAGGGATTGAGAGGAGACGAAAGCAGAGAGTTGAAAGTATGCTAAGCGCTCGAGGAGCTTTGGGAGGAAGGGGAGAAGGGAGATTTGTCTGAAGTTGGAGGTAAGAAGAGGGTTAGCGGAAGGTTATTTCAGGATAGGGATGATGGTGGCGTGTTTGAAAGCTGATGGAAAGGTATCAGAGGAGAAACAGGTGTTAAAGAAAGTGGTAAGATAAGGGATGAGGAGAGAGTAGACTTTGGGGATGATGGAGGTGGGGGTAGGAGAGGGGGCAGCGGTGGGATGAGTTTTGGACAGGAGGCGACAGACTCATGCTGGGGTGATAGGAGAGAAGTTGGACATGTTAGAAGAGGTGGAGGGGGAAGGAGGAGAGGAGGAGGAGGAGGAGGTACGAGGGGAGAAAGAAGGGGAGGAGAGGATGCTTTGGCGGAGAGAAATTTTGGATGAGAAAAAGTTGGCGAAGTCAGAGGGAGAGAGGAGAGAGTTTGAGGAAGGTTCTGGAGTAGGAGGGGAAAGAAGGCGAGAGAGGGTATGGAAGATACAGCGGGGGTGAGAAGTTTATGAGTGGAGGAGGTTGGCGTAGTAGGAGCGCTTGGCAGATGTGAGGCAGGAGTCAAAGAGAGAGTTATATGAAAAGTAAGAGGATTGGATTGTCAGAGAGGGGGATTTGAGCAACCGTCGTTCAAGGCGACAGAGGAGGCGACGCATTGACAGAAGGTGAGAGGAGATCCAAGGATGGGAAGGTTTGCAAGAGGGTTTGAAGGGAGCGAGAGGATAGAGTAGGTCAAGACTGGAGGATAAGGAGGAGGAGAGTGAGGAGAGGGCGTCATCGGGTGAGAGGGATGAGAAGTCAGAGAGAGGGGGAAGGGAGGAAGAACAGGAGTCAAGGAAGCGAGAAGGGTTGAAGTTGCGGAGATCATGATGAAAGAAGGAGGGAGCTGAGGGAGAGGGGGGTGACAATGAGGAGGGGGAGGAGTAAGGAAGAAGGAGAGTAAGGCATGATCTGAGAGATAGTTGGGGAGGGATGAGACGGGGAGGAAGAGTGAGATGAGAGAAAGATGAGATCGAGAGTGGGGCCAGAGGAGTGGGTTGGGGGGTGCGAAGGGGGAAGAGGAGGTAAGAGTCAAATAAAGAGTGGAGAGGGGGAGAATGAGATGAGGTGGAGAGAGGGAGGTTAAAGTCGCTGAGGACAGCGAGAGGAGTAGGGGAGTGAGAAATGAGAGAGAGAAGATGATCTAGGTCTTCCTAGGAGGAGGAGAGGGGGGCAGGAGGTCTGTAAATGATTAAGAAGGATATCGCATGAGGGTAAGTAAAGTATTTGAAAAGAAAATCAAAGGAGGAGAAGGTAGGGGGGGTGACAATGAGGAGGGGGAGGAGTAAGGAAGAAGGAGAGTAAGGCATGATCTGAGAGATAGTTGGGGAGGGATGAGACGGGGAGGAAGAGTGAGATGAGAGAAAGATGAGATCGAGAGTGGGGCCAGAGGAGTGGGTTGGGGGGTGCGAAGGGGGAAGAGGAGGTAAGAGTCAAATAAAGAGTGGAGAGGGGGAGAATGAGATGAGGTGGAGAGAGGGAGGTTAAAGTCGCTGAGGACAGCGAGAGGAGTAGGGGAGTGAGAAATGAGAGAGAGAAGATGATCTAGGTCTTCCTAGGAGGAGGAGAGGGGGGCAGGAGGTCTGTAAATGATTAAGAAGGATATCGCATGAGGGTAAGTAAAGTATTTGAAAAGAAAATCAAAGGAGGAGAAGGTAGGGAGGGATGAGATGAGGAAAGACATTTAGGGTAAAAGAGGAGACCGACGCCGTCCCTGCGACCAGAGGGGCGTGGGACATGAAAGAAGGAGGAAGAGGGGGTGGAGAGAGAAGCAGGAAGAGTGGAATTAAAGGGAGGAATCCAGGTCTCTGTGATACAAAGGAAGTGAAGGTTGAGTCGCAAGAACAGGTTAAGGGCTGCAGTGGCTTTGTTGCAGATGGATCGGGCATTCCAGAGGCCAATGTTGAAGATACTGGAGGGATTGGTAGTGGGGAGGTGGATAAGATTAGATCGAGAAGGGATTATGTGAGGTGCAGGGGGTTGGGAAGGGAGGGGGGGGCATGAGGGTGAGTGGAAGGTGAAGGAAGAGGAAGAGGAAGGAGGGGGATGGAGGGAAGCCAGAGGAGGGAAAGGTAGTTAAAGGGCATGACAGGAAGGGGGATAAGAGTGTAAGTGTAGGTGGCCACACTGTTTAGATCGAAATTACCCACAAAATAAATTGTCGCATTGACCAAAAGTTCTAAAATTGCTACCACCAAAGGTTCGAACACCAAAAGTTCCTTTGGAGGTACCATTGAAACAAAAAAAAAAAAAAAAAAAAAAAGGGGGCTGCTGGGGTGTCCCCCACATCGCCCCGCTCACTATACTTCAGGGTATAAGCGGGGGTTGCAGGGGACACCCCTGCAGCCTTCTGTTTTAAAAAAATAAATAAATAAAAAAAAATTTAAAAAGGGGGACCCTGCAGCGCCGGTTCCCGATCACGGAAGTGAAAGGGAACTGGCACTGCAGGAACCCAGCATGAAGATGCAGGTAAGTGGGGTTGGTTTATGTTGTGGGTGTGGGTGGGGGTATGCTGAGGGTGTGGGTGAGGGGTGTGTTATGGGTGTGTTGTGGGGATGTGAGAATGTATGAGTGTTCGCATGAGAAAGGTGAGAACTTTTGGTAGTTCGCACCTTTCTCATGCAAACGATTTGCCCGCGGTACTTTCAGCCGTGGGCAAATCACTGGGATTCTGGCCATACAGTGGAGTGCAGACAGTTGGAGTGTCGGTCAGGAACTGTTGTAGGTTCAGTGGAGGGACGTGGGGGAGGTTTTAGAGAGGAGGGATGGGGAGTCAACAGCAGAGAGGGAGTCAGGCAGAGGAGTGAAGGTTGCAGAATCAGAGTGGTTGAGGTCGTGTTGCTGAGGGGGGGAAGGATACTTTGGAGATCAGCTGCAATCAGAGTCAGGCAGGACGATAGTTACAGTAGGTCTGTGGTGAAGGGGGGCAAAGTGGCGTGCTTTAATTTCAATGTGTTCCTTGTGGATGATTGCTAGTCCACCACCTCTTTTGGTTTTCCTGTTTCCTTGGATGCACTTGAAGGTATCGTGCAGGCAGTTATTGAGGGTGATCTTGTAGTTGTCAGCTAGCCATGTTCCGGTTACGAAAAGGATATTGATGCCTCCGTCGCTTAGTAGGTCGTAGATTTCGGTGGCGTGTTTGGACATTGATCTTGAGTTGATTAGATTGCAGTGAATCTTTTTGGTGTCATTTGGTTTATCTCCCCCCCAACCCCAATTACGGTTTGTGGGTGTTCAGTTGGGGTGCTTTTGTATTGCTTACGAGCGTTAGAGGTACTGTGAAGGCGGCTTCGTCGTTCAATCGGTCTGTGAGGTTGATAATTGGGTTGCCGACTTATATTGTTTCTTCATCTCTTGTCATTTGATCTGGGTATCGATAGGGCCCCTCTGTTCTTGTGATGTAGGGAGTAAGGTGGTTGGCGTCATCCCATTCTCTTCTCGGGTCGCCTCTTCTTTTGTTCCCTTGTTCAGGTGTTTGTCTTATCCGTGTGTAAATGCTGGTGTCGGAGTATCTAGGTTCTTTGGTTGGTGCGAGGTATGGTGTAAGGTATAAGGATTTTTCTCTTGCAATGTTTGTTCTGTCGAAAGTATTATTTTGCAGGGTGTGTTCTGCATTTAAGGAGTCTTCTTCTGGGGGCAATTGAGCTTGTGTATCTGTGTTATTTATACCGTGTTACTTTTCTCTTTGCGTCCAATTCTTCATCGGGTCATTTTGGTCTCAGGTAGGAGTTGATCTGGGTGTTCGGTTTATAGGGGCAGTTTCTGATTGTGGTGCCTCGTGCCAGGCTGGTGTAGATTTTAAATCCTAAATTATTCTGTCTGGGTATTTTCGGGTGTGTGTCTTTGTTCAGTCAGTTGGGTATGGTGTTCCTCTTAGACTGGGAGGGCTGTCCTGGGGGTATTATAAGTTAGAGGTTGGGCGTATGGATTGGGCTAAGGGTTCAGGTAACTGGGAGGGAATTATGGTAGTAGTTACTGGCTTAGGTGCTTGCGGATGTCCTAGGTGTCCAGTTCCTAGGATTCTGTTGTAGGTGCTACTGATAACACCTAGACGACAAGAGGGACAAGAGGTGGAGAGTTTAGAATTTTACAGATGGTTTCCAATGAGATTGTGATCTTGGGTGTGGGGTATCAGAATTCCGAAGAGATGCTGGTTTCGGCGGGAGCCAAAGATGATGGAACAGCTTAATTCCTGATCCTTGGACAGCAGCGGGAATGTTCGGTTCCACAAGGCAGGCAGTGATCAAGATTATGACGTTAATCTATCTGGAGGGGTTTGGCTTTGCAGATGGCAGGCGGTGATCAAGTATTAAGTTGGGGACTCCTGTGTGACAGGAGGTTTTAGGTAGAGGGAGGTGGGTGGTAATTAATGCCTAGCTTTCAGGAGGGGGGGAGGGTACAAGGTTCTAATAGACTTTTGGCTCACCCTTATTATTTAATAAAATGGCTGCTTGTGAGAAAAACTCTACCTACTTGTCAGTCTAGCATTTCTGACCCCTCACAGGGACCCTATACGCTTAATGAGCCAAAAAGGGTTGCTGTGGCTGAGGACTTCAGTAGAAGTCCAGAGCTCTCATGTTTCCTGTGGCCATACAGGAGACAATGCTCCTGTCCTGGTTTTGCTTGGAATTCTCAGACTTGTAATTTCCATGATTTTCAAATTCGGAACAAAAAAAAAAAAACTGCAAGTCCCGGAATCCAAAGGGAAAAAAACAGGACTAGATGGCCTTCTCACACGTGGCCACATTAAAGAATTGAGAGCTCTAGGAAAACCACCAAAAACATGTCAGTGATCCAAGGAGGAGAAATGAAAAAAGTTAAAGGGTCCCTAAGCAGGACCAATCAAATGCCCAAAAAGAAAATCCTGTCTGGGCAAAATATTTGGATCCAGGCTCTCAAGCATATAGTGCATGCATGTTTTAACACATACAGATCAGTGTTAACAAATAAAAGGCCTTTTCTTCAATATGTCCAACAGAAAGATGAAGGGATGTCAAAAGCACAGGTTCCCTCTTTTCTCATCATAACCTTACGAGCATTCATGTATAATGTATTTGCAAATACATTAAAATTGAAATAGGTAGACTAGGCCTAAACGTAGCCAATGCTGTAGAGAATTCTGAAATATCAGGAAGTCACAGGAGCCTACGTCTAGTGTAGTGGGTGCAGAGGAAGAGTAAAATGAACAGAATACTTATGAAAAAAAACATTAAGAAAATTAGGGGGAAAGCTATCTAGGGAAATTATAATAATGAACATACAAAGGCAAAAAGACCAGTGAAACCCTGCTAAAGTGAAAGCAATAAAGACTAAACATCTCACAGGACAACCCAAACTCTTGCAGTGCATGCATGCCCTCTCATGGACGTACCTGATGGATGTCCAGTCCATCCACTCTTAGCAACACGCAGCTGGACCGGAGCCGGCTCCACACAGGGCGGGATGGCCTCATCAGCATCAAATCAGAGAGACTGGTCCGGGAGGTGGAGAGCATTTCTAAAAATGACAAGTGAGGCTCAGGTAAATCACCCTAGGCATGAGAGAGCAGGTTAAAGGCCTGTACAGAATGGAGAAGCAACTGAGACATATGCCTGGGTGTATGCACCTTGTGGAAATTACCTCCAAGAAAAGGGATAAAGCATAGCTTTGCTGCAGAAGGCTCCAGCCTGAGATGGATAGCCGCTCAAATCACAATCTAAATCTGTAGGTTATGGCCTCGCAATGAACCCTCCAATCACGGCCCTCACTCCCAGAGGGCAATGACCTTACCAGTAGTTAGTTACCCCTATCCTTCAATTTGCTACCATGCCTGAATGTTGCTACTTCCATGTGTATCTCCACACCATTGGCTCGCCTCTTGCCGGTTATGTTCTGTTAATACATTTTTAAAGCACAAAGTTCACCCGGAGTAAGAGGAAAGGAAAGGAACTCTGTTTTGGTACATCAGGCCTTCTGAATCAAGAGACTTTGATAACTTTAGAGACTTGAGCACAGAAGGACACGATGCTGGTAATGGAATTGTGTCCTTGTGCCGAGGAAGCCCGAGAGTGTGCTATGGTTAAGTAACCGCCTTGTTCCGTGCTGAAAACATGGGGATGGGAGGCCAACGGCCTGAACATCCAGAAATATAATTTTGTGAACACTTTTCTTTTTCATGAACACTATCCCACACTATTTGTATTTAGAAGAAAAGGATTGGCAATAATTTTTTTAGTATAGGCCTTTTATTTTGCTGAGACTCCACTAGGACTGCATTATTATTATTGGATGGTCGTAGCTTGCTCCCATCTGTAGATTTAGGATTAGATAGGCGTTTATCACACCCTTGTTAAAGTTCAATAAACACCCTTGAAATGTGGTCACTTGTGTCAGTCTTACTAGTAATGCCATGCCTTCCTTACATCACCAAGTATGGGTACTTAAAATTCTGCATCCCTGTACATATCTTGTTTGAAGCAACATCCTTCATCTGCTCCTGCTTGGCTGCTAGGCCGCCTGGTGAATTTATTTGTGCACTGTGCAGCTTCCCTGTGTCTCTCTCTCTCCCCTTCCCTGCTATATGGCACTCTATCTCCCCCATCTATTCTAGCTGCTACTCTATCACCTATCCTACCTCTCTTACGAAGTCTGGAAGAGAAACAGCTTAAAAAAGCTCTCCTGCCCTCTAAGCCATGCCTACCTATTGCTGACACCGACGTCACTACTACTTCCAGGCAGACTATCACAGACATCCTCTTTTCTGTCCCCTCTCCGGACCTATGGACTCCCCACCTGGTCTCCACACTCTCCCCTTTCTCCTCCTCACCCATCAATGGTGGCACTATACTCTTGGCATACTTCTCTTCCTATAGGTGCACCATTAATGTCCATAACAATGGCATGATCATGGCCCAAGGTTCTCAACCTGCTCTTCTCCTTGACCAGCGCCTGCCCTCCCTCATTAACTTCCTCCCTTCTGCTGCTACGCCTTTATCCTCTCCACCACCACCAACGGTAGTACCACGCCCCTGTACGCCTCCTCAGAAAACTTTCAAAGGTAATCAGCTACCCTTGACTACTCTGAACGGTGTCTGTAGAAAGAAAAACAGAACACGAAAATACCTAAGAAAAACAGAACAAATTCTTTTGGTCGAATTTGTTAGGCATTTTTGCATGTTTTTGTAAAAAATAAATAGGTGGGGTAAGGGTATACATTAAGGTAGGGGGGAGTGTAGGGGGTCTCACACCATATTATAAAAAGGGTCAACAAACCCAAAAGTAATTTTCATTTTTCAACCCAGAAAATGTGGTAATTTCTAATTATCGAGACGCGGTTCAATGCCATCTATGTATCTGCTCTTGAAACTCTCTTACCCGAGGGCTAGAAAATACACTCCAAACACAGGTCTAACCAGCCCATTGGTGGAGTGGCCCTGATTTTCCCCAGAGTGTGTCCCTGCTTCTAACATACCAACTCAACCCACCACTCTTTTGAATGCCTTGTATGTAGGCTAAGCCGACTCCACTTGTCCTGCGTCGTCCTCAATATGCAGAATTGAGATCCCCTCCTCGCATGTGGTGATCCAATGTGTTTTACCTTACCGTTTAAACACGAGACCAAATGGGTAAGCCCAGGGATATCTAACTTGCCTAGCCATTAGAGCTTTCGTCACTGGTCTCATTAGTTTCCTTTTTTGAAGAGTTGAGAGCCAAGTCTTCAAATAATTGAACTCGACTGCCGTCGATAGTCAACTCTGTCTGCGACCTGGCTCCCTTCAAGATTTCTTCTTTCTGGATGAAGGAGGTACAGGCGACCAGTATGTCTCTGGGCCTAGCCCCAGGTTAGTTTCTTTTTGGACCAATTCGATGAACCCTGTCAAAACAGATCTCCTCCGGTAGGGTGTCTCTGATGAGGCTACTGAGACCAAGCTGTAGGGTGGACCGCAGATCAACGTCCAGTACTGACTCTGCCAGGCCTTTGCTCCTTATGTTCGATCTTCTTGATCTATTTTCTAGATCTTCAGCCTGTATTTCCAAATTATTTGTAGCTCTGGCCAACTGTTCTAACAACATACTATTTTGCTTATTGTCATCCGCGACTTCAGAAAGACCCCCTTCAAGCACCTCTACTCTTTCTCCAATTTCATTAAGATCTTTCCTAATGTCCTGCAAAGCTCCTTTTAGTTCTTCTTTCATTTGGGTTATTTGGAGTTAGAATGTGCTCATCATTCTGGTTTCCATTCCCTTCAAACAGGATAATAGATCTTCCTTGTCTGAGGCCATATCAGTTGACTGTTCAACGTTTTCCAAATCCAACCTCTTCCGACGAGGCTCCAACAGCGGAGTGTCCTCTGTTTGCTTATATTTCCAGCACCTCTCTATCCGGGATTCTGGACGAGTAATTATTCCCTTGGATTTTCTCGGAGCCCCTCTAACTTTTTTGCGCCTGGCATCAGTATCTTGAATACGCTTAATTCGAGTTGAGTCTGCAGCCACCGCAACTGCTACCTATGTGTTCGTGTGCTTGTGTCCAGCCTGCCTATTGGAGATTACGTGGGTTTGGATGCAGTGCGCAATTTATCCGTGTCGCTGCAGCAGCCCGGAACCGTTCCGCTTTCAAACTCTAGGTAAATGTCTATGGCAAACCCGCAGTGCCCAGACCCAGAGGGACAATATTATATCAGGTGTCTCTATGCATATGTTCCCCGAGTGTTGACTCGGTTGTTACAGTGGATGCAGGCAACTTAAGTTTTTTAATTCTTCCCGCCAGGCACGGCTGCACCACCTCTATGAACTCCTAGGAGGGACGTTTGTTGACAGACCCGACCGTCACCCCTGCAAGATGCACAAATCCGATGGGAGTCCACTCTGGTGTGCTTCAAATTTATTTTTGGGAAGGTGTGCTAGTTTTCGGTCTCAACGGACCGTGAAGAATCCTCCGCACTGCCCAGGGACGGGGGAAGAGACAGGGGGGTAGGGGCCGTGACCTCACTCTTTTCCCGATACGCGAAAAGCGTATCCCACTCCAGATTTCCAGATTATACGATTGTGGTGTCCACAAGTCCCTCACGCGTCGGGCCCAGGCCAATTTCGTCTTCCCAACAGCCCCCCGCCCCCGTCCGTCTTTGCAACCGGCTCACGAGAGGCAGGAGCGCGCGCGAGGCCAATCTCTCTGCATCGCACGCAGCACTCCCGGCCCCTCCTCCTCGGAGCTCCGGTCAAGTCCGAGGCCGCTAACACTCCAGGTCTCCCGTTACAGGGATTCAGCACCCCGTGTTTCCACACACCGCTCCGATTCCACCCCATCCAGTTCCACCAGCTGGGATAGGGGCGCTCTCTTTCGCTCCGAGTGACTCACACGCCAATACGCACTCTCAGGAGCCCGCGGCTCGTCCGTTTGGGCGTTGACCGCGTTTCACTACACCAACCGCTTCCGTCTCACATCTGCCAAGGCAGTCTTCAATCCGCTTCGTCCGCATCCAATTTCCAGAAGTAGGGTCTTCCGCTGCTGCTTATTTACCGGTGTGTAAAGCCCCGGTACGGACGGAGGTCCGAGGAGTACATCTACTCTAGGCGGCGGCCATCTTGGAATCCCCCAGATTTACTGTCTTTTTGCCATTAGTTTAGTTAATTTGTATAGCTCAGCCGAACCCTGGGGTAACTGGGCACGTTAGACTTGTAGAACAAAGGTTACAGAAGGTTGCACATGTAATAAAGTGCTGATGACAGTAATAAATACAATAAATAGTATGAGGGACCAGGTTACATGGTGGTCCGAGTCAATGGATAGCACACATTACAGGATGGACCGGGTTACAGAGAGGTCAGAGTCAATGGATAACACAAAATTACAGCATGAAGGAGTTTACTGAGGGCAGATAAACTATTGCTGTGTCGTGAGCAAAGCCTTCACCCTGGCTCTGAACAACCAAAACGAGGAGTCAGCTCTAACTTCTGTGGGATGTATGTTCCGGCATTTCGCAGCTAACACTGGGAAGCTTGCTCCCCCTGCTGTTTTCAGGTTGAATTTAGGAATGTTTAGTTAGTGTAGATATGGGGATCCGGTCGGTCTGGATGTGCTTTGTCTGGTAAATTTATATGATAAGTAATGTGGGGCTGTCAGGGAGAGGCATTTAAGTGTAATGACGAGTGATCGTAATTTGATTCTGTCACGAATGGGGAGCCAATGAACTTCCTTTCTGAAGGTGGAGATGTGGGCCTTGCGGGGAAGATTGAGGGCACATCCGAGGGCGTTATTTTGGGGAACTATTCAGATTGTGATTAGTGGAGCCAAGAAAGAGTGTTACAGTAATCCAATCTGGATAGAATCAGAGCCCTAGCCAGTGTAAGGCAGCTGTTGGTGGATAAAAATTGTTTCCAGGCGTTAAGTTTATTAGTATAAGCAGTGGATGAAATAGTGGCGTTATTTGTTTTTTAAGCGAGAGTGTGGAGTCAAGATACACACCCAGCGTTTTGACTTCTTTTAAGACTTTTATAATGTTGCCATCAATGGTGAAAGACTGGTACCGGGGGTCGAGTTTGTTGAGACAGGCCTGGGAGCCCACGATCAGCAGTTCCATCTTGTCGTCATTTAAGCAAAGGTTATGGGTAGCCATCCAAGATTGGATTTCAAGGTAGATTTCATTTAGCTTTGCAACATCTATCTCATAGCACCCGTTGAGTGTGATGAGGACCTTGGCATCATCAGCATAATGCGTATATGTGACACTCAAGTCGGCAAGGCAGTCAAAGAGGAGCTTAGTAATGATGTTGTAAAGCGTGGGGGAAATAGAAGACCCTTGGGGGACTCCACATTGGATTGGGACGGGGTCAGCCGCAGCCGATGGGGCAAAGACCCTGGTTGTTCTGTCGGACTGGAAGGACCAAATCCAGTTGGTGGCATTCTGGGAGAATCCGGCAGGCAAGGAGAGGTGTTTGGTCAGAATTTGATCGTCGACCAAGTCGAAGGCTGCAGACAAATCCAACAAAAGCAGGATGTCCAATTTGCCCTTGTGTTTGGCTTCGTCCATTTGGATGTTTAGGTCCAGGAAGGCAGTTTCAGTCCCATGCCTGTGTCTAAAGCCAGATTTTTGCAGACCTAAGAGGTCGCTATCCTCCAAATGTTGCATTTGGAGGTATGCCACTCGTCTAGTATTTTCAGGAGAAAAGGGACAGTCGTGATGGGTCTGTAGTTGGTCGGTATATTGGGGTCTAGATTGTTTTTTTTTTTAGTAGTGGTAGGACCCACTCCTCTAAGGTCATTGGGGACAGACACATTCTTAAATGATGAATTGATCGGGGTGGTGATGAAGGGAGCTAGGTCTTTAGCCCCATCCTTGATAACTGGGGCAGGGCACAACAATTAGATGGTTTTATACTCGCAATTATGTTAACTACTTCGTTCTCTGTGACTGGGGAGAAGTGGAAAGGGGGGGCAGTCTGGTTGGGGGGAGCTAGGTTCATTACAAGAGCGGTCTTTGGGGGCTAGGATAGCTTTTTTGGTTTCTATCTTGGCTTGCAGGAGAGCCATTTTGTTTGATAGAGCTTGTTGGATGTTGTCACACCAGGCCTTGTCCTTGTTGCAGTCATCAGTGGGGGGGGGAGGGGCACTGGCAATTCCAATTATCTTAGGAGAGAGAATAGCTCTTTAGTGCCAGATTTGGCATTGTGAATTCTTGTTTTGAAGACCTCTTTTTTTGGCGTTCGTAATGGCAGCTTTATAGGTGGTTGCTGCAGTGGAGAACCTTTCTTTAGTGGCGGGAGAAGGAGCTTTTCTCCAGCTGGCTTCAGGCGTTTTTAATATTCAGAAGTGCTTTTAGCTCTGCTGAGAACCATTTTTCAAGTGAGCAGTTGGTTTAGCCTTTAATTTAAGTGGTGCCATTTGATTTAGAGCTTGTTCCAATGCGTCATTGTAGAGTTAGACTAGGGAAGTTGGGTTTGTGTTGGTGACGTCAGTGTTGGTGATCGGGTGCAGTAGGGGTCTTAAATTCTCTATGGTGATATTACGTTTGTTCCTAGACATAATTTGTGGTACAGTGGTTGTAGGTGCACTCTTGAGAGTATCTTTGGGTATGGTGACAGTGATAAAACGGTGGTCTGTCCAGGCGCATGGTGTGATGTCAATCAGGGAAATGTCACAGTTGGCATCGGCCAACTAGTCCAGAGTTCTCCCTTTGGAAGGAGCAGGCTTATTGATGCGTGGTGTGAAACCTAGTTCAGTGACGGTGTCATTAAGCAGGGAGGCATTCGCATCGTTAGGGTCATGAAGGCCTAGGTTGAGATCACCCATTAGAATAATTTGTGAGCCTGATTTAGTATTAGATGTCAGTAGATGAGCAATGTCCTCCTCAAAGGAAGTAATGGCACCTGGCGGGCTATAAATAAGGTGAAGTAATACAGTCTGGGTGTTAGATAGTAGGAGTTTGAAAGACAGACGTTCAGCAGAAGGTAGACCTGGATTGGAGACTTCTCTGATGTTCAAATTGGATTTCGCAATGAGGGCCACACCACTCCCAATCCCCGACTTTCTATCTTCCTGGATGATGGTGTAGTTCTCCGAGGTAGCGAGTGAGAGTGCGGGACCCGCAGCAGGATGTAGCCATGTTTCAATGACTGCGAAGTCCAGATGATTGCACGAGATCAGGTCAGCAATATCGGGGGTGTGAGCCACTAGGGATTGAGCATTGATGAGAGCGCCATTGATTGTCGTGCTGGCAGTGGTGGCCGACTCTCTTAGTGGGTCATCAGGTGACGTGAAGAGACTGGTCGATAAGAGTGTCGGTATGTACCGCTGGAGGCAGAAGAGGCAACAAATTGTTGTCCCTAGTGTGCAAGGTGAGAGTCCTAAGGGGCTTAGACATTATGCTGGAGCGAGAGCATAGTCTTGGATTCCTCAAGTGTGTAGTACAAGGGACACAGACTGTGGTCATTGAGTGTGTTAGTGTGTGCCGCTGGAAGAACGGGAGGCAACAAGTCGTTGTCCCTAGTGTGCAAGGGGAGAGTCCTAGGGGCCTTAGGTTTGAAGTTGGAGCAAGAACCTAGTCTTGCGTTTGAGTGTGTGGATCATGGGATAAGTGGTGTGGGGGGGTGGTGAATCTAGTAATCCATTCTACAAGTGACAGGGGTGGATCTAGGAGGGGGGGGAAGACTATGGTCGCTGTGGCAGGTGATGCTTGGGG
The DNA here is from genome assembly GCF_040938575.1 of Ambystoma mexicanum. NCBI lineage: Eukaryota > Metazoa > Chordata > Amphibia > Caudata > Ambystomatidae > Ambystoma > Ambystoma mexicanum. Next base: position 142,879,925 of record NC_090938.1, read on the forward strand.
CGGTGTAGCAGGTGGGCGGTTAGAAGGTGATACGTTATGGAATAGTGGGAGGATAGTGGCCATTGTGAGTGTCACTCTTCTTAGAGTAACACTCTGCCATCAGGCCCTTCTTGTCACAGCAAAACTGCATCTCAATAGCCAGAGCCATCATCAGCTCCAGACTTGACTACTGCAATGCCCTGTTCATTGGAACCTCCCAAAAAAAACAAAATAATGCCTTAAGGGCTGCCACAGGCACCTCGCGCAAGGAACACATCTTGGGGATCAGGAGGGAGGTACACTGGCTCCCAATCAAGGAAAGGATCATTTCCAAAACTCTGGCTCTTACACACAAGTGCCTTCACGACCAAGCACCTCCCTATCTGACACAGAGGATAACTAGACAAACTGTCTCCAGACCCTCAAGGGCAGCCTATACCAACCGCATCACGGTTCCACACACACGGAGACTGCGTGCAGGAGGCACCAGCTTCCCCACTATGGCGGCTACCCTATGGAACAACCTCCCAGCTCAGATGAGATCAATCGACTCACACACGGCCTTCCGCAAGGCCTTAAAAACCAAGCTCTTCATCTAAAGAGCCTGCCACTCTAGGTTTGCATTATTACTGTATTCACCATGTACAGGAGACTATATACCTAGACAAGATTTGTAACCAACTGTAACAATCAATCTGTATAATATGTAACCATGCAAATGTGCATAAGCAAATGTATTTAAACTGACCTTTGGGGCCGCTTACTGTAACCCTCAAACAAGCCTTCTTAAAAACTCCTTATAGCGCCTTGTTGCCTGTTGGGCTGTAGTGCGCTCTACAAATGCTAAAATAAAATAAATAAAATGAATAGAGTAGCCATGATTAGTGACAGGATGGCTAGTTGAGCTGTACTAGGGTATATAGTATGGGATAGACAGAGGATTTGCGGTCTGGCGGGATACAGTGTGTCAGCGTGGGGCCATTGGGCCAGTTAGGCTGCAGTAGGCAAGCCGTGGGCTCCTATGTTAAGGTGAGGTACATGAAACAATAGGTCACTAGAACAGGGAAAATACAATGGGCAAGCAGTAGGTCACTACAGGCAGGATGCAATGGGTAGACAGTCGGGCAGGCCAGGTAAGATGCAGTGGTAAGCAATAGGGCATTTGAGCAGGCGATATAAAATAGGTAGACAGGGGCTACTAGAACATAGTGAAGCATTAGACTAGACTTAGTATCTAATGCAATCTGTATGCAAGTTGTTAGCAGTGGTTGGGCTGGGATGAGACTAAAAGTAATTAGCGGGGTATTGGGCCTAACAACATGTCAGTAATCACTACCTGGGCTCACTGGGCAGTTAGTCTATATTAGAGCAGGCGATCGGTGGGCGAGTTATTAGTGGTGTGAATATGGGGTATAAACCCGTGTAAGGGATTAAGAGCGCAAGAACGGTAATGGCCACCACGCGGTAGAACTGGCGCTCGGGCAGAGGCTGCATGAGCGAATGCTTTATGCTGTTGTAGCCTGTTTTTGGCGGGCAGCAGACAAGGAGCAGTGGCGAGGGTAAGATGTACAACATAGTGGAGAGCTTGCGAATACGAAGCGTCGCTGTTAGCAGTATAGGCGATGCCAAGTGCAATATGAAGTACAGGTACAAATAGAAAGGACAATATTTACTTGGGAGCAATGTTAATGAGGGAGGAAGTAGTGCTGGGCAATTCTTAGGCATTTTGCAGAGTACTCATAGAAGACAATGTCCGTGGGTCTGGAAGCGTTTACCTGGTGATGACTGGTGGAGGGATTAGAATCCTCGTGCTGCGGTGCGCTAACAGGGGTTCCAACAGGGGCCTTATCTCGAGGGCCTTTGCAGAATTGGGCCAGCGTCTGCCTGCTGGCGGAAGTGGGTGATTTAAATAAACAGAGCGTTGCTTAGCAGCGCAATGCTAGCCTTCCCTTTTGGTCGGGTGAACATTTTAGAAGCAGGCAGAAGGCATTATTAAAAAGGCAGAAAACGCTGCAAATGATCCGTGTTGGCGGATCGTTGTGGAGGTATATGGGCCAAATGGTTTTCAGGTGGATGGCCAGGAATGCAATCTCACCTCTATAGAGGCTAGTGATAAACTAAACCAGCTGCTCCTGCAGCTTGTAGGATGTGCGGCGCTGATTAAGGGGAAAGGCCTCCTGCCCTCTCCGCTAAACCAGGTTCAATGACAGGGTGCCAACAGGGGCCTTATCACACGGGCCTTTGCAGAGGCGGGCTGGCGTCCGCCTGCCGGCAGAAGTGGGCTATTTACTCCCCTTGTTCCCTTGCCACTTTGTCTTGTGGCACCTGGAAACATTATTTTGTTGTATAGGCTCCTAACAAATGCTCAATAAATAAAACAGAAGAAAGAAGCAGTAACTGATCATCACACTGAGCATGCTGCTACCTCCGTTTACCAGCTAGCATGGTAAAGTAGTGTTGGCATATTGTTTGCACAAAGTGTACTGTTCGTACACAAGTCATAATCCGCGACTCCCCTCACACTTTTCACTAATCTCAGCCCCCTCTATTTCCTTTGAGAACACCCATCCACCCTCATGCATGACTCTCCATGGGAGTACATACCACTCTCGGGCACAGCTGCCCCAAAAAGGTACTGTAATTACTGTGTAGTAATTCTCCCCAAGAAGGTATCCCTTGTCAGCTCCTACTGCAAGTTGCGGTCTGGTTGTAAACTGTTATTGCAGAAGGCTGCACGCTGCAGCAGGCATTCAGTGACCAGGGAACCACAGCTTGTTCTTTTCAGATCCCCACTGATACTACAACCTGAATTTACAAGTCAAGTGAGACTCCACAAGGTTGTGTTTACCTTTAAGTATGAAAACAAGCAGAGAGTCTGAAAATGGAGTAAAACAAACCTTGGATCCTTCAGCATTCAATAAAGGTTGCTTTAAAAATGATTGAAGTGCTTTTTGAAGAACAAGTTACTTAACCATGGTAACCTCCTTTCGACTGGATGTTCCTCCCATGTATTCCTAATCTTATGATATTTCCATATACAGCTTTAACTGCTTCGGAAATGTTTTCCAACAGAGGGTGCTGTGCGTCAATGCCCGTCAACTCTACGTCCCTCAGAGGCAGTCGTCTCAATGTCATCGGTGGTACACAGCGCGCGCAGAGACCGTTGTCTTCAGTTCCGTTTTTTACGTGCATCGGATATCCAACACCCGACAGTTCATCTTGAAAGGGGAAAGACTGCAATCACATGGAAAATTCGACTGCGGGGCAGGTTGGGAGGGGCAATGAGGAATACGTGGGAGGAACATCCAGTCGAAAGAGCATTACCATGGGTAAGTAACTTGTTCTTCTAATGGATTGTGTCCTCACACATATTCCTCATTTTATGATAAACTCCCAAAGCAGTGTACGTATTCCTGGAGGAGGGAGTCAGAATTTTCAGACTCATGATCATGATAATTTAGGAATTCCTTTATAGGTCTGTGTGCACAGAATGTAGCACTGCCTTTCCACATAAAACTTCCCAGCTGGAGGAAGAGTCTGTTTGGTAAAAGTGTGTATGGACGACCATGTGGCTGCCGCACAAATATCTTTCATTGGGACACCCCTCTGTAAGGCAGAGGAGGTAGCCATGCCCCTGGTCGAATAAGCTCCAAGACCCTCAGGAGGATCCTCTCCAGCTAATCTGTAGCATTCAGATATTCCTAAAATGATCCATCTTGATAAAGTTAGTTTCATAATTGCCATACCCAACTTGTGGCCAGTTTAGCCCACAAAATGCTTGCCATTCTGTCTTAATTTAGATATCCTGGAGATGTAGAAATTAAGTGCGCACCCAGGAGCAAGCCTATGTAACCTCTCCTCTTCCTTTCCAGGATGAGGAGGATAAAACAAAGGTAAAATTATTTTCTGAGTTAAATGGAACTCGGACACAATCTTAGGTAAGAAAGTAGGTTTAACCTTAAGCTTGCAGGACAAGGCCTGAAGTTCACATATCCTTCGGGCCGATGTGATGGCCACTAAAAGCATGGTCTTTAAGTTAATAACCTTAAAGGACTGGAATGGATAGGCTCAAAAGGAGCACACAAGAAATTTCAACACCAAGTTGAGGTCCCTAATTGGGACAGGAGGACATTTGTCAGTCCTTTTAAGAATTGAAAAACTAGTGGGATCTTGAAAGATCTCTCTTCAGAGGAGCACTTAAAAATAGCGAGTGCTACCAGATACCCCTCAATTGTACGAACCTGGAGCCCCAGATTGGCCGGGATTAATAAGAATGATAACACCATAGGTGTACTGCACGTCAGGGGCGTTGCTAGGGGGGTGCTAAGGGGGCTATAGCCCCTGATCTTTTGGTTGTAGCCCCAGATAGAATCTCAGGAGCTACAGCCAAAAGAGTAGCTAGCCCCCAGTCCCAACAGTTCCGACATCAGCGTAGCCCCGGGTCTTTTCCAGACCTAGCAACTCCCTAGCTGCACGTAAAAGGATCCTCATTCTTATCCCTGCACCAGCTACAGAATTTGTTCCAGCGGCAGCAGTACAAGGATTTTGTTGCTAGCCTTCTGGCCGAAAAGAAAATATCCATTAAGTCATCAGCGAGGTCCCAATCCTTGTATCTCATCCTCTCAGAAACCATGCGTGAAGGTGGAGTGCCTTGAACTCTTGGAGAACCCAACCCACCTCTCTCGAAAGAGGTGGTTCTCCCTTTGTGGAGAACATATTGAGGGCAGATGGACATGTCCAGAAGGTCTGGGTGCCACGTCCTCCTGGCCCAATCCGGGGCAATTAGAATCATGGATCTAGAGCTCCTATGGGGTGAAATTCCCTTGAGACGTAAAACTCGCCCTTCCGGTTGACACTGGTTGCGAACAGATCCACTTGACGGGTTCCCCAAAGGGTGAAGATCTCTTGAAGGACTTCCTGAGCTAGTTCCCACTCGTGGGAGACTGCTCTGTCTGCTCGGAGCGTCCCCTGCTGTATTCTCCATTCCGGCTAGGTTAACTGCTGATAGGGAGATGCCTTCTTGAATTGCCCAGAGCTGCATTGCTTCTTTGCACAGTGGTAGTGGCCCTACATCTCCTCTCTTGTTGAGGTAGGAACAAGTTCCTTACCTGTAACAGTTCTCTGGCTTGGATTCACATGCTCATGAATATTCCCCGTCGTCAGGCTGGGAATCCTCGGTAAAGAAAAAAATCAGTTTCAGTTTCGTTTCTGAACTGTCTTTCTCCTAATAACCAATCACTGGTCTCTGGGTCATACTTCCCCCAACCAATGACTGCCCTCTACCTAAGCCCCTCCTCTGGCAGCCATCTTCAGATTTGGTACCACGTAAAGTGGTAGTAGGACCAAGAGAAGAGCCGCAGAGGAGTAGGAGGGAGGGTTCGCATGTGAATCCATGCCAGACCCATGCTGGAGAACAACAGTTACAGGTAAGTAACTTGTTCCTTCTCCAGCATGGGGTCTGGCATGGATTCACATGCTCATGAATACAAGAATACATAGCAGTACACACATGCACAACCACGGGAGGTGGCAAGGCTCAACATTAAGCAATTATATCAACTCAACATTAAGCATCTCTTACCCCTTCACAAGGCCCACCTTCAGGTGAACAGGTTGCGCAGCACTGCCTGGCCGACTCTGGACTCCTCCCTGGAATCCCGGTCGACACAGTAGAATCTCGTGAATGTGTGGGTCGACCTCCACGTAGCAGCCCCGCCGAGGTCCAGCAGGGGCACACCAGATAGGAATGCCGTAGTAGCAGCGATCGCTCTGGTCGAATGGGCTCTCGGGCGGCCAGGCAACGGTCGGTTTGCCAACCGGTGACAGTGCATGATGTAGCCGCAGAGCCACCTGGAAATGGAAGCCTTCGAGAGGGCCTTCCCTTGGTTCACAGGTCCAAAGTTCACAAACTGCTGTGATGTCTTGGCGGAAGGTCTGCACAGGCACACACGGTAGATGCACGAGGACATCATGCCGAGAAGGGACTTGATGGACCTCACCCTGGCCACGTCCATGGTCGACAGCCGTTGCACCTTGCCCAGGATGGCCTTCGTCCTTTCCTCCGACAGAGGCCAATCGCGCAACTGTGTCGAGCCTCGCTCCCATGAACAGGGTGACTTAGGACGGTACCAAGTGGGATTTCGCTAAATTTATCGAAAATCCCAGATCCGTGAGCAGCTGGACGGTCTTCGCCATGAGCCCGACGGCGAGTTCTCTTGTCTTTGCTTGGATGAGCCAGTCGTCCAGGTAGGGGTACACGTGGATCCCCTGCAGCCGCACCACCACTGTTCCTAGGCACTTGGTGAATACCCTTGGCGCCGACTTCAATCTGAAAGGAAGGGCCTTGAACTGGTATCGTCGCCCTTGGACTACGAATCTGAGGAACTTTCGATGTCCTTTTAGAATGAGGATGTGAAAGTAGGCATCCTCCAATTCCAGCGACGATAGTTAAGTCGCCTTCATCCAGCTGTCCCAGCACGTGCTGGAGGGTGACCATTTGGAACTTGTGTTCTTGCAAAACGCACAGTCCTTCTCCACATGCGTTTTGTCTCCGTGAAGGCAGTAGAGGCATCTGGAATGCTCATCCTCCTTGAAGACATTCTGCAATCCGCATCCAGGGCAGCTCCTGAACAGCTTGGATCCGGGCATCATGTTTCCTTTGTCCTGGGCCATGTCCACGCGGGGTAGGCCTCAAAGAACTTCCGGAATCCTCCAAGAAGTGAAACTCGACGAAAACTTTGCCCTTGAGGGGCGTAGAAAATTCCGAAACGGGTCCCCATTGATCGGAAGTAGAAACGGTGGAGCTTGAGGCTCGATTGACAGAAAAAATGAGATTAAACTCTTTGAAAAATCTCTTCCCCGAGCCAGAGCGTTGGCTCGTGGTTAATGGCATTGGTGAAAGTGCGCCCTGCCTGGCAACCGAGGAGCCCAACCAATCAGCACCCCCGGACTCGCGGTGCTTTGCCTTTTGTTGGACCCCCGTCGCCGGAGCGCCCTCAAAGGTCTTAAAAGACCGCTCAGACGAATTCTTCTCACCTACCGCTGGGCTCTTCCCTTCCAGCCAGTTGGTGAGGTGGATACGCCGATCCTTCATAGTCCGTTCCGACATGTACTTGTTTAAACGACGAAGGTCCAGGATGGGTCGACAGCCGCCGCTCTTCTTTCTTATGAGGAAGTATTGTGAGTACACTCGGAGCCCCGCAGCCTCTTTGGGACGAGCTTGATGGCTCCTTTCTTCAGCATCGCCCTTACTTCCAGCAGCAGTCGAGGGACGTGGTTTTCCTTCCTGGCCATGGGTGGAATGCGGGGGCACTTCTTTAGAAACTCGAGAAACCTCTACCATTCGGAACGGGTAAGGTGACCTCTGCCAGGACAATGAGTGCGCTGAGCAGGAATTGCTGTTCACACATTGTCCTGCCAGCGGGACACTTGCCGTTGGGCAACCTCTTTGAGGTGCCAAATGGGAGAGGTGACCCAATGAGAAATGTGCCAGTCTGGCTCTTAAAAGAGCATGGGGGGGAAAGCTTGACCACCCCCTTGCAGCTCTCCCACTCGGTACTCCACTGCTTGGAGCCATTTGAACACAGGAAAACATAATTTTAATCAATCAGAATCTTGTAGAAAAAAATCTATCAGCGCGTAGACATAAAAGGTGATCTGCAGAGCCCAAGTTTGGAGATATATGGCATCTAAAAATCTATGCCATGTATACTTGGTCACCCACTGCACTGAATTAACCAATGGTTTCTGCCTTTGAATGAAAGGAAAATCAGGCAAATTTATGACATTCCAATGAATCTGGTCCTTTTGGCCATGGCTTTATAGTTCAGCTAGGTCAAGTCAACATAGCCCAAAATTGAAGGTATCAGGGGGTGATTAAGTCTGGTCTTCTCAATGGACGTTGCGCCACGGTTTCCATGTGTTATTGTAAATGTACATATATATGTTTTGTGCACAGTGTATGTCAGTGGAGGTGCTGGGTGCATTTGTGCGTGAGGGAGAGTGTGTGCAAGTATATATGTGTTGACTTTTGTGTCTGAATTAATGATAATGCATTGTTTTTATGTTCTAGTGGAATTATGTTTGTGAATGTTATGTTTCATCACTGGGTGCATGGTTGGCCGGCTAAAGATGTGTGGGGTCTAATTGAATTTTAAAGATACGCCATCAGTCTTCTGAAAGTTATAACAGAGCGTCAGCAATAGTATAGTGGTTTAGTGTTATCCCTCAGGGATTTAGGTTATTTAACTGTTTAACTTACGTACAAAATCACGGTGGAATTAACTGTAGTAATTTTCGCTGCAAATACGTTTTTACCTCGGTACAAAAAACCAAACCCATGTCCCCTCAAACCGCCAGTACACCCCATAAACCCCCCCCTTACCTTTTCTCCATCTGCTGCCTCTCCTGTAACCTGCAGCGTCAGATCCATCCCTTTAACGTGGGTCGGATCGGACGCTGCCGCCCTTTTCTTTTTTTTGTTGGGTCCCCCCTACCACCAATGCTAAGGAAGCGGGGGACACCCCTGCAACCGCCGAAGCCAAAAATAACATACACAGGCTGTGGGGGCCACCCCTGCAACCACTGCTCTTCATGTTTGGTATCTTCAGCTTCGAACTAATGGTGGTGACCGAATTCGGTCATATCTACCATTCGACCTAATTGTTTTTAACAATTTGGCCGAAACGATCTCTCAGAGCCACCATCCGCCCTTCCTTCACCCCACACCTTTCCTTCAGTTGTCATGTCCCACCTAACATTTTCAGCAAAATAACTCCACTGCTGAAGCTGGAGGGCCTGAAGGATCTGAGAAAGGGTAACCATCTTGAACTTGTAAGTGTCTTAAGTCCAAAATGGGTCTCAATCCTCTTTTGTCCCTTTTTGGTAATTAGGAAGAACAGGGAGTACCAACCCTTGTTCCTCTCTGCCACAGGTACTGGTTCTATAGCACCTTTCTCTAGCAGGGTCAAGATTTCCTGCATAAGGAGCGGATCTGGAAGTTTGAAAGAGCTGCTCCCCGGTGGATGACTGAGGCTTTTTTAGAAAGGAAAGGCAGTAACCCTGAGCAACTGTTTCCAATGCCCATGCATCTGACGTGATACCGGAACATTCTTCCAAATGCATTGAGAGTCTGCCTCCCACTGCGGTCTTGTAAGCCAAGGCCTCAGAGGTTTCAGAGCAGCTGAAGCAGTGGCAGATGCTAAAGTAGCCGCTGCCTCTGGGGTCTTGGTGCCTCTTCCCATTCCACCACAGGGGAATCTTTTTTGACGTCTTTGATTCAGCAGTCCTCTCCCCCTTCCAACTGAGGAGTAAAAGCGAAACTACCTAACCCTCCAAGGTGTCCCGTTGAGGCGGTTTTGTGGCTGTCTAATAGCAGCACCTAGGTATTTTGCTGCCGCTTTGGAGGTCTGCATCGTCTCCAGACTCTCGTCAGCCTTACTACCAAATTAATGTGTGCTGTCAAATGGCATGTTAAGAAGTCTGGATTGCACATCTGGAGCAAAACCGGACTTTAACCAGGCAAATCTGGGCATTACTGTGCTAGCCGCCATTGACATGCTGATACTGTCAGCAGTGTTGAGACCAGTCTGGAGAGATTTGCACATCGCATCCTTCCCATCCTTGACTAGATTTAAACGTCTGTCTCTTTCGTCCCCTTCGGGGATATGCTCAGCCACCATGGCTATACGTTCCCAAATTGTGCAAGTGAACCTGGCCAACATTCACTGACTTTAAGGCATACTCCCTACACTTGGCCAAATTGTTGTAATGCTGGTCTTCCCTGTGTCTAGGGGGTCAGGGGGGGAGGTGGACGTGGCAGCCTGCACTACCAAACTTTCAGGAGTCGGATGTTTTGTCAGATAACTGGGATCACTACTGGACGCCCTGTATTTGGAGGTTAGTTTTTTATTTACTACTGGAATTAATTCTTGAGTCTCCCACTTGGTATTTACCTGCCTTTGCAGAGCCACATGAAAGGGAAGAATAGGATCTCTCTGGGGTACTTTATCCAGGATATCTGCATGATCATCCTGCTTATACATTGGTGTGGGTCTTTTCCACCCCATGTATTCCACCACCCTGGATATTAAATGTCTGGAAGACCCATCTGCATGGTCAGTAGGATCAGGTCTCCCAAATTCTAACTCTGGGGACATATCTAGCCCACTTGCATTTTACAGGGACCTATATTCCTTTAAGATCAAGGGTTCAGGGACCCCAGGTGTTTGATATTGTAGGCCAAAGGGACGCGAATCAGAGGAATGTTCTACCTCATAAATAGAAGAAAGTGATTAAAATAAAATACTTTCTTGGTAGAGGTGTGAGGACTTTTCAGTAATCCTCTATGGTGTTGATGGTGGAGCCAAGATTTGACCCCATCGACGTCTAGGGTTTTGACGCTTGCAGCGTCTATGACTTTTTAGGGCTTGATGAGGAGTCTGCGCCAATGGCGGCGATTACTTCTTCCTCGAAGGAGATTTTTCTCTACTCGGGGGATCCTTCGACCAATCTCGATTTTTCCTTGCCTCCCGGGCCCAAAGGCACACAGGTTTTGGCCTTTTTAATTCTTTTCCTTGTCGAGTTTTTCAACCTGGGCATGGCTTTCATAAGTCTCCAAGGGGGGCGGGGGGGTCAAGGCCGCATTCTTGAAAACTTTCATCATTTTTACTCTGAAATGTTCCCGGCAGATTTTGTTGGGCATTTGACCCCGTTCTGGGGAGGAATTAGAAGACTATGAAGACACCGACCTATGGTGCCTTTTCTTTGAATGCTGCGAAGATGACGAATGGTGAGAACCACTGCGTGATCTTGATCTTTTTGTCTTCTTTCGACAAGGAGAAATATTTCTCGACTTGTCTGAAGATTGTCTTTGACGGAATCGTCGATCGGGATTTAGACCTACCTGCCGCTGGTTTTCCTGTTCGCTCTTTCAGGGCTTTCACAGTCATCAATAGGCCGGCCTTACAGTCAAAGGTAGCTTGAAAGGAACCCAGGCACCACATACACACCCAATGGAGGTCGGTAAGGGACATCTTCGACCCACAGTCCTGGCACTTCTTAAACCCTGATCTCAGAGTTGATGACGCCGATGCAGTATGTAATATTTTTATCGAAGATTCTTGTAGGGAACCAAAGTTCACAGTATCCGAAGCAATAGCTCTTGTGGAAAAACAGAACTGAAGCCAGAGACAGAGGCCTCCAAGGGACATCAAGTCGACAGGCATCGACGCACAGCACCCTCTGCTGGAAATAAGCTCTGAAGCAGCTGGATATAGAAATATCATAAGGTGAGGAATACGTGGGAGGACACAATGCATTCGAAATATTAATCTTAAATATTGTTTTAAATAAACAAATGGGTTAAGAACTATCTCCAGATGAATTTCTGACAAGCATATTCAGTCCTCTGTACTATTGTAAGCCCTTTGAAGAGTATTTGACAGAGACATGGGCATCCAGGGATCATTAATTTGAAATGCCAAGTATAAAACTTCAGGTGAAAGTGACCAATTCAAGAAATAATCTTTGCTGTTTATGGTTTCAAGAAAGTCACACCAGTCAACTTGAGAAGTCACTTAAGCATTGGGTGAAGATGGATTTTTACCAGTTTTAGATTTTTCTGCCAGTGTAGAAAGAAGATTAATTTCCTTTTGAAGCTGTTGGGACCTCAAAAAGCAGAGACACTAGTTTCTCATTTGAAGATTATGAACTAAACCTAAAATGGAGTTGAAGATGGCAGAGCAGCGGTAACCAATTTTACATTTCTCATGTTAACTTGGGTAAAAACGCTCAAAGAATATTTCATGTAACTATGTCAGTTAAAATAATTTTCAACAAACAAATCTTCAGGAGCCCTAGCAAAATTCAAGATGGGACCCCTCTGGACTGAAGCGCTCACCTGTAGTATTCAAACCCTGCCCTTTTCTTCTGTCTGCCTGTATCAAAAATACTCCCTGGTGAGGGACGGCAGTTATAATGACAGGACCATTTCTGAACACTGGTTCCCTACTAAACCCCCAGTGGGTGTTCCTGGTCAGTCGATCAGATAAACATTTACATTGACATCACAGAAGGGGGTATACTGGATGGGATCTACAAGGTGCGAGTAAACAGCCCAGACAAACTGAACGCACACCATGCCCTGTAATGAGTCACTGTCCACCAGGCTGACAAATGGAATCAAATGCTGGCTGATGTATAATTGTGCAATGCCAGTAGCCATCATGTCAAAACTAGATCGGTCTTCTTTACCAACTGCCACCATGCTCCTGGGAGCCCAAAATTATATTTTGAACCAGAGGTGCTCACTGTTAAGTCAACCATGCATGTTGTAAATTTGGGTTGCAGCAAGTATGTTCAAGAATGTACATGTGACCTTTATACCTGCCAAGTTGCCATTGCAAGGGAGTTGATGGGGAAAGTCAAACATTCACAGCAAGGTACATGTGTGCACTATACTTTTTGGCATGGAACATAATGACAGCAAGGGTGATTAGCAGAGCTCACTTTTAGAGGCCCATTTACCTACATCGCATTACCATTAAAAATTTGCCTTCCATCCCCTCGCACATGGAATTCTGTCTGACAGGGAAAGAGTAAAACTGCTCTCAGCTCGTCATCTTAGAGTGAAAGGAAAGACATATGCACTGAAAAACCCTACTGACCCCAATGAAAATGCTGCCATGCTAGGTGATGTTGGTTAAGTAGCCAGGCTTGCAACAAAGGGTACACAGGACTCCTACCCTCATTCCCATCTACTTGGTGGCATGGTCAAGTGAAATGCATCACAGTAAAGCCGAATCCCAAGTGGTCTCCAAAGGAGCAGTAGCCGGTCCCCTTTGAAATGCTTTAATGGGCTGACATCTGCCACAGTGGTGATACTGCTACAGTTGGAGGAAATCATGTAATGGCTCTTGTGACCGATACTGCAGTGTTTGCTACAGCCACTGTATACCATTCCTATGCTGTTGCTGTTGGCAGTGGGGTCTCAAAATGGTCATCACTAGATAACTATATTTGCAATGTCCTTTCAGTCTGCTGCTCCAAAATGTATTTGTTTATCAGCGCTGTGACAAAGTGCCCTGCTTGTCCGATTTAGTAGATGGTGGGGCTGGAAAACTGGCACTTCGTCATAGGGCGAGGGTAACCTCTATGGCCCCTTTAAGACACTTGAGGGGCTGGCGGCACTGCTACGCTCCGCATTCGTGCCAACACTGCTGCGGATTCCACCTAAATTGGCGATTCCAATATGGTGGCCATGGTTCCCAAAGCAGCAGTCCAGATCCGTCCAGGGAACTACGATTCCCAAGCTCCCTATGCAAAGCCGCCACACTGATCCCCAATACACCAGGGGGAGGCTGCATGGAGGGGCCAAAGCAGCAGGAGACAGAAGCCTGGAGAGGCAGGAGGCTGCATGGAAGACCCAGGAGGCCAGGTAAAGACAGGCCCTGAAGGTGTGGGGGTTGCGGGGGGTTCAGGGGGGGGGGGGGGGTCAAGAGAGTCAGTGGGCTTGAAGGAGGGAGGCCCAGAAGGATGGGGCGGCAAAGGTCAAGGTGGTTGGGAAATGATTCACCAACTGGGACATGAGAAGCAAGTAGCTGAGGAGTGGAGGAGAGAAGGCACCCAAAGGAATGAAGAAGAGGGATAGTAGGTAACTTGAGAATCTGAATTGTTCCTGGGAAAAGTGCTCAAATTGGTGAAGTTTAGACAGCTGGCGCAAGAAGATGGAGATGGACAATGAAAGGAAAGAGAGGAAAGTGAAGCAGTGTGGGTAGAGGAAGTGCTCAACAAGATGAAGGATTGGAGAAACATATGGCAACAGAAAGAAGGGTTGTCAGAAAGAAGTGAAGGGGAAATCTTATATAACCACCAGAAAGAAGGAATTGAAGAGGTGGAAACAAAGACTAGTGGTGGACTAATGGAGGAGGTTAAAGAGAGCTGTAGAAGAGAAGTTTGGTAAGGAGAAACCAGTATGCGCAAAGACAAATAGAGTTACCGGGAGAAAGATAGCCAAGGAAGGACAACGTTTTGTGGGAGCAAAACATGAGGCGAGACGGCAGGGAAGAGAGGGATTGGAGCAGATGGCTGGAGGAGCCAGACCCGAGCAGGGAGGAATGAAGGGCGAATCTGGTGGGAACCCTGTCCCAACATTAGGACAGCCTGCTGTCTTCAGCTGGCTCCAATCCATCCTAGAAGACACCTCTCACGATCCCATTTACAGAATCTAACCAGAGGCTCCAAGTATGGCACTAATGGCCAAGGAGAAAATATTCTGCGAATAGTGGTAAACAGGGTGCAGGAACCATTAAAACCAAGACTAAGAAGAGGAGAGACCCCAAGTAAGGTGTTGGGAAACCCCACAACCTGGGACTGATAAATCACAAGTATTGGTTGAATTTAACCAGGGACATCATTTTGAAGGTTGAAAAACTGAGTGATGGCTGTAAGGTTTTGAATTAAACTAAACGGCACTGCTCTAGGCAGCCTTAGAAATCAATAGTTTTACAGCCTGTCGCGCAATAACAGAAGGGGAAATACCCCCTGTAACCTTAACGTACAATCCCCCCCACCCCCCAAATGAAAGAAAAAATCTGTCTGGAAAGCTTTACATTAGGGTAGTATTTGTGGCCACTATATTGTCATTTTATAAACTAGGTTTAAGCATCCTTGATGTTCCTGTGACATGGAGGGAAAGGATAACCCTAGAGTCCAGCTCCACCGTTGAAGGATGAGGTGCCTTAAGCATGGTCTCACACTGGATATGATGCCTAGCACCAAACCATTCTACTCAAATCGACACACAAGCTTCCCAGTCTGAAGTAAGAAAGTAAGGGCTGCTAAGGGGGTTCTCCAGGAAGGCCTACAGACCGTACCAGGGCAGAATATTCAGGGAAAACATTAATCAACCCTGTGGCCATTAACTCTGCCCAATCCTACACTGCCACAGCGTAAAAAGGAGACGGCCTGACCCAGGTCAATACTGCTTCATCCCCACAGCAGGCTCCAAGCATGCATTTTTCCTCAGGCAAATCAGGTGTGTAGTCCTGCCGTATATGAAAAACGTTGGAAGAGGTCTGTGGGATGCATTCATCCCTATCCCAACCCTAAAATCTGGCAATAAAGCTTCATTACCATTTATCTTAAATGCAGGAGCCCCTGTGTGTCAGCTGGGTTTGTAAATGTCTGCATAGATATTGTGAAGTTAGCGGTTTGGGGATTTTACAGAAGTACTGGCTGGACAGCACTTCCGAAAGTCCACCTTGATTGAACAGGGTTACACTACTTCGGTTCAGCCTGAACCACACAAGGGTTCGGTAGAATTGCAAGCAGACAGGCTTAGTTTAAGGAGGGAGGAGGGCTGTAGCGAGGTACAAAGAGCTCAGAGCACACACTTAGTCCAAGAAAACACTGATACACTTGGAAGTTATATCATAAATAGTTATTTAATATATACACTAAGACACACGGTTGTGACTTTCAAGTCAAGTAAACCCAGTAAAAGAACACTTTCAATATTCTTTGGAGAATAAACCACAGTTGCAGTCACACTAGAATAGCTTGTTCAGTAACAAATCACATAGTAAATCCATCTGAAACATATGCGCACATTTCCAAACTCATCACTTTTAGTAACTGTGTTCCAGCCGGTCTTAAAGTTTGCAACCCTATTTTATGAGTTTCGCAATATTCATAGGGGACAATGGGCCACCAGTGACCAGGACCAAAGGATGGGCAGAAAAGGCAGGAAAACAGTACAAGGTTCAGAGTGGCAGAGTCCGACAGGATATTTTCTTGGTTTTGAGTTAAATACAAGTTAAGTTTAACCAGTGAAGGAAGTCAAGAGGTTTCCTTTAAGGGTTGGCCAAAGGACCAATGTCCCGAGGCAGAGTTAGAGTACAGCGGGTTGTCCCCCCCCCATGTAACTATGGAGGCCTGCAGGGGTGGAGAGATATAGGCAATCTACAGCAGCCAGGATCACAAGAACAAACAGACTACATGTAGGTTTTACCAGGAGCAGGACAGCACCTTTAAGTGAAGAAAACAGTTGCTGCAACATGGTCCCAGTGGTGAGGAGACAGCAGACCCGGTTACAAATTTCTCAGTCTTGGCGACAGAAGAAAGGGACTTCAGTGGCTTTGGCAAGAGCTCTCGTGCAGACAGATGCCGAGCAAAGGATCTTTTTCAGGCTTGGATGAAGGACGACTGTCACAGCGGTAGACACACTTCGGTTTCTCGGTCCTCATCTCTGGTGAGGGGACTTTGGGTAGCTGGCTTAAGTCACTGCAGGCTTAGGACGATGCCCACAAAGTTCCAGGCGAAACTGCGCTTCAGGCATCGATGACAGAAATGCTGCATAGGTCCCTGGGTATTAGTGAATTGCAGGCTGTGGAGGCCGCAGCTCTTCCAGGCAAGGTGCAAATTGTAGTCAGTCTTGGGACTGGTTAGGTCCACCAGTCCAAAGGAGGAAGTCATTGTGTTCGGATCTTCCCTGTTGCTTAAAATTTGAGGGCAGGACAGCAGCGGTTACTCGGCAGGCTCTGGCAGTCACTGGAAGTTGCTGGCAGCATCCTTTGTTGTTCTTCGGAATCTTCTTCTGTTCCATTGGTCGACAGAGTTTCAGCTCCAGGACATCAGAATTTATCTAGGAACACAAGCTGAGTCCGCCAATCATAACTCATGCACCATTCAAATTTGGGGGTGGGTGTAGAACGGGTACATCCAGCCTCGAAGTCTTAACTGGTTTCAGTCATCCACACTGCACGACAAAGAACAGGGGAGTTTCGGTCACCTCCCACACTTCCTGTCTTGCCCTTCACTCGAAGACCCTTCACAGGCTTTCTTTGGGAAGCCTGGCAGAGACAAAAAGGGACAGAGAATCCTCCCCCAGCCAGAAAGGTAGAAGAAGACATCAGAAAGGACAAGTCATCTTGTTCAGGGCTTAAAAAGTACAGCCATCATTTGAGATAAATGGTGTCCCTTGTGTCCCCTGCCGCAGCTGCAAAGACAGCCTGTGACAAAAGTCCACAAAAACTTGTGCTGAAAGATTCACTGACACCAGCATGAACAGGGAGCTCGTCACCATACCCACAACGTTACTGGAGAATCGAGAAAAGGGATACATTGGATCCTGTTAGGCAAAGTTTGTATGCAGTACCCTCTGGGACCACTACACACAACTAGGACTACAGGTGTAAGCAAAACCAACCTTTGAAATAAGTCCGTACCACACAGTTTTTGGTAGCGAGCGGAGCAGCCAGGCTTATCTCAAGAGGGAATGTGAGCTTGTAAGGGTGTTACACGTGTGGGATGTTTTCCCCCACTAGTCCAGGCCCTGCAACATTCCTGTGCGCTGCTTGCATCAGGAACATCAGAATGGCCGCTGGAAAGCATTATGCATGTTAAAATCACCCAGAAGTGTGCAGGAAAAATCTGAAAAATAGGCCGCCATCCACTTTTGCCTATGTCAGTGGTAACACAGGATACCACTGTCAAAGCCCACCATTGGGCTACCCACAGAGCTGCCTGAAACTACTTGATTGCAAAAGAAAGACAGAGCTATTAGGAAATCCGTTTTTCTTGGTTGGCAAATTTGCAAAAATCATGGTTCACAAACCACACAAAAGATCCAACCTCCTTGTTGGATGTTAAACATCATTTTGCTTCAAGAAGTACATTTATCAGAAGAAAATCCACATGTAAAAGATGCTTGCTTGAGAAAATATGTTGAAAATAGGCGCAATACTGCTACTCGCCTCTGTCAGAAGCTGGCGATCTCTAAATCTGTCAGGTTAAACTTGTGTCTCAAAATCTAAGTGTGGTTAAAGACGGGACTTCCATCAAATGCAATATAGGGTGCCACACATTGATTTTCATGTTGAAAAAGACTGGAATTGAAGATATGTTGCTTATTTTAAATTTGTAACTGTAGTTTTTCACAAGGAACAATGTCACAATTGACCCTAAGGTAACCTGATTTAGCTAAAACTTCAAAGAGGTTTTTTCCACTGAGAACACACCACCCTATTCCTTCCCCCCCAAAAGGAGAGGATATCTCATGGGGATGCTAATGAGAAGAGGAGGAGACTTCCTCTGCTGCTCTGGGAAAGAGACATGGGTTTCTTGAACTGAAAGAAAATGCTAATTTGGGTGCGACAGAAACCAGCACAGGCAGGAACAAGCTCATGTTAGTCTCTGGCTCAGCCAAGCATTGGAGGCTTACCCTACTGAAAATGTGGATTTGAAACTGAACTGTATGTTTTGGAAAAGACTTATAGCAAATTGTACTAAACTGGTAAAAATATGGAATTTATAGGTTATTAAAATGAAAAGTTTGCTCACAGTTTAAAACTAATCTGGAATCTGTGCGATATTCAGAGACTGAACCACGAAATTGATCATATTCTAGCTATTGTGATTATGCTAGGAACATGAAAAAGTACAGGAATATGCCCAGTTGGTATGTGCATGTATGTGTAAAAACTGGTACAGAACTGACTGAGTAACCGTCCAAAAGCGCGAAGAATTGTCATTTGTGAACCAAAACTCGTAGGAAGATGAGGCTTGGACAGAAACGTACCTTAGTCAATCTGTCATGTAATTATGTATTATTAACAAGTTGTGCATATTGGAAATGTGTTTTTTGGGAAAAATAGATTTTCTGGGTAAAAGCAAAGGGGAGGGATTTTCTCTGGACCCTAAACACAGTGTCACTCTGACACATGATGACACATCATGACACACTGTTCATTTCTCAAATCAGGAGAGGGGTAATTCTCTGGCCTATCAGATTCTTAGAGGGTTGGGCATAGTATAATCAGTCTCCCCACCCCTTTGGAAGATGGATAAATAGGGACTTTGAGGACCCAAAACACACACATTGACTCATCACTGATCTGCCGGCGAAGCGCTCTGCAGGAAGAACCCATCTCTAGACTCCAGACTCCAGAACCAGACTCCAGAACCCTGAAGCAGAGGCCCAACCCAAAAGCTGAACCCTTTTCAGCAGGCCTTTAAAATCTTGTAACCTGATTTAACCCCTAAACTTCCACGGGGCCTAACTGATCCAATAGCCTGCTGAGCTGTTTTGCTGCTTCTGGCCAAGAAACGTTGCTAGAACCCAAGATCCAGATCAGTCCAGCAGAGTTGTAACCCAAAACCACCCGTCAGATCCAGTCCAAGGGGCCGTGCAGACCAGAGTGCCTTTCTGAGAGCAGGACCAAGCGCCTGAGACCGGTCCGGAAGTCCAGTCCAAACCTTTGAGCAGATCTTTGACGGGCCCATTCGAACCCATAGTTGTGAGTATTTAGCATAGAACTGTCCATAGCCACTCTTAGTTTAAGTAATCCTATCCAACCCATTCCAACATATCCAGAACTGCATTATAGAATCTCTATTGTCCATCCTGAAATCCTTATCCCATCCACATAATCCTGTGTTAATTGTAGTGACAATCATCCTGGCGCTAATATATATTTTCTGGAGAAAGGCAATCGTCTCAGGCAGATAGAAACCATCCGGAGGCGCCTCTGGATCGGTAGCTGTGCTGTCGTGTAGTTTGCGGCTCCATAGACTCCCTAGTGTTAAGAAATCTTTGTTCCAAATCTTCAACAGCGCAGCTTTCATTTTGAAATCTTGACCTCTTTTTGAGAAAAGTCAACCTTCACTAAAACCTCTAACTTCTGAACCGTACATGCTAGGAACGAGATTTAAATGTCATTTTGAAGCTAACATCCTCAGCTTTCAAACGCATTCCAACTCCTTATAGTCTAACTATTCTGTAATTGCATTTTTCGTGCGCTGAAAAGTTTGCCGCGATTTCGCATTTGGCTCAATTTCACCAAATGTAAAAATAGCTATTTCTTGCATTCAACCTCTAAATTTCGTTTTCCATCTGCCAACCATTCAACAATCATTGCTAGTGTTTACCTGAACCAATCCAAAGCCACTCTCACTAGTTTTGAATCTCATTTAACGAATTAAAATCATTTTTAGCATTTTTCCCATTCAATTCAAACCACATTTCAAAGCACTTGACCCATTTTAAATCATTACCGTTCTCTCTAAGCTTGCATTTGGGGGGGGGGTGGCATTGAAACTGCAATTGTTGATTGTTATTCCTGAAACCTGTGTGCCCTCATTCCATATCTTCATATTGCATATTGGGGGGAGTGAGTAGTAACAGGGGGAAAGAGTGATCACCTTGTCTTTGACTGAATTCATATCAAGTTTTATTTCTGTGTTGCATTCTTTCCTATAATTGCATTTCCTTGAACTCATACAAAGTTATTCTCTGCTACATTATTCTTCCTATTCCTACTCCCAATTGATTAAAGATATTGTAATATTACCCATTGCTGATCGTTGCATAAATATTCATAATTGTTCATATTCATAAAAGTTTGATATATATATTGTGCAACTCATCAAATAAATCTTTTGACTTTGCAAAACAAACGTTCTTGGTTCAGTGAGACCGGGGGGATTCAAAGAGAGGGGCGTTATATAAGGGTACATCATCCAGCAATAAAATAACTTTTGACATACAAATATATAAATAAGGGTTTCAATTGGGCTTCTCATACTAGGCATGGATTTAGGTGGAGTGCTGGGTTGAAACCACTTACACACAGACGTCTACAATGACAAGTATTCAAATAGACACTTCTACTCAAGGTTTCTTGGTAAAACAATTATTAATTTATTACACAATCATTTAGAAAGCATTCACTAAAGGATACAACCAATACCACCCAAAAATTATACTACAATACTGATTACTAAGCAGTTGAGCCCCTTGAAGTTGGAGCAAAATAGCATTGAAGTAGGAGCAAAAAGGCATAAGTTCATAAAACGAATATTACAGTTACTTTTAAAATGGTGCAAATAGTTTGAGTTCACCAGAGGAGTTGATTCAATGCAATAGATAGGCCAAAGTCAATGGGCTAGTGTCTTGTATCAGTAAAAACTGTTCTGGTATTTAAAACGGAAAAGTCTTTGCCACGGTTCTTAGAAGCAGTTCATGGAAGAAAGGTTTGTATATTGGGTCACAAGCTGACTAGGCCTGCAAGTTGCCAAAGTTCTACAAACCTTTGCGGTGAGAGGTACATTCTCTATGATGGGTTTTCACAGTACCTTATATTGAAGTAAAAGATGCAGTTGAAGACTTCTGTTCCTGGCAGTTCCTGCAGATCTCACTGTTCCTGAGCCTCAGTCGTAGGGATAAAAGGGAGGACGTCGGGGGACTCCTGCACTGCACGGTGACAGATCACAAAGCCGGCAAATTGGCAAATCTTCGATTCCAGTTGCTGTTCTTCAAGCACACAAGCTGGTGTCCTCCCTGGTTAACCCTAACCAGCTCCAGGAATGGTCTCCAGGTGGCTTACGAGTTGATTGGTCCCACCAACTGAAAGGAAGAAGTCGTCCTTGAAGGGGCTTCTCTGTCGAGGTAACCTGGCGATTCAGAGCTGCAGCAGGGCTCCATCGGGCAAACCAACAGTCCTGTAGTTGCAGCAGCCTTCCTCTTCCAGCTCATCTTCGGTTCTTTCGTTCCAGTGGTCGACTCTGCCTTTCAGTCCAAGAAACACACCATTTAAACTGTTTTTTCCCATTCATTCCAGCCTAGCTGCCACTCACCCAGCAAGGTGGCTGTCCTTGCCGGACAGTCAGCTAGCCAATCACACCGGAGTGCATTTGGGTCTCCTAGGAGAGTAAGAACAGGGAGTTTCGGGCACCTCCCTCACTTCCTGCCCACCACAGACGGTCTTCAGTCCTGAAGCCCGCCAAAGGCGTAGGAACCAAATGACCAAACCTAGTTTGGCGTGCAGAGACAAACTCTAGAAGGACCTTACCAAAAAGAAATGGCGAAAAAAGGAGACTGGGACCTGTTTAAACAAAAAGGGGGCTAAGATGGCATCTTGAAAAACACTGGTGTTCACGGTGAGAAAAATCATGGTAGTTTGTTGTAAAACCACTGCCACCAGCCATTTCGATAGGAAAGGGTAGCATTTGACTGATACATGAGTTTCTAGACATAGCAGATACTAGGTGGCCCCTCCAGCACTATTGTAAGATAGTGTGTGCTGGGTCTAGGAATTTAAAAAAAAGACTAGTAAAGTCAATTTAACTTTATATTCTCTGCACGGCGCCACACTGCACACTGAGCACCAATCTACGACGTGGCGCTACAGGCAGACTGGAGGAGGGGCGCCTACTACTCTCCACGCTCGCAACCTCTACCTTTGTTCTGCTGGCATCTATCCTGTCGTGGCAGTCTCCTAACATAACCAAGGCCCCTGCCGCTGCTTGGATCGCGGACCAGACTCCCAGCATCCCCATCGCTGCTCCCCCTCAACATCACCGGGGGCCTGCCACCGTAGCCGCCTGACGCTGTTCCGGGCTGGGACGGCACCTGGCCCCTACCAAGCACTACTGCTTGCTCCTGGATCCGGGACTGTCTACAACTGGGAGCACAGCGGTTGTGCCCTAAAAAGCAGTGTGGGCCTCCCGTGGCGTTGCCCCGCTCAGCCGCCATCGGCGGGACGCGCCAAGGTAAGAGCTACATCGGCTATGCCACGGGGGGGGGGGGGAGCTGGAAGATACCGGCGGCGCAGGCCGGCTGGCACGTTAGCCCCCCCCTTACCCACCTGGAACAGGGGGGGGGTGGCTACCGGCTTCCATCGGGCTGTCCCAAAGGCGGCACACTCTGCTCCGCATTCCCTGGGGTGTCGCCCTGAGTGGGCCGCTCCCCACCGGTGGCTCAATCCACCGACTACTTACCCTCAGCTCTGGGAGGGACTGCCTGATGGCCTGCGATACAACTGAACCCGGGCACTACGAACCCCACAAGGGAATCAATGCCCACCGCATGTATGATCTGAGGATATACAATCTATAGTCATAGAAGATCCCATGCAACTACCGGGAGCACCCCATAGCCATGTATCCAGCCATAACTATGCACTTGGTTCCTTCTCCCCTATATACTGTACCAGAGAGTGAACCACTCGGTCAACATCCACACGCTCTCCACAAGAGATCCAATTAACTGGTACAATGGTGCATGAATACTAACATACTAGGCAGCGAAGGCCCCTTCTGTCTGTACTTCTGTACTCATACGGTATGATCATTGGTCTATACATAATCTGCTGAACGCCTCGGCTAAGGGCCAACGACATTCCCTGTGTATATACTATATATGATACAGACGTGGGAGGATACAATCCACTCCATAATACTGGACACTCAATGGAGCGGCAACGTATATCCGTGGGACACGTTTGCGCATTTTGATACGTGGTACTCACGACCCAGTGCTCTCTCGCCCCTCCAGCATAGGCCCACCCTCCTGGGCCTCTAGCCTGTATATCTACAATTAGCCCTTAACAGACTCTCCTCTGGAACTCTATCAGAGCTGCCCTGGTGATAACACGCCTGCATAGTATGCCCAGGAAGAATACTAAGAAACAAAGCTCCATCAATATGTTTGCAAAACCCTCCGAGAAGGCAACAGAGTCGGGCCAGAACCTGAGGCGGCCTCGTCATCTGCTCCAGACAAGCCAGACTCGGCTAAAACGTTCGAGTACATGCGGGAGGGGTTCACCGCGCTCCACTCCAAACTAGATGACACGAGTGGGACGATCTGCTCTATCAAGGCACACATCGAGAGGACAGACGGCCGCGTCACCAAGGTTGAGAATAGGGTCGGTGCCACCGAGGACAATTTCACCTCCCTTAGAGCCGAGGTAAACACTCCCCGCTAGGGTCCAGGAGATCAGTAAGAAAAATGACGACCTCAAATCTCGTTCCATGTGCAATAACATCCGTATAATTGGGGTTCCTGAGGACAGCATTGAAGGCTCTATGGAAGAATATGTAGAGCAGACCCTCCTCTCCCTGCTGGACCCCCCCAAACTCTCCTCTCAGTTTGCTATTGAGAGGGCCCATCGGACCCTCACTGCTAGACCTAGGCCGGGAGCCCCCCCGTCTAATTATCGCAAGGGTACTGAATTAGAGACAGAAACTCTAATGCGGGCTGCCAGAGCCAAAGCAGAACTGCTCCTGGGATCTTCGGGGATTCATCTTTACCCAGATTTTTCCACTGCAGTCCAACAGGAACGCAAACGCTTCCAAGCGGTGAAAAAACGGATACGTGATCTGGGTGTAAAGTACTCCATGCTCTACCCAGCCAAGCTCAGGGTGGAACACGCAAACCAGACTTTCTTCTTCACTATCCCTGAAGAAGCCACCAGGTTCATAGAGGAAAATTTCCATGGCTGACCTTGGCATTTTGAATACCTCAATGTGTTTCCTTCTATGCGCACTTGGCCCTCGCCCCTTTGTTATATCTACCTACCACACTCAAATGTCACATTGACCTGGCTACTTTCTGACTTCACTCCTTTAGGTTTGCCCAGTCACATAGTGACATGATTCCTGTGATAATTTCTAATCTCTGCAATGAAGTATTGTTTCAGTGCTTATATGTCACACAACCTAGTCACAACTCCAGCACAAGCGCACCCAGGCTCGTCTGGCGTTAAGGCCCCCGGGCGAAGTCACCCTGGCTAGGTTTATGAGTTGGTTTAGTATTGAGATGGGGACATTCCTCCGATTGGGGGAGGGTTTTTGGGGGGGTCGGAGGGGTGGGGAGTTATATTAAGAAAATTGCTTGGCGAACACCGGAGAAGTACAACTTGCATGTCGCGCTCACGGCGACCGTGGATTCATTGCTGCATGCACACGACTTGGGATTGAGAGGGGTATATGTTGGCCCAGCTCCTTCTGCTGGTAACAGTCATGTGGGGGGATGATGGCTGATACTGTGACTTGCATGAGTTGGAATATTAGGGGGCTGGGTAACCCTGCCAAAATGCAGAAACTGCAGCTTTATGCTGAAAGACATCACGTTAACGTGCTCTTCCTACAGGAGACGCACAGCCTCGCGCCCACATGTGAGAAATTTGCCAAGGCATGGGGCTCTCAATGGTAGTATACCACTAACTCTTCCCAGAACCAGGGGTGGTAGGGGGGGAGGGGGTTCTGATTATCATTCACAAGCGTCTCCAATTTAAGCAAAAGGCAGTCCATATTGACCACGTAGGGCGATATGTACTACTGGTTGGCACCTTGCAGGGCAAGGAGGTGATATTTTTAAATGTATATGGCCCAAACGTGGATGATCCCAATTTCTATGAACACCTATCTACACTCGTATCTGGATTCCCTCTTGTCCCGCTAATATGGGGGTAGGGGGAGACCTCAATACTATTCTCGACGTCCAATACGACAGATCAGGCTCCAAGCGGCGCCAACTAACCAAAGCAGCCAAGACCATCTTGAATATACAGGCCCACTTTGAACTGGTCGACCCATGGCAGATACTTCACCCTGACTCCTGTACATTTACCTTTTATTCATCGGTACACGATTCCCACATCGATAAGTGGCTCCTTACTGATACTCTACTAGCAACCATCACTCACACCTCCATCCTTGCCAGGACATTCTCTGATCACTCACCAATCACAGTGACCCTTCGGTGGGCCGCAGACGTCCTTGCGACCCGTA
Organism: Ambystoma mexicanum; assembly: GCF_040938575.1. Classification (NCBI taxonomy): domain Eukaryota; kingdom Metazoa; phylum Chordata; class Amphibia; order Caudata; family Ambystomatidae; genus Ambystoma; species Ambystoma mexicanum. The sequence goes on from NC_090938.1 coordinate 142,905,473, forward strand.
CATGGAGATTCAAGCCATATTCCTTATTAGATGTTGCATACAAAGCCGAATTGGAGACGGATATCGACGATTTCTTCGCTCTAAACACTGGCTCTGTCTCGTCCCAGACTACCCTGTGGGAGGCATTCAAATCGTACATTAGGGGAATGGCAATCTCCAGAGGCGGGGGTGCTCAGAACTATTAGGAGAGACATAGCAAAAAGTAAAGACAGGCTTGCCGACTTAGAAGCACAATACACGGCTACGCAATTACCTGACACGCTGGCTGACATAAGTAGCGAACTGGGCGAATGTTGAAAACTAAGCTCCCTGATTTCCCCCATCATCGCACAAGATGATCCAATCCTATCGAAAATCATTGGCACCGCGTCCATGAGGGGTAAGGTTTCCAGATTATACACCACATTCCAAACACAAGCATCCCTCCCGTTCACTAAACTTGGAGTCCTGAGCTGAGCTGACAGACCAACGCTGGTATTACATGTGTGCCCGCTCACGTACAATCTCATTCAACTCCCGTTTCAAATTAATTCAATGTTAACTGTTACATAGATTCCACTACACACCGACAAGGCTACACCGTATGTCACATGAACACCTGCATACGTGCCCTAGATGCAATTTTGCAAATGCCGACAATATGCATATGATGTGGTCGTGCCCTCAAATAGCCCAGTTCTGGGCCTCAGTGTCCACGGCTCTATCAGACATGGTGAAATGCACCATTTCCCCATCCCCGCTAACCTGCTTCTTCTACGAACTACCACCACTAAGCCACGGCCTCAAGAAGTTGGCAAGTCTGGGGCTCCTCCTGGCAACCCGTTGTATCCTCCTGGTATGGCTTCAACCCAGACCCCCCCTGCCCCACACACATGAACAGTGGCTCTGCGCTCTCACATGGGCATCAGACACCGAAGAGGGTTGGATTCGGTCACAACCAAGCAGATCCAGACCGAAAGACATTTGTTTCCTCCACGTCTGAAGAATCCGGGGAAAACATGGACACACCGCCTTCTCCCCCTCCCGCTGCTAGCTAGCGGCAATACGTGCGGACCACATGTTTAACCAGATGCTTGCCTCCCTCATGAGTTTCAAGGTGACAGGGTCTTGCTGATGGATTTGCGATATGTTGAATATGCTACAAATGCTTTATTGCTCTGAAATGTTAAGTTTGTTCTCTGGTGTGATGCCAAGCTAACTGTTAAAGTTTTTTTTAAAACATGGAATACCAACAACAGTTTAAAAGTGTTAGGGGACTTAAGTCCACTTGAGGTAACACTTCATAAAACTATCCTGATGGTATACAGATCACCAACTCTTACTATCAGTCTCTACTACTCATGGCAACTCAGAGTGGCAAAGCAGTCAGGCTCATCATAAAAGGAATATGTGAGCTGTAGGTAAGTACACTGAACCCAGTTAAGCAGATCCAAGAAACACCTCCAAATGTATATTAAAATATATTATTTTTACACAAGGAACATTCTTAAAATTCTTATATAATTAGGGCAACATAAATAGAAATACTTTTGGATACCTTTTAAAGGCCACTGCTTAGTTGGTTATTGCTCACAGGTAAAATGCTTACAGAGTTTGACACTAATGTCAATTCTCCCGTGTTATCGGTAATAACGTGCACTCGCGCACACACAAAGCTAAACGGCAATTGTAGTTAGTTAGCAAAACCACATAAGAATTATTTTTGGAAGGAAAACAGTTTGTTAGTCAAACGGTAGCAGAGTTTAAGGTTATAGAGGCATTTTCACTGCACTAAGGCTTTTAAAGTCCAATTTGCAATCCTAGCTAAAAGGCCATTCAGAGATGGCTCAGTCTTACGACATGGCAGAATAGAAAAGGTTCTTGTGGATACGTTCAGTCTCTAGGTAAGGATACTAGAAGAGTAACTGAAACGGTGGAGACCCTGTTAAAGGACTCGAAAAAAAAGTGACACAAGCAGCAGCTTGCATCAGAGGCAAGACTTCACACCCTGCACACCTCTGGATTCTTGGTATGTTGACGAAAGGCAGGACAATGGACGGAATCTCAGAGCAGCAGCCTCGGGGGAGGACCTCTGGCATGGATTTCCTCAGCTTCTCTGGTCAGTCTGATTTTGGCACCTTTTCTGCAGCACCAACAAAGGACACAATTTGCCCGGTCAATCTTCTTTGATTCGTGGAGTCCTACACACTGGTCAGGGGACTTGGATGAGTCGGATAGTGTCTGTGGAGTTTCCCCTGGAGCTCAGCAAAGACCTGGACGGATTCAGCCTTGGCAAGATGATGAACTATGATTGTGTCAGGTCTCCTGGTATTTGTGGTGTGCAGCTCTGGAACGCCACTGCACCTCGGGAGATGGCTCAGATTGTAGTTAGTCTCAGGGCTGGTTGGTTGCACCAGCCAAAATGAAGTCATTGTCCTCTTTCGGAACTCCCCTATCGCACAGAAAATGGGGTCAAGATAGCAGTGGTCACTTCATGGTGTTGCAAAGTGTCTGCAGGCGTCTGTGGTTGTCGTCTTTCCTTTTACCTCAGGACCCTCACCTTTTATTCAGTTTCAGCACACAATCCTCTGAAATCTCTTTCAGCAGTTTATAGAAAGGGTGTGGGTGGCTGTCCAATCAGGACAGCCAGATTCCCCAAGCCTCCCTAGTGGGAGCTTGTTCCATTCTCCATGCTGGAAACGATCTGGAGCTTAATGACGCAAAAACTGAGTTGATCATCAGCACAGGGGCATGGCTGAAAAAACTTACCCGAGACCACCAGGTGTTTCAGATAGCTGGCTGCAGTATTCCAACTCTCCCCAAGGTTAAGACTCTAGGTGTAGTTAATGACCAGGAGTTGAGCATGAGGGCACATGCGAGCTGCCTAGTGGCATGCCCATTTTACTACCACAAACTGCTGGCACAGTTAAAACGAGTCCTATTATGGGAGAACTGCGCTACCATTGCTAGAGCAGTGGTGGGTTTCAAGCTGGACTAGGGCTCCCCCTCTGCTTCAGGGCATCAGCAAAGGAGAAAGAAGGCACCTTCCAACTGTTCAAAATAGTGTGGCTAGAGAGGTGGAAGGCATAAGTAGAAGGGAACATCTCATAAGCTCAACGTGCGTTTCATTGGCTTCCTGCGACTAGCAGGATCTCTTTTCGCACGTTGTCTGACACATAAATGCCTATATGGTACCAGCCCAGGTTATCTAACCAGCTAGCCTGGCTACCATCATGTAGGGCACCGAGATCTAACACTGGCCTCCTTCAGATTCCTAAAGCCAAGCTCAAGATGGTGTCTCAAGGACCCCCCCCCGCCCCAACCTCTCCCTCCCAGAATGGTAGAAGGGCTAACAAAACCACCAAGCTAATAAAATGGCCAAAAACATAAAGGAGCCACCAAGTTAGTACTTAAGTGACCCTATTGTGCACATCCGGGCTTGTGAATACAGTCTGCAGTAACAATAGCACAATAGCTGGTAGAACACGTCCACTGCCACCAGCCATAACTAGGAGGTTTATCTATGCAACTATAATGTCACAGGAGCAGAGAGAAGGGGGATACTAAGTATCCCCTTGCCACTCCACATAAGGTGGTGTGTGCCAATCTCTCAAAATATAAAGTTTAAGTACAGATACTAGTAGAAAGTAAGGATAAAGAATCTCAAAGGAGAACCCAAAGGGTTCCCATCAACACTGTTATAAGGAGCTGTGTGCTGCAAAAGTAAAATACAGATGCCTTAATAGAGATATGGCGGAAAGTAGACTCCATAGAAAAAGTAAACCACAGAACAGAGCCCATAAGAATGAATGAGTGGAAAAAAACTCCACTCATTCAGGATATTAAAAGAAAAGTCCAGCAGAAAGTGCTGGAAGACTCACTAGGCGAGGGGATGAAGCATAAAAATGATAAATCTGCCTAACAAACAGGGTTAGTGAAAGCAGAGTAAAAGAATGAGTGAGTGTGCGGCAAAGGTTCCCACTCAGGAGAACTAGTCGAAAATCCAGCAGTCCAGCAAAAAGTGCTGATGCACTCACAGGTGGAGAGAATTTCACACAAAAAGGGAAATCTACTCTAACAGCAGTATATTTCTCTCCCACAAGACAATGATGTATATACGAGTTTAAGGGCACACTGCGGCCACCTTTTATGATCAACACATATCAGTGTGTTTGGACATGGGTAAGAGATTTGGGTCTTAAACACTTTTTCAAGAATAATGTTGAGAAATATTGAGTTAAAAACGTGATGAAGCTTTAGATACCTGGTCTCCCCTTGAGGGGCGAGTCCCTCGTTGGGCGTTTCGAAGAGCCAATCTCCTCGAACAACGCATCAGCACTGGTCCGGAACTCAGCCTCCAGGGCAGCCGCCCATTCTGCTCTAGTCTCCATGGCTGGGCAGTACTGAGCCCAATGCGCGCAGCTATCCCCTGTGCAACGAAAACAGAAAATGTCACAAAAGCAGCCAGCCCAGCAGCTGCCCTTACATAGAACACTAGCAGCCCTCGCATCACTGTGTATGCATATACACACCCTTGCACCCCAAAACGAGACAGGATTTCAGCTCCAAAGGATGCACCTTGAAAATCCCAATGGTTTGGACACTGCACATCAAACCATGTAGTAAGATAAGTCCTCCCTGGCTACAAATGAGATGTTGTTTCTAAAGAGTCTATAGTGTAGACTTGGGCTTGTGCTGTGCAATGTTGTTTTGGACATTGTCTCCTTTCGTGCCAGTCTCCTCTTGGAAGACGTCATGCAGGCGGAGCTAGTCCATTCTGGATATCTTGGTACCAGGCCTGTTTAGCCCTTCATGTGATCTTTCCTGCGGTCTCTTCTCTCTCTCTCTGATTTAAAGGTTTACATTGGCTAGAGTTTCCTAAAAGTCTGCCTCTGCCAAGCGGGTAGTAGCCCTCCACCCCCCGAAGGTGTGATGAAGTCTGTCTTCATCTTCCTCCTCAAAATCCTCTGCTTCAAAAACGAAACCAAGTGCCTACTTAGGACGCCACTGATGTTATTTGCTTGTGTTAATGGTCTTCCATTTTTTATAATTAATTAATCTTTTACAACACACTGAAGGTTTACAGCATGGGTTTACCAGTGGCAAGGTGGCAGGTTCAAGTCCACACATTGGCTTGAAATTACTCCAATGGATACAGTCCTGTGTACACCAGGAGGAAGAAGGTAACATTTTTAATTTCTAATATTTTTACTGTTATAAAATGTGGTTTTATATATATTTCCATGACAAATGGCTGAGAGAAGCGCCCATTTGAACCCAAACCACCATTGCTAGTTTTCCAAAGAAAATTCACCCCTCACATCTTTATCAGCGGTGTCATAATGCAAACAAGCATGTAGATTACTTGTGGTGTATTTTATTGTGTACGTGTCTCGGACCCGCCCATCCCCTCTAAGAGTGAAACCTCTGCTCTGAGACATCACCCACAGATAGTTTTGGTCCAAGTTGATGAACAACGGTTTTCATTTAGGATATGTCTGTTCACAATCCTTACACCAGGGGGATGTGGAAAAACCTCTGCAACACAGAAATTTGCGATATCCAGTCTAGCTAGATGGCCTTTATTTCAGGTGGTGTTGTTTCCTGAGATAATTAGCTGATCTGCAGATTGGATGGTTTCTTAATTGAACACTTCAAGTCTCCAGACTTCCAGTGTATGTTCTACTGAATAACGAAGTTGGAAAAAGGTTAGAAGGGAATTTGTCTAAATGGTATACAAACATGACAACCTTAGTGAAAACAACTGGATTCAACCCAAGAACCAGTTGGTCCCTATGGCAAACTTGGAGCAATAGTCAAAGAGAACATGGAACACTTAAAAGAAGCTTTGGCTTAAAAAACAAAAAAAAAAAAAAAACATGTTTAGATTCAGCAGCTTCCATCTTAGTTTGTGACAGCTGTATGGTGTCTGGTCTGAAGATCGTTCAACTGTCAAGGTAGCTGCAGCACTAGTGGTGGTCTGTAAAGTAGACTTATGTTTTGGCTAGGTTTCATGCATGTCATTTACAGCCATTTCTCCAAGGCAGGCAACACCGGTATAAATCAACTTCAATGGGGAGAAAACAGGCAGGGAAAATGAGGGCTGGTATATTGGATTAAAACAACACACTGTCTTGAAGCTGAGACAAATACCATTAGCATGTAGAAAAGGAAATAATGCGTTCACAGAACTGAGGAATACATAGAGTTCCCAGGAAAACAGCAGGATAATAAAAAAGCATCTCAACATAAAACTAACAGGACACCCCAAAACCTGTGAAGAACACTAGGGTTCAACTAAATAAACAGAATATACTAAGAGATGGGTGATCTAGCTAGGATGTACAATCCTTGAATCATCGCGAGTAACAATTTGATGACCAGGAAAGGCTTCTCAAAGTGCTAAATAGAGGCCAGGTGGTGGCAGGTCTGAGATTAGTACCCCCTCCAGACACTTTCTTTTTATGCATTTTGTGATTTGAAGTGGCCGATTGAAAAAGGCAGGGCTGAATGAACTGATGTCGTCACATATAGGACAACTTGAGCTCTTGGCTTTAGTACTACATAAAGACGCGATGACAGTGAATAATTTAACCACTCCAAATTCTATGGAAGATACGAATAAAATTACATAAGGCAAAATACCAGGTTCTTCCAACAAGGAAACAATTGTCCCTTGCATAGGACAACAGGCTGCGCAGTATCCCTTCATTGAAACCCTCTTCCATTAAACAAGATGCCAACGGTGTGAGGGTGTAACCCCTGCAGATATCATCCCAAAACAGAAACCCACAAATGAGCATTATAGGCCTCGCGTAAAACACAATGGCCGCCTCAACGGTGCACCATTTTTATTTTACACAAGCTTCCTTCACATAGAAGCATTTGGTTAGGGTCTGCAACCATTGGCACGTCAGATGTTTGAGACTATATCTCCCAGCAGCCCCAGCAAGCATAGATAGTGGAGAGGGATCATTGGAATCTCGATCCAGAATATAAGGAGAGACACAGACTGCTGCTTTAGGAGGCATTATTCTACTAAACAGACCAGCAAGCCCCTCTGGAGGAAATATTACATTTTACTGACTGTACACATAATAAATCCAATCTCAAGGATAGGGGTGTTCATAAACTGCATGACATGGCGTAATGACAGTCTAAAGTAAACTAAACATGGCTCTTCAACTCACTGTGTTAAACTGGGAACACCTTTGAAGAGAAACCGCCAACCACAATGCAAGGAGAAACTCCCATAACGAAAACAAACTAAACCCAATGAACCAAAACCTGGATACCCCAATTAAATAAAGCATTTTAATGCAAACCACAATACAAGCATATGAACCCAGCCAGACAAGGGCACAGTTCACGCATTACTAACCCTACTAAAAACCTTCCAATACCAACCATACTCACCCTCAACCACCAAACAAAGTGTGTACACACGTACACACACACACACACACGTACACACACGTACACACACGTACACACACGTACACACACACAACAAAACGGCACACACTCTCCAACACCTAACCAAATCCAACATACTACAGAAAACTAAACCACCCCATACACACTCAGAAATCAAAACACCACCAAATCCTCACCAACCAAAAGCAAACGACTGTTTTTTCAGAACTGAAGCTACCAACAGCACAGCAAACCGCTCTAGCGCTTTTTTTCTCTCAATCCCACTAACTATCCCTCCCGATCGCCCTTCCTCTTCAGATCCCGAGTGCCTGGAAACCATAAAAATGGCAGTGTTACGCAGTTTAAATCACAACCGAACATTTCAAACTTCTACTGCTTGTTGATGTGAAACTGCTGCTGCAAGGATGTATGTTCTTACCACCCTGCAGGACAAGGGCTAGAACAGACTAGAGGATTCCCATGCTGTACAGTCCAGGACAAATCAGATGGCCACAGCAGCGAAGAGGAGTAATCTGACGAGCACCAGCCAGACCCCTTTTGTCTGCTGCATCTTTCCTACAACAAGGCACTAAATCTCCCCAGAGAAAGTGCATACACCAGTCCCCCACCCCCACATCACCCTGCACAAAGGAAAAGCTGGTACTCCCGCACCTGCCAGATGGAAAGGGTAGTAATCGAAGCCCATCTTCCTGAAGGTTAGCTGGATGGCACCATTTGTCACTCGTTGCTTTGCAGCACCTGTGGGGAAATAGAAAAGTTTGTAAAAATAAGGCAGTGGGGCCTAATAACTATTACGCTCTGGACGTGGATGCCTCCTCTTCAGGGTCGGGGGCTCCAACAACCTTCTCTGTTGTGGCTGCTCAACTGCTTCCACGCCTCTCCCCGCCCCAACCAAAACCACCTAATGGACATCACAAGTGATGTAAGCACAGTGCAGGAGCTTTTCTGATTGCAGTGCACTGTACACTTTACCTCGATATGCTTAGAGACCGGGTTTCCATATACTGGAATGACAAAGTTACTCAGCATAGTGACTACCTTACGCCTAGTCCATAGTCCCCTTTCCTCCATACGTGTGGGAAATTCTGTCCATCGGGACGTGAGCACTTTTTAAGCATAAAACATTTTTTTTTATGTCCTTTTATTTTCATGCAGGGCCACTGCACGTGACCGCAGCCCTGCTTCCTGAGCTCCGCCCCACGCATCGCCCTCAGTCCTTTTCTATCGCCAGGTCCAGCACCATTTAGCAAAATAGAATATACTTATTACAGGGGACGGTGGGCGGCCGTATAGAGAAAAGTGGACTCTGGACTTGGAGTAAGATAGTCACTAAGGCGAGTAACTTTGTCAGACTCCTACATCCCATCCCCTTTCCTCCATACTTGTGGGAGATTCCCAAGCACTGACCAAAGGAAAAACAGGAGGATGGAAATGTCTCTTATTGGAACAAATTTTTAAGAAGTGTCTGGCCGAATTGGGCATCAGCCAGCAAGCACAGGTCAAGACAATGGGTCTCATTACAAGTCAGCCGGTCCGGAAACAACAGTGGCGGTAAGTACACTGCCACCGTTGTTTCCGGACCGGCTGATTCGGAGTCCTGCAGGCTGGAGGTGTCACTCACGCCAGGTCTGAGTAACACCACCTGCCTGCAGGCAGACATGGAAACACCGGCTCTGTCATAGACGGAACCAGTGTTTCCATGGTCCCCATGGAGTCCAATGGAACTCCATGGGAATGGGGATTTACAGAATTCCGCATCCAGAATTACTGGGTCACCAGGGTTGTGATGCCCCGGTGATTTCAGCAATCACGGAGGCAGAATGGTATTACCGGTCTGGCGGCAGCCTGCAGGTTTTTCCGGCACGGCAACCGCCGGACTCGTAATGAGGCCAATTGTTTACGAAAAGCCAAAGGGGAAGCTTACTTAGCAGCCTTGGCTATGGACTCCCAAGGTATGTATTTTTGGAAGGCAACAGCAGCCGCTTTGCCACAGACCAAATTCGAATGAATACCCTTTGGGGGCTGAAGGCCTTAAATTTTGTAAGCCTCGGAGATACATGAAGCTAGACAACAACTGACGCACGATTCGAGGCAGGTTTCCCTTTTGGGTCACCAAACTTAACAGATGTGTGAAGAACTTTCAAGTTCGCTTGTTCTGTCGAGATAAAACTTCAGAGCTCGTCTGACGTCTAGGTTGTGTAAAACTGCCTCAGCATCGGAGACCGGCTTCGGAAAGAAAACTGGTAAGGATATTGACTGGTTTAAGTGGGATTCAGAGACAACTTTGGGAAGGGAAGAAGGATGAGTGCGAAGCACAACCTTATTCTTGTGGAAAGTTAGGAACGGATGTTAGACAGAGCTTGAAGCTCACTTATTCTTCTTGCAGATGTTACCGCAATTAAGAAGGCCACCATCCAAGAAAGGTACTTGAGCTTGGTAGTGGGCATAGGTTCAAAAGGCTTATGACACAAGGCAGTGAGGACTACATTCAGATCCCATTTTGGATGAGGAGACCTAACTGGTGGAAAGAGATGAAGACCTGCAAAATGTCATTCATCATTACACCAATCACAGGTGTTATAGCCTCAAATTTAAAAACACCCAAAACCTGACTCTCCAGGAAGTGCAAGCGTGGAAAAAAAAATGAAAGTTACATTTGTAATTGAAGGAGAAACAGAAAAACATGTCCCTATAATAATCCAGATAGGTATTTAACTTTATGTAGCTCTTCATACATGGTTCGTCGAGCATCTAGCCACTGATTATTATACCTCAGTCGATACTCGGTTTACCGACCTCTGAAGGAGGTTAGCCAATAAGATAGCTCAGCCAGTTGAGCGCTCGCTGCTGCAATCTGTGCGTGATCTGTAGGTTGCAAGTTCAAATCCCGGCAAGGCCAACTCAGTCTTTCATCCTTTTGAGGTCGCTAAAGCAGTACCAATTTCGGTTTGCTGATAATTGTGATAAATATGTTTTATGTACAGTGCTTTGCCAAAAGTACTATGCAAATAACCATTTGACCATGAGATTAAGCATAGAATTTAGCATGGAGTGCTTCCCTCTCTGCACTTTTGTATCATACATTGGCCTACAATTGGGTAGTAATAGCTCCAGGAAATTAGGACTTTCATTAAACATCAAAAGACAATTCTGCTATCAAACCTTAAAAACACAATACAAGTCATGTTTGTTTTACTATGCGATTGGCTAGGGTTGTGTGTTTTCAACATTTAAATAAATACAGAAGGGATCAAATGGCTAGACATTAGAGAAATAATGAAAGGTGTATTCTGTCACAATGCAGAAAGCTGCCTTATGGTAATGATTTCCATACAGTTTTTGCACATGTCGGCTGAATGTCACATACATTTTACTCTTGCAAAGGAGAAAGGTAAAGTTTACTCTTTTGAAATCACATTTACTCACAAAGTTTAAAAACAGGGAGTAAAATACTCCCACCTCAAACTCTTATCTGGAGCACTGCTCCCACATATTCCTTATCTATGATTCACTCCCAAAGCAGTATGTGTAGAAGGTGGGAGCAATAATGTACTTCTTATTAATGCTGTGAAGTACAGCTTTCCCAAGTCCTGCTTCAAATACCTACGCAGAGCCCGGCAATAACGTTTTGAAAATGTATGCAGAGGACCAGGTGCAGCAGCACAGTTGTCTTTTATTGGTACCCCTCCCTGTAACGCTGATGACCCCTAGTAGAGTGAGGCCACAGGAACGTCTTTGCCTCCTAAATGATAGCATTCTGAAATGCAAAGAATAATCCAGCAAGGCAAGGTTTAATTGGTTACATCCAGTCCTAGCTTGTGACCCAGGCAACCCACAAACAATTAGTCGCCTTGTCTAAGGTTTGCCATCCTAGAGATGTAAAAAGGAGGACGTGGAGGATAAAAAGTAGTAAGGACAATTATTTGAGCCAGATGAAATGCTGAAACTACCTTAGTTAGAAGGGTTGGATGGACTCTCAAAAAACAACCTTCTCAATGTAGAAGGTGGTAAAAGGCAGGTTGCACGAAAGAGCATATAGGTCACCGACTGTTCTGGCCAATGTGATGGCCGTTAGGAAAACCATTTTGAGAGTTAACATCCTTAGAGGACATTAATGTAGCGGCTCAAAAGAGGCACACATGAGGTATTTGAGTAAAAGGTTCAAGTCCCAAACTGGTAGAATGAAAGGGACTGGAGGGAAAAAATTAGTGAGTCCTTTTTAAAATTGGACTACAAAAGGATCCCTGCCCTGGTGAGCACTTTAAAAGGCTACCTGGCAGCGCTATTCATTTTTTAGTGGCAACCTGGAGCCCCGGATTTGTCAAAAAAACTGACACCACCATTGGTGTGTCACAAACATAAGGATCCACATTCTTAGCTCTGAACCAGATGCAAAACGTATTCCAACGTCAGTAGTACATAGACTTTGTTGCAGGTCTTCCAGCAGAAAGCAACATTTCCATTATCTCTTCTGGGAGGTCCCAATCTTTGTATCCCAACCTCTCAGAAACCAGGTGTGAAGGTTTAGAGTCCTGATCTCTGGGTGAAGGAGACCGTCCTCTTGCAAGAGTACGTCCTCTCTTTAGGGGAAGAAGAATTGGAGGGCAGATGGACATGTCCAGAAGGTTTGGGTCCCGCATCTGCCTGGCCCAATCAGGATCATGGTTTTCCTAAACTTACTCAACCTCCAGATGATGTGAGGAATAACTGGGACTGGAGGAAACGCTTACAGGAGTGGAAACTCCCAGCTGTGGAGAAGGTTGTATACAAATTGTTCGAGTCACAATTGCTTGAATGACAATTGACCTTTTCACAATTGACTGAATTTTGAAGGTCAATTGTGACATATATGCGGGGGGAACCCCCTGCAACCCCCACCAAAACACTATTATATATATATATATATATTCAATTGTGAACAGGTCAATTCGGACCCTTGAAATCAAGTCAATTGTGCATTCGAACAATTCTGTTCAAACAATTTGGGTAATACTGTGGAGAATCCTGTGGGTCTCTACTAAAGCCCTGCATAGAGTCTCCTTGCAGGTGGCCAGAAGAGGCCAGGAGAGGCCCAGGCGTGTCCTGATCCCAATCCCTGGGGTGGTGTACTGTGGAGACCAGGCCCATGGAGGTGGGGAGATTGTGCATGGTGGGTGTATTTTTCCTTGAAGAGGAATACTGTGGACTCCAACAGAGGAGGAATTGGCTTATTGCCATTTTCACATGCCTATCTAAGGGTGAAACTGTACAATCTGAAGGAGTGACTCCACTTTGTGTTGAACCTAAGGAACCAATCTTTTATATCCCCAAGTTCCCGCATCCTCCTCAAAATATTCTAACTGTAACAGTGAACATGTGACCTTTCCTAACCCTTCTTTGGCAACAGGCGAAATCTTATAATTCCTCTTAATATTGTGGGAAGAAAAGCCATCTAAAATCTTTTAAAGAACTAGAAGAATAGAATTTTCCTAAAATAAACTGCAAGTCCCAGAATCTCTCAGGGACTGCAGAAGAGGGCTGAAGAGGAATGCAGGAATTCGTCAGGAGGCAAGCCTAATGACAATTAGTACCAAGGGCTTGTACCTGAACCTGAAACCAATTTGCCCACCTGAGGGGCATAACAGGCTGCTGCATGGTGGAGCAGTAAAAAGAAGCTAGAGCAGTTGTTGGAAGGTCGGAAGTAGCAGAAGAAGCAGCGCATGAGGCTGGCCACTCACAAGGAGGTGTGACCACAGAAGGGACGCCGGAGCAGAGGAAGGGCATATTTCAGCTGCAGCCTCCGAGTTGGTCCTGTGCTCACAAACCCCGTTTGGCTGTGGCAGCATTGGAAGGGACTGGAAGCAACAGGCAGTCTTTCAAGGTGCACCAAATTGCTGTAAAAGCAGAGCTGAAATTGTGCATTCTCCCGAGGACCATGTGCAGAAGCAAGCCAAGGGAAACTGGCGAGTAGAAGAATCTCCCTTGATGAGGCTGGATCAGAGACATCCATGCAACAGAGATGTGGTTCCCAAGAGTGCCCATAGCAAGAGAAGAAGAAACCAAGCCAGGAAGCAGCAGTAGCCCGCAGTCATAATTGAGTCGAAAAAAGAAGTTCCGTACTTCTGAACAACAGAAATACCTTGCTGGTAACTGTAGCCAAGTTCAATTGCACTTGTGCATACATCTAAGCGAGTAGAAGTTAAATCGCAGAAGTGGGAAGTCTCTGATAAGGGATTTGAAACACGTGTCCTTATGTACAACTCTTGCGTCTAGTGAAAGCCTTTCTTTTCCCCAATATTAGAATTACCTTGTTACTGAGCAGTCGCGTGGCTCCTGATAACATGGAGAACATTGCCGGTAGCTCATTTGAAGTAGAACAGACATTTCCAAAGTGTTGCAAGCATAGTTTAAAGAGGCCGCGCATGAGACAATATTTGCCAAATATCTTGGAAGCTGAATGCTGATTGAAAGGTTGGAACAAGTCTCCATTTAAAGTGGCAGTTCAGGAGTAAAACAACATTTTGTGCGCCTAATTTTGTTTTCAGTAGGAGGTCCACATCTTGCAACATATTACACGCTGAAGCAGAAGTCATAGAAGTGGTTGAAGCTGAAGCAAGAGCAAGTATAACCCAAGCCCATAGAGTGAATTCTATAAAAGTGAATCCTGTTCAATTAAGAACTATACACCAGCGTTCTGAAGTTGTTGAAGTTATTGTTACCCAAGAACTCCACATTAAATGTGACAAGATCATCCAAAGCTGTTAGAGTGGCACAACAGATTTGTGGTAACAATTAAAGAAAATGTGTATACGAAGCTGGGGTAGGGAGCTCGGTACTTGTTAAAATAATGTTTAAAGGTGTGAAGGCAGGCGTTCAGTTACCAGTCTTTAGCTTCTCTTCCTAACGCACATTTTCATGACTCCATCAATCTTCAGGGAGGCTGAGTTTCTTTGTTTTTTCAGGCGGGCGTGCATTTCTGTTTCAGGTGTGACAAATTAATTAGCTCTGAGGATTCTGGTACTGGTATTTTTCTAACTTGATTTTGCTGGCAGGTGACGCCTGCCTGCACATCTTTAAATATTGTTCCAGGAGTCCCGGGCTCACAAGGCAGTGCAGCAGGGCCATCATGCCTTACATTGGAGAGCCACAACCATGGCTTTCTCCCTCCTCCCATCAAGGGGAACATTTGTGCTATGGAGGGAGTTGTTTCCAGTCACCTGCCAGCAAAATCAAGTGCGAAAAATTCAAGTACCAGAATCCTCAGAGCTAATTAATTTGTCACACCTGAAACAGAAATGCAGACCCGCCTGAAAAAACAAAGGAACTCAGCCTCCCTGAAGATGTAACGCTCACCTGGTTCCCACGGAGGCGCGGCGTCGAAGGCGCAGAACTCTGAAGATGGACAGGAAGGGCCCCTCTATTCTGGCTTCCCTGGCTCGTTGGATACCCTCCTGTGCGTAAAAAGGGAGTATTACCAACTGTGGAACAATGCTCAAGCCTCCCACTCCCTTCCAACCCTCCACGATACCTCCTCCACGATTCCCCGTGAAGCCTCACCTTAGGGTTTGGAAGGATGAGCTCTCCATCCTGCTTCTGATGCAGGGGCGCGTTGAAACCCAGTTACTTCACTGGATTGAGGATTGATGGGAGTTCAGGTAAGCTTGACTGTTCAGGTAAGGCGCTGTAAAAGTTCAAGCTTAATAATAATGTTCGTTGTCTAATTGCAGCAAGCGCTAATGCTTATGTCTTTTTCCCCTTAGGGGCCGGGGTTCGGAGTGCCGGAGATATGGCGCAGACCCGAAGTGAAACAGTTCTGGATGAGCGCTCAGGTAATGTCTTTGCATTCGCTCATTCAATGTCTGTCTTTTTTCACCATAGGGGCCGGGGTCCGGAGATGCCAGGAAGCGGCAGGACCCGAAATGCAGTGGGAATAATCCAACAGGTAAGACTTAAAAGGAAACTGAGCTTTCCTTATTCCTTTTCTCCCTCTCACCTTTGTTCTTGTCTTTTTTCCTCTAGGCGCCGGGGCGTAGCTGAATCCGGAAGATCGCTGCTGAAGATGGAAGCGCCTTGCCAAGGTGAGTAAAATGCAGCGCTGCAGCGATCGAAACGAAATGCCTTTAAAATGATGTCTTCCTTTTCAGGGCCGTTGGAGAAATGACTCCGGGATGCAGATTTAGCAGTTAAGGGCTTTTCTTCTCCTATTCTCTTCCTTTCTCCCCTTGCAGGTGTCCCAGGGTGCTGGCAGGCGTGGCTGAAGTCAGGATGCAGGAGCTGACACGGTGAGCGTCCAGCTGCTAGGAGCAGAACAACGCGAAGCACGTGTGGCTGTTCGGGTGGGGTTTAAATAGCCTTGGAAGAAGTTCCTGGTATGTATCCTTCCACCAATCAGGTATGTATCCTTCCCCGACCACACCCGGGTGGTGAAGTAGTCCGACAGGTAAAGTAGTCCCATTCAGGCCTCAAGAGGGCCTGGATGAAGCAGCAAGGTCTGCATCAGGTAAGTGTGCACCCAAGCACTTAAACACATATCCTCTTCTATGAGCCTGGCGCCTAAGGCGCCAGGACTGGGGTCCGCTATGAGCCTGGCGCCTAAGGCGCCAGGACTGAGTCCAAAGGGCCCCGACTTGGGCCCGCTGAGACTTCCCTGGGGAAAATGATGTCTGCCTCTGGGGTTGCTGGGCCCGGCCTGGCTCCTTAGAGGTAGGCATCATGACAGTACCCCCCCTCAAGGCCCCTCCCAAGGTCTTTTCCTCCGGGGGTTTTGGTTTGTGCGGGAATCTTCGATGGAATCTTTGAATTAATCGTGGTGCGTGAACATAGTTACTGGGTTCCCAAGATCTTTCCTGAGGTCCATATCCTTTCCAATCAACAAGATAGAAGAGTTTCGACTTAACTATCTTGGAATCTAAAAGGTCTTTCACTTCGAATTCTAATTCTCCATCAATTTGGACAAGGCCTGGGGGCTCAGACAGTCTGGTTCCAGGTTGTACTGGTTTTAGAAGAGATGCGTGAAAAACGGGATGAATCCACATGTTGGATGGTAAATCGAGTTTAAAGGCCACTGGGTTGATAATAGCTTTGATGGGGTAAGGCCCAATGAATCTGGGATTAAAAGTTCGCTGACCCTTGAGGGGTAGATGTTTAGTTGCTAGCCATACCTCATCTCCTACTTGGTAAGGAGGAGTTTTACTTCGGTGCAAATCAGCGTTTTCTTTATACCTTTTCTTGGCTTGCTGTAAGTGGGTTGTAGCTTCTTTGAAGGCTTGGGTTATTGTGGAATGTAGGTGATTTACTGCAGATCTCCAGGGTCAGAGGTGGATCTAGGTCAGAGGTCCGAGGATGGTGACCATACAGGGTATAAAAAGGAGTCTGTCCGGTTCCAGAATGCACTGAATTGTTGTATGCATATTCTGCAATCCAAAGGATGTCTTTCCAATTTAACTCTGATTGGTGTAACATGCACCGCAGATATTGCTCGAGAGTCTGATTGGTTCTCTCGGTTTGTCCGTCGGTCTGGGGGTGGTGGCTGGTGGATAACCGCACGTCTATTTGTGCTAGTTGGCAACATTTCTTCCAAAAGTGGGAGATAAATTGACTTCCACGGTCTGAGACTAATATGGAAGGGAAACCATGTAACCGCACTATATTTTCCATAAATTCCTTGGCCAAGGTGGAAGCTGACGGCAATCCTTTTAAAGGGATAAAATGGGCCATTTTGGAGAATAGATCCACTATTACGAGAATCGTGTTGTAACCACCACAAGGAGGCAGGTCAGTTATAAAGTCCATTGACAAGGTGTGCCAAGGTGCTGGTGGAATGTCCAAAGGTTGAAGTAGGCCGGCTGGCCTTTTCTTTTGACTCTTATTTTGGGCGCAAATTCCGCAAGACAACACAAATGACTATGTCTTTTCTCCAAGAAGGCCACCAGAAGTGGCGTTTGATCTTTTCTTCTGTTTTCGCGATACCGGGGTGTCCTTCCATTAATGATTCATGATGACGGGTAATGACAAGTTCCTGCAATTCTTTACTTGGCAGAAATAACCGCTCTTGGAAGTAGGGTAAATCATCCTTAACGGTGTAGTGAGGACCCTTTTGACTCCATTCCAGTAAGTCAGAAGAGTCAAAAAGTTGTTTTACTTGAGCTTGGATGTCCTCAATGGTTTGCAATGAAGTCAAGCCCAGAATTCTTTGTTCCGGTATGATTGGCACAGGTTCTAAACTCGAATTGGGTTCTTCCATGCCTATCCGGGATAAGGCATCTGCCTTACCATTCTTGCAGCCAGGGCGATAGGTAATTACAAAATCAAAACTCCGCAAAGAATAAAGCCCATCGGAGATGTCGCGAAGATTGAGCTTTGGCCGTCTTTAAATACTGCAAATTTCTGTGGTCCGTAATTACGGTGATGGTGTGTCTTGCACCGAGAAGATAGTGACGCCAAGCCTTGAAAGCGGATTTAATAGCCAGTAGTTCTTTGTCAGTAATTGCGTAATTGAGTTCAGGTGGAGAGAATTTTCTGGACCAAAAGGCTACAGGGTGTAGTTGGTTAGTTTCTGGGTCTCTTTGCGACAGGACAGCTCCCATGGCCGAACTGGATGCATCGGTTTCCACGATGTAAGGGAGATCTGGGCGCGGGTGCTTCAATACAGGTGCAGAGGTGAATTTGGTTTTCAGGTCCTGAAAGGCTTGTTCAGCCTCAAGAGTCCATTCAAAGCGTTTATTTTTCTTTAGGAGAGCTGTGATGGGTTGAACAGTTCGAGAAAATTCCGGGATGAACCTTCGATAGAAATTGGCAAAGCCAAGCATGCTTTGCACTCCCATCACAGAGCTAGGAGATGGCCATTTGAGAATGGCGTCCACTTTCCGCGAGTCCATTCGGATTCCTTGTGGTGTCAGGATGAATCCGAGAAACTCCACTTCTGTGGTATGAAAAACGCATTTTTCGAGCTTGGCAAATAATTTGTGCTGGCGCAATTTCTCAAGAACTGCCCTAACATGGTTTCTGTGATCAGATTCTGAGGAGGAATACACCAGGATGTCGTCAATATAAACGATGACACAAACATCGATAAGTTCCCGAAGAACATCATTCATGAAGTACTGAAAGGCGGCAGGTGCGTTGCACAAACCGAAGGGCATTACTTGATATTCGAAGAGCCCAAATTTGGTGCGGAATGCAGTCTAAAGGTATCGGGAGACAAAGTTATATAGCAGGTACTAGAGGTGTGTGGTGTAGATACTCTCAGTAAAAACATTTGCAGGGACCAAGGATGGTTAAAAAGACAATATCAAGTTTTAATAATAAACAATTCATTCAGATTAAAACCTCAATTAAATAAATAGGTTAGTAATACAGGCATTGTCAAATCCCATGTGCAAAGGAAAAAAAATAGGGAATACGTAACAGGCTTGGTGGCCAGTTAGAAAGATGTTGTAACAATCATATGACCACTCGGGGGTACTTTTCAAAGTAACAGGGTACCCTATCCAGGTATGGATAAATGTGTCATCAATTATACTCTCTGTCTAGGGTTCAGAGATATGTCTCGACATGTTTCTGTTCCTAAAGAGCAAAGTGTGGAACATTCATCAGGAGGAAGTACATAACAGTATCGCCTATTTAACAATCGGGATCGAGAGCAAAAATGCCACTACAATATCATAGCACCTGCAAGAGAATAAGAACAACAATCATCAAAAATTCACTATTAAATAGTTGTATATTTTGAAATGTTCAAAATATGAACTGGGCAACTATTAAAGGGACATAATTACCTTATAGTGTGCCTGTGGGGGCTCTCTACTAACATTAGTAGGCATAGGGTAGTCCGAGTCTTGACCCTAAAATAACAACAAAGGGATAATAGCCAATAAAATAAGCTACAACCAAGCCTAGTAGTACTCAAAAAACAAACAGCAGCAGCCAGAATGGAAAAGGACACAAAGTATCCAGATGAGTGTAACAGCGTGAATAGGGAAAACTTCCCTGGTAAAACCCCCCCATGCCAGCAGTGGACGCATGAAACACCCTATAAACGGGACAAAAGCCCGTGATGGAAGACGGTGTAGGAGTCCAGGTGGTGACCAAAAGTACATGCGAAGCAAATTAGAAAAAATATATATGTCACTATGTGATTATGAATAGGAAAGACAACCATAGGACTGGGTTTATGAATCAAAGTGACCCTGGAATGGAATCAGAACAGACTAGCATAGAGTACCGTGATCGCGGTGATAAACAGGGTGCCCATGTAGCCATAAATACAAGAATATAACGAGGGATCATACCTTAAGACGACCAACCTAGTGTCGTCGAGGGCGATTCCTTACTAACCGCACTGTAGATAAAATACAATAGAGACGTGCGATAAGAAATACGGAGATGCGAAGACTTCGCAACATCGTTAGTAGGTAAGCGAGTAAGAGAAAGCCACATAATGTTGAGCCATACTCAGTGTAGTAACTTACCCCATATGGAGGAGTGAGAAGCAAGCAGTTAATTCGCTCGCAAGAAACTAAACGAAGTGTCCGCTATCTGCACGTAGCTACCGATGCAGATTCGTAGTCAAGAAAAACCCCGGGTTAGTCCTACTATTATGTTAATGTATCTAGAGACGAGTATTGTAGATATGTCGAACACGGCGGCCATCATGCAAGGGAACAGAAAGTGCCGCCGGGGAACATTAAGCTGAATATAAAACTGAATCCCCAGGTGTACAGCGTGTCCCAATAAAATAGTGGTGCAACCCCGATTAGAAGCTTACTGCAAATCACTGGGGGCAAAAGTGTGGAAGGCTCACCGGGGGGTCAGGGAATCATCGAGTTACACGAAAGAGGTGGCAACATTAGTCTCAAAAAAATGATAGTAAAAATTGAAACAATATATACAGATCAATAGCAGGGTCATTATATATTATGCCAATCAATCGACTTGTTGAGTCCAATAACATCACTGTGTAGTGTGAAAATCATCTTTTGTTCCATTTTCAACAATTTCTTTTCTCGTGCTGTATTTTTAAGTCCTTTCACAACCAACAGGATCGTCCAGGTAAAGTCCTCATACTTGTGTTTCAAAAGGTTGAAGTGTTTCACAAGGGGGGCGTTCTCAGTTCTGTTCTTCAAACAGCTCCGATGTTCCATTATGCGGGTTTTTACTTTTCTAATAGTCTTGCCAACATAGTGCAATCCACATCTACAGGTAATCATGTATACAACAAAGTCAGTGTTACAATTAGTTAAACTTTTTTGGGTCCAGGGTTTTGAAAGACCAACATCAACTTCTTTCGTTCTCATGGTTAATTTGCAAACGCCACAAGAGCCACAAGGGTAGTGTCCCGTGGCTTCTGGGAGCCCCCAGAGTGAGGTTAATTTGGGTTCCAAAGTATTGACCAATTTCAATTTACTGTTACTCACTATATTGCCAATGGTGGTACTTCTTTTGTAGGCGAAAATAGGCATGGGAATCGGTTGAGTTGCGGTTCTGAAGATTTTCCAGTTTTTCTTTATGATATTGGTAATTTCAAAACTCCGGTCCGTAAAAGTGTTCACACAGACAATCCTATCCTCTTTAGGTTTCTTGGGTTTGGGTTCTAGCAACGCCTCACGGTTGTTATTGAATGCCCTTTCAGCTGATTTGTTTATTAGTTTTTTGGGGTAGCCTCTCTGTCTAAGCTTCTTACTGAGGGCTAACGCCTCAACCTCATAGGTGTCTTTATCCGAGCTATTTCTCTTTAAACAGAGAAATTGTCCAAAAGGGAGGTTGTCGCGTAGATGTTTAATATGGTGACTAGAATAATCCAAGAGAGAGTTCTTATCCATGGGTTTGTGATAAGGTTTAATTTTTAAGATCCCATTAAGGGGGTAGATGGTTAAGTCCAGAAAATTAGTAAACTCATTACTACAAGTCATAGTGAATTGTAGATTGGAATTAAGACCATTGAGCCAGGTGAAAAAATTGTTAGCATCATCCCGTGAACCTTTCCACAATACGAGGATATCGTCGATGTAACGACTCCACTTGGTAATATTGTTGTTGAAAGGGTTACTGCTGTTGTAGATATGTAATTTCTCAAATGTTTCGACATAGAGGTTAGCCACACTCGGGGCCATCATGGCCCCCATCGCTGTGCCTTCAATTTGTTGATAAAATTTCCCATTGAACTCAAAGTAGTTACGTCTCAAAGCGAGTTCTACACACCAGAGGATAAATGAGGTAGGTACTGGGTCATTATCTTCTCGGGTCAGTAATATTTCTTCAATAGTATCAAGTGACGCCTGTTGAGGTATGTTGGTATAGAGAGAAACAATATCCAGACCTATAAGTAGGTTGGATAGAGGGTCAAACTCGAGATTTTCATAGCTATTAATAACATCTCTAGAATCTTTTAGATAAGATTGCATTTTTTGTACGTATGTTTTAAGATAATGGTCCACAAAGGTAGAGAGTGGTTCCAAGACTGAGTCTATGCCAGCTACAATGGGACGACCAGGAGGGTTCAGAAGAGTTTTATGGACTTTAGGCAAGGTGTAGAACGTGGGAATGCTAGGTTTGTTATTAACAAGGAAGTCTGCTTCCTGTTTAGAGATCCATTCCCGATCTTTCGCTTTGCCCACCTTATCAGCAACGAGGTGTTGGAGTTCAAGTGTAGGGTCATGAGTAAGTAGGTGGTAGTAAGAGGTATTGCTTAGTTGTCTTTCACATTCATCAATATAATCTGAGCGGTTGAGAATGACAATCCCTCCACCTTTGTCCGCCTTCTTAATGACGATCGAGGGGTTAGAGGATAGAGAATCAAGAGCTTTGCGTTCCTGATTGGATAGATTGTGAAAGGTTCTACGGTGTTTAACTTCAAGGGCCGTGACCTCAGTAATAACTTTCCTTTCAAATACTAATGATTCTGGAGAGAAACTTTGGGAAGGAGGGTAGAACGTAGATGGATTACGTAGCCCAGTACAATTAATGGGGCCCTCAACCGTGATGTCATCAGGGAAGAAAAAAATTCCTTCAAATGGATTTTTCTCATCAATTTTTTGAATTCGATCTGGAATTCGAATGGGTCATGCTCTTTCGTTATGACAAAACCTAGGCCTTTATTAAGCACTTGTTGTTCCGTCATAGTGGGTAAGTAGTTCGACAGGTTAATTAGAAGCGACTCCCGCTTCTGGTTTGTCTCGAACCGTCGTCCCAATTGTTTCTGTTCTGGGCTTCCACTCGTCGCCCTCTTTTATACGTACCAGGTGGTAAGCTCCTCGGAGATCTAGCTTGGTGTACACACGAGCATCTTTTACTTGGTCGATAAGCTCAGGTATCAGGGGCAAAGGGTAACGATTCTTGATCGTTATCTGATTTAGGGCGCGGTAGTCAATACAGGCCCTAAGGGCTCCTTCCTTTTTCGGTACGAAGAACAAAGCGGAAGAGACTGGTGACTTTGATGGGCGAATGAAGCCATTGGCCAGGTATTGATCCAAATACTGGCGCAAATGCAGGTTCTCAGGTTCAGTAAGAGCATAAATCCTACTACAGGGTAGTTGTGCATTGGGTACCAAGTCGATTTGGCAATCGTAAGATCGATGGGGAGGTAAGGTGTTAGCCTGCTCTTTCTGAAAAACGCCTTGGAATTCTTGGTATTCAGATGGTAGCTGTACAGGTGTGGAAGTTACAGAGGCTAGACCCATAGCTGGATTCCTTGGGTAACAGGTTGGTTCACAATCAGGAAAAGTTATCTTCTTTGCTCGCCAGTCTATTCTCGGATTATGTGTTTCTAACCAAGGGATTCCAAGAAGTACTTGAAATTGTGGGGCCTTGATCACATCAAACACGATTGCTTCCCGATGTCCGTCCTGACCCACCAGAGTGATTTCAACTGTGGAATGCGTTACAGGCCCTGAGGCTATTTCGGTTCCATCAACTGTAGTAATTACATCTTGGGTTACTTTCGGGTGGAGAGGAAGCTTAATCCTGGAAGCCAATTCACGGTCTATGTAATTTCCAATAGCTCCACTGTCAATGTATGCTTTTATAGCATGCAACTGCTGAGGCTGTTTTGGGTTCACAAGCACCATTGGCATGACAAAATGCGAGGTCAAAGAGTTTGTTTTCAAGCTCGGCAAGCGGACCCCTACGCTTGTCGGGCTAGGTCGTTTCCCGAACCAGGTGTCAATAACTCGTTATCAGTGGCTCCAACCACCTTCTTGGGTGGTTTAACTGGACAACTTTGAAGAAAGTGCCCGGAAGTTCCGCAATACAGACAAAGTTGCATTTGTCGCCTTCTCTCTCTTTCCTTCTGCGTTAATGGTCCTTTAAAACTGCCAATTTGCATAGGTTCGGAAACGTCAGTACTCTTGGAGTTAACGTGGGTCTTGATAGGTACTCTGGTTTCATACTTGAGCCGATCTGCTTTTCCATTTTGAAGTCTGTGATCAAGTTGAACCACTAAGTCTATGTAGTCTGCGCAGGCCTGGGGTGGATCTACTATCTGAGCTATAACATCTTTAAGCTCTCCGCGCAGGCCTCGATGAAACAATGCGATCCTTTTATTTTCAGGCCATCCGGTTTCCACAACTAGTCTATTAAAGGTGGCGATATAGGACAAAAGATCCTGATTACCTTGTCGTAAGGATAGCAGTTCGTTGTCAAGGGCCTGTCCCTGCGAGTGTCGAGCGAACAATCTTTCCATGCTGGCCTGGAAGCCCTGGAAATCCCGGAGAATGGGATCATCCTGATTTACCAATGGAATAGACCAATCGGCAGCACAGCCACTGAGGTAAGATAGTACAAAGGCTACTTTGGTCTGGTCGTTGGGGAAGGCCCCGGGCCTGCATAAAAAGTGTAAACGGCATTGGTTCATAAAAACGGCATATTTCTTGGGATCCCCCGCAAAACGTTCCGGCGGGGCCAAAGGCATGTGTCCAGGTAGATTGATTTGTACCGGGTTATTCGAACCCATTGTTGTAGAAATATCCCCGGAAACAGGTAAAGGAGTGTGCTCTGCCTGCCCCTGCAATAACCTTTTGGCCAGATCAGTTCTTTCCTTGGATAGGATTAGTTCCCTTCTGAGAGCATTAGTCTCCTGGCGGGCTGAGTGCACTTCTGCCCGTAATTCCCCTACAAGATGGGCCAGCTGATCTGTCTCGGAAGTCTCCATAGCGCCCAGGTGGGAAATTGTGGTAAGGCTTCGCGTTCTGTAACGCTCACCTGGTTCCCACGGAGGCGCGGCGTCGAAGGCGCAGAACTCTGAAGATGGACAGGAAGGGCCCCTCTATTCTGGCTTCCCTGGCTCGTTGGATACCCTCCTGTGCGTGAAAAGGGAGTATTACCAACTGTGGAACAATGCTCAAGCCTCCCACTCCCTTCCAACCCTCCACAATACCTCCTCCACGATTCCCCGTGAAGCCTCACCTTAGGGTTTGGAAGGATGAGCTCTCCATCCTGCTTCTGATGCAGGGGTGCGTTGAAACCCAGTTACTTCACTGGATTGAGGAGAGTTCAGGTAAGCTTGACTGTTCAGGTAAGGCGCTGTAAAAGTTCAAGCTTAATAATAATGTTCGTTGTCTAATTGCAGCAAGTGCTAATGCTTATGTCTTTTTCCCCTTAGGGGCCGGGGTTCGGAGTGCCGGAGATATGGCGCCGACCCGAAGTGAAACAGTTCTGGATGAGCGCTCAGGTAATGTCTTTGCATTCGCTCATTCAATGTCTTTGTCTTTTTTCCCCATAGGGGCCGGGGTCCGGAGATGCCAGGAAGCGGCAGGACCCGAAATGCAGTGGGAATAATCCAACAGGTAAGACTTAAAAGGAAACTGAGCTTTCCTTATTCCTTTTCCCCCTCTCACCTTTGTTCTTGTCTTTTTTCCTCTAGGAGCCGGGGTTTAGCTGAACCCGGAAGATCGCTGCTGAAGATGGAAGCGCCTTGCCAAGGTGAGTAAAATGCAGCGCTGCAGCGATCGAAAGGAAATGCCTTTAAAATGATGTCTTCCTTTTCAGGGCCGTTGGAGAAATGACTCCGGGATGCAGATTTAGCAGGTAAGGGCTTTTCTTCTCCTATTCTCTTCCTTTCTCCCCTTGCAGGTGTCCCAGGGTGCTGGCAGGCGTGGCTGAAGTCAGGATGCAGGAGCTGACACGGTGAGCGTCCAGCTGCTAGGTGCAGAACAACGCGAAGCATGTGTGGCTGTTCGGGTGGGGTTTAAATAGCCTTGGAAGAAGTTCCTGGTATGTATCCTTCCACCAATCAGGTATGTATCCTTCCCCGACCACACCCGGGTGGTGAAGTAGTCCTACAGGTAAAGTAGTCCCATTCAGGCCTCAAGAGGGCCTGGATGAAGCAGCAAGGTCTGCATCAGGTAAGTGTGCACCCAAGCACTTAAACACATATCCTCTTCTATGAGCCTGGCGCCTAAGGCGCCAGGACTGGGGTCCGCTATGAGCCTGGCGCCTAAGGCGCCAGG
The DNA here is from genome assembly GCF_040938575.1 of Ambystoma mexicanum. NCBI lineage: Eukaryota > Metazoa > Chordata > Amphibia > Caudata > Ambystomatidae > Ambystoma > Ambystoma mexicanum. The sequence goes on from NC_090938.1 coordinate 142,931,311, forward strand.
ACTGAGTCCAAAGGGCCCCGACTTGGGCCCGCTGAGACTTCCCTGGGGAAAATGAGGTCTGCCTCTGGGGTTGCTGGGCCCGGCCTGGCTCCTTAGAGGTAGGCATCATGACAGAAGATTGATGAAGGCATGAAAACGTGCGTTAGGAGGAGAAGCTAAAGACTGGTAACAGAGCGCCTGCCTTCATATCTTTAAAACTTGTTAAAATAAGCAGTTTTAAAATCTGCATGGCTGAGAATATTTGAAAGGAGAAGAGGTGGTGTAAAAGCTAGAAGCAGATTTTGTGGTAGCTACAAAACAGAAGGAAAGCGAAAGAGGCTGCCGCTTCTTGTCATACAGGAGAGAAGAGGGCCTTGCCAACCTCTAGAGGTTTAATACATCTTGTTGAAGTTGCCCTATGTTGAAGTTGCAGTTGTAGCAGCCAATTTGCCTGATATCAGAAGTTGTACTAGCAGCAGTAGAACGGAGGTCGTCAATATTCTTATCAGAATTTTAATAGCTGGTAGAAGTAGAAGCCAAAGCCAATTGTGGGGCAGGAGAACCTGCACACAGTTTTTCTAGTATAAGGAAGTTGCTGAAGAGAGCAAACCTTAAGCAGACGCATCCTGACAAACTGTGTATAAAAGATACTGCAGAATTTGAAAACAGAGAAGTTGATGTACTTTTGTCTTTTCTTTGCTGGAAGGAAGTCATCCAGGAAACCCCATTGGTGCTGTTATTTTCTTTGTGGAACTGTAAAAGGAATATATTTTCATCAAACAAAGAAGAGACTTTTGCCAGTGGATTTTTATTTGTGTAAACTTTTGTTTCTTTGGAACTTTAAGACTTTGGTAAAGACTTTGTTCCTTGTAAGAAATTGGGGGAGCAGGATCTGCACAGGACCACTAGAAGTCATCAAAGACACTGGGTGTTTGGTAAAGTTTTATTTATGCTGTTGTCATGTTGCTTTGAATGTTTATGTTGTTTAGTGAGAGGGTTAATTTTGTGAATGCTAGCAGGTTTTCCCATAGATCCTAGACTAGGTAGGGAATCCCATGGTGGAGTAGGTTTATTTAGGGTTTATTTTATAATTGTGTATAATAAAATGTCAAATCCTGAGAAAATGAAACATTTGTGAGTCTCACATTACTGACCCCCACATAGTCCACTACGAACGTGTCTCCCGGAGCTACTCTTGGAGGAAATTTCCTGGAGCAGAACAGCTCACACTTCCTATTGACACTGGACGCAAACAGATCCACTTGAGGGGTTCCCCAAAGGACGATGATCTCTTGAACGGCTTCCTGAGCTAGTTCCTACTCGTGGGAGACACTGCTCTGCCTGCTAAGAGCATCTGCCGCCATGTTTTCCTCTCAGGAAAGGTGAACGGCCGTGAGAGATTGCTTGCAGTGCCCAAAACCAGAGCTGCATTGCCCCTTTGCACAGTCACAGAGAAGGTATCATGTGGGACGGCTTGAAATTGAGGGAGAAGCCCAGTCTGTGGAAGCCCAGTCTGTGGAGAAAGTGGCAGGTGATGCAGAGATGTTCCAGGACCTGTTCCGGAGAACGGGCCCTGATCAGCCAATCATCCAGGTAGGGGTAGATATGAATCCCCTCCCCTCTGGAGACTTGCGGCCACTACCGCCATCAATCTGTGAGCCCAAATGGCAGAATCCGAAAACCGAAAGTGAAAACTGCCAATAGCGAACCTTAGGTACTGCCTGTGCTTGTGATGAATAGGCACATGAAGGGAAGCATCCAACGTCCAATGATACCATTCAATCCTGGAGCTGGAGGGCCTGAAGGACTCGAGAAAGGGTAACTATCTTGAACTTGAACAAGCATCTCAAGTCCAAAACGGGTCTCAATCCCCAGTCCTATTTGGACCAAAACAATACTGTGAAACTAAGGCCTCAGAGGCGTTGGGGCAGCTGTGATAGTGACTGACTTTGCACCACGACCTCGTCCACCTCAAGGAAAGGGCTGACCCCTCCGACCTCAGGAAGTTTCATAGGCCTGTTGCAGCTGGCGTATTGCTGCGCCAAGCGATTTAGCTGCCACTTTAGACGTTTGGAGCTTCTCCAGACTTTCATCAGCTTTCCTTCCAAACAGATGGGACCCATCAAATGGCATGCTCAATAACCTAGATTGAACATAAAGAGCAAAGCAGATGTCCGCAGCCTTGCAAATTTTCACGACACAGTACTGGCTGCCATGGCCCTGCTGACACTGTCAGCAGAATCAAGTCCAAACTGCAAAGACCCACTCATACATGGCCTCCGTATCATCCTTAATATTTTGGAAACCATCGCTTTCCTTCCCTTCCCTTTCCTTCCCTTCCCTTCCCTTCCGGGATATGGTCTGCAGTCATAGCCATGATGTGTCATAACTTAAAAATAAATTTGGCCAGGGCATAAGTAGCGTTAATAGACTTTAACACCATACTACTGGCAGAGAAAACTTTCTTAGCCAAACTGTTGAACCTCTAATCCCTGTCAGATGGTGTAGTAAGGTAGGCGACAGCCCTGGATATAGAAGTAGCAACCTGCACCACCAAACCTTCGGGAGTTTGGATAGAAACTCCAGATCTACACTAGATAGCTTATATTTTCTAGTTCGATTCTTGCTCACTGCAGGATTTTTATCTGAGGTTTCTCCAATTCGCCATCATCCTCTTCTGTAAAAGCAGAGTGGAAGGATAACATCGATCCTTCGGAAAACCCTTGTCCAAAATATCAGTGAGGTCATCCTGCTGGTAAACCGTAGCAGGCCTTCCCCATCCCAGATACTCTGGCTCAATTCATGAACAAGCTGTAAGAGGCCTCTGCAAGACCAGAGGGGTCTGATGTTGCAAAATCCACCGCAGGAGTGGTATCAAGGTCACTTGCATTTTTTAAAGAGTCAAACAAGTGTTCCATTCTAGATTCCTCTGAAATTAGATCCTCTGGAACATTTGGGGTTCGATACTCAAGCCCAAAATGAGAAGTGTCCTGGTCGGAGGTTTCATTCTCCTAAAATATGGAAGACATTGATTTTAAAAAGTCTTTCTTCGGTAGGGGCTTATAAACCTTTGCAGGTTCCGTCAACTGCCTCGACCCGTGACCTGATGGAGTCACAGAAGAATGAGGTCTAGGCCTTGACCCGAGGCTTCAAATCCACACGAGGGTTTGAGGGTTTATAGCCCGGGCTTGAGAGCGCATGAGCTGAAACCTTACGAGGCGCAATGGGGTCATGGATCTTTTTCGGTTCTTCAGAAGGGGCCTTCTCAAAGATTTAACATTTGGTGATGAAAAGCCTACCACTCAGCCATAGTGGCTGTCTTACCTGGACGAGATACCTTGCACTCGGAAGAGGTGTCAGAAGACATTGAGCTGGATCGGTGATGCCTTTTCTTGGCCTTAATATGAGTGGACTAGTGGTGGGAACCACTTCGAGACCTGGAGCACTTCTGTTGTGGTGACCCCCCCCCCGGTGCCCCTCACACACATACACACTCTCAAACTCATTTAATCAGAAGATCTCCTCTTCGAAGGAGTCGTTGATGGGGGATTTATACAGGGGCCTATCGGTAGAGAGTTCCTCTCTTTAAGCGCCTTACCTGTCATGAACTGGCAGGAAATGCAGTCCTCAGTCTTATGCTCGACCCCCGAGATGCCAGAGGCAAACACGGTGTGGATCCGTAATGGACATCTTGGTCCCACAGTCAGTGCATTTCTTGAAAACCAGATTTTGGAGTCGACATTTTCTGAGAAGTAACCGTCAAAACGACAACAAACCATATCCAAAGCAAACAGTGCAACTGAAAAACGGAACAGAAGTAACAGGCGCGGTGCGCGCTATATGTACAATCGGTGGCGTCATGCTCGAAAGCAGATGGAGGCTGTCAAGGGACATCAAGTCGACGACGCACTCTACAGAGAGAAAACATTTTCTAAGCAGCCGACGCTGGAAGGAGATATCAAAGATGAGGAATACGTGGGAGAACATTATCCATTCGAAAAGGCAGATTCTTAGAGCCTTTGTGAAGGAGACCAGTCTGTAAAGGACCTGGATACTGGAAGGGAGATGGCTCCAAATATCTGGAGCTGGATGGCAAAACAAGCCCATAATTACATCCTGCAGATCTAGAACGAAGGACATGGTTAACAATATTAAGCTGGACATGCACGAGAGACTATCGCTCGACAGTTAAGAAGTTATGATTCCAATGCAGCAAATAGATCAGATGCCCTTTGTTTTTCAACAAAGTACAAAGATTGTAGCTTTAATCCAGACTAGGGAAGTAATGAGACACGTGTGGTTATTTAATTCCCTCACATTGATTGAGGGTATTTATAACACAGCATAAAAAGGTGAAGGTACTCGAACTGTAAATCGAGAAGAGATAAAGCGAGAGGATCTGAAGCCTAGACAGACATGGGTTCTTTCTGAAGAGAGTTGAACGGGGAACTACACGTTGGTGCTTTGGTCTGCAAAACACCATCCTACCCTCAAACTTTTAATTTGGGTAATACAGAAGAGCCTTGTACACCAAGATGCATTTAGTTCACATGGGTGAATTACAGTTTGAAAGAAGAAAAAGAAGGGCTAGTAAGGGGGCAACTTCAGCATTTTGACCTTCACCTTTGAACTGTTATGATTTAGAAAGCTTAAGCACAGCCACGATTTGTGGTGGACAGAGAAAACACATGGCACAAAGTGCGGTTTAAATCTTTAATTGACAAGTAGGGGTGGTTGGGCTAAACACCTAGATTGACTAAAGGAATAATGTACAACACAATAGTGATCCTCCTGGCAATCATTTTAAGTATACATCATATTAATGCACCATACACCCTTCCCAAAACCCGAGCAGATGACCCATATACGCAGGTAGTGAAGTATATGGCACCCAGTATTTCTACTCTTGCCTTACACAAACTGTCACAGAACACTAGTGCTTTTGGGGATACTGGCCCTATTGGGGACCGCTCCTCTCAGGGAAGCGTAGGGTACCAAACCGTGGATTAGTAGAAAAGAGCAGAGCCATGAGCGAGAATGGGAAACTACACCTGTGACAGCGACAAGACCATGGTTAGTGGAGCCAAAGTAAGGATAGAGGGCGGTGAGGCAATAGGTATGAGAATGAATACAAGGAGATTGAAGGACGCGCTCAAAAGGAGCGACACACTCTAAAGAAGAGGAAGCCCCTTTCACAGATCTTGCTCCTCCCAACACAAATGATGTCCTGATTCCAAGGTGAGGCTTGTTCCTCAATTAATTAATCTTTTATAACACACTTAAAACTGGAGACCACTCTCCAAGCGCAGGACCGGGATTCAAACCTTTTGTTGCTCTGTGTGGTCTTGCTTCCAAGACAAATGTACTGCCGCAAGCTACCTTACAATGATGCAGCTTCTCCCACCTCATGCCCTAGTGCAGTACCCTACTTCTTCCCAGGTGTTGCTCTCCTTCCCTTTTCCTAGTTCACCTCTTAATTTCACAGTGTTGCTCCACTGCCTTCCACACCAGTCAGCTCTAGTCTTACATGCAGTGCAAGCCTCTTCCCCTAACCTGTCTCTTGGGTTTGGCTGTCATCACAGATATGCAAGTCGAGGCGAGAGATGAGAAAATGGTAGGAGGACTCCTTCATGTCATATTTATCAAAGTATTGTCCAACTGTGCTGGTGCTCGGACTGCCAGAGAACGCCTGGGACCATGTCTGCTGGGCATTGGGGGCCGGAGGGGTCACCTATGGGACACACAAGGAAAATAAGATTAAGCCTTCACCCATGTTTCTCTTCCATTGTGTAGGAAGCAGTAGCCACCCCTTCATCCATCAGCTTTATATACCTGTGAAGGCTCAGGGGCAGAGCTCTTCCGCTGCTGTGCCGACTTCTCCATGGCTTCGCTCAGAGACTTTGCGTACTTCATCAAGGCCTTGAGTTGAGAGTCCGTGAGCACCCAAAGGAGGTCATCTAGGATGAACATCAACTTTGATGCCACCACATTACAGTCTTTGGTCTAAAATCATAACAGAAAAAAAATGTAACAATTCACACTGCTCAATTTCCTGGTACACACACATGGGAGGATGCAAAGACAACTCATCATATGCCCCTACCCTCTTAAACGCAGGGATTGGGAGCAAGGGAAGGAGTAAGCCCTCAAACCATGGATGATCAGACATATAGCGGTCTAGAATCAAGTATTCTTACATCCCTGCATTCCTTCTTTGGGTAAGGCTCTCATATTTTGGTGACCTAGCGAGAATCGTCCAGATGCAATTGGAGCAGGATGACCCATTACAGAGTCAAACTTGTTTCAACTAGGGATGGCTGCATTCACCTTCCTCTTGAGAGCGATCTGGATCCTTCCCTGGTTGGTGATCAGTCTCAGTGGGGTGCTCACAGTGTCCTGATCGCCACTGTCCGTGGCATCAGCCTCAATACGAAGGGTCTGCCAGGTCAGCTCTTTAAATGTCAACACCTGCCAAGAGCAAAAACAAAGAACAAGCGATCAATCAGTCTAATGGCAAAAAAACAGGGGCGAGATGCGGCATTACAGTAGAATGAGAAGTGGAAGAACGAGAAAGGGGAAGAAAAGATAGGAAAAGGCATGTGTGTGGATGAGAATGGATCTTTTATAGGTTCACATACCTTGAATATTATATATTAGTAGCAGTACGATTTTGGACAACATTGTTTTTCAGCCTTTTGACATTCTAGGAGATAGACATTCCGTGAAAACCCACTGCCCCTTTGGTTAGATTTTTTTTTAGTGAGAACAATATTTCATGGCTTCTTATTCTACAAGCTACGGAGCTAGACAGGGACCAGTGATTTTATGTAGATGCCAGCGCTGGAAAACTAATATTACAGCTAAAGTAACGATTTTCCAGCAAGGGATCCATCGCAGTTCCAAGTCGTGTAGCTGAGCAGCGTGCCCAAAGGGAGAAGTGCATGGGGAAATGAGTATTTTGCCCACACTTCTTCAGCGTGTGCTATAGTGTTACTGCCATGAACACTTCCGCCTGATGATTATTATGTTCTCAGATGCAGTGTTACTAAGTGCAGCGTTCCTTGGAGTTACCCGGTAGAGGGTAGAAGAATAAGATTTCTTTCCGCTAATAAAATGGGCTTTTTTGTTTGCAACACAATTCTGTTCAACATTAGAATAAAAATCGCATGCTTGCTTAGTGAAGGGCTTAATACTCTTCATAAATTAAATTCGGGTCCTTTTATGGGATTCAAACATTGCTTGATTGGAGCTTTTCATTAAGAAACTAAAATAGAGGGAGAAAAAACACCAGTAATGCTAGATTATCCCTCTCCCTTTGAAAACCAGTAAACTGCTTGCAAACCTACAAAGGATGAATTTCATCAACTCTTCTAGTAGAGATGATTGCATCGATGAAAGGTAATGCAAATTATCATTATTTAAGAGATAACAGTTAAGCGCTGTCTATCCAAACCTTGTACAGCACTCCGCTGCTTGAGCTATGTCCGTACTTTAAACAACAAAATTAAAATATGGGCTGCCACAGTGTTGAAGGGATCAAAAGGGCTCCAAGGCTGGGAGTTAGTTTTCTATCTTTTATTAATGGTTTTATTACAAGGTGGGGAACTCAAAATGAAATGGGATCACCCCAAATAAAAGATGTCTGGATGGTCAGGATCCTTGCCTAGCCCAACATCCACTCCACAAGATGCAGAATAGGCCCCAGTTAGCTTACGAACCAAAAGTCCCAATTCAAACAATTCACAAAGGCTTGCACCTCAATCATCTGCAACTTTATAAGCTCTAGGGTGACTGGAAACCTTGGTCGATTCTAGATCCGGGCTTTCTAGAAACACATAACCCCTGCCTCACAGGTCAGAGATTCTTATCAGCAGTCAGGTGTATTGAATTTGCCTGCATGGAGAGCTAGATAGGGGTCTCTGAAGTGCTTCTGGACTTTCTTCTGGTGCCTTTTTACCCTCCTCTCTAAACTCCCGGTACACCCCCTTCCTCTAGCTTGAGCCTCTTCCCGGAGTCTGGTCTGGTCATGTCAAAGGCCAACTGTGCCCAGAAAGTTTTTTTTGTTTACGTTCCGAGATTTGTTCATTTTAATACATCAACAACGACATGATACACACAACACTTTATACCAAACCCACTTCAGTCAATAGCGTGCTTCACACCTTTAGCAATCATCCACATGTGATTCGGAACATCCTGTTTGGTGAAATGTTAGAATAAAGGGGATTTGCACACAGGAGGAAGAGTTCACCAGACATGTAACTCGAACAATTGCCAATTTCAAGGAAAGAGGTCATCATGCAGATCTAGTCAACAAAAGCTATCAGAAAACATTGACAAGATCCAGACAGGCATTGTTACAAGTGAAAACGAAAAAGGACAAGAACACTCATGGAACAAAAAAACAACTTTATTACGATGTATAGTTCCAACAACAAAGTAATTAGAAAAACCTTCTACAAGAACTGGAACATTTTAAGAGCAGATTCAGACCTACTCCCAGCATTAGGAACACAACCTACCATAACATTTAGAAAAGCAAGAAATCTGAAACAACTAAGTCCCTCACATTTCTAAATCAAGACAAAAACCACTCCACGGAAATTTCAAATGTAGACAATGCGAAAACAATCATCAAAAGACCCAACTGTTCCAAGCATACTATTCAACAACTAATCAATTGCAATAGTAAATTTGTAATATATGGCATAAACTACCTATGCAATTGCCTTTACATTGGAAGCACCATACGACAGTTGAAAACTAGGATAAGCTAAAACATCAGAGCTATAAAAAACCAGGACATGAAATCTGCCTTAGCTACCCATTTCTATGAATCTCACAAATTGGAACAAGTCAAGGATTTAAGATTCTTTGGAATTGTGAAATTAAAACCACCACCAAGAGGAGGCAACACAGAACTTCTCCTAAGAAGACAAGAAGGTCAGTCGATTTGTCTTATGGACAAGTGCAATACTGCATTAAACACAGACCAAGAGCACCCACACCCGCCAGGAACGAGGACTAGGCGAGGAGATCCCAGCGAAGAGCACGCTGCATCCGAGCGGCAGCCGGCCCTCCCCGCCTGCAGACACCAGCTGATGCTGCATCTTGCCCTGCCTAGGCACCCCATCGCCTCCCTGGCACCCTTGGCCCCCCCATCTTCGCTTTAAAGCCGCACGCGCCGACATCCCCCTTTTCAAAATGTCGGGCGCGATGCGGCACGGAAACGAGGCTGCCTCTACGTTGCTAGGCAATGTGTATTTGTATTTATACTTAAATACAAACATCCGCCGGCAGGCGGCAGAGCCGGCGGCCATCCGAAGGCCTCTTAAGGCCACTCGACCCTGTTTGCCCCTGTTCGCCGCTTCGCAGAGTGAAGTCCCCTGCAAAGGCGGAGGAGTAGTATTCTTCCCGCTATCGGCGGTCACCACCCATGAGTACATCACTGCTGTAGAATTTCTACTCGCACAGCTAACAATCTCTATGGCAGCATCTCCTACCAGCATTCTACCTTTGACCTACCTCTAACTTGGCATGTTCTTAATTCCGTACTAACTCCTCTGCCTATTACGATATGAGCACCACGTCATCTGCTTAACTACCGCCTTGCCTTGCTGCATACAGCTGCCTCACCGGATTATTCTATCCTGGCCTATTCACATCTCGTGTGCACTGTATCCTGTGACGTGTATTCTGCCCCAGGGTCAATAACTATCCACCTATGACTATTGCTGTACCCTATGATCGCTATCAGTATACACTGATTTGTGTCGTGCCATTTGGTCACTATAGACCTCACCCGTCTTACTATAGCTGACTTTACTACCACAGCACTATAGGGGTCGCTCCGTATTCTGCCTTCACCAAGCTTATGTCTTGACTAACCTCCAAGGCTATTGTACCATGCCTTATGGTCGCTAACGGACCACTGTACTGTGCCTTATGGTCGCTATTGGACCACTGCAATTGTGTTGTGCCTTATGGTCGCTAACGGACCACTGTAATTGTGTTGTGCCTTATGGTCGCTAATGGACCACTGCAATTGTGTTGTGCCTTATGGTCGCTAACGGACCACTGTAATTGTGCTGTGCCTTATGGTCGCCCTCTTGGTCACCATCAGACCACTTGCTCCTAGACTATACTAGGTCAACATGCCCCTCACCAACAGTCTAATTGCTATAAACTCACCCATGTACACTTTCAGTGTCCTACTCACTAGATTACTGCCCACCTTTCTCCTCCTTCTACTGCACTCTGGTTGGACCGTACTTAACCACACCACCGCCCCGTCCTCCACTTTCACCTGCATCACACCACAACTATGCCATCCTACGCTCACCACGCCAACCCCTACCTCAACAACCCAGCCCTTTGGATCCAACACTTTGCTACTAGACCTTTACCTAACATACCTTGCTCCATCACCCTGAGAAATGCCAGACTTGGCTCGCGACTCACCCACGCTTCCCATTACTCAGCGCATGGTAACAAACTGCCTCAAACCCCTACACCGTCCACACTTACGCCAAATCTTCCACCATCCCTTTCCAATCCCCCCCCAACTTAAGCAACATCAAAGGTGCGTTAATCAATACCAGATCTCTCTCGGCTCACGCCCTAGAAGTAGCTGACCTCAACCTCGACCTTGACTTTATCGCTATTACCGAAACCTGGCTCCATCTTGCCTCAGGTCCTCTTCTCTCCCTCGCCATCCCTCCAGACTATAACATTATCAGACATGATCGTAATTCTAATCAGTCCAAAGGTGGTGGCATTGCCATCATCCACAAAAATGCCCTAAACCTCCACCTCTCTGCCATGCACCACTTTTCCACTCTGGAAGCACTGACAGCTAAATTAGCTGTTACCCCTAACCACTCTATCACCTTCCATCTACTCTACCGGCCACCTGGCCCGCTATCCACTTTTGCGGAGGACATCTCTAACATCATCACTCACAACACCAAAACCAATTCCCAGGTCACGATATTGGGGGATTTCAACCTAGGTCTTTCTGACCCCAAGGACACTGCTGCCACGACTATTGACAACATCCTTACGAATGCTGGATTCACACAGTTCATAAACCAACCTACCCACGACAAGGGTAGAACCCTTGATTGGCTAGCCGCCCATAATTGTCCCATCAACATCACCTCCAACCAACAGTGCTCATGGACTGACCACAACTTAATTACATTCAATATCAAGTCCAAATCTGTCAGCCTCTCTCCTAGCATTGCACCTGCTACGGCCACTTGCAATAAACGTAACATCACCTGCAACAGACTCCTCCCTCTCCTCCTTCCGGCTCTCAATGACCAGGCTCTCTCATGCTCTGACCCCACGGCCTTGGTTGACGCCTTTAATCGGGCTATGCTTAAAGCCTTAGACACCATCGCACCCTCTAAACTGAGAAAATCCAAACCTCGAGCCCACCTGAACTCCTAGTTCACACCCCAGCTAAGAAGTTTACGCAAAGATAAACGAATTGCGGAATCTCACTGGAAAAGTAACCACTCTCCAGCCAACAAATTGTGTCTACTCTTGGCCACCCTTAATTACAAGGAAGCCATACCCCAGGCAAAAAAGACACATACAATAAACGCATCAAACAAGCCAAATCCAACACCAAAGAACTGTTTAAAATCCTAAAAGAACTTGAAACTCCTGTTACTGCACCTGACACCTGTACCAAAGATAGCACCTGGTGCTCCAAAATCCAAGAGGCTCTCCCAGGCAAGATTGCCACTCTTCAAATTAAAATCAACAACAAACAAACTAGCCTTCAATCTAACCCTCTACCGATCCTTACACCTACTATAAACCACTCCATCCCAGATTCTCTGACTCCTTTTAGCTTCTCTCCACTCTCCATCCCTGAAGTGGAAAAGATCATCGCCAGCCTTAAACCTTCCAACTGCCATGGTGACCTCTGTCCTGCGCCTATTATTAAGGAAGCAGCTCATGACCTAGCACCATTCATCACTACACTCATTAACTCTTCCTTTAGCTCTGGGATTGTACCGGACAACCTAAAGGATGCCTGGGTCATCCCGCCCCTGAAAAAACCTACCTTGGATCCCAGCATACCCACAAACTACAGGCCAATCACCACTGTCCCATTTTTACTAAAAATCCTTGACCGTGCGGCATACCTACAAATTCAAGAATACCTTGAATCAAACAAACTTCTGGGACTCAGGCAATCGGGGTTTCGGCCACACCACGGTACTGAAACTGCCCTTATCGATTTAAAAACGCAGATCGAAGATCTCAAAGACAAAGGCAAACTTGCGCTACTACTTCTCCTGGACCTCTCGGCGGCTTTTGATCTTGTTAATCATAAAATTCTTTGTCACCACCTCAAATCAGCTGCACACTTCTCAGACAAAGCCTCAACTTGGATCAGTTCCTTCCTCGATAACAGATCAATGCGCGTGTTCTCTCCATTAGCAGCCGCCCCACCGGCCCCGGTCTCATGTGGCGTGCCTCAAGGGTCCTGTGTCTCGCCCACGTTATATAACGTGTTCACCAAACCCCTTTTTGATATTCTGGACCATCTGGGTGTCACGTACACCAATTACGCTGACGACACCCAGATACTAATCCCTATCACAGGTGACTACACTACTGACTCCCTCGCCATCAACGGCATCTACCAGGTCATCCAAGCCTGGATGGCTCAACACGGACTCTGTCTAAATGATGAAAAGACAGAGCTCCACATTCTTGGTTCACCACAAAAACTCACGAAACTTGACCCTGCTTTTAAGTCCTTCACCATTGACGGGAATACTATCCCTACTGCTAAGGACACAAAAACCTTAGGGATTTACATTGACTCGACATTATCGCTGACTAGACAAACCAACTCAGTCTCATCAGCAGCAGCTTATACTTGTAAGCTTATTACGGCCTGTCGCCCGTTCCTTTCCACAACTAACTGCGTGACCTTGGCTAGGACCCTGGTACTGTCCAAGGTCGACTACTGCAATGCCCTTTACCTAGGTACTAATCGCTGTAACTTAAATAAGTTACAAATTGTCCAAAACAATGCGATCAGAGCGGCCCTCAACATTCCCAGGCGCCATCACATATCCGATACTAGGCGTAACCTTCACTGGCTCTCTATCCCACACCGCATTTCCTTGAAGTCTTTGGCTCTCACCCATAAATGCCTTCAGAACCAAGGTCCCTGTTACTTGGCGAACAGACTTGCCCTCCATAGCTCCACTAGACCTCGCAGATCGGCCCAAGCCAACTGCATTGTCATCCCACGATTCAATCTCCAAAGATCAGGTGGAACCAGCTTCCCCATCTTGGCAGCCAAACTTTGGAACTCACTCCCTAATGAGCTGAGAGCAGAACCTTCCTTCCTGAAATTCAAACACCTTACCAAAGCCTGGCTGTCCTCCCAAGACATCTAACACTGGCTCACTGCCCTACTTGCACTTTGCAGACTCTTGTATATGCATTCTGCTTATCTTCTTACTGCTATTTCTCATGATCGGAAATTTTGAAATTCTCCTGTAAAAACATTTATACTGCCATGTTATGCTTTCATCATGTTGTATCCAAGTTATGCGCCCGGTTGCCCCTGGGCCTGGTGCGCAATAGAAATAAAATAAATACAAATACAATTATATGCATAATTCATGCCCACCACCTTAATAAATCAATAATAATAAGTTGTCTGGCAGAAGGGTAGGTGAGGGCACTGGTGAAAGGTATCATTCCTGCCCGGCCTACTTTATTTAAAGACCGGGGGGATGGCTGGAGCAGGATTCCATCAAAGAGGGGGTCCAACCCCATGAGTGAGAAGGCCTCAAACTATTCCCCTGGCCAATCATTATGAGATCTTAACTTCATCTGAGTATGTAGACTGACTTCAGGCAGCACCAGGTGGCAGTGAGCCCCTGGTGGCCAGTCTGGGAGACAAGCTGTTGGTGCCCCTTCTTACCCGCAGTGTTTCGGTGAGCACGACTACTGAATTTCGTCTGCTTTCATGGAACATTGCGGGTTCAGCCAATAAGATGAATCTTGGGCCTGTGATTGAACTTTTGCAAGCCAACGCAGTGGTTCTACTTCAGGAAACGTGGGCCTTGGAACCACCGCAACTTGATAGCTTCATTTCATATGATATCCCGGCTAAGAAAAAAATCAAGAGGCAAATTATTTGGGGGTCGTTGTATTTTGATTAAATCCTCACTTGAATGTAGGACTAAGATGATTCTCACAGGCATGGACTTTTTACCGGTTTTTTTGGCATCAGCAAAGGGAGAGTCAATTTGCATTATTAATTTCTGTAACAGTCCGCACATCTCGGAGATAGATTGATATATATATATATATTGGGGCGATTTGAATGTCAAAATGGGAATGGGAGCCTCTAGGGATACATTGGATCCGTGGGAGGATAGGCTATCGAACATTCCGGCACCCTGTATGAGGGATGCGAGTGTGCGCCCGAAGGTTCTGCAGGTGAGCATGTGGCCGAATGAATGGGGTTTATTTACTGTTAATGGTCGTATAGCGCGAGACATACCGGGTGAGGTGACCTTATCACCTGGGTTCTTTCACAATTGACTATTTTTGCATTTCTGTAACCCTATGGGAGAGCACTGAGTTTTGAGGTGATCGCTGATGTACATAGCGATCACCACCCTATCTGCTTGTCTTTAAAGTGCTTGCTGAGGGTGGGGGTCTCTAAGGTAACAGCCCCGTGCACAATGTTTGGTGTGCCCACTCGCTCCCATAGAATTAAATGTGGGACCATCTTAGAGGAGGAATTACAGGTTAATGCAATCAGGGAGAATGAACCCCTCTTGGTGGATATATTGGGGAATAGTCTACTACCAAAGGCGGTTATTGACAAATTTGTAGAACTGGTGGCTGCTCTTACATTGAAATTCACTACCACTTTTAAGGTTAAGGAGAAATCACTGCAGAGGGGGTTGTTCGATTTGGCCTGCAAAGAGGCCAAACGATCCTTCCTGTTAATACTCAGGGACCCAACATCCAGCAGAAGAGCGATAGCTCAAGCCAGAACTGCCTACAAGTGTGAGTTAAAAGGAAGAAAACAAAAAATTGAAGGGGTGGCCTGGGAGGGCTTCCTAACTGCCGCTAATGGAGACCAGAAGGCATTTTGGGAATTTGTAAAGGGTGGTTCGGAGGGGTGTAGGACTAACATGGGCAGTGGGACACGTGGAGGATGGGGCCTGGTTAAAACATTTTGGGAGTTTGTTCGGGGTGGCAAATATTGAAGTTGGTGCAGAATCTGCTGCGTCTGCTCTAAAATTTGAGGTGGAGGTGGTCAGAAAAGCCATTAACCTTCAAGCCCATAACAGGGCTCCGGGACCGGACATGATCCCCTCCGACCTGTTTCAAGACCCGCTGGATTTGTGGGCACCACTACCAATGGTGGTATTAAATGCATGTATGCAATCAGGGAATTATCCACCTTCGTGGAAAAGGGCTATTATATTCCCAATTTAAAAAAAAAAGGAGATATGGCAAGTCCAAGTGCATATAGACCGATCTCTGTTGGACTCCTCCTTTAAAATTTTTGGGAGAATATTATTGGCTCGCATTGAATCCTGGCTGGGGGAAGCATCGATCCTTTTGGATATTCAGTTTGGATTCGGTCCAGGGGTTGGCACAATGGAACAGAGCCTTAAACTTTATCTCCTGGTGGCCAACTCGGTCCATTGTAGGGGAGATGCAGTATATTTGGCCTTTATGGACCCGAGTACGGCCTTTGATAAGGTGGATAGGGCAAAGCTTTGGGCCGTGCTTGGGTCCCTGTGGTGCCCGTGGGATATCCTGAAGGTACTGGTCGAGCTGCATACAGATAATGAGGCGTGTGTACGTAGTGGCCCAGGGGGACATTACACGGCCTGCTTCAGGGTGGGGTGGGGTGTACGGCAGGGTATATCAATGGTCTCTCATTTGATCTTAAGATCTTGGCTGATTTTGTAGTTTTGGGGGGACGGGCTTTCCCTGTTTTAGCCTATGCTGATGACAGTTCTGTTACCAAGGGCCCCCAGAGCATTACAGGCCCGATTAACGCTTACACAACCTTTGTGTGTAATCTAGGTCTAAAAATGAACACTAAAAGATCGGCAGTAATGGCTGTTGTGGACAGAAAACGGTCAGTGGCTATGAAACCAATGCTCTGCGCCAGAGAAATCATACCCCGAGTCAAGGCCTTTGACTACCTGGGCATTCGTTTTTTCGGAAGCACTGAATGGTTTGGCTCATGCGACCAAACAATCGTCCAAAATGAGCCAGCAAACTGGGGGAATTTTTCATTTTACGTCTAGGTGTAAGGGCCAGCCTCTAGAAGTGATTACCAAGATTTATGGTGCCCAAACATTGGCTGTCACTTTGTATGGCGCCCTATATGGGCTACCAAAGGGCTGTGGAAATCCAAGTTAAAGAAAACACATTTTTCAGACAGTTGTTGGGGCTCCCGAACTCAGCAGTTTGCATCTCAATTCATAGAGAATGGAGTTCTGGGACGACCAGTGGGCGTTGGCTCCGATTTTATTTTGGTTCCGACTGTGGGCCAATGAATTTGCATCCTTATGTCATTTTATTATTCGGTTTGTGGTGGGCAAAGCGGGGTGGCAAAAAATCCAACTGAATAAACTTCAAAGAGCACAAAATGCCACAGCCAAACGGCTACTAGCGCTCGGCCCGAGAGACCACATCTCCCCAGTCCTTAAAACTCTGCACTGGCTTCCAGTGGCTCGAAGGGTGACTTTCAAAACCTTATGCATTTCTCATCGAGCATTGCATAAAACTGGTCCTCAATATCTTCAAGACAAGCTAAAACCCTATCACCCTCCACGCACTCTAAGATCAAGCTCAGCCAGCCTCCTAGTCCTACCTAAAACAAACTCAGACTGGTTAGGCGGATCATCATTCTTAGCCTTGGCCCCCCACGCTATGGAACGCACTCCCACCCCACATCCGACTAACTAAAGATCTAATGTCTTTCCGAAAACTACTGAAAACTTGGCTCTTCCCCTAAAACCAACCTGTACACAAACTAACCCAAACTGAATAACACCATCTCAATGACACCAACCCAACAAACTACTAGATCTTGAATAACAATAAGACATAGCAATACAACATCAAGCTCCATTCAAGAAATCAAAAACTAATAACCGCTAATCTAAACTAAAAAGACAAATAAAATAGAACGAGTAAAGTAGATCAAAGCAGTGAAGTGGATAAAAAGAATAAATCGTACGAAAACAATAATGAGGTTTAAATTAATTAAATGGATGTAATGAGTAATGGGCAAAATGAATAAAAAGAAGTGGATGGAAAAATGAATACAAGCCACTGAAGAGTGCTCAGACAGATGACACTGACTGTATGAGTGAAAGGCATAAATGGAAAGTACAGAATAGACGATTCAAGTACATGAGACGGGTGTAGTGCATGAAACAGATAGAGAGCACGGAACGGATCAAGTGCATATGACAATTGACATGGACTGAACCGATAATGCATGATAAATGAACAAAGTGAATGGAACGGATGGAATCATTAGAATGGATGAAGCGAGAGGAACGGATGAGTGTGCTGAGCGGATTAATGCGTTGAGCAGATGAGTGTGTAGATCGGATGAATATATAGAACGGATGAGTATGTTGAGCGGATGAGTGTATTGAGCAGACGGGGTGTAGAGCGGATGAGTGCGTAAATGCGGAGGAGTGTGTAGAACGCAGGAGTACATAGAGCGTACGAGTATGTAGAACGTACGAGTATAGAGCGGATGAGTGCGTTTGATCGTATAGAGCGGATTAGTGCCTTTGATCGAACGACTTTGCAAAGCAGATGATTGCGTGGAAAGAACGAGCGCATAGAGGGAACGTATGAGCGCGCAGACCGGATGGGTGTGCAGAGCGGATGGGTGTATAGAGTGGATGAATGTGTAGAACAGACTAGCAAGTAGTGCGGACGAGTGAATGGAGCATACGAGTGCATAAGAGCGAATGAGTGTGCAAGACCGGAGGGGTGCATGAGAGCGGGTGAGTGCATAGAGCGGGTGAGTGCATAGAGCGGGTGAGTGCATAGAGCGGGTGAGTGCATAGAGCGGGTGAGTGCATAGAGCGGGTGAGTGCATAAAGCAGACGAATGCCTTGATCGGACGAGCGCATAGAGCAGACAAGTGCATTTGGCGGATGAGTGCGTTTGGCGGATGAGTGCATAGAGCGGACGGAATGGGTGAAGTATGTGGATAGAACGAGTGATGCATGTGGATGGAACAGGTGAAATATGTGGCTAGAACGGATGAAGTATGTAGAAGGTACTGGTGCAATATGTGAAAGGTACAGGTAAGTATGTGGATGATACCGGTGTAATACGTGGATGGAGTACATAAAACAACTTAGAAATTCACTGAATGGATCGGAGTACATGGATCAGATTCAAGCGCGGGGGCAGATTGGAGCATGTGGGGCGGGCTGGAGCGCATAGAATTACGCGACTTTCATGGAATGGCTTGGAATGCATGGAACGTTTGAAAGAGCATGTAACCCATCATATCACATCACCACGCTTACTCTCCTCCTTACAGCAACATTCAACTAGAACACAGAGATACTATGACACCATTCGGTATAGCTGTTCTCATACCAACACCTGCCTCATATTCCCCATCACTCTATCTAAACACTGCTGGCAACACACCCCCAGTCAGGCGTTCTCAGGCCTAACGCAGCCACAATCGCTCTGGATAAATCCTGCCAGAACGAACACATACTCTAGATCTCTCATCCACCTCACCTATCGCTAAGAAGCAGCTATTACACGAATGCTACACCAGCTGCACACATATCCGGAGCTCACACGCACCTTTGACTCCCTCTACTCTCTACTGACTTGAACTTCGATTCCCAAGGGCGTTCAACCTACCAGCGCCTTCAGACCATACCAATGGTACATAAGGCGCTATATAAATGCAAAGTAACATAACCTAATTTCAAGTGCTCTTGGGGAGGTTAACCTTAGTGCTCTTTTCCCGCCTGACCTACTTATAGCTAAGACCGAGGGGTCTAGCCACAAAATTGTGGTCAGAGAGGCCATAGCGAGGAAAAGAATACTTTTGGAATATGGCAATAAATCTGATGAATTCCACTCCACAATCAGTAGGCCCTCTGGGATCCAACCTTATCTAACTTGGAGTCCAAACAAAAAAGATAGTTGGCTGATAACAAGGGCACGGTTTGATTCCCTCCTCTTGCAAGTGAATACAGCAAGTTGGAAAGGATTCCCAGATGTGCCCGGTTGTCCGGTATGCGGACACCAGTTGGAAGATCTTGCTCATCTATTGTTTTTTTGCCCGGGTTATGCAGGTATTCGCAGAGCTTCTTTGTTACCAGCCCTAAGGAAGTCTAAGATACGCCACTATAAAGCCGCACTCGCTTTTCCTTTGAGCGCAGACAGTCTTCACGGCGTGGGCTCTGCTCATATTTTTAAAAAGAGCAATGTATTTTAGGAAAAGTCTGCTGAGGCTCCAGGGGGACGGAAGCCAAGTATGAAAAACCTAACATTGGAGGAATTATTTTGTATGTTGTGTCCCTGTAAAAAAATGTTTTATGAATTAATGACTATGAATTAATTATTGTCTTACCTTCTTCGCCCCATTTTAACATTGTATGCACAGGTTCTTAGAAATTATTTAAGAATTGTATAACTTTGATTGTTTGTATATATTTCATGTTTGATGGATTTCTTGAATCCGAATAAACTTGTTTGACTGACTGAAATCAATATTCACCCCTTCGTTTCTTTTACCTTTTGACCTTTTCCTCCTTTTCTCTTTTTCAAATTGCACCCAATCTATTCTCTATAGACACACACACCAGATAAACCATTTAATATACTATAGACACCATATAGTATTTCTTCCTCATCTCTGCCATTAATCTTTTTACAACACTCCAGTGATAAGAGATCCACTATTTTTTAGCATCAAAGTACAATTGAACTTCAAACCAATGATCATAGTTTTAACCAATCCTATAACATATCAGTAATGAACAAAGACCAGACTAACATCAAGTTGAACAAAATCACAAAACCATTTCCTAATAGTCAACATACTCCAAGTAGCGAACACTCCCTTGCCAATTTAAGCATAATTGGAAATATTAAAAACAGACATCAGATCCTAAATACATTACGTTAGAAACCAGCATTTTCAAGATGGGCGCCAATCGCGGGCGCATGACATCATCTCGTAAACGCATGATGTCATCTCGCCGGCGTCACAACACAATTGCACGCTATTAAAAGCGGCCATTCCACCAATGTTATCATGGCAATCGGACCATCAAGTTGGATCGAACAAAAGCAGCAGAATATCTTTAAAGGTAAGACTTTCTTAAAATAGGAGCCAATCTTTAACTGAAGTTAAAAAAGACCAATCCTTGGCCACCACAACAGTAGGGAGCGGTCAGAACATCCCTTTACTTGACTTTCTCACCTGTAATGCTATACAATGCACAAAGTGCCAATTAACTTGCCCATAGCAGGGAGCTTTTAGATCACCTCTCACTTCCTCAATTGTAATGTCATGCAACGCATACATTTTCATTCAACTTGCTTATACATTACCATAAAAAACGAAAATGCTATGGAATGTACACATCTTTAAATCCATATGAGACAAACATCAAAAGTAATAGAGCATTCAAAAATTGTTTTTCAACTGTAGGAATCTATCGCCTGTTCTAACCGAAATAAATTACGAACAAAAGGAGACAACGCACACAAACTACCATGCTGTACCATCACCCGAGACAATAAGGACATATACCCACGTGAGTACACATACTCTACATATTGAACCACTATCTGTTACCAAGAGTGTACAAGTGAACACATCATTGTAACTTTATCTTTCAGGCTAGTCAATATGCACATCTTACCATCTCCTTAATGGAAATCTAAATTGGGGCCGCCATTAATACAGCATCATTAAACCAATTGGAGCAATTCTCCTTGTAGAGACCAATCTACCTCCTGAAGAACCACCCAAAACTTTGAGTGGGGAAACACATGTCAAGGACTTTTCAACAATAAGGAGTCTTGGCATCAACATATCTAATCAGTTGAATTACAAGGATTCTGAGTAACCCCCCCTTGGGGACTTCAAATCACCATATTTAAAGTTTGGAAACCCAATTCCCACAACGAAGGATCTATAACACAAGGCAGACTATGTAACATACAAGGACTCCTAGCAAATTCCCCCTGTGGGTTTCAGACCACAAATCTAAGGGAGATGAAAAATGAACTGACTATTAAGCCTCATCTCTACAAATGTGTGCATCTACTGTTGTTGATAGTGAATTCAACTATACTGTTCTCAGTTGTTTATTATTTGAAAACTCGAATTTGAATCATTCGCTTAATTTAGTGGAGAAGCGCAACTCTGGGATTAAATAATGTTCATTTTAATACAACATGACCTACATTTACTGAACAAATTTCAATATCAGTGATGCCCGGCTTTGCTGAACTCGTTGGCAGTTCCTTTGCCGCTGGAGTCAAGGACGGTACCACAATGGCAACCCTGTCTCCCCACCCTGGCTATCAACGCGGGAGGGTTCCATGTACCGCTGGCATCCGTCGCACCATTTGCCACCTGGGATTCTTGGTCTTGTTTCTTTCATCAGAGGCTTTGCGGGGTGTCTAGACAAAGGATCAAATCTAAAGGGTTGACAGGTCAAAGGAATGACACCAAAGGGTGGACAGGTCAAAGGATCGAATTATTTTTAATTATATATATATTTTTTTAGGTTTTCGTTTAGGGTAAAAAAGTGGTTTTTAGGCAAAAAAGGGGCTTGGGGGACCCCCCCACCCCCCAAAACAAAATGTGAAAAAAAATTCGATCCTTTGATCCGTCAACCCTTTGGTGTCGATCCTTTGACCTGTCGACCCTTCAGATTCGATCCTTTGACTGGCAACCGCTTTGCGGGTCTGCGTTCGCAAAGGCAACTCCCTCTTTGACGTCCCTTCAGGTCTCGCCTCCTGCGTTCGGCCTTGCTAGTGTGCTCCGCCTTTTATCCCAATGGGAAAGGGTAGTCAGGTAATTTTTTTTGGGTAATTTATTTTATTTGTAAAGCGCACCAGGCCCTCAGGCAACCGGACGCATCATCTTGAGGGCAGTTACATACATAAGATACAATGAGGAAAGTATTTACAGTAAGTACATGAGATATATACACAGTTACAGTATGTTACAAGACAGGGCCATATCTAAGGTACATAGTTCAAACATTCTGCAGGAACAGCCAGGATTTGGTTTTGTTCTTGAAAGTTTGGAAAGAAGGCTCTGTTCTGATAGGAGTGGGCAAGGAGTTCCAGAGCTTAGTGGCTAAGACAGGGAAACTCACCCCACCAGCTTTTTGGCGCTTGAATCTGGGCATGGTGAGACTGTGAATATGTGGAGTTCTGGTGGATCTCAAGGAAGTGTGGAGTGTGAATGGGGCGGCTAAGTAAGGAGGTGCTTTGTTGTCCAGGCATTTGTGGGTAAGGGCTAGTGTTTTCAGAGCAATTCTGTGTTTTACTGGGAGCTAACGTAAGTCGGATCGGGTGCTAGAGATGTGTGATCGCCTAGGGATGTTGAGGGTGGCCCTGATGGTATTATTCCGGACTGTTTGCAGTTTGTTGATGTTATACTGACTGGTCCCTGGGTAGAGGGCACTGCAGTAGTCTATTTTTGACATGATGAGTGTTTTGCCAGCGTGATACAATTGTGAGGATTGAGAAAGGGTGTCATGATTGCTGCCCCTCATGTCCGCAGCCCTCCAAGATGTCAGGCTGGAGCCAGGCTACGATCACCTACATGGCCCTCAAGGGCCTCTCCATCCCTCCAAAGACCCACTTGGAGTCAGATTTGGCGCTTGTGGAAACAGACTCACTCACTCACTCACTCCCATAGGAGAACATTGGGGATTGGACTTGTAGTGCATTGATGGGGACAAGATGGATGCCCCCACATATTTTGGTTCCCTGAACTGCATGTGCAGTCTAGTCTTTTGGGTGTGGTTCAGCCCAGAAACACCTGGGATACCCAGATACTATTTAAGCCACGCCCAGGCTGAGAAACATGCTTTGTGTTTTCTGCACCTGCAGCGTGACACTCACCGTGTTCGGATCGGTCTCCAGTAGGCCTGCATCTTTCTTCTGCGCTCAGCTCCTGCAAGAACAAGAACAGTGTTAGGAACAGCCTTACCTCGCAGCGCTTCTGCCCATCATTCATCGCTCCATCTGTTCTGCAGGCATCTTCGGCGGTGTCATTCCCATCCTGGCACGCCGCTTCCTAAGGAAAAGGGAAAAGAACAGAAAAAAGGCATTAGTAAGCATTCAGCAGATCTTCACTTATTTCTAAATACTGTACAAGCTTCAAACGCTTACCTGTATCCCAGCCGCTCTGGGGGAAACGCTGTCGCCGGAACTTCTCATCCATCTGCAAGAGGGAAAAGACACTCCAGGTTAGCGTTGAAACATCGAGAGGCGCCGCCTACCGTGCTTACTCACCGCATTTCTTCTTCAGTACCAGCATCCATGCTGAAAACGTTGCGGCACCTAAAACACACAGAAAAATAACTCAGTTCAATACAAATACGAAAGGGTCGCATCGCGCCCTCATGCACCTTCAGCGCTACTCATCTCAGCAGCACGTTGCCATCCCCGGATGCCGGCCATCATCTAAGGAAGGAAAGGAACGAAGTAAGAGAACTGTTCAAAAGACTCATTATACTTACCTGTCGGACTCTTGCCAGTGAAGTAACTAGGCAGCAACGAGCCCGCATCGATCAACGCGCCCCTGCGCTGAAAGCAGGACGGAGCGCAAACTTTCCAAGAAAACCAGGCCCAGTCTCCAGTCGAGTAGACTCCAGGGAAGGGTTTGAGTTCGTAAGAGGTCAGAACAGGCCGAGTGACGTCCCCATGGATACCAGGTGAGCGTTACAAAGGGTCTTCAGGCTGTGATAAGTTTGCAGGTGTATGCTGAGGCTGACCTAACTGCGTTCATTTGCCTGTTCAGCGAGAGGGTGGAGTCCAGGTAGACGCCCAGGGTTTTAGTATCTCTCGATACCTTGATGTCATTACCGTCAATGTTGAACGACTTGAAGGCTTGGTCTAATGTGGTAAGACGTTGGGATGAGCCTAATAGTAGTAGCTCCGTCTTTTCGTCGGTAAGGCATAGTTTGTGTTGTGCCATCCAAGCCTGGATGACCAGATAGACATCGTTCAAAGATTTAGAGTCGGCTGTGTGGTCACCAGTGATGGGAATGAGTATCTGGGTGTTGTCCGCGTAGTTGGTGACGCCCAGATAGTCAAGCACATCGAAGAGGGGTTTGGTGAACACATTGTAGAGGGTGGGTGATACACAAGATCCTTGGGGGAAACCACAATGAATTGGAGAGGGGTCAGCCGATGCTAGCGGCGAGAAGACCTGCATGGATCGATTACTTAAGAAGGAATGGATCCACGCATTGGCAGAGTCCGAGAAGTGAGCTGCTGATTTGAGATGCTGGCAAAGTATTTGGTGATTGACCAGATCAAATGCCGCAGATAGGTCTAGGAGAAGGAGTAACGCTAACTTTACATTGTCTTTTAGTATCTCCATTTGGGTTTTCAAATCGATTAGGGCGGTTTCCGTCCCATGTTTGGGGCGGAAGCCGGATTGTCTTAATCCAAGAAGGTTATTTGATTCGAGATAGTCCTGGATCTGTAGGTATGCTGCACGATCAAGGATCTTGAGGAGGAAGGGGACTGTGGTGATGGGTCTGAAATTGGTAGGTATATTGGGGTTGAGTGATGGCATTTTGAGTAGAGGGATTACCCAGGCGTCCTTAAGGTTGTCAGGGACAATGCCCGTTTTGAAGGAGGCATTTATGAAGATCGTGATAAAAGGGGCTAATTCATGTGCGGCATCCTTGATGATGGGGGCTGGGCAAGGATCACCTTGGCAGTTGGAAGGTTTGAGATTTTTTTTATTATCCCTTCGACCTCTCGAGTAGTGAGGGGGGAGAATACAAAGGGTTTACAGTGTGAGTTGACGTGGCCGGTGTTAAGAGTTGGATGGAGCAGTCAGGAGTTGATCAGGCTGTAAGGAGTTTTGTTTGTTTTTGATTTTGGATTTGAGGGTTGCAATTTTGCCCAAAAGTGCTGTAAAGACTGGTAGGGGGTGTCTGTACTTCTGCTCTCTATATGGCAGAGGAGAGGCACAGAAGACCCCAGCCAAGATTCTCTATAAGGTAGCAATGGACGAGCAATTAAGGCCTAGCTTCTCAGGAGGTGATGCGGGCTGGTTCTTAAGTACAGTGTAGTCCTCGAACCCCCACAAAGGAATGTCCACACACTGAATTACTGAAAACACAGTCTTTATCTAATTAATATTCAAAGGTATGTACACGATCACAATAACACACTTTGTACTCGGAAGTCAATAATGATAAATATGTACAATTCTAAAGTGGTACCACTAATGTTATCGAATCTCTTTAAAGTGCATCAACTGTACGGTTATAATGTCACACAGATTAATAACGAGGAAACCAGCAGTATAGATAGGCAGGAACATAAGATGGTTGAAACAATGGCAGAATGCTGGCCCGTTACCTAGACACAGTTCTGTGTGGTGATTCCCCCCACCTGGGCAACCTGTAAAATAAGGATATATCGCACAAGCCCAGTCCATATGTTCAATAGTCTCACTTCTTCCTATTAAGGTCTTACAACCACCCCGACCAATGTACCTGGTGGAGTAGAGTTCTCCGACGCTGCGTCGACCGATCCTTCTTGAGTGCCTCCCTTTCAGGCGGGAGCCACGGATCGTCGAGAGGTGTCGGGGAACTTGGCATTCGGTGTCAGGGAATCAACGGCCCTTCTTGAGTGCCCTCCCTTTAAGGCAGGAGTCACGCGTCGAACGTCTGACGGTGAACAGGGTGAACTACGGCAGGGAAGTGGCAGCTTCGTTCTTAGCAGTGCTCGTCGATGACAGAGCGTTGGCGTCCTGCAAGGAAGAGGCGTGCAGGGCACCTCGATGACGATAGTTCTGGACCGCAAAGAGATGATGAAGAACTGTGGCACAGCAAGGGCGTCAAGTCGTCAGCGTCTGTGGTCTTTAGGTGGCCGGGAAACCCACCGGTGGACTCTCCTCAGCGCGTCGACGGTCGGACCTTCTCCAGCGGGTGACAAGCGGATGACGATGCAGGCGAGAGCGTCCGATGATCAATGGAAGTTCTTAGGCAAACGGGAGCACGGCGGCTCCGGTCGGCGAGGGCGGTCGTTGACAGTGGGGGACAACAGTCCGAGTGGTTCTCCTTGGAGTTCCGCAGCAGTCCCTGTATCGGGTTGACAGCCTGTCGTAGGTCTATCTACCAGGGAGCTTTGGCAAAGATCAGCTGTGCACGATGGTCCCTCGTAGCTCGGGAAGAGGGCGTCTTACCAGGTCCTCTCTGGGTCAGTCCTTGGAAACACAGCAGCCTTCAGATTGCAAGGGAGAGCAACAGCACTCCTTCTCGTCCAGCAGGGCTTCAAGGTCAAGCGTCAGTTACTCCAGTTACTCGTAGTAGTGGACTTCAGCTTCTGAACACGATTCCTAGCAGTGAGAGGTCCCCAGATATACTGTTGATCTCCCATTCATTCCGCTGGGTCACACTCAAGCATCCAATCACGACTACGGCATTCATGCAGGCAGGCAGCCAATCAGGCACACAAGGTATTCAGGCCATGCACTTCTCTCCAGACACTCACAACAAGTTATGTGTATTGGGACAAGTGCTGAGCCATTCAACGCTCCAAGCTGCATTCATACCGGTTTCGGGCAGGGCTGTCTCAGTCATTGTGTCAACCACCAGATACTAGACACCCACAACACAGAATGCATATTCGTCACACTCTATTCACCCAGGTCCCACCCACAGGAGGTACCCACAACATACATGACCGGGAAGGCTCCAGCTAGTCTGGCTGGGCCTTCACAACAACACCATATACGGCATTTCCACCCAACAGCCAGTTAGGGGAAAGGGACAGAGTCAGGGCTTCCCAGGACTTTGGGAAAACAAGGTAATGGGTAATAGAAAGCAAGAGGCCACCAGGGCCATCTTGTTTTCCATCAGGAATCAGCTGATCCCAATGGCAGGGCCGGGGTATCCCAAAATGGAGGATACTCCGCACACCTGTAAAACTCAGCATGGAGCTGCCACCAGCCCATACCCTGCTCTGCGGGCCACCCACAGGTGCCCAAAAACATACACTAGGGGCACAGGGTTGTACCCCCACCCATGGGTGCCATAAGGGTATCTCACGGGTCCGTTCACCAAACCAAAAGAGAGCTGCACCGCCAGGAGTCCCACATGAACTCCTGCGCAGAAAACACGACAGAACACGTGATAAAAAGCAGTAAAGGACAAGGATACGGAGGCCCTGTCCCTCCGATGCATTTCCAGCATCACAAGTGCTCACTGTATGTTGGAGCACCAGGTGCTATCTTTAGTGCAGGTGTCGGGGCGGGGGGGGGGGGTGCAGCAGGAGTCTCAGGTTCCTTGAGGCTTTTGACGAGTTCCTTAGTGTTGGATTGTGCAGTTAGAATGCGGTTGTAATAAGAGTCTTTTTTAGCCTCAAAGATGACTTCTTTATAGTTGAGAGTAGCAAGGAAGAGACGGTCTTTGTGGACATCAGACAGGTCACTTTTCCATCTCGACTCCTCTATACGTTTCTCTTTGCGTAACCCTCTTAGCTGTGGTGTGAACCACGAGTTAAGGTGCGCGTGCTGTTAAGGACTCCTTAGTTTAAGAGGGGCAATGGAGTTTATGGCTGAGAGCACTGTCTGGTTGTAGGTATCAGCCAAGGTGGTAGGGTCTGAGCAAAGGTTAGTGACGGTTTTGAGGGCAGGAAGGATAAGTGGGATAAGTTTTTCAGCAGTGATGTTCTTTTCGTTTCTGGTGAGGATGGCAGGGGCATTAGGCGGCTTAGGCAAGAGGGCTGCTTCGATGGTGAAGGTGATGATGTGGTGATCTGACCATGCGCATGGAACATTAGAGATCAGGCTAATGTTGCAATTAGTGTCACTTAGCCAATCAAGGGATCTCCCTTTAATGTGGGTAGGTTCAATTATATGAGAAGCCTAAATCGGTGAGGGTGTTGGCAAGGTCGGTGGCTACGAGGTCGTTAGGGTCCAGGTGGCCTATATTGAGGTCTCCAAGGATGATGGTTTGAAAATTCGTTTTAGCTTTGTCAAGTACTAGGAACGTAATATCGTCCACAAATGTGGAAGGAGGGCCAGGTGGTCTGTATATAAGATATAGTGTGGCTGTTTGGTTGGCAGATATGGGGAGTTTGACAGAGAGTAGCTCAGCCAATTCAAAGTTTGTGCTTTGGAGGGTTCTGAGAGTTTTTGTAGATGAATGCAATCCCGCCACCTCTGTAGGTGCGGTCGCATCTCGAGATGGTATAATTTGGGGGGATAGCCAAGGATAGTGCCGGGCCAGAAGCAGGGTGCAGCCATGTTTCTGAGATAGCAAGGAGATCAAGCTCCTGAGTTTTGATAAGATATGCTATGTCCAATGCGTGTGCTGCAATGGATCTTGCGTTGACCAGTGCAGCCTTGATCTGTGTGGCATTTCTTAGAGGGGCAGAGGTTGTCTGGGAGTGAGCAGGAGTACAAGAAGTAGAGAGTTGGTGGGACAGACTGGTTGAAAGATGGTTGGACAGGATGCTGGCGTGTGAAGGAAGGCCTATCCTGCCCAAGAATCTAGTTCCTAGTCTTTGATTTCTTAAATGGGTAGAGCAAGGTTGGTTAGCTGTGGGTTTTTTGGTGAAGTGGTCTAACCATAGAGCAGTGTCATTTAAGTAGAGGTTATGCAACTTGACGCTTAGGAGGGCAGCTGTAGGTCTGCAAGTAGGGGCCATAATTTCAAGTTGCGCAATACAGGGTGCAGCTAGGCTAACTAGTGCTAGGAGTAGTATGATGGTGGTAACCGCCAGCGTGCAATGCGTTGTTCTCGGTGGGGAGAGCAGTTGCCTTATGGGAGGGTGAAATAGCATGGCCAATTATCAAATGCGAGTGATTTTTGGCTAGATTAACATATAGTCCAAGATTCTAGGTGGTAGAGGTGAGGCAATAGTGTTCATCTATCGAGGTGAGTCAAGGCACCGAAATGGCTAGCAATCGGAGCGGGCGGGTCGTAAGCTTGCGCTTAGTAGGGCTATTGCTGTGCAGAGCAATGAGAGGCTAGGTCACATAGATGCAATACTGAGAGTACATGGACAAAGTGGCTGTAGGGCTTCACAAGTGCTGGATAGTCGATACAGCGATATCGTGGCAAAGTAGAGACATACAGTACAGGCCCGGCTCCAGGAATTTCCATCTGGGTGGGCCAGGGTTGTACCAGGGGGGCCCACATTCCATTGGGTGTGGGTCTAGGAGAACCCTATTCAAAGTGCTGGCGTTGATCCAGATTTTGCAGATCTCCAAAAATACATTTGCACACCTCCATCAAAAAAAAGTACATAGCAAAAGAGAAGCAAGGAAAATCGTGTTGCAACATCAATCTACCCGTCTTCCCTTCCCATCTGCTCTCCCCTTTCTGTTATATCTGAGCCTCCTTCACTTTTCACCATCCAGACATGTTACTTCAGCTGCCCTAATCACTGTTCCCATTTACCTACCCTTTCACCTGTTCACACCAGCACCCAGCATGCATTTCCTGGCCTGATTTAAGAGAATTCAGGGCGATGCCTCCTCCTCTTCCTCTGAGAGGGCTGAGCAGATGGATGGTGTCTGCCCAACAAATACCTTCCTGAGCGCTGTGGCTACTCCCAGCGGGCCCCAAAGGGGATGCCTGTGCTCCCTCCATCCTGTTGTGAAAGATAGACCCCCACAATACTGAAGCAAGGAATAGGAGATTTTGTTTCCTACAAAATTACATTTTTTTCTAACTTCTTTTTATTTCATGAACAGAACATACCATGCCCAATCAATACGGGTAGTCTTGTTGATCTTAACAATATTTAGAGCACAACAACATATCCTCCAATAACATACACATGTATACAATTCTCTCTTCACCCATCCATTCCACAAATGCTCCCTCCTTTCCAACTGAACCCCTACATTAGTCCCATTCTGAATGTCTTGTATCAATGGTTCATGTCCAATATTAAATTTGAAACACAAAATGTTATTTCTGTTGCATTTTCGCAGCACATTTTAATTGATTTGAGAGTGCAAGGCTGTGCTAGGGTTGTAAGGGCTGCATCAGGAGGCAGACAGTGCTGGTTGAGGGTATTCCAGCCTCCTGGTGGAGTATGGCATGAAGTAGCGGGTCTTGCTCCCCTGCCATGCCCCTATACATCATTGTCTGGTACATACTGTTTACATACTGGTTATAAAATGCAACTGTCCGAGATGACTCTTTGATTGATGTGTTCACTGGTATTGAATGACACAATTTTGTTCAATAAATGTGGCCTGGATATTTTCAAAGTTAGATGTGTGTGTGTGTGTGTGTGTGTGTCCTAATGCCTGTGCTGGCCATCTATTAAATCATGAGTGAGGTTTTTTGGAATAGCTTGTAATGCAAACTGAATCCCTTCTGGGGGCACCTACTTTTAACAGGCAAGGCATAGTGAAATTAAAAAAAATATGCTGAGGATCACACACTTTGGTTGAGTGGTAAAGCCATAATTTCAGCGTAGCCTGAAATATAGATATTTGACCAAACATCTGCAGAGCTCAAGTTGGTACAAATATGTGTTGAAGTTTGGCTTTCAATAACTAAAATAATGCTAAATTGTAAGTTTACTTAAAAAATGCACCAGTTACATGATAAACCATCGTGACAATGTATTCATCATTGTAGAAACATGTTGATGAAAAGATTAAGGTGGGGCATTTTGTTTTGAATCCTGAACTGCATAGAGCAGAATTCTCCTGTTTGCGCTTTTTTGCAAAAGGGGCCATTCATTAATTTTAATTGTTTCCACCAAGTACTGGAAAAGTAAAGATTAAAACAGGTAAAAATCGCTTTTGATCTTTACTTTACCACTACATGTCTGGAAAAGTTTAAATCACCTCCACAATAAATGATTGTGGGAGTCATCCGCAATGGATTCCTTTTGACTCTGTCCGCTTTTACCACGTGTAAAAGTCGGCAGATCTCATAGGAATCCATTGGATTTCGGCCAACTTAAAAATACATGCTGCTGGAATGCCAATAGAATTTGGCAGGGGGGCCTTGTTAAGTCTGATCTGCTCTCCAGCTTCGCTTGGCAAATCATACAAAATCCTGTAGCTCATACAAAGTGTAGCTAAATGCATTTAGTGCCACTTCTTCCACTCTGATTGACCTGGAAAAGAATCCCTTAAGACTGTAGCTTTATTTTCCCCATCCTGAATGGAAGCCTACAAACTCCAGCATAGCAATGAATGAGAATTTACAAAAAAACCTCTTACAGACACAAAGTGAAATGAAATGCATGTCAAGGTTATTGTTTCACACAGCTTGTTCTGTATCCCCTTAATTACTAATCACCTAACAATCACACTTAAACAGCTTCTTAAAACCCTATATAGTTTTTTAAGTGCCACAGCAATGATCACTGCCTTTTTACCTTTTCTCATTTCTAATTTATTTATTTATTGAATTTATTTGTAAAGCACAATGACAGTGGCCCGGGGGCATAAGAGCGCTGACATGACATACAATAAAAAGGATAAAGCTCAGCAAAGCCTAAGGAAAAACCTGAGAGAAACTAGTGGAGGTCAAGGATCCATTTACTCAAAAGGCAAGGTTTTCAGGACACGTTTGAACCTGGGAAGACTGGCACACAGCCTCAAATCAGGCAGGAGGAATATTCCACAAGTGAGGAATTGTGGCTGGGAAGCGTCCATTTTGCATCTGTACTAGTTTGGCCTTTGGGGTGAAAAGCAACCCTGTGTTATTGGATCTTAGATTACGGCTGTTAGATAGCCATTTCAACTGTGCTGCCATATAAAAAGGGCTTATTCCATACATGTAAGCCCCTGAAATGCAAAGGGTATGAAACTTGATTCTCTCTGTACTAGGGAGTCAATGTAATGCTCTGTTTGCTGTTGAGAGATGATCTGTTTTGCGCATCCCCATAACGACCCTAACTGCATTGTTCTGGACAGCTTGCAGACGATTGAGCTCTCCTTTGCCTACCCCAAGTAGACTGCTGCCACAGAAGTCTAGGCGGCTCCCAATGATCGCCCTGGCTAGTGTGGCACAACTGCAGGCCTCAAGGAATGGTCTGAGTTGTGCCATAAGTATAATGTAATATAATGTTGAGTTTGACACTAGGCTGCTGATATGGGACCTCAATCGTGACTCCCAAGGTTTTTATTGTTTTTTCAAAGTAGGGAGCAGACAGTCTGCGATTTGAAAGAATGAATAGGACTGATCAAGCTGGCGCCACTTGGGGCTAGTGCCCAGGATAGTAATCTCAGTTTTTAAGTTATTCAGGGCTAGGCCATTATACAGCATCCAGAGCTGGATTTGGTTGTATGTGGCATTAATGACCTCAGTGTCTTTGGAGTGGTCACCTGATAAAGTGAAAAGACACTGAGTATCAACAGCATATTTGGTATAGCACATCCTATTGTAAATAATCTGCCTCCGAGACGTGTTAAAAGATACAACCTCAATGGTAGGGCCTGTTCAGCCCTGATGTTTGCATGTGAGGGGTGATGGTAGAGCAGGGGAGGGGCATTGGCATGTGTCCCTTGTCTAAATGTTAAATCCACCTCTGATTGTACTCTTTAGTAAATATTGAAATACTGATTTTTATTTATAAAAGATGTACACCTTATATACTTTGCCCTGGAACATTATAGAACACGCTCCTCTTTTTTGTTTATTTTGTGGGTGTTCATGTTTAATTTCTGGCACTGCCTAAACTCCCAGCACCCAGGATTTACATCATACTTTGCAAACTCTGTAAAGTTACTCAACAGATTAAGGTTATGAAGTCAGTACTTATCAGTTTGAATCATGAAACATTCTGTCAGAGTAGACTAGGCTTCCAAACAAAGATACATTCTATTTAGGTCGGAGCCCCACTGGTAAGTATGCATGAGAAGATCTGAAACTTGTCAAAACTTGCCAACCTAGCCTAATAATTTTCAGGTAGGGTCTTGTTGGACCAGCTCAGTGCAGCTTGATTCCCAAGGCGTAGCCAGCAAGACACCCACATCTGGGCATATACACATTAACTTAGGGAGACAAACAGAAGCCAACATGCATCGGCAAAGCCAACAGCTTGGGCTTTTGATTAGGCATGGATAGGCATTTGCCAGACACTTCCATAAGGGCACCACATAAGGGTACCACCTGGTCATAAAATGGGAACAGCCGGAAAATGGTGGTAGTAACTGGGCATATGATGGCATTGCCTGGCAAACGTCTAATACCTTTTAAGCAAGCCAAAACGGATGGAATGTGATTGCTTGTTTAAGACATGACTTCAGTGCAATCACAGAGGCATTGACAAATATATTGCTTATAAAATCAACTGGCTGAAGACACACATTAAGAGAATTTTATTACACCAGGAGCTTATTTACACAGAAAATTAAGTAATTAAACACTCAAAAGAATGCTTAGATATAACACTGACAGGCCCTATACAGCAACATGTTTGGTGTTACCTTGTTATAGAGCTTGCTCATAGAGTTCTAGAAACATTAGGTTTTTCTGGTGAGGTATTAACACAGCCATGGCTAGTCATAAGGTGGGTAAAAGAACAGACACACCCATAGGATGTGTGTTCTTCTCACATTTTATCGCCATCCTAGCTGTGTTTCACTGCATCGTCTGGTTGTACCTAATAGGTAAAAAGTCTATGAATCAATTAAAACCACCGACATTGCTCTGGCCAGCCTTGAATACTATTGTTTGCATATCAGCCTTGGCCCTGTCACTAATATCAGAAGCCCGTCCCAAACTTCTAGACCACAGGGCCTAAAAATTCATGTGGTTACTTGTGTTCCAGTGAAGATGGAAATTGAGACTGACATGCACCTTTTGGTGGCAGCACCAAAAGTCATTTGCTAATGGCTTGTCCCCTTCTCTAATGGTACAGACATACTGCAAAATGATGTCATGGAATGTTAGGCGGAGCAACGGTAGTGGTAATGTTTAACTCAAAGCCCTGCATGTATCACTTTTTGCTTTTACTACTCTCCCCTCCAGAATTACATTTTTGTTACAACCAACCTTATTTTTTCACTTATACTCAAGTAGTTAATGCAGCAGAATATATACTTTGAATGTAATTTGTAAGGACCCCAAGTCAGGTGACGCACTTTGCACAGAAATCTGTGTTCAAGCATCTTACCTGTCATTTATATAACTTGATACAGTTAACCATTTTATTAAGCATGATGTGAAAAACCATTATATTCTCACAAAAAAATAAACACAATTTAAAATACAGAAACCAACATTGTGATTGTAGGTTTGAGAAAATAGTTGTAGGCAGGCTGCTTGAATATGTGTGCTACCTCACTTAGTGGTGTGTGTGGCTCTCCATCTCTCTGGTTATTTGTACTTTCATGGCTGTGGGGCATAAATCATTGTCTAGGGCAATAAAACAAATCCTGCAGTTCAGCCTCTCAGAATGTCTTTGAGGTTGCCGATTAATGTTTAGAGTGTCGTCCATCCCCCCACTCCCTTGGTTACTAGTGGTGTATCACACCACTGACATGGCCTCCTTTCTAGGGGGGGGGCAGGGGCTGGATCTGGGGGGGCCTGGCCCCCCTGGCCCACCTGCTGGAGCCGGGCCTGATACAGTACAGCCTAAATAAGATTCTTGCTACAGTGCACAGGGTTTGCGTTTACGATGGCACAGAGGCAAAATGAAGATAGGCTGTCTAGGCCGAGTAGAGATCAGGAGACAATGCACATTTAGTGTTTGTTGGTGCATATGCAGTAGCACATTAGTACAAGATAAGGGCATGCAATCCAAACTACGTGGAGTTCTTGCAGCAGTGCACACAATTTGCCTAGTACATTACAGTCAAGCATTACGGTCAAGCACACTGGCAGATAGATGACATACGGAACAAGCTGAATAGGGTTTAATAAGCATACCGGTGGGATAAGAATGATCTGGTACCCAGGTGTGTGTAGTTGTCGGCAATTGCCCGACTCTGCCTGACCTTGTGTTGGGGACATGTCAGGTAAACGGCTCAGGTATTAGTCTGTTGTCATTCACACTTTGAGAAAGTGTTTGTGTTGGAAAAGGGTGGGGTAGTGTTTCCAAGTATACCACTGGACAGGATGGGGAAAAGGTGTCATAAGGAAGGGGCTATCGCGTCTCACCCTTCGGTGTCCCACTTCCACTCCTCAAAGACCCCCCTCATCCAGATGACCCTACCGCACTGGTCCACCCCCAGGACCAGGAACCGGAACCAATAGCGATGGCTGTGTCCTGGCGGCCACCTTTATTACAGATACCCAGGGACTAGCGGGTGAGACATCTTCAGGTTTCTCAGTCTCCTGGTAAGGGTCTGCACCCGCCATTGCCAACTAGCTGTCAATTTGGATTGGCTGTTCTTCCTGAGGATGCTTTGGTTTCAAGTAAAGACTATTGTGAATTTTTGACCCAATAAGAACTGTACCGCTGGCTTCAAGAGGCTCTTAAAGTCACGTAACCCACTGAGGCAAAACCCCTACAATGTCTCTTTGCAAATAAAATTGATGTTTGAGAGAATGTTAAAATAAAACATTTGCAATTCAAAGTACAGTTGAATGGCAGTATTTAGAAATAAGTTTAGCCTTAATAAATTTATCAACATTTTTTCAAATTTCAGATACGGGTGATGTGCTTTTTTTTAGCACAACTTTGGCAGGGTCCAACAACGTTGCTTGAATACAAATCAAAAGATTAAGTGGCTCACTATGAGTACAGATGTCTGCATGCTGCATAATTACCCATGCCAAATGCAGACATTTTAGGTTTCTGCAGTATTGTATCCTTAAAGGAATGAAAAGTATGATGATGAGCATTATACAGCAAAATAAGAAGGTGGGCATCTGGGCATCACCCACATATCCATCCCTGTTGCTTATTTCTACCATTAGCACAAACGCATAATGAGGGCCAAAGATCAACAAAGTATTCTGTGCGCTGTGAGGAACCCGAGGGCATCCTCACTTCTTCTCAGGGCTCAAGTCCAGGGTACAAGTGGGGGGGACGGAGTCCACCCACTTTTTTCAGAGGGTGGACTCCATCCCCCCTGCTAAAATGAGTAACATTGCCTGTTTTTGAATTCATGCAGTAAACCAGACACAGGGAACGGACCAGAGTTGTCAGGTTTGTAGACTGGACACTTCACCACTGCACTATATAACTTGATGAAAAAGAACTAAAAACTAACGATGAAATGTCTCCTTTCGGTACTGCAAGTCCCAGGAAAAATATTTGTATTGGTTCTTGGAGTTTAAAACATGCACACCTTTTAACGTTTTCAAAAACACTATTACAAGAAAATATCCTCTTGGTTTTGTGTATGTGTTTATTTTATGAAAGGCAAAAAATGGTATTCATCCTGTGCAATTTGGGTGGTTATGCAAAGGCAATTTAAGAAAATGTGCAT
Source organism: Ambystoma mexicanum (assembly GCF_040938575.1). Classification (NCBI taxonomy): domain Eukaryota; kingdom Metazoa; phylum Chordata; class Amphibia; order Caudata; family Ambystomatidae; genus Ambystoma; species Ambystoma mexicanum. The sequence goes on from NC_090938.1 coordinate 142,967,960, forward strand.
ATTTCACGTTGATATGCTAATTTCTGGTGACTTCACATGCCATTGCATAGTTGATGAATCAGCCCACTTTAATTTGTAGGACTTGACCCCTGCTTCTACTCCCCTATGGTCATCCTCTCAGGTGGCCAGGGAAAGGCCATTGCTCTTGGATCCTCGACCCTGGGGTGGAGATGCGAGGAAGGATCATCTGAGTGGAGTAGACTTGGGGAGTGGGGAAGAGAATGTGCTTGGGTGAGGCATGGCATTCCCCAATCCTTTTCCACAATGAACCTTCAGTCCCAAAGGCCTTTGTAGGCTATTGTTAATCCTTCCCCTCCTTTTTCTTTCCAAGTGACCCTTCAAAATGCCAATATTTTACTAGAACGAGGAAGAAATTCACTAGGAGGGCAACTCCTCCGATGGGCTGGATAAATACACATCAGCCTCCTTGTTAATATAGATTAATATGAGGAAGAAGCAACTGGGAGCAATGCACACATCCATTCATTCACACCACTTTCGTACTGAGATGAGGAAGAGGGCTGTGGAGGAGTACTGCTCTAGAAGTCAGGCATGTCCAGCTAATTGGTTTAATTATGGTCAGGCAACTAAAGTGAAGGACTTACACCTGAAAACACTTAACAAGTCCCCAGGTGTATAAAAATAGGTGACTGCCCACCAGCTGGAGAGAACCATCCCGGGGTGAGCCATCCAGGAAAGAATGTGGTATGCAGAGGCAGAGCGGGCTGAAGAGGAACCAGCTGGAACAAAGCCGGGTTGAGCATGAGTGCAGAAAGAATGCCGGGGCCAGTGCAGGCCGTGAGAGGGTCAAGAAGCCTGCTGTCCCCTTTTCCCTGTGTCCACAGCCGGAGCTGTGGGACACCGAAGGCCGCAGGTAGCCTCTGCTAGGGAGGAGCGGGCTACGCACAGCAGAAACAGAGGACGGCCACCACTGCTCATAGGAGCTCACGCGATGAACAGGCGAAGCCGAAAAGAAGCAGAGAAGACGCATCAAGAGGCCTGGAGGAGCGATAATAGACCAGTGAGTGTAAAAGAAGGGGAACACTCATACCGGGGCACACCAGGGCTGGAAAGAGGCATATTGGAATAGCAAACTAGGAATCATTAAAATTGCTATGGAAGATTAAATCCAATGCTGTTGAATACCGAACAAGCTGCAAATATTGACATAAGTACTTTTAAGAGTGCTACAAGCATTACTGAATACCAGATAAAGATTCAAAGTATCATAGGTACTTTTTTCTGAATGCTGCAAGAATTGTTGAATACCAAACTAAATGAAAGGTGGGATGATCCTATATGAATACAGCACGAAACCAAAATAGGGGAAATGTTTGCAGACAAAGAAATTATCCCAATGGAATCCTGTTTTACTGGCTCAAACCCCCCAAAAGGTGAGAGATATAGATATGAGCAACTGAAACATTGGCTAAGCTCCCCGAAGATCACGGAAGCAGCAACCAGAGATCTCACAGCCTTTGAGACATACCTCATATCCAACTCGGGGGAAAAAAAGTGGGTGGCAACTCTTTATAAATTCATAAACACACAAGGGGAGGATATTAAATGGTCCTACAGAATAAAGTGGGGCAGAACATTAGGGAAAGAACCAACGGATAGACAATGGGTGGACCTATGGAAGCAGATCCCCAAGATGACCCGCTCGGCACAAACTAGGGAGATGTGGGTCAAAGTTATGACTCAATGGCACTACACCCCAGAGAGACTCCACTCCATGTACCCAAATGTGTCAAATCTATGCTGGAGAGGATGTGATGAAGTGGGTACCTGGAGACATATTTGGTGGGACTGTGAGGGCATTAAACCATTCTGGGAAGAAATTAGAAACGACTTGGGCAGAGTGTTCCCGGATGTGGGGCTGCTTGGGGAAGAGGTCTGGCTATGTGGACTCAGGGATGGCACCGCAAGACTATACAGTAAATCACAATGGAGAGCATTCACAGGCCTACTCATCGCGGCATGGACCACCATAGCACAGAAGTGGAAGAGCAAGGATACTCCACTGAAATTCACATGGTTGCAAAAAGTTTGGGCCCACATTACAATGGAGAAAATCACCCACAAAATACAAGGTTCCGGAGACAAATTCGGAAAAGAATGGGAAGGGACCCTGCAATACCTCCAGTCAGACTTTATGGAACAGTGGTGTCCCCATAATATTAAAGTCTCAGATATTTTCAATGCCTAATAAAAGCCAGAGACAATTAGAGCTCTCCGACACAGGGGGAGGGGGGGGGGGGGGTAGAAGGGTGTGTTAACCAAAGTTTTCAAGTTAATTCTCTGTTGTATTCATGCAAACTAATAAAGATATGTTTTAAATGAATACAGCACGAGATCAAAGCAAGCGATGAACACTTATGAGCAAAGTGAAAGCAAGGTGGTGTAAAAAGGTGAACACCACAGAATGAGTTATGTGAAATGCACGTTGTGGCAAAGCCAAGAGAATGCCAGGGCTAATCCGAAATCAGTGTTGATGGTTATGCTTCTGTATTCTTCTGATATATCAAAGTGCCAATGGTTATCAGTTGCATGACCTGTGATGGGTGGACTGTGTGGTCCGACAACTGCACATAGACCAAATGACCACTATTTGAAAAGAGTCAACAAAAGCAAATGTGAAGAAGCTTACATTCTGCTACAGTTACTTGTGCATGAGAAATACAGAGAATTGGAATTATTTTGAAAGTCAAGAGGCTTGAACCGAAACCTGGAAGAGCTGACTGCTTGGGGAACCGTGGGACATTGTGAACTGTTTTGAACTCTTGGGGAAGGGAACCCAGAGGTCTTTTTGGAATTGTTCTCAACTTGGGGAAGGGAAGCTGAACTTAAGCCATGAGCTGGAAGAAGCTCTGAACTTTGCTTTGACCACCATTTCATTTGATGCCGACATCCCCACACATTATATATGGGCCACACATTATATATGGTTAGTTGTATAGGTTTTGGATGCAGACAAGACAGTTGACCTTACTGACTCAGACTATCCTTCATTTTCTTTAGGTAGGGAAATACCACCTTAGCATAGGGCAAGTTAGGCCTTAGTGCATCCTGACATTTAAGAAAAATAAAACATCTACTTAAAAAGTTGAATCTGTTGTCTGTGTCTTACTTCATGATGCCTTTACAGCGCCTCCCTCCAAGTCTCAAGGATGTTCGTGGCTTTTGGCTCTTTGCGAGACGGTTTTTGAAAACTTGAAACTGGAAATCTTTCCCAAACTTATTTAAGAATAAAGTAAGTGGGACGAATACAAGGATGTCATCACCCTTCTTCCCTGGGGCAGAACTTTCCCATGGGGCCAGGGCAGTGCGTCCACAGCACAATAATCGCCCTAGGGGTGGTGCACAGAGGGAGGATTGCATGGTGAGGGAAGCACCCTATAGGATTGGGGACGACTATTCTCGGAGAAGAACAAGTTACTTCTTACCTGGTAACGTTCTTTCGATTGGATGTTCCTCCAACTTATTCCTCATCTTCGATGTATTCCCATCCAGCTTTGCTGCTCTTCGGAAATTTTTTCGGCAGAGGGCGGCGTGCGTCAATGTCATCGAGTCGATAGTCCCTCGAGGGCCTCCGTCGAGGGCGACGTCATCGGGTGTATAAGTAGCACGCGCGGCGCCTGTTGGCCTCAGTTCTGTTTTTCCCCTCTTTTGTATCTGTGATCTTATACTTTGTAGATTGTTCCAGCAGACAGGTATCAGCCTTGCGAGATCTGAGATGGCAATAACCCGGAAAAAATCTAGAGGGGTAAGTTGGGAGGGCGATGAGGAATACGTTGGAGGAACATCCAATCGAAAGAACGTTACCAGGTAAGAAGTAACTTTCGAGTGGATTGTGTCCTCCACGTATTCCTCATCTTAGATAGGCTCCCAAAGCAGTATTTTTCATAGTTCCTCTGGAGGAGGGGTCAGATTATTAAAAAAAAAAATGTTAATGCCTTTAGATGGCAGAATAAAGCACTGCTTTTCCAAAAGTTAACTCCCTAGACTGGGAAGCATCCAGGTAGAGAAGGTGTGAAGCGAAGACCAAGTTGCTGCTTCGCAAATGGACCTTATAGGGACACCTCTTTGAAGGGCTGTGGAAGAGGCGATGCCTCTGGTGGAACGAGCTCTTAACCCTTCTGGTGGGTCTTTTTGTGCTAGTCTGTAGCATTCTGAAATGCAAAGCACGATCCAGCGTGAAATTGTTTTGTTACTGATTGACCCAGTTTTCTTCCAGGGTAGCCTATAAACAACTGGTTGTCCACTCCAAGTCTAGAAAGCCTAGAGATGTAAAAGCTTAAAGCTCTTTTAGGGTCCAGTCTGTGTAGTCTTTCTTCCTCCTTAGAAGGATGTGGTGGAGGATAGAATGAGGGTAAAACAATTTTCTGATTTAAATGAAAATCAGATATTATCATCTGTAAAAATGATGGTTTAACCCTCAACACAACTCTGTCCTTATGGAACACAGTATAGGGGTGCCCAGAAGATAGTGCCTGCAATTCGCTCACTCTTCTTGCTGATGTTAGAGCAACTAAAAAGGCTGTTTTCCATGTTAACAATCTTAATGGACACATGTGCATAGGCTCAAAAGGGGCACACATTAAGAATTGTAATACCAAATTTAGATCCCAAATCGGTACTTGAGATGGGTGAGGAGGAAACACATTAGTGAGACCTTTTATGAATTGTGTTATCAAAGGAATTTTGAAGTAGGACCATTCTTCCGATGAGCGCTTGAAGATGGAAAGCGCCGCAAGGTAACCTTTTATTGTTCCGATATTCAGACCACTATGTGCTAGGGTCAGAAGGAAAGATAGTACTTCCGGAATAGAACATAGAAAAGGATCGACATTCTTTTCTCTGCACCAGTTGCAAAACATTTTCCAACTGCAACGGTACAGAGACTTTGTTGCTGGTCTTCTTGCCGAAAGCAACACCTCCATATCATCATCTGGAAGGTTCCAATCCGTGTATCTCAGCCTTTCAGATACCAACCAAGAAGGTTCAGTGTTCTGACCTCTGGGTGGAGAACCTGGCCTTCCATTTGAGAGAGAGAAGGTTCTCTCTCTGAGGAAGACGTACTGGAGGACAGATGGACATATCTAGGAGGTCCGGATACCACGTTCTCCGGGCCCAATCCGGAGCAATTAGGATCATGCGGTTCCCAAAGCGTCTCAGCCTCCTGATGACCCGGGGAAAGACGGGAATCGGAGGGAACACGTACAATAGTGGGAAATTCCAATCCACCACGAACGCGTCCCCCAGGGCTCCTCTCGGGGAAATTCCCTTGAGCAATACCTTTTGCATTTTCGGTTGGTACCGGTTGCAAATAGGTCTACCTGAGGGGTTCCCCAAAGGGCGAAGATCTCTTGAATGACTTTGTGAGCCAATTCCCATTCGTGGGAAACCGTGCTCTGCCTGCTCAGAGCATCTGCCGTCATGTTCTCTTCACCGGCTAGATGAATTACCGTTAAAGAGATTCCCTCTTGAATCGCCCAATACCAGAGCTACATTGCCTCTCTGCACAGGGGTAGTGACCCCACACCTCCCCTTTTGTTTAGATAGTGCATGGCCACTGTGTTGTCCATCATTATCAGGACATTCCCCTGACAGATGGCAGGAAGGCCCTCAGCTCTAGTCTGATTGCCCTCAGCTCTAAAAGGTTGATATGTAGTTTGGACTCCGATGGAGGCCAACGACTGTTGATTGTCAAATCGTTGGCATGTGCTCCCCACCCCAGGAGTGAGGCGTCTGTCACTACTGTGATCTCCGGCCGTGGTTGCCAAAAGGGTTCTCCTTTTAAGATGTTCTCTGCACAGGTCCACAATAGAAGGTTTTGTCTGACCTTGTTCGGAATCTGAAGAAGATCCGTCATTTGACCCGAGAACTGGGACTACTGAGTCTTTAGGGCCCATTGAAGGGATCTCATTCACAAACGTGCCTCTGGCACCAGAAAAATGCAGGATGCCATGAGGCCGAGCAACCTTAAAAAGTCGCAAGCCTGGAGATTTTGGAATTTGGAAACCATCTGAAGAATGTCTTGAACCCTCGACTTGGGAGGCGAGCTCTTTCCCAAGGACATGTCTAATACAGCTCATATGTACTGAAGCTGTCAGGAAGGGGTCATCTGTGACTTCTTGAAATTGAGGGAGAAGCCCAGTTTGTGGGGGAAGTGGCAGGTGACTTTCAGATGAACCGGTGCTTGCTCGGCAGAGCATGCTCTGATCAACCAATCGTCCAGGTAGGGGTAGACCTGAATCCCCCCTCTCCTGAGGTGCGCTGCCACCACTACCATTAACTTGGTGAAGACCCTCGGGCGGAGGTCAACCCGAATGGCAGGACTCGAAACTGATAGTGTGAGTCACCAACTACGAACCTCGGGTATTTTCTGTGTTTGAGATGAATCGGCACATGAAAATAAGCATCCTGGAGGTCCAATGACACCAACCAGTCCTGGAGTTGAAGGGCCTGAAGGATCTGAGAAAGGGTAACCATTTTGAACTTGTCCTTCCTGAGGAACTTGTTCAAGTGTTTTAAGTCCAAGATGGGTCTCAGTCCTCCGACCTTTTTGGTGATCAAAAAATACAGGACCAACCCTTGTTCCTCTCCGCTGCAGGTACTGGTTCTATAGCACCTTTCTCCAGCAGGGTTAGAACTTCCTGCTGTAGGAGTGGGTTTGAAAGTTTCAACGGGTGTCTCCCTGGTGGATTGCTTTGAGGTTGATTTAGAAAAGGAAGGCAACAGCCTTGGGCTATTATTTCTAGAGCCCAAACATCTGAAGGAATGGCTCGCCATTCTAGCAGATGTTGCGACAGCCTGCCTCATACAGCTGTTTTGTGGTGCAAGTCCTCAAAGTGATTTTGTGGCGGATGTTGCAGCTGCTGATGGCAAAGAGGCTGCAGCTGGAGCTGGCTTAGCAAGTTTTCCTCGTCCACCACGAGTGGCCTTTCTTTGGCCCCTTTGACTGGCCATTCCTCTTGTCTTCCCGTATGAGGTGTAACAACGATGGGATCGTCCCCTCCATGATTGCCCTTGCGCACGAAAAGGCGGAGGTTGCCTAATAGCAGCTCCTAAGGATTTTGCCGCTGCTTTTGAGGTCTGCAACCTCTCAAGGCTCTCGTCAGCCTTGTTGCCAAAAAGGTGAGTCCCGTCAAAAGGCATGTTCAGGAGGCGGATCTGTACGTCCAGTGCAAAACCCGACTTCCGTAACCATGCAAACCTGCGCATTACCGTGCTAGTTCCCATGGACCTGCTTACACTATCCGCAGTGTCCAATCCAGATTGAAGGGATTCCTGCATGGCCTCCTTTCCATCTCTCACGATGGCTAGGAAACCTTCCCTTTCTTCCCCTTCTGTTACTTGCTCTGCTGCCATTGTAATGCACTCCCATAGAGTGTACGAAAATGTTGCCAAGGCACATGTGGAGTTGGCAGATTTTAATGCCATGCTCCCGGCTGAAAATACCTTCCATGCCCAACCATCCACACGCTTATCGTCCCTGTCTGGAGGGATAGACGGGTACGCAAGTTTGTTGGAAGCTGTGGCTGCCTGTATGACCAAACTCTCGGGAGTTGGATTTTTTGACAGATAGCCGGGGTCGCTACTGGCTGGGCGGTATTTTGATGCGAGGGATTTATTTACCGGAGGTATAGAATCCGGAGTTTCCCCATTATTGGCCACCCTGTTTTGTAAGGCTACATGAAAAGGTAGTACTGGGTCTTCAGTAGGACCCTGGTCCAATATGTCTGTTAAATCGTCCTGGACGAATTGGGTTGGTGGTCTAGCCCATCCCAAGTAATCTACCACCTTGGTCATTAACTGACGGTAAGATGGACTGGCATGCTCTCCTAGATCTGGTCTACCGAAGTAATTCTCAGGAGAGGTGTCAATGCCACTTGCATTGTGCAAAGACTCCACCAAATCCCTCATTCTGCTTTCCTCCGAGATCAAGCATTCTGGGACATTTGGGGTGCCATACTCCAATCCAAAAGGTACATTTTCCTCCTCAGATCTCTCCTGTTCCTCAAAAATTGAGGTCAAGGATTTGAAAAACTCCTTTCTAGGGAGAGGCTTGAAAACCTTCTCTGGGAGAGGAGGAGGAAGAAGTGTAGTACCAGGCTCTGAAGGAATTACATGTTTAACTTTTTCCTTCTCTTTTTCTGGCTGCCCTGGCTTGGTTGGAGCCTTTGGCGCCGAGGGTTTCGGCATCGACATCAATCAAGGCGTCGATGACATCGTGGTCGTCGACAGGGTCTGCTTCGAGGGCGTCGAGGAGGCCTTCGACAGTTTCCCCTTCAAGGTGTGAAAGGTCTCGGACGGCGTCGGTGACCTCGAGAGGTCCACTCGAGCGTTTTTCGCTCGGCGTCCTGGAAGGTTCCCTATCCTTCCTTTTTACGATCACCCAGGCTCGAGGGCGCACGAGTGTCGGAGCGATGACGCTCCCGGCCGGCTTCCGAAAAAGGCACGGACTGAGGCTTCGCTTTCTCAAACACCTCCATCATTTTGACCCTATATGCTTCCAACTCTTCGGAAGACGAATGTTTTGTGGGGCATTTCATTTTCGGAGACTCGTCCGACGACGAGATGGAGGGAGATCTATTGCGTTGTTTCGACTTTTTTGACGAAGACGACGAGCAATGAGAATCGCTTCGAGATCTGGATCTATGCCTTTCACGTCGAGGAGATTTTTCCCCATGGGGTCTCGACTAGACGCTAGAGGCTTTCCGATCCTTCCGAGCTACCTGTAGCTTTCCTCTCCTTTCTCGCAAGGCCTTTCCCATCATCGCCTGACACTTCGAACAGGCCTCCATGTCGTGGCCTTCCCCGAGACACCACAAACACTCGCGGTGCGGGTCCGTGATCGACATTTTTGAGGCGCAAAACTTGCATTTCTTGATCTATGGGTGGTGGTCGGCGTCAATGACGAGGACATAATTACTTCTCGTAATATTATATTTCCTGACAGAACGCAAGGCGCGCCGAATGTCCGAAGCAACGTACTGTGGAAAAACGGAACTGAGGCCAACGGGCGCCGCGCGTGCTACTTATACACCCGATGACTTCGCCCTCGACGGAGGCCCTCGAGGGACCATCGACTCGATGACATCGACGCACGGCGCCCTCGCCCGAAAACATTTCCGAAGAGCAGCAAAGCTGGATGGAATACATCTAAGATGAGGAATACGTTGGAGGACACAATCCACTCGAACGAGGTATTCTCCCGCTTAATACATCCAACCCCCCTCTCAAATACCAAAGTCCGTCCGTCCGTCCGTCCGTCCATCCATCCATCCATCTATCCATCCAGGTAGAGCAAATATGCTCTGTTGCCATGTCAGTCACTTTAATATACTGGAAAATCCGAAAATACAAGAGAATACAAAGTATCTTGAGTCTGACCTGTAAGTGAGTACTGTGAAGATGATCACGGAGAGTCCGAGGATCAGTCAGGAGAAGCAGAGTGAGCGGTCTAGTTTCTCACAAGATGTCATTTGCTCGAATGAACACACCCAGCCAGAGCGGGTGTTTAAAAGGAACTCAGATTGGAGTCAGAGAAAGAGAGCGATCCTCCTAGGAGCAACTGCGAGAGGCGTGAACCGGATGGGCAGAGAAAAGCCAAAGGGGAAGAAGCAGCGAAGCAAGGAGGCGAACCCGACCACAGTCCAAGCTGGAGGGACCAATCGGGTTGCTGCTGAGACATCCATCTGGGCACCCCAGGCCCCGGTGAAGCGCTTGCAAGGCAGGACACGCAGCCAGGCAGAGAGATGTCTGCAGAACCACTACAGACCCAATCATTCACCAGAGCTGCCGGAGGTATGAGGAAGCAAGGGGCTGAATACAAACATTGGAAAAGAAGGGTCTGTAACCCTGAAGGGACATTGAGAGCCTGGGACCTGCACCTATTTGGAAACAACAGTATACAAGTCTGGGATCCTTAGAAACCCCAAGAGAAGAGAATAATAGGTTTGGCAGGAGCGTGAACAAAACACATACAACATCACAATAACAAGCAAAACCCTCTGCATGGCTTTGGCCTCCCGCTTCCCAACAGAAACACAGGAACACTCCACTCCACTCCACTCCACTCCACTCCTGCCCCCCCTCTCTCCATCCTGCGTACGCTCCTCCTTCTCTCCCATAGCACTGCATGAGGTCACCAAGACTGCTCTATGAAAGTCTCCTCCAACAGATTCCCATCTCCTCTAGAAGGATCAAGGACAATATGGCCTCCCTCTCCGGCTGAGTTCTGCAATCACTCTTGCCACTGGCTCCTTCCCATCACCTCTTAAGCACTCCCTTGTGCATCCACTCCTAAAAAAGCTGTCTGCAGACGATTCCTGCCCGGCTAACTACTGCCCTATCTCCACTACCCCCTTCTTGGGCAAACATTTGGAGAAGGTCTCCCAACGAATCCGCCACACTGAATCTGTTGGCTGTCTCCACGACCATGAGTCTGGCTTCAGAGCAGCCAGAGGCACAGAAACTGCTCGCATGAACACCCGTAAAGACTTGCTCTCAAACCTGGACTCCAACTCTTCCCTATGTTCTCATCCTCCTTGATCCATCCTCTGCCTTCGACGCAGTCAATCAGGCCACCCTCCTTAACCGACTCTGTGATTCTCTGGGCATCACAACTGGGCACTGGCTTGGCTTACCCCTTTTCTTTTAAATTGGCCGTTGCAGGTTCAAATGGGCCCTTTTCTGTTGTCTACCTCAGGCGTCCGTCCAGGCTCTATACTCTTACTGTAGCTTTTTAACACTGACCTTGCCCCTCTTGCCCACCTGATTGCCACCCTTTCTCCTCACTTCCTGTGTTATGCAGATGACACTCTACTCTCCTTTAGGCTTCCCTCATCTCCTTCCTGATTGCCGGACTGCTATTCAGGCATGGTGTGCTGCTAAGAATCTGTCTTAATGCCAGTAAGACTGAGATCCTTCTCATTGGTACTCCTCCTCCCCCACCATACCCCCTTTCTCACCCCCCCTACTCTCTGGCCACTCTCCTTGGTCCACTCCCCTCACCATCTTGGGAGGCAAAAAACATGGGTGTCCTCGTCGACGACTCACGCTTCTGCTCACCTCATATTGTGGCTCTTGCCAGCAAGGTTCACTTTCACCTTCACCTCCTCAGAGGCATTCTCCCATTCCTTCATTTTAGCCCAAAAACCATTGTCTCTAGAGCTCTGATTCTCTCCAGGCAGGACTACTGTAGCAGCCTTTTCCTTAATCTGCCTATTTCCTCCCATCACCCTCTGCAACTAATCCAGAATAGTACTGCAAAACGTATCCTTGGCCTCAAGCCCAGGGACCACATCTCTCCAGCCCTAAAAGCTCTCCACTGGCTCCCAGTGAATGCAAGGAACAAATTCAAAACCCTCTGCATCATCTACAAGGCTTTCTGGGGCCTGGGACTGCGCTGAATCCAACATTCTCTCACTAAATACCGCCGTGCTAGAGTCCTTCGGTCTTCTAGCTCTAACTCTCTGCAGGTCAGACGTTTCTCCAAGCAGAGAGTTGGGGGAGCTGTGGGGGGGTAGATCTCTTCCTCTGGCAAAAGCCTCCCTCTGGAACGGTCTCCCGCCTCCCTCAGACTTAAGCCAGATCTCCTTAAGTTCCAGAAGCTTCTCAAGACCTTCCTTTTCTCCTACTCACTCCTTGCTTGCTTGCTAATGCCCCCCCTGCTGATACAACTGGCTGCCTGGTCCCTTCTGAGTCATACAGGGGCTAGGCCCTTGTTACGGAGAATTCTAAGGTATGTGCCAATTCCCTCTACCTTAGAGACCCACACACTGGATTTTGAGAACTTTATTTATTTTACCTGGAGAGTGAGATCCTTTTTCCCCCACTCTCTCATGCATTTTAATGTGATTTTGTACACAGTGTTTCTTTTGGTTGTGGAGTCTGACAAACTTCAGTGCAGTGACACAGGGAAGTCTTCCAGATTTCCCAAAATGTTTAAATACCTTCCCTGGGATAAACTACAGTTTTCCAGAGCAGTAAAGTGAAACTGACTTTACTTACATATGTACCTTTCTAGACCCAGCACACACTATTTTACAATAGGGTGCTGGAGGGGTTACCTTGTATGACCTTTGTCTAGCTTCTCATGTAACATATTAATGTTACCCCTTTACTCGATGAATGGCTGGTGGCAGTGGTTTACATTTTACTACCATTATGGGATTTTACCGTGGGCTGCGTTCGCAGCCACGGTAAAGCGCCCATGGGTGCCATTTTTGTCAAAATGTCCCAGGTCGTCTTTTTTCGCCATTTCTTTGTGAAAAGGTCCTTCTTGAGATTTAATCTGCGTGCCAAATCAGGTTTGGTCCCTTTGTTAGTTTGGTCTTTGTCAGGATTCACGAGTGGCAACCGCCTCTGGCTCCAGGGTGTCTGGGGTGAGCAGGAAGTGAGGGCGGTGCCCGAAACTCTGTGCTTTATTTCCTAGGAGACCCAAATGCACTCTGTAGTGATTGGCCGGCTGACTGTCCGGCAAGGACAGCCACCCTTTTGGGTGACTGACAGCTAGGCTGGAATGAATAGAAGAGAACTGAATAAAAGGCGAGGCTTTTGGCTTAGAAGGCAGAGTCGACCACTGGACAAAGGAACCGAAGAACTTTAAGAGGATGCCTGCTGCAGCTCCTGGACCGTTGGTTTGCCTGGTGAAGCCCTGCTGCTGTGCTGAAACTCCAAATTCGTATTGACAAAGAAGTCCCTGCAAGGACGACTTCTCCCCTTGAGTTGGTGGGACCAATCAACGCCAAAGTAAGCCACCTCGACATTCTCTTGGAGCTGGTTGACTTTCCACAGAGTTGCTGCTGGAAACCGAAACACCAGAGAGAGGAACACCAGATTGTGTGCATTGCTTTTCAGCTGGCCAAGAGTTCCAGGAAGATCCTCCGGACTCCCAGGAAGCAGGACTGACCGAGCATGAGCCCCCTCAACAGAGTGCGGGACCCCAGAAGCAAATAAAGCCCATCCTGACAGCCAGGAACCGCAGTGTTGCTATTTGCGGTAGACGCAAGGAGCTGAAACACTGAACAGCCACTTGTTTGAAGATTGCTGGTTGCGAGTGGTGACCACCCCACTGCAGTGCAGGAGTCCACAGAAATCATTCCTCTCTCTTGTCCCCACGACTGAGGCCCAGGAACAGTGAGATCTGCAGAGCTGCTCAGGAACAGAAATCATCTGCTGAACTTTTTTTTCAATACACAAAGGTACTGTAAAAGTCAGAGAACTTGCCTCTTGCTGTAGAGTTGCTTCCATCTTCTACTACTCCCAAGTCTAACAGCTTGTGGCCCTACATTGATTCTTCTTTTTCTTCAAAGACTTCTAAAACATTGGGCAATTACTTTTCTACCTACCTGCAAAGAAGTGCTTCAGCTCATTTATACTTTTGCCCATTGACTTTGGCTTAGCCTGTTCCACTGAATGACTCTTATAGGGGGATCTGAAAGTATTTGCCTGCTTAAGAATATTTGTGGTTTCTTGTATGTTCTAATAACCTTTTCCTTTGACTTACTCCTGTTGATTCTAAATACAACCGTGATATATTAATGTCCCCAGCAACCTGGCTATTGAAGTCACCCGAGGGTGTAGGTTGTGTCTGTGGGCCATCCCAAAAGGGTCTTTAATTATTTAGAACAAAGAGTGTGTAGTTGGAGTGTATTTGTGTGTTGCTTTTCTATTGCTCCCTTCTGAAGAAGTCTTATTCTAACTGACTGATAAATACATAAATAATTGTTTACTCAAGAAACCTTGTGTGTAAGTGTTTATTTGAATACTTGTCACTGTGAATCTCTCTAACTCCTGCAGCTCACATTGCCCCTCTTGAGATCAGCCTGGCTGCTCAATCATGCTACAAACCTGTGTAGTACAGACTTCTACCAAAGGTTGGGTTCCTATTGCCAGGAGGTCAGGGTTGTTGTAGTGCACCCAAAAGGTACTGCATACAATCTTGCCTAACAGCCCTCCCTCGACCAGTCTGCCTCAGCACCCCCCCCCCCTCCCAACCAGCACTTGCCTTCAGGCACCCTTCCCATATCAGACTACCGAGTCTGGTCCACCACCCCTCCCCCCACCTCGCACTACCTGACCCCTTATCCCACCCCCCCCGTAGCACTTGCCCTACCTAGCACTTACCCTGCCCCAGGGGCCTCTCCCCTTACTGTCCCTCGTCCTGACCTGCCCATCCACCGCCCTGCACTTCCAGTTTGCTGCACTTGCACGATCCGAATGTCACAAGGCCAAATAGGACAGTTTGTCGTTTAATCCTCCTCTGTTCCCTCCGTCTTGCGACGCCTGCAAACCCTTTCTGCGGTATATGCTCCATACAAATGTTCAATAAATAAACAAAATAAAGACAGTAGTCATATGTTTGGCAGGAGAATGAATCAAACTTATATGATTACGAACTGCGAGTCTGGGACTGGCACCCGTGAGAAAAGCAAACGCCAAATAGGAGAGTCTGGGACCCACGTGAAAGAGACAGTCCACAAAAGCACACTAGCTTGGCAGGACAGTGAACCAACCTATATTGCGAGTTTGGGACCTGCACCCATGTGAGATTAAAAGAGTCGAGGACCCCGGAATTTGGTAAATAAATGATCCTACATTTTATAATGAACTGTATCAAGTTGGCAAGATAAAAAATTGTGAAGCTAAGCAACATATCCCTGTGATTTGTCCAGAGACATTTGCCGAAGAGGATAAAATGTGCCTCAAGAGCCCAAAGGAATGACACTGAGAAGAACTCCAGCCGAAAGGAGCACAACCCAAGGATATGAATCTTACATAAATGAACAATGTTTAATTCATCACTTACTACCAAAGAGACTGGGAACCTTTCTGTTGGCTGAGAAGACAAAGAACACTTGTAACTGTGCAAAGATGATTTCATCTTAAAGTAACTTTAGATTATTATTGTTGGGGTTCAGAAGCAGGTTTTTGGACACAACAGTGACAGACTTCTTATTTTCAGACTTCTTGATAATTTCACTAATTTTGTTTGAGGTAGAGAACCCCCTCTTAGCTTTAGGGATAGAGAGGCACGTTTCCAACCCTTTACTATTTAATAAAAGTTATTACCAAAAAAAGCCACTACTGCGTCTGAGCTTGACTTCTGCACCCTTACAGAGGTTTTGATGTCAGGGTTTATTTTAAAAAGAATGTTGGTATGCAAGCACTAAAAATGTTTTTGCTATTGTGGCACCACCATAGGAAATGCGCCCCAAGGAACGCATGGAAGGGAATGACATCCTCCTTGGGACGCCCATGTTTGCAAACATCTCGGGGAATAGTTTGCTACTGTTAAAATAAGGATGCAAAAGAAAAGACAACATGGTGCAACCTGCAGCAAAGAAAACTTCGGGTCATACTGGGATATTGAACTGCGCAGGGTATCACTGGCTGTAAAGATTGAATCCATGGTGCACCTACCTCTCCCCTTTGGGGGTCAGTCACACGAGTGAACCGGAGGTCACTCTGCTGCCACTTGGGGTTGACACTGTATCCCTGGAGCTGCCACAGTTCAAAGGAGGCGTGGAAAGCCTTAGCATGGACTTTTATTGTGATGGAATTGACGACAACAAACATGCCTTCCACCACCTTCTCAGCAAAGCCGTACTCACTATAGAGGAAAGAAGGAAAACCCAGGTTAGAATATAGAGAATACAACTAGAGAAGGAAATGCACAGATCAATCTTTTTGGAAGGTCAAAAGAGGCCAGGAAGTACGAGTTCTGCAGCTTGAAAGAGTTCCCTGGATAAAAAGGCGCAAATCACATTTTCAACATTACAAGTGTACAGTACATGTACACCATGAAGGTCGATCATACAGATTTATGTACGCACCTCATTTGCAAACTGATTGTATGCGCTGTGCCCAGGCATGTGGGCGAGATAAAAATCACCAAAATGGGGGGCTGGGTGTTTGGTTAGGGATTAGGTGTAGAGGCCTCAAGGAGGAAGGCGGGGGAGGTAGGAGATAAGGATCAGTATTCAATGTGGTTGTCTTTGTGAAGACGAGTACCAGGTCCCTTCACGATTGGGGAGAAGAGGCAAATCTGATGCCACATGTTTCTGGTCTTTCTATTTTATTTGCAATTCTTTGTTTCTAGTCGCACTACGTCAATGCTTCAGATTTTGCTACAGCCTACAGATATACTTAGATTTTCTGCAGATGTAATGGTGCCTTGATCTTTATAGCTTTATAAGTAGTGCGTGATCTTTTGACGGTGGTTTAAGCTTGAGGTGGAAACCAGCGTTGTCCCCAGAGGATGGAGTTGCATTTTTGTGTGGCCTATTTATGACAGTGAAGAAACATGCTTCAGTGTGATGAACTACCTTCAGGAATTCTAAGAGGCATGGAAAGAACTAGTGCTTGTAAGGCAGTATTGAAATCTAAGGGGGTGAAGTGACTGATTTTGTGGAGCAACTAATGCTAGTACCAGGCCACCTTTATCTTCTTAGTGGCATGGGTCTGGTGTGTTTGCAGTTGATATGAAACCAAGCGATTTTACATGTGGAATTAGAACAGGCGAGTATGTGTCAGGCAGTCACTGTTGGAATTGGGCATTCTTGGTGTTTCCTAGGAAGACACATTCGGTCTTGGTAGGGTTCAGTTTCAGATTAAGGGCTCAACCAACAGGATTGGACCAGGAGGACAAAATAGGTCTTAGTGGGTGAACTTCCTTTACAAATTTGATCTTGAAGTACAGTCGTATGTCGTCTCTGTATTGCTGATGTTAGCAAAGAGTTCTCGCAGGGGTTCCAAGCACACATTGAAGATGACACGAGAGAGTAGGGAACCCCTGCAGAACTCCACATGAGATGGGGGCACCATTATAAATGGTACCCCCCCCCCTCATATGCACAATGTAGGAAGTGAACAAGAATAGGTTTGCATTGCTTCAAAACAATGCACAAGGCCAGAAATTTGGTAAGGGCTTGTGGTAGACTATGAAACATGGACAATATATCAGCAGGACTAAAAGGCAATAGCCACCTTTGACCGCAATGTGATCTTGGAGAGCTTTGTGTAAATATAACAGTGCAAACACCAAATGTGGTCAAAGCTATTCCGGGGTAACAAACACCTCATAGGACACCAGAGTTATCCAGATAAACACGCACACACAATATGCCTGTGATATTATCATGTATACTCAATTTTTCAAAAAGCAATCTTTAAATGGATATTAAACTAAATTTCTTTATTCTCATTTGTATTGTTGAAAAGATTCAAACAAACCTAACTCACCTAAAACAATATTTGCAGTGCTAATTTGCAAAGCAAATTTAGCAAATCTAGCCTACCATTTCACAGACACCTGCTACTCTCACAGCACTTATACATACCACAAACATACACATCGCCAATCTTAATCAAAATGACAAATTAAAATCATATAGAATCATACAAATTAAAATCATGTAGAATCATACATAACGAAATAGATTGGATACGTTAAACCAAGGGCTTATCTATAAGTGTCCAAATTTTACACTTGGAATTACTATGTAATTGTTGTATAACCGTCACTTGTTATTACAAAGTCTATTTCTTAGAGATATATATATCCACTGTCTTCGTCGACTCGAGTTTGGGCTTTAACCAAGGGTCCTCAAGACGATTTGCGAACCTGCCTCATCAGGACGAAGTGGATGGAAAGTGGTCGGAATGGCTAATTTATGCTGTGACGGGGGTAAAAAAAAAAAAAAAAGAAAATCACTAAAATTAAAATTGTTCGTCCACTGAGAGCTGCACAAACGGGCTAATAGGCACCAGTGACAGGCAAAAGGAATTTGAAAAGGGAAAGGAATGGCCGAAAAGTCACCAAGACCAAGATTGCTATATGGACAAATGAAGTGATCCTGCTTGTCTGCCCTTTGCCATCTACCTAGACTCACCAGCAAACTAAAATACAAAACAGAGGGTATAGTGTGTAGACAGATAAACCAGAAAAAAGGAAATTGGGTGCTGTAGGGTAACATTTGTTAATACATATACAATTGTGAAATGTTAAGGATGTTTAATAAGACTTCTTTATAAACAGCCTAGTCAGCCGAGTGGTGTTGAATGGTCATTTTTACAGAAAGCAGTTCTTCATTCATGCCAGTCGGCACTAGAGATTACAGCCTGTGCACCCAATACGCTTCCCTCGGAGCTCTTCTTCTGTAGGTGTCGCCTAAAAATTCTCTCACGTTCAGTACCTCAAGTACCTGGAATCTCATCTGCACGATTGTGTGTCTGGATTCATTAAAGTGTTGAGCCACAGATGAGTTTGTGTTCTTCTTTGGTATGTACGATGTGTGCTTATTCCACCCGATTGTGGCTCTTCTCTTAGTCTCCCCCGCATAGTAGATCCTGCAGATTTGCTCCAATTGTCAATGCCCCATGCGGAAGCATTCTTGAAAGGGTATGCACTCCAAACTTGATCAATAACAATATCCACTTATTAATGAACTTACTGTACAGAATTGAAATAAAGTGGTGCCCGCACACCCACGCTAGTTTGTACAAGGATGTGCAATCCAGGGACTTAAACCTCCAGACCAAAGATGACCCACACGGAAGAAACCGTGTTCTCAGGAGGGCTATCCCCCAGCAATAAACCGCAACAGCAAAGCGGAAGTCACCGTAAAATGGAGGAACCAGATCAAGAGGTTTCGGAAAGATCCACGGGCAAGACGATGGAGCAACCCAATAAAGAACGGTCTCTTGATGGGAGCAACAGATGGAGGAGACCTAGGGAGACCTAGGGAGGCCCAAGAGAACTGAAGTGGTGTAATGAAAAGGGGAAGGCTTTCCTAAAGCCCGGTGGACAGGGTATTTGGGTGAATCTTCCTGACTGTTAGCGATTTCCTCATGCTTTTGTTTCAAGGCGGGTTTTCAGAGTTCAGGAGCATTTCCTAGAAGGGAAAAGGTATTCACAGAATAAAAGAATATTCATCACTTTGCCTGCAGTACCTACGACAGGAGGGCAGGAGACCTCACCACCTGCATCCCTCGGATCGGCTTCAGGAGAAGCTTGATCACAACAGCATGCTGGCACATCAATATCAGTCAGAGCAGGGGGGGGGGATAAGCCCTTGAAAACCTTTATTCGCAATTGTTCATCTAAATCTACATGTGCGCACGGAACAACCAGCCCATGAGATTGCCTGCTGAGCGCTTCTAAATTTAATCTTCCGACTATCCGCAAGCACGGTTCGACCGTTTGAAAATGGCCGCTGTGTTCCTCTTGATTAACTAAGGGGCTCTCTTGGAAACATCCTCGCCTTTGCTGATTGGGTGTAGCTTGCTTCATAAGCCAATTGGATTGACCGGCAGGCAGAAGCCGACCCATCATCCAAAGGCCTTCATCACAAAGCTATGCCCCGTCTGTGCCTGTCCGGGCCGCTGGAGACGAGGAGCCCGGCCCGCTGACCTATGCGGGTCACTACTGCCCTGGATTCCTTTACCTGGCCGTTAAAACCGTGTTCCCAACTGCGAGAGCCTTTTGCGAGCCTCAAGCAGGCGCGTTTCTTGCAGTCGCCAACCTAACTACGCTAACTGATACTAACCACATGTCTCACTTTGCCATTGGTTGTTAAATCGCTCAACGACTGCTTATAACAATTCTGTGAACATATCGTTCTACCACCTGTCTCACGATCCTGCCTCCGTCTAACGGAGGTTAGGGCCAACAAAGTACTCACCATAACTGAGTCCTTTCCCTAAGCTTCTAACAAGCGTTACATTGCCATCATTGTATGCAAACCCATCGTCAATTATGCCTTATACGTGTAACCTGCCTACGACCACTATTACTACTGGTCGTACCTTTGTCTTGAGTCAGCAAATGCCGTCATTATATGCACGTTTGTCCGCGCCACTGATCTCGCAAATGTCAACTGTTTTCCCTAGATAATAACTTCACTCTTGTTAAATACGTGGCCTCCTTGCCAGAAACTTTGCAAATGTTTTAACTGTGCTTGCAGCTGAGGTGCTTTACCAATGCCAATTGCCTGCTCTAGTCAATGGTTGTGCCTGTGCTAAATGTTTGATCTTCTCGCCTTTTGGGTTTGCAATTACCAAATCATACTAGAACCTTTGCATCCCTAGATACGCATCACCCAATCGTTCTGAGTTCACTAAATGCTTGCGAAAAGAGTATCAGCCTCCGCTACTGTTAAAGGTTACAGCTTCCTTGCTGCAATTTAGATTGCGAGGAGCACTCTTAAGGATCAGCAAGTTAGCCGCCCCCCCCCCCAGTTACATACTCATGATGTAATTTGATACAACTGACTAATTCTGCTTTACTGTTGACTGTATCCAACTTACACAGAAACGCAGGGCTTCAGAGCCAGGAAAATTCGTTCCGACCCAATCCACGCTTAGGATTGCCTACTTCATTGATAGCCAGACGCACGCCCAACCTCTGCTTGAGTAAAAATATCGTTGATCAGGACTGCCAACTTGTGCCACACCCGGCTTGTGTATCACACACTGCTGTTTAGGATTGCCAAAAGTACTCCTTACCTTGCTTGCGCAATTTACTCATCTTTCCACTACTGTACTAACTTGATTTAACATTGCACCAAGTTGAGCTAGCACAGACTATGGGCCATGTGAGCCTCTTTAGTCTACAGCCTGCCACTCTGGTACCTCCAAGCTCCCCACCTCAATAACACTGAATGGCCAACACCACAATGATCACAATTAGGTTATACTACCTCATCGCTCTCCTTAGAACAGCTTTAGCTGTCACCTACAAGATATTCACTGATATTACACACTACGGGTCCCCAACTATTGTCCACCTAGGTCTAACAAACATGGCATGACCCTTACCATGTCCACATCGTTACTAACCTCTCCCCCATTAACACCTAACAAATTGCTACCAGCTCTACAGTCTGGTACCACTATATCCAATTCTACTTTAGGGAGGACAGTGAACCGTTTTTACCCACTCACCCCCATCCAATGGATCCAGCTATATGCTGCGTGCCCTTCACCTGACCAACCCTGTCCTATAAACATCAGTAATACCAGACTAGGGTCTAGAATAAAGAATGTACAACCTCCACTAACTGTCTACAGAAGAAATTCCATAACCAGGACCATGTCCTCCAATGACCTTATAGTAAGGAATGATCAAGACCTAGCAATATCCGAAACTTGGCTTCCAGAGGAGACGGAGTAGCCTTCATTGCAAATACTCAGCTTGGCTTAAGGGCTATGCCAAATCAACCATTCCCTCAAAATAACTCATCTGTTAAATTAGCTCTTAAGGCCACTCGCACGTTAACGATACACCTCATGTGCAGAACCCCAGGCCCAATATCCTCCTTCGAGGAGGCCATCACCCAACTCCTCTCTGCCAACACTAAACCAAGACCTTAATTTAGGCCTTCTTGACCCCAATTACAACAATGCATTATCCCTTGCAAACACACTCAAAATGAGGCTTCTCACACTGCATCCTCAATTCAACACACATCAAAAGGAGAACTTTGGAAACTGCAACATCAAGAACACAGCCAACACACCTTGCACCTGGTCAGACCACAGCAACATTTCCTTCACTATCCAGGATTGCCTTCGACCTAACCCCAGTAACTTACACGCACCTCCTGCTCCCACTAGAAACAACAGCAACATCACTAGAGAACATCCTACCGCTGCTAGAACCCATCACCAGGGATCCAACCTATACGAGTATGGACCCATCTGCATTAGTTGAGCTTAACAACCTTACTCTACGGCAAGCTAAAGACAAAGTACCGCTGTTAAAAATGCGTAAAGCCAAACCTCTTGCACACCTCAAATGGTTTACTCCAAAACTTAAGAAAAAAGAAACGCAGAGGCTAATTGGAAAAAGCTCCCTTCAGACCTGAATAAAGAAATATTCTCTAAAAATCTCCAAAACCGCTATCCACCAGACAAAAAAATGACACATTTAATGATTTAATGACTGAATTTTCGAAAGCTAACTCTGGAACAAAAATAATTATTTACCATCCTCAGAGAATTAGAAATCCCCTCACCAGCAAAGCCACAGGACTCACCCTCTAACACTGGCAGTCTATTCCAGTTTACCCCCGTCACCATTCGAGAAGTCGAAGAAATAGTAACAAGCCTCAAACCATCGAAATGCCAAAGGGACATCTGCCCAGCAACCATTATCAAAGAGGCTGCAAAAGATCTCACCCCTTTCATCACCACACTAATCAACTCATCTTTGAAACTAGTTCGGTCCCAACTAATCTGAAGGATGCCTGGGTCTTACCGCTTTTAAAAAAAACCTAGCCTTGATCCTAACATACCAACGAATTACAGACCCATAACTACAGTTCCATTCCTTCTAAAAATCTTAGATAGGTCCGCTTACTTACAAATCCAGGCACACTTTGGTTCAAACAATCTCCTCGCCTCTTAGGCAAATCAGGCTTTAGACCTGGTCATAGCACAGAGTCAAACCTGATCTATTTAGAAACGCAAATGGACGAACTGAAGGACGAGGGTAACCTGGCCCTCCTTATGCTTCCGGATCTATCCACTGTCTTTGATTTAGTCAATCACAAAGTCCTTTGTAAAAATCTGTCTTCAACAGTCCACTTCTCCACCAAAGCTACTTACTAGATCCAATCTTTCTTAAACAGAACCATGAGGGTATTCGCACCAACTGCGATGGCCGTGCCTGCCCCCGCCACTTGCGGAGTACCTTAAGGTTCCTGCGTCCCGCCCCACCTTATATATTTACCAAGCCCCTTTTCAACAATCTAGACAATTTGGGTGTCACCTACACTAACTATACAGATGACACCCAAATCCTCATTCCCATCACAGGCGACCACAACATTGATACGAAGCCGATAAATTAAATTTACCTAACGATTCAAGCCAGGATGGCCACTCATGGCCTATGTCTTAACAACGCTAAGACAGAGTTAATACTCATTGGATCTCAGACTAAACTGAATAAATTGGATAACCAGTTCAAAGCATTCAACATTGAAGGCATCAACATCAAAGTTTCAAGGTAAGTGAAGACACTAGGAATTTACTTAGACTCTTCACTCACCTTGACTAAACAAGTCAACGCTACAGGCTCCACTACGGCATCCACATGCAAAATGATCAATGCTTGCAGCCCGTTCTTATCTACAGAAAGATGCACTACCTTAGCAAGAGCCCTCATACTATCTAAATTAGATTATTGTAATGCCCTCTACCTAGGGACTAAAACGCAATGTAAAAAAAACTTCAGCTTTTACAAAATAATGCATTGAGGACTGCACTCAATATCCCCAAATCCAATAATATCTCGGCAGCTAGCCGCAATGCCCACCGGCTGCCAGTTCAAGACAGAATTACGTTCAAAATCCTAGCTCTAACCCATAAATGTCTCTCTAAATCCGCTCCTAAATACCTTGCATGCAAAATCACCAAAAACCAATCCAACCGACTTACACAGTCTTCCCTCACTCACTGTCTCAAAGTTCCTAAATTTAAGCTACAAAATGCTGGCGGAAACAGCTTTCCCGTTTTAGCCGCTAAACTATGGAACTCCATGCCGCTTGCTCTAAGGGCAGAACCCTCATTCAGGGGCCTTAGAAAAAAAAAGTGAAAACTTGGTTATTCACTCAAGAATGATCATAAGACAGTGTGATATTTGGAATACTCTGTGATGCTTACTGTAATGTTGAATATCTATCCTCATGTAACTTTCTCTTTGAAACTGTAATGTACGCTCGGATGGATGTGCCCAGATACCATAGGGTCAGGAGCGCTCTACAAATGAACAAATAAATAAAACGGTAAGGCAACATTCTTTTCCGACCTTGGCAAAAAGGTTAAGACACCAAGCAGATCAGTTGTGCAGATCTGGGGAAGTCTTTGGCAGGAAAGAGTTACCTTCTGAAAAAGTGTCCCACGGGGGTGTTTATGGCGTTCCAGTGGAGTGAAGTCTAGAGAAGATACTGGTTGATGAACAGAGGGCCCAGGGATGAAGAAATACACTAATTCCGTGCTCCCCAGCAATGCCGGATAGTCAGGAGCACAGTACCGTGGGCCTGAAAAAGCAGGTCTTAAGCACTGGCTTGCAGGTTTCCACAGGCATTTGTTGTGCACATTGTTGGGCAACCACCTTAGGTTCTGGGAATAACACCCCAGTGTAGGAGAGACCTAAAGCCATGTTAGAAGCGTGATTATTGAAGATTTGGTTGTTCCCGGTTCGAGGGTCTGAGCCAAAGGAGATGAAGGGTGGAAACGTTGCAGTAGTCTCCAAAGCAGGATTCCCACATCATTCTTGGGTACAGGATTCAGCTCCTGAGGATTGGGCTGGCTAGAGACAATCCCAAGGAAGAAAAATGATTGAAGAAAAGCTTGCAAAGTCACTCCAAAAAGGAGCAGGCCACAGAAGGACCGGTAGGAGAGTTTGGTGGTATGATTGCAGGAACGGAAACACAGGGCGTTTGCCTGATGTCCTGGGATGAAGTGGCTCAAACTGGTTTGGCATGAAGAGTTCAAAGTCGATGCAGGGAAGGGGCACAAATTCTAGATCTGGCAATGCAAGCAACGGCAGTAGCTTCAGGAAGACCTGGCCTTCGGACAAGAGCCGTGATCCAGTGGTCTCCACCGGATCAGGGCAAAAGAATGGCACAGTCCGTTCCTTCTGGAGAGGAAGAGCTAGACCATCAGATTTAGTTGAGCATCACAGAATGACGGTGAATGGCTTCCGTCATTCCACGAGCAGCAGGCCTTCCAGGAACAAAGGTGCAGAATTCCAGCAATACACCAGTGAGTGGATAAGGGCTTATGTTTTATCCTCCCTAGGACAGGGTGGTGGAATATAGCACCCAATCGCACACCAAGAATCATTCAAAGAGAAGAGTGGTGGGTCAATGACATACAATTCATCAAAACACGCCAAAGGAATGAATCCACACTCTCCCAGACAGGCATCAGCATATTGTGACTAATCCCTGGATGTTGTCACTTCTCCCCAAGGGGGAGCCCCTTCCCATGAGGCCAAGGAGGTGAGGTCACTACCCAAAAGTCCACCTGGGGGTGGTACACAGAGGGAGGATCTCATGGGGGAAGAGACTCCCCCCTCTGGGGACAGGGACAAATATCTAGGGAGAATGCGCTATGTGTACCTTAACCCACCCTCTCCTACACCCAAATATCATCCCTAACAAATCCATGTACATGTGTAGGGCTATGTGGTTAAACTCTACTGAGACATAGACCATTTTAGGAGGACTTGCCTGATAAGTACTGCGCGCATCAAGTGGCCTGGCTGTTTGGCTGGGCTGTATGCATCGCTGCACTTCTGCTGCATTCTAGTGAATGCCGTCTGCAAGAGGAATCCTGCTTTCCACCTTATCAGCAGAAACACGGACGTTCACTTACTCACGGACTACATTTCCCTTGCGCCCCTGCTAGCTTGGCCCTGCCCCCTCTGATTCAGAAACAACAGGGAGAGCTTATAAAGCTAAGCACGGTACAACCGTGTTTGTCCTTTTAACCGTTAACGGGATCACATGGGGTAACACAAAAACAACGGTTTTATAGGAAAAAATAGTATTTTAGGTGCATCGAATGTATGCCAAACAAATAAATGAGTTGAAGTGCTCACACTCAATTACATGAAAAGGAGGGCCACCTGGCTCGGCGTACCTAGCCCTAAGGAAGAACACCCTGACCCTAACGGGGTGCCTCTCCCTGGGTTGCGCGTGATGTATCGCCTACTAAAAAGATATAGAGGAGAATACTGTCCCTCAACCTTCTATACTGGTGGCGGTGTCTGAGAACAGACACAAGTAGTCCAACAGGGACATCTAAAAAGTGGTAGACTTCAGCAGGTTGGGCAGCATGCAACAAAACTGTATATTAGATTTTGGGGCTGCTAAAATGTGTGGATACAACCTACCAAACAGGTCAACTGCTTGTATTCCATCCAGAATGTATAACTTTAATGATTCCCGTAGGACATTGTGGTTGGAGTTTGAAGCAGTGCTGCTGGAGACACCACTGAAGGGTGCAATAAAAACAAACCCAGCCTAAGGGCTGTAGGGCTAAAAAATGGCTCTTGTAAAAAGGGTGGTGTAGCTCGCTCTGTTAAGGTGAGTGTGCTACAGTAAGCAATTTATTTAAGAGTGCAGTCTCTAAAGTTGGTGTGGAAGAGATCACGGGTAGGTCATGAGAGCCCTCATGACCAAGAAAGGTCGACCGGTTTCGATGGCATGGGGGATTCAAACCATCTTCTTCAGGACCGTGACTTGAAATGCAAGCAAAGTTGCCAAATGTTCAGGTAAATGCTGAACAAGGGGATGCTGGTGTCTCCTGTAGGGAGACAGAAGGGAGGGGGAAAGAGAGAAAGGGGCAATCAAACAATGATGAAAAACAAACACCAATAGTGTGCAGAATAACGGGCGGTGCTTGTCATGCGTAGAGTAGAGCATGTCTAAACAACAATAACTGCAGCGGTCAGAAGTTTACAGGAATGGTAAAGGTGCCTGGACACCTGTGTAGGGTCTCAACGCCAAGTGTGGAGGAAGACGGGGACAAGGAGGTGATGGAGAGGGGGGCCGTGAACAAACGAGTCTCTCCGGGTAACAGGCTATCTACTGCCTGGGTAGTGAGGGTCAGCAAGAGTGCTGGTGTGGGAAGTAGTGCAGTACACAGTATGAAGGGCGTGAGCCTCTGTGTGGTCCACAAAGAAAGGAAAGGGGAGCTGTCCCAAAATGGTGCAAGTAGGAAGAACCTACCTCTTTGCCGAAATCTCTAAACATAAGGTCTGTTTAGGAGGCGAGGGATGACACTGGTTCGTTTAAAGCATCATGCATTTCAAGTCACGGTCCTGAAGAAGATGGTTTGAATCCCCCATGCCATCGAAACCGGTCGACCTTTCTTGGTCATGAGGGCTCTCATGACCTACCCGTGATCTCTTCCACACCAACTTTAGAGACTGCACTCTTAAATAAATTGCTTACTGTAGCACACTCACCTTAACAGAGCGAGCTACACCACCCTTTTTACAAGAGCCATTAGGCTGGGTTTGTTTTTATTGCACCCTTCAGTGGTGTCTCCAGCAGCACTGCTTCAAACTCCAACCACAATGTCCTACGGGAATCATTAAAGTTATACATTCTGGATGGAATACAAGCAGTTGACCTGTTTGGTAGGTTGTATCCACACATTTTAGCAGCCCCAAAATCTAATATACAGTTTTGTTGCATGCTGCCCAACCTGCTGAAGTCTACCACTTTTTAGATGTCCCTGTTGGACTACTTGTGTCTGTTCTCAGACACCGCCACCAGTATAGAAGGTTGAGGGACAGTATTCTCCTCTATATCTTTTTAGTAGGCGATACATCACGCGCAACCCAGGGAGAGGCACCCCGTTAGGGTCAGGGTGTTCTTCCTTAGGGCTAGGTACGCCGAGCCAGGTGGCCCTCCTTTTCATGTAATTGAGTGTGAGCACTTCAACTCATTTATTTGTTTGGCATACATTCGATGCACCTAAAATACTATTTTTTCCTATAAAACCGTTGTTTTTGTGTTACCCCCTGCCCCCTCTGAGCCATGCAGCCTTTCAAAATAGCCTCCACTTGCGCACCTGCGCGCGCACCAAGTGGAATCAAGTGGCCTGGCTGTTTGGCTGGGCTGTATGCATCGCTGCACTTCTGGTGCATTCCAGTGAACGCCGTCTGCAAGAGGAATCCTGCTTTCCACCTTGTCAGCAGAAATACAGACTTTCACTTACTCACGGACTACATGTAAATATTCTCGGGGTTCTTGGTACCAGACACAGTCATCTCTGGACTTTAAGCTGTGTCTCACATTCGTTTCGGTTTACTTTCCCCCCCCCCCCTTCTCTCCTCTTCAGTTCCCTTGCGCCCCGGCGAGCTTGGCCCTGCCCCCTCTGACCCCTGCAGCCTTTCAAAACAGCCTCCACTAGTGCACCTGCATGCGCACCAAGTGGAATCAAGTGGCCTGGCTGTTTGGCGTAGGCTAGGGTGCTGGTTCCCAGGTCCCATACAGGTACTCTTTCGGGATGAGATTCGTTTTTGGCGTATGGATAAACTGCTGCCAGGCTGCTAGAGCTGATTGTTAACTGAGCACAGAAACTTTCACTAGAGGGCTGTTGTCAGCGCATTGACCTACTTAAATTGATATTCCTAGGGCGTGGGGTGAAGGGGGTCCGCATTTTGATACGCCATGTTTTGTCTTTTTGGGCTACAAAATTAGGTTTTGAGGGTATGAGACCAACACGAGATATATAGGGGCCAAGAAGCTGTAAAGGGATACTTGTGGATATTTGGGTACCGAGTAAAACAGTGACCCGGATTCCAAGTAAGTCCTGGAGGGGCTCCTTGGGAGTTTTTGCACTTAGTGTAATACGCAAGCCCAGTACTTTATGCCTGGATTAATACTCTTCCCCTATATCTATGTAGCTACAATTCACCGCATGAGTTGAATGTGATGCCCTTGCCTGGAATAATCAAGAACTTGACGGTTTTGCCGGAGCATGGTCGTCACCTTCCGTAATGGTAAGACAGTTCGTCCCACACAGCGAGTAAAGAAATTATATTCACTGGCCAAACCGGTGTTTGTATTTAACATGGACAGTATGCAGAAGGGAGCTCATTCTGCTGAACTTGATGCATCAAGTAACGTTAAAGTAATACATGATCAATTTCCACCATGGAAGGACAACATGAATGGCTTAGGACCGCTTTGTATACCTCAGGGGCGATTGAATATGGGGGGTAGAGCCACAATCACAGATGCAACCTCGGGACCCTCTCTGGAAAGCATACTAAGTGTACAAGAAAATCATGGTAGCTCTGTTATAGAACAAACAGGGGAGGGAGCAAGAAGGAAAATAGGGGCAGATACCGCTCTCCTTGCACCCGTGGTACTCGCTGAATTGAATAGAAGGGTGCGCTTATCAACTGGGCCATCGACTCCGGCCAGACCCAGAGCAGGTGGTTTTGACAACGTTCACCTGTATGAAGCAAACGATGAAGTAACTCCCTCCTTTCCATTTAACCCCACATCGGATGTTCAACCCTGTTATCAATTCTGGAGCAGGGGAAAAAGGGCTTCTGAATAGGGATAGAGAGAGGCTGGATAGCCAGGCCATCAACCCCTTTAAAACTCCCAGCCCCCGTCCTTCCTCATCCCCCATACAATACCAGTCCTTTGGGGCAAATTATCCGTTTACGGGTCCAGTTTTTGAAGGTATCAATCAGTAGGATACGGTTTCAACATATGCCACTTTTCATGTGTTGACAAGGCTTCTTAATCTCCTGGATAAGGGTCATGAACAAACTCATCTAGATATCCAGAAACTTAGATCCTTGATAATAGTTAACTCAGAGAAAACGTGTAAACTGGAAGGTTACATTATGGCCATGGATAAACTCACAGCGGCAGAGGTACAAGGTAAAGTGCAATCCAAAATGTTCTACCACGATCAGCACTCACAAACTGAGTTGTGCCCGAAATCATATGCAGAGATTCTCTCTCAAGGGAATAATGCCTCCGACCTGTCGGCTATCCTGAGCTGTCTGTCTGAATTGAAACTTATGGTGTCCCTAAACGGCACACAGATTAAAAATCTAGATGAGAACATCGGACTAGTGCAAACTAACCTCACACGATTAGAAGAGAAGCTGGTTATTAGTGACAGTTTATCTGAGGATCCGTAGATAGACACCAATTCAGACAGCCCATCAACACTCTTAAGGGTGCTGGAGGAAGGAGGTATTCCCAAGGGGGAAGAAATGGGATCTAGGGCAGTGGACTTGTCTGTAGAGTGCACAAATAGCACTGACCTCCCTATCTCCCGTAGGGAGAAAAAAATGGAGGGCTAGGGCCATCAGGCGAAGAGCTGCCAGGACACAAGCGTCCATCAAAAACCCCGCAAAAAAAGCAAGAATCTCCCCGCACGTAAAATTGCCAACACTTACACCAACATAAAAGACATATGTGGTCTTTCAAATGAAGGTGGCATAGATCTTTCACAATTAGATGAAAGCAAAAAAGCCTTGGAATTGAAATAACAGGGTACACCAAAAAAAAAAAATCAACTTGCCCCTTGATCAGGATATTAACATTCCTCCATCAGTATGTAGTGAACAGAAGGAGGGTGATTATGGGGACGCCGCTGACACACTGGTGGAGACCATGATTCACAAGGGCTGCACACAAACATTTAAACTCAAGAAAAGAAACTGCACAAAAGAAAGCCCTGATCAGAGAAGAAGGCAACATGGGGAGTAAACATCTGCAGAGTGTAAAAGAAGGCAATGAAGTCAAATCCGTGAAAAAAACACCACAAACAAAATAAAAAATAACAAAAAAATTCTTAGGTCGAGTGGCAACACGGATATTAAGCTTTTTTTTACACCTAAATTAACACATAATCGGGGTAGTGGAGAGGAAACCAGTGGTGACCCACACCTCACACCGCCGGCTAAGGAGGTGAGAAACAACACCCCAGTATCTCAGGAGAAGGCTGAGCTAGTAGAGCTCCCCTTAGGAGGTAAACTTACACTAAATAGGGGGGAAGCTACTAATGCAGGGGAACTCAACAAAGAAGCGCCCAAGGGAAGGAGTGGGGAGGGAGATGGGTTATTGCCAGCGGTCTCCACTGAGATCCCCATTGAAGATATCAAAATTCTTGTAAAACAAGCAGTGGAGAACTTGCTAGAAAACTCTTACAGGCAGAGTGCCAGATTACCCGGCACTTTTAATTGGACAGAAACCGGATACTATCCCAAAGATAATAGTGAAGAGCCCTCCAATGCCATACAAAAACTTTGACTCCCACAAGACTGTGCTGGGATCGAAATATCTCGAACTGATTTGCCATCTAGGTTGAGACTAGACTGTGATACTCCAAATAGCCTTCATCATCTCCCAAGTCAGGGGGGCATCAGTATAGATCCTCCTCCTGTGCCTAATAACAAAACACATCTTGGGGATGGACCTGAAGCAGGTCTTAAGCTTCAGTGCCCTGATCCTCTGAAGTACAAGTTAAATGCGATGACTGAACAACAAGAAATGAGAGACACTGTTGTTATCCCCAACCGTTTAAACAATGGGAGAAACTGGCACAAGCCGTGCACTCGAGGGAAGAGGAAAACCCTAAAGTGTACAGGGCCGACGGAAGGGCTCCCGGCCACTTTCTTCAGAGTAAAGACGAGTTTAACGAAGGTCTAGTACACCAAACAGGGGAAGAAAAATTTAACTCTTACAGAACACAGAATGATATATCATATCGAATGGATTGAAGAACACCCCACTTAAATGATTTTCCGAGGGTTATGTTACATTACATGCTTCCTCAGGGCTGTCCAGCCTCATTAGGTCACCCAATAGTGTTATCTCTTTTTAGTGAAATGCCTAGACTCTCAATGATTGCATCGGGGGACATTAAATTGGTGGACTTTATCCATCCTTTGAGGTTTGATTGTGTTAGACTTGTATTTTACTCTCAGGCCATCATGGTACTAGTAGTCTCTGAAATAGATTTTCTCCATTGCTTCGGCTTTGACTTAGCGCCATTCAACAACAGATTGATTAGCCATGGGGTTGAGGCAGAGGAGACTAGCCTTTTTGATGCCTCCTCATGTACTCTCAAAAAAGGCTGAGGGGGCGAGCACAAAGACCACAAGCTCAGAAACTGATTTAAGGTTGTTGGTGC
This sequence comes from Ambystoma mexicanum, assembly GCF_040938575.1. NCBI lineage: Eukaryota > Metazoa > Chordata > Amphibia > Caudata > Ambystomatidae > Ambystoma > Ambystoma mexicanum. The sequence goes on from NC_090938.1 coordinate 142,999,667, forward strand.
AAACATTGAGTGAATCTGTAGCCACAATTCAAGCTCTTAATGTTAAATCATAGACCTCCTCAATTTTCACAGTGGTGACATGGAACTCTCATGGAAATAAATCTCTTAGATTGGCGTCTGACAACGCCATCCACCCACTTGAAGCAAGTATTTTTTGCCTCCAGGAGACATGGGCACTATCTCCCCAGTGCTGGATGGGTACTATATTCACCAAGTACCTGCAGTTAAAAAAGCTAGAGGGAGACCGGCAGGAGGTTTGCTTACAGCCATCAGAAATTCATTGCTATTTAAGTGTCTTAAGCATTTTTCCCTGGATAAGGGCTGTATTGCCATGTTGGTGCATTTCTCTCACCCAATTCCATTTGGTCATCTGTTGGTTGTCAATGTTTATTGGAGTCCGGAACTTGACCTAAGTAAATTTATTGATCTAATTGATGGTATCATACAGGAATGCCAGTTGTTGTGCAAAGTTTTGAATATAATGATCATGGGTGACTTCAACTCTGAAGCAGGTCTGTGCATAAAGGGGTTACCGGGAGAGGAGACGCAGTGTCCCAATTATCCTGGTTCCTATAGAAAACAAGTACAAGGATTACAGTGGAATCACTTTCTGAGGCGTTGGGGATTAAGCTGTGTAAATAATTCCCTGTGTAAGGAAGCTATAAGTTACACCTGGACAAATGGTACTGAACTCTCAACCATATATTATATATTTGTAAATAAGTACTTGTTAAATTGCACTGCTGACTTCACCATAATTCTTTCTGCGGTCAGCGATCACAATGTTCTCAAATTGTCCCTTCGGTTCCCGTCGGTGGCAGTTTCTAGGGAGACATATCCACTGACTATGGAACCCAATATCGCAGGAAATAGAATTCATTGGCATTGTGATAATGTTGTAAAAATAAACAAGATTTTTTTTCCAGGATTACGAAAGTAATGGTTGTGAAAAAAAAATTACTAGCATGTATACTCATGGGGATTTTAATAATGACGTTAAGGGTGTCATTTTAGGGCCCAAAAGGATCAGGAGGACTAAGACACAAGGTCCTGCCCATACACATACTTTTGACCCAACTATGCATCAACTCAAAAAAGAGAGGAATCGAGAGATTCGGCGTTTAGCAAAACAGCCTTACACTCCGAATATAGTGGAAGCGTTAAAAAAAACATAAAATAAGTGGAAAACAAAAGCTCGAACACTAAAAGCAAAAATATGGCAGCAGGCTGCCGAAAGTATACTGGAGGTTTTAGTTAAAACTAATTAGAGAACAAGGTAGGTGCATATCATCGGCTGTCTGGGAAAGGCATTTTGGCTCGCTATATAGCCAACCTTCTACAAACTGGCCAGTGCCGGCACACCTTTTGACATGCAACTGGCGTTTCCCTTTTACACTACTGGACGTACAAAGATTAATATCAAGATGCTAGTCGTCCCGAGCACCAGGGACAAATTTGTTGGCTAACGTAGTGTTCAAGGGGAATTCGTTTTTGTGGGCCAAGATCTTGTATCGGTTATTTAAGGACATCGTTATATCTAGGGTCCTCCCAACAAGCTGGCATCTGTCATACGTGGTACCAATCTATAAAAAGGGCGAAAGGTCCGTACATTCTAGTTACAGACCTATTGCTCCCCTGGACGAAGACTCGAAAATCTTTGCGTCCCTGGTCCTGGAACATTCATTCCTGGATGGATAAAGAGGCAATATTATCTCCCCAGCATTTCGGTTTTAGGAAAATGGTGGGCACCGATGCTGGGGGGACTGCTATTATCCATTATGCAGGCCCAGACCAGGCCTAGAAACAGCCAACCTATATACTTGGCATCAATAGATTTGAGTTCGGCTTTTGATTTAGTAAATAGAGCTAAGCTGTGGTCCAAACTGTATGCCCTTGACATGCCTGCCCAGCTTCTATCTATTATTTACCATCTTCATGTGGAAACTAAGATTAGGATTTGCTTAAACATGGAAGGTACACTATCAGAAGAAATCATTACATCAAATGGCCTCCGTCAGGGCTGTATATTCGCTCCAACCATTTTTAACTTGTATTTATCGGATGTGGGTCCTGTTCTGGAGGAAGCATCATTTGCTGCGCCCAAAGTTGAGGGGACTAAAATTGTGTGGACCGCTTATGCCGATGATGTATTACTCTTTGACCTGACTCCCATTGGTTTGCAGCGTGTGATCTCCGCTTTTAAGAAATATACGGGTGAAAACTCATTGGCTGTTAAACATGCAAAAACTTTCATCATAAGACTAAGCTACAAGAAAAGTTCAATCAGATTCTCTTGGTTCGTAGATCATGCTAAACTTGTTATATGTCATGCTCTCCGTTACCTAGGATACCCCATTTTTGAGTCTGTAACCAGGACAAATCTATGTTCCTTCCTGGATCAGAAGATTGGGCCACTTAGTGCGCAACTGCGTAAAATTGACAATAAATACCGAAAATTTTCCATGTTGCTGTGTTTAAAAGTGTACCGCAATAAGACCGTGGGCCCAGCTATGCTACGGAATGGAATTGCCCCCCCCCCCTCTGGTTTAAAAATGAATTTCCAACGTATGAGGCGCGTCTGTTGGGGTCCCTGGTCTGGTTCCTCCCCAAATGTGTCCCATTAGCAGCTATACGCTATGAGCTTGGGTTTTTCTCATTATCCGGTATAATACTTTGGCGGAGAATATCACTGTACAGGAAAATACTTATGGGTTAGATGTCCACCCTCTATGGAATTATCGGAAGGTCGCTGGTTGTAGGCGAGGGGTTATCCATAGTTCTGCATGAACTGGAAAGGGAGGCTAAGGAAGCACTTACAGAAGTACAGGTCTCCAAAGAATTACTTATCAACAATCCTCTGAAAGTTAAGATGCTCTTGCAGCATGCAGATTGGAATCCGACGGTTGGTGTAATATCTAGTAAAAAAAACTGTATGGGCATCTTGTAAAGGAAAACAAAAAAAAAATGGGCACTATGGAATTATATCTCATTAAATTCCCTTGCAAGTTGCTTAGACAGGAATTCATGAGATTCCGTTTTAATGTACTGGTCACGGGTCAAATCATGAGCATAAGGCAAGGTACGCAAGTGGTAGAGTCTAAATGCAGATTTTGTCATTTGGATTCAAGGGATGTTACACTAGAGCAACTTCTGACCCAATGCGTGGGACTTAGACCAGCACACATTGAATACTTTCTGAAATATGTCCCCAACCCAGAATGTGTTAACCTGGACACTCTCTGGATGGAGATGCTTCACGGGTCGAGGGTTAAACTGCAACTGGCGGTGCTGCATTTTTTTAAAAACAAATGTCAATTACTTGGCTGAGGTATGATTATTATATATGTAAGATCTGTGTAAGAATTGTGATGTATTTGCGACAGGTGTTGATTGGGTTAAAGATATGTAGAACGAAACATCACGGGTTATGGAAAAATCAGCTCTTAAATTTCAAATGTACCATTGGGTCAAAAAACAACAACTCAAGGACAAAGATGCTAAGATTGTAGCAAAATTTTGCAAAATATTTTTTGGGGGAAAATGTAAAGTGCCCGAGGAAGAAAATGTTATGTTACTTGTATTTGTTTTTAATCCATTGAAATTTGATGTATTCTTACTAAGATGTTTATTTTCTGTAAAGGTTACTGTGTAGCCAAAACAAATAAAATAAATAAGTAAGTACTGGGACAAGGAAGGGGTGTGGAGCAAGGAACACCCCATGGAACAGAGGTGAGCTTTCTAGTCAACATACAAAGAATATGAAAGGTTGACAAGAAGGACTCAATATGGAGCCAAACCATCCCTGGATAAACCGTGATCTGGAAATCGGTTCAGTGCAGGAGCACGAAAAAGCTGCAGAGCGAGATGCGGTCAGGAGAACCAAAGCGTCTCGAAGATGCAAGAAACTAACTAAGCAGAAGCACGCCAGAAAGAAGAGGAGGGATCACGTGATCCGATGCGGATGTAAGAACTGCAGAGAGCCAGAGGCTGCCGCAGCAGAGCCGAAGGGCACGGAAGACGCAAGCAGCCCGAACATGGACCCCCCACCGCCCTGACAGACCAGAGCCTGCCAGAAAGATACCTGAAGGTAATGGAGCACACAGCCCGGCTGATGGGGACACAAGAGGATTTTTGGAAGTATATGAAATTAACAGGAGGAATAAATCATAGGAGTTGGGTGAGCAAAAGACCCACTTGTATATAGAGAAACTCAGATCCATAAAGGGGAGGAATTCCCAGTTAGGGATTATCAAGCCCCTAGCTTTTCAAAGGAGAAGAAGTTCCATATCATCATCTTTGTGGTAGTGCCTGCCAGTAGCAGTAGTCATCATTTATATAGTGCCTTTTCCCATTACTAAGGCTTCGACCTGCTTGTGGTAGGAACGCCCTCGGGGACCGCAGTCAAAAGTATGGGAAAATCCTTGAAAAAGGCTTAGAAAGTGTGTGTGCATTTGGCCCAGATAAGGAATTAGGTGGGCGGGCCAGGCTTCACTAAGCAACCAAAGAGATATGGCATGTGGACGTGTGCTGAGGGAGGTCAGGAGAGTGCGCGAGTGCAAGAGACAATGTGTCCAGCTGGCCCAAATGTTGTATGTCATCACTGTATTTTGATGGCAGAGGTGTTGAGGCATAATCTGGTTTAAGGAGGCGATAACATTATGTACCTAGCTAGACCCAATTTGTCGTGGGTCGTCACAGTATTCTGATGCGTTGGTGTGTGTGGGTCGCCATGCATGCGACGGATGTCCGCCAAAGTATATGCATCTTGTGGCTCGGTTGGAGCTTTGTTATTGACGCCACAGTTTGATCAGGTTGTCCGTGTGAGAGATTCCTCTAGGCGCACTAACCAGTATGGCTATTCCTTGCATTTCTAAGTGCAATACATTGGCTAACTCTCACAATTCTAAGTGCAACAAGTAGGCCAACCATGACAATTCTAAGTGCAACACATGGCTAACCCCAAGGTTAATTTCAAGTGCAACACATCGGATACAATGGGCCAACCTTCATGGTCCTCCAACACATTGTCTGACCCTCCCCAAAATACATCCACATGCAACACGTTTTCAACCCCTCTAGGTACATCTATCAGATTATTTTACGAGTGCAGCAGGTAATCTAGACAATGTTCTGATTTATGGTAGTAATGGTAAAGGTATTTATACCGCGCACCGTCACCACCGGAGTGGTCCCCAGGCGCTTTGGCAGATCTGAAAAGGAGAGTGGAAAAATAAAAGGGATCTGGGGGCGATTACTAGGAATAGTAAAGTGAAAGTTGTGATGTCCTGTTGGCAGTTGCAGTTCGATTTGCACCATTCGCTGAACTTAAGTGCGGTTTTTGGGTCGGTGCGAATTCCCATGTGCAGTTGGTCTGTTACAATGTGGTGAAGTATGTGCAGATTGCTGTGCAGAGAGGTGGTAGTTTGAGTTTCTATATGAGAAGTGCGCGCGGAAAGTTGAGGATTTAGAGTTGGGTTAGCAGATCTTCCTTACCTTTTTGTCTTAGATAGTGGGAATAAAGGCCCAGGTCTCAAAAGAATGGTAGCCAATGAGAAAATGCGCCCATATCCTAGATTCCTAGATGTTAATGTTAAAGGATATCCACACTGCACACTATCACCACCGGAGTGATCCCCCTGGTGGAAAGAGAAAGAGGGTGGGGTTGGTGGGTGGGTTAGTAGGACTGAGCGGGAAAAGAGGAAGAGCTGTGATGTTGGCAGCAACAGCTCGGTTAACACTGTTCGCTGAGCTTAAGTGTGCTTCTCAGTTGGTTGCCGTCATGTGCTGTTGTGCGAGACCGCGTGGTTTGTTTTGTTGTTGCGGTGTAGTGAAGCGTGTGCTGTCTACTGTGTTTGAAGAAATGGTTGTGTTTGGTTTGAGTAGGAGAGTTTTTGCAGAGGGGTGAGATTTGTAGTAGGGTTGGTTAATGGCATCAATATCTAGATGCAGCACATGTTAAACTTCCCAATTCTATCTAGACGTGACGCATGCTAATCTCCACAATTCTATCTAGACGAGATGAGTGATTATCTTCAAAATTCTTTTTGGATGTGGTGCCAGTTAGTCAATTCACAATACTATCCCATCCCTACATGCTGCAAAGCACACTGTGGGTTGCCAACATCATTGACACGATGCAAATTGTGGTTAATGTACACAATGAGGCTGGTTGCAGGATGGCTACCTTGTAAAAGTGTGGTAAATGCTGACAATGGCTGATAGACATAGGGAGGCATGGGGGAGAAGGGTACTTGGTGATACTACAGGTGGGTAGTCAAAGGATTATCCAGAGAGTCCAACTACAATAATGGTTTTAGTGCAGGATATGATCACCAACCCATTGCAGGCCCTGTTCATCACATTAAAGCCGCTAGGCTCCAAGAGCGGTACGGCAGCCCAAAGGAGAGCAGTAATGGTTCTCCCTGACTGGACTAGATGCGAGATATTGCTAACTGGCACAGTTAAGACACAGTTCACCTAGATGAGAGGGGTAGCTAAGCTACACAGTCTGCCTAGTTGTGTTGGACTAAAACAGTGTGTCTATATGCATCCTTTAGGGTGAGGTAGGAGTAATAAGAGAAGTGGGGCAGTTTTTTGGGTGCAGTGATTGCTGAACCCCCTATCCGCATGACACAGACCGCCTCATTCGCTCGTGGTGACGGCTTCTGGCTTCTTGCTTCCTCTACGGACATCTGCGGACACCATCTGGAGCTGCCCTTTGCCTTCGGGCCTTTAGCCGAAGGGGCTGCCCTGGGAGGTTGGTCCATGAGGGTTCTGTTGCCCAATCAGAGGCCCAGTGGGGAAGGTAGGAGTGGAGGCGGGAACCAGGAAGCGATGGGGGAAGAGGGGGGCAGAGGACTGCAATGGTGTGTGAAAAGCCTACAAATAAACAAATTTACTTGCACCCCAAAGAAAATGGGGTCGCTAGCCCCAGAGCACATAGCATGCTGGACTCACCTCCTCAGAGGATGTTTGTAAACGAAGAAACCTTGCAGCCATCACCCCTTTTGTTTTGAAGTCACCCAGAGTGGGACAGTTATGCCCAGATGGGGGTTCTGTGCCTGCTGGGCCTAGAGATCCAAGCTACTCCTCACCGATGAGGAGTAAACATGTTTGGGGATGCTGGTGGCCTCTTGCAGAAGGGATGTGACCTAGCAGTTTGGGCTGGCCTGTTTTGGGGTGGGACCAAGCCTGATATCCACAAGGTCTTTCCCTCTTTAGTTATAGCTTGGCAGGCAAAGAACGATGGTCTGGAAGGTTTCCCAGAGCAATGCCAGAGGTTAAGATTAATTCTAAACCTTCTGGCTGTCACCTAATTTTTGTTCTGCAGTAATGAAGAAGTGGCAGGATTTTAATAGAGCACAGTCATGGCTGTGCTCACCACTCATGCCACCTTACCTTAGTTGTTGCAATAGGGTGCTTTGTCAGGCGTCCATGGGCGTACAGGGGCAAACTACGGATGGGAGATGCCCAGAAGGCAGGAGGGTCAATCATTTCTGCCAAACCAAAGTAATGGAGAAATATGATTCCGGGACCCACACGTGGAGAAGTGCAATAATCTTCCTTGTGGCAGTACTTGGCAGAAGAGTGAACCAAGTGGGCACCAGTCTGGAAACAGGGAAGCCCAAGTCTGGGACCCTCAAACTGAAAGTAGAATTGTGAAACCAAAGTGAAAGAGGCCAGGGGAAAGGAATCATTCACCCGCTTTAAGAACTTGGAACCAGATCTGTGCACCAAGTGCAGGAGAAGCTAGTCATTCTCTTGGACCAAGAACATTGACACAACCTTCTAGTTTAAGTTTGTTTGTTTTATTATTTATAATGTGCGCCAGACCTGGTGGTATCAGGGTGCAATAAGCAGCAAGGATATTTTCAGGTTATTTATTTATTTTAGGTTTTTATTTTCAGCTTATTTACTTAGGTTACAGTGCTGTACAAATATACACAGAAAAAAGTAGGAAAAACATTTGGAAACATATACAGGCATAAAAGTGGCATAAACCGTCAACTGTGATGAGGGAGAAGTTGTGATGTATACAATATATACAATGTAGGATAGGGGGGTGGAAGTGGTAGGAGGTACCCAGGGTTTTTGTGGTCATTTTCTTTAAACCAGTTGATATTACGTCTGAAGTGGGGGTAGGCTTGGTAAGCCCTTAGGGTTGGGGTTAGGGAGTTCCACAGATGCGTGGCTTTCACTGGGAAGCTACAAACACCCGTTATGGAGAGTTTGAATCTGGGGACAGTCAGGGAGTTCGAGTTGGCCAATGTTGTTGGACGGTTTGAAGATTGTCTCTTAAATCTTTCTATAAAAGGTAATCAAGGCGGCGTTATTTAGACACGTGTGTGAGTGAGGCTGTTTTTAGCAAGATTTTATTGTTGGTGGTAAGCCAGTTATTTGATCTTATTTCTGAGATGTGCTCTTTTTTTGCTATACCCAGTGCCGCTCTGAGGGCGTTATTTTGGAGGATCGGTATTTTATTGAGGATGTATCTGTTGGCTCCCAGGTAGAGGGTGTTGCAATAATCTATTTTAGATAGAATTAGTGCTGTGGTCAGGGTGGTGCAATTGTGTGTTGATAGGAAGGGCTTAGCAGCTCTAATTAGCTTGCAGGTGTAAGCCGTGGCGGAGGCCATGGAGTTGACCTGTTTGGGGAGAGAGAGGGTAGCGTCTAGGTAGAAACCTAGTTGAAAACTTTGATAGTATTGCCATCAATAATGAAGCTGGTGTAGTTGTGGCTGAGTTTGTTCAGTTTGGGGGTGGTGCCGAGGATTATGAGCTCAGTTTCATCATCATCATTCAGGCATAGACCATGGGTGGCCATCCATGCCTGGATGAGGAGGTACACTGTTCACCAAGGCCAAATCCTTGTCATAATCTCCCGTCAACATTAAGAGGATCTGTGTATCATCTGCATAGTTGGTGTATGAGATACCAAGACCGTCGAGATCATCAAAAAAGGGGCTCAGTGAAAATATTGTACAGAGTCGGGGAGACAAGAGCCCTGAGGCACTCCACAGGTGATAGGGATAGGGTCAGCAGATACCAAGGGTGAAAAGACACACATAGTCCTATTATTTAGGAAGGACTGTCTCCAGCCTATTGCTTCTTGCGAGAAGGGCGCAGCCGAGTCTAGGTGGTTACAGAGGACTTTATGGTCTACCAGATCGAATACCGCTGAGACGTTAAGTAATAGTTGCAGGGGGGTTTTTCCATTGTCTACGAATGCGTCAATTTGGGCCTTAGGGTCCATCAGTGCTGTTTCGGTCTCGCGTTGAGGCCTGAAGCCTGACTGGCGGACACCTAACCGATGGTTTTGTTCCAAGTACTGCTGTATTTGGAGGTATGCAATCCCATCTAAAAATTTGAGCAATAAGGGAACGGTGGTGATGGGTCTGTAGTTCGTGGGTATGGCAGGGTCTAGTGTTTGTTTTTTTAAGGAGAGGGAGTACCCAGGACTCCTTAGGTTACTAGGGATGGTACCGGTGGAAAGTTAAGTGTAAGGGACAGAATTAGAAATTTTGACTCAGGAAGGTGGACTCTTTAGTTTAAAAGAACTTTCTGACAGACCCCTTTAGCATTTTAGTTGAGGCAGGGACAGCCTGCACAGAAGCTGTGAAAGTAAGGTTTTCTCTTCATTTTCTTGGTGAATAAAGGTCTATAGCAATCACTATGCCACAAGGTGTCGTCTCCTCCTTATGCATCCTCTTACAATATGCCAATCCAAATTGGTTTTAGGCCAACTACAGCCCCAAGTCCTGAATACAAGCTTCCGGTGGCACATCCCATAGGTGGCCAACTTCTCTCACATTCAAAAAGAGGGACATTGTGTAGACATTGACCCCTCAGGTCTTCAAAGCAAACAAAGACAGCCAACATTTTGTGAAAAGGAGGATGGGGTAAAACATTGAAAATATTTTTTTTCTTTCTTTTTTTAAATACAAAGCCTGATAAAAATGGACTCCACCCATTGGAACCATATTACAGTGGTGAAAGAGCCACCAGACTGTTCTTTAATCTGGCATGCTTTCCTGTTTACTCGCACCCTGCCTGCTGCCCTCGACTGTGTAGCACGAGTTGAAAGCCACACTTGATGCCTTTCTCTGCGGTCTTGTGGCTTGCAAAAAAATGGCCACCGTCTTTTCAAGCTAAAAGAAAGACTTCACTGTGTTTTCAGCTTTCTGTTATCGGGAATTCCGATTGGCTCCCTGCTGCTACTTTTTGGCCTATGGTGGACCGGCAGGCTTCAGCCAGCCCACCCCCGAAGGCCCCGGTCTGCTCGCTGCCGGTTCGCAGTGCGAGGACTTCCTACAACCCCTTACGTAAGCACTGAGAATGCCTCTCCCACACCCTTCAGTGGAGCCTGAACTACCGTGACTTTTTCTCCACCACAGCAATGGGTTAGTCTCCTCCAACCCGTCACTCTGCTACCCCTCTGTCTTCCCTCCCTCTCCATATCCCTATCCCACTCTTGCAGCCTGTGTTACTACAATTTACACCTATTGCCGCCATTAGGAATCTAGCTGTGTTTTAACTGCTGCTGCCAATTTGAATCTAGCTGTGCTCGTGAGGCTATACCGTTCGCTTTTCTCTTGAACTTGGTTTGACCCAGTGACTGCATTGTGGTACTCTGCCCGATTCCCACACCCCCCTCTATCTTCTTCACCCATGGCGCTCTCAGTTTCTCCTATCTTCTCTAACTGTTTCTCCATCAACTATCCTTCCCTTCTCACTACATCTGGCAGGAAGAAGTTACAAAAGGACATCTTGGTCTCTAACCCTGGTCTCCCTATCGCTGACACTTATCCCAGCACTTCCTCCAGAGAGACCCTCACTGACATCCTCTTTGTCGCTCCCTCGCCAGACCTATAGACTCTTCATATGGTCTCTGTGCTCTCTCCTTTAGCCTCTTCTCCCTTCTCCCATTAATGGTGGAACCCGCTGGGAAGCCTTCCTGGCCCTCTTCGACTCCTCTAAGGTCATCATTAATGTCTACTCTTCCATCTCCGATACTCTGGATGTTCTTGCCCCCGTCATGAGGATCTGCATGAAGCCCAAAGCTAAGTGCAACTCTTGGTACGACACTGACCTAGCTACACTTCAACGCGAGTGTAGGGTGGCTGAGAGGCCATGGCGGACTTCCTGTGCATCCTCTGACAAACTGGCCTGCCGCCTGCTCTAAAGGCAATACTGGCTCCTTGTCCAAACTAAGAAGAGAGCCCACATCCAAGCCTGCGTCTCTGCAGCATCTAACAACTCTGCTGAAATCTTTAAAATCTGCAAGGAGCAGGCCAATCCTGCTGCAGTCTACCTCTCCTGTCGCCTCCCATGCCCTTTGCAATGCCCTTGCTTCTCATATCTAAAAAAAAGAAAAAGGCCATCCGGTCCACCCTCTCGCCCTCTCCTCCCTTCTCCATCTGCTAACTCCTCCTGTGGCCTTCCCACCTCAGTCTTTCTCATCCGTTCCTCTGTTCTCCCCTGGTGAGGTTTCTAGACAAATCCGATCTATGAAAGTCATCAAAACAGGTTCTTCCCTGTTCATCTAAAACCATCAAGGACCACATCAACACCCTTGCTCCTGATCTGGCCGACTTCTGCAACCTCGCCTCCTGTTGACACTCCCCCCCCCCCCTCCCCTCTGAAGCACTCTCTTGTGACCCTCTTCTCAAGAACCCTACAGCCGACCCCTAATGCCCGGCTAACTATCTCCCAATCTCCATCCTTCCTTCCTTTCCTGGGCAAATTCCTGGAAAAGCTGGCCATTTCCCAGCTTAATCTTCACACCGATTCTGTTGGTTGTCTCCATGACCATCGGTCTGGCTTTAAAGCTACCAGAAGCATGGAAACTGCTCACTTGAACATCCGTGAAGACCTGCCTCCAACATCCCTTCTATCCTCATCCTACTCTATCTCTTCTCTGCCTTTGACACGGTCAACCATGCCACGCTGCTCAACAGTCTCGGTGATAACCTATGTATGACTGATCGGGCCCTGGCCTGGCTGACCTTTTTCCTCTGATCGACCCTCCCACGCCCAGCTTGGGTCCTTCGTTTCCTCCATCTCACTCTCTACCTGTGACGTTCCCCAGGGGTCTAACCTCTCTCCCTGGCTGTTCAACCAATACTTCGCACCCCTTGCCCACCGCATTGCTGCTCTCTGCCCCCACTTTCAGTGCTATGCGGATGACTGCCACCTCTCCTTCTCTCATCTCCGACTTTCTGCCATCTAGGAGTGGCGTGCCGCCAATGACCTCTACCTTAATGCCAGTAAGACGGAGATTCTCCTCATCGGCACACCTTCACCCTCCTTTCCTGTCACTCTCTGGCCGGCCTCCCTTGCCCCTCTTCCTGCTCCCGCATGTGAGGCTAAGAACCTCTGGGTCATCTTCGACTCCACTCTCCTTTTCTCATTACATCTCCGATGTCTCTAAGAAGTCAAACTACCAACTGCACCTACTCCAAGGTATTCTTCCCTTCTTTCCTTCCCCCTTACTGTCTCTAGAGCACTGGTTCTCTTCAGGCTGGACTACTGCAACAGCCTCTTTCTAAATCTGCTTGCTTCTACTCTCCGGCCTCTGCAATTCCTCCAGAACAGGACTTGTCCTTGGCCTGATGTCCTGGGATCGTATCTCTCCAGCCCTGAAATCTCTTCATTGGCTCCCAGTGCCAATGAAGAGATTCACTCCTCCAACTCCCTCCGGGTCATTCGCTTCGCCAAGCAATGAGTTGGGGGTAGATCTTTTTCCTCAGCTGGGGCCTCCCACTGGGACAGCCTCCCTGCCTCTCTGAAACTTGAAGAGAACCATCTCTGGAAGCACCTCAAGACCTTCCTCTTTGCTTCTGCCTTCGCGCTTCCTCTCCCCTGCTGATCGGTCTGTTTCGGCACCGCACAGCTGGTTACCCTCCGATTTCAGGCCCAGGTCCCTGCCCACCCAGCCACATACCCGCACTGCCTCCTGGCAACCCTTGCATTTGGGTCTGTATCTGTAACCCTACAGTCTCCTACCTGCACTTATCAGACACCCCTTGGCTGCGTTCTAAACCTGCACTTGCCACCTTGCTGACTGCGCTACCATTTGTTGTAATCCCTTGCTCAGCACTTTCCATTTCTTCCCTCTCCCTTTCATTATTCCCCCTTCCCTCTCCCCTGCACTTGCGTGTATTCAATGTCACTGGGCCTAGTAAGATTGTTGTTTTGTCCTCCCTTGTTCCCCTCCCTTGCCTCGTCACACTCAAAAACACTTGTGTTTGAGCAAAATACAAATAACATCTCATATCATGTCACCAGACTACCCGAGAAGTTGTACCTTCCCAGTGACACTATGGGGAACCGCCATAGGAGTCATAAGAACGTGTAAGGCAGATAAGAAAAACAGAGTCAAACCCTCAGCCCGGTGTTAGGGAGAATTCTCAGTTTAGGCTGAATTTCCTAACCTAGTGAGTCCCCCAGCAGCTTTGCTGGATTTTTGGGGTTTATTTTTTTTCTCCTGCCAAGAGTGAGACTCTTTTACCCTCACTCTTGGACATGATTTGAGTGTATGCCTTTGACTCTAGATGTGTTTAATGGGCTATGGGGTCTTTTACTCCATAGGGCTTCATGTGTTTTTGCGATGTGTGTTAGACAGCACCCTCAGTGTAGTAACACAGAGACGTCATAGTGACCACCCAGTATAGACTCCATACCCTGGGACTGACTACTGTCTCCCAGGGCATGTAAAGTCACCATTGACTTTACTAGTCTTGAATTCTGAACAGAACCAGTACAACCCATCTTATTGTGGACGTACTGCTGGGGCAATTCGATTGCCCCGGGGTCTGTTAGTCGAGGAGGCACGTCTCCGTCCCCCCTGATCGAGTTTTGGCTGGTGGCAGTGGATACTACTTTTTATATTCAACCGCAAATATTTCTCTATGGGATTTTCCCATTGTTTGAGGCTACTATCTTTATTTATTTAATTACGATAGCCTCGAACATACCGCCGGTTTATTTAATTATTATTAATTCTCCGGTTGGTATTTTTTGCCAAAACTCGGTTCTAAAATGGCGTTTGTGTTCTCTTCTGTGACTCCAACCCAAGTCGAGCCCTTTGTTCCACTTTTTGGCGGGCTTCTCCACAGAAGCCCTCCAAAGTGGTGCCATTCTGTCTGAGGTACTTAGGAGGGGTGGAGGGGGATTTAGGCACCCTGGACTGAGTTGCCTTGGCAACTCAAGTCACACTCTGTCCTGATTGGCCCAAGTGGTGAGCCGGCCGGCTCACCACTCAGCATTTTTGAGTGACAGCTAGGCTGAGTGAATGGGGGTTTTCTGCATAAAAGCAGGGCTTTGGGGACTGGAACTTCAGAAGTCGCCACAGGACCCAAGAATCCGACGAGGGAGAAGCTGAGCCGACCTGCCACGACGACACCACTGGTGGAGCCCTGCTGGACTGTCTCACCACTTTTCCCAACGACAGAGGAGATCTCCCGCCGGAGAGTCTTCTTCCTTTAACTGGTGGAGATAACCAGGTTCACTGTCTTTTCGCCTTCCCGACGTACCTCGTGGCCGCCTTGCCTGTGCCAAGCACCCCGGCAACCGGAATACCACATTTTACCACGACCGCGAAATAAAGGGTAATACCTTTATCCTGAAAACTCTGCGGCTGGTTTCTTCCCTGGCAGTGCAATGACCTTCAGCTTTCCTCCAAGTCGAGATCTTCTCTACCCCTGGACGATGCCGAGACTTGCACCCGCTGCCAGGAACAACTGTCCCCGCTGGAGGATCCTTCCCACTTAAGGTACCGTGTTCCGCCTGGCTTCCCTTGCCACCGACTGTACAGGGTAGATTTAGCCCCCGGCTTTCAAACCTGGGTTAGCGTGGGACACCCTGGCTAAACTTTTCTGAGCCTCTCTAAACTCTTTTCGAACTCTCTGCAAGACTTTCTAAGCCCAGTGTAACTGTGTGATCTTGGGCGCATTTGTGCTCTGCTCTCTCTAAGAGTGGGCCCGGCCTATGGACTTTGGCTCACAAGTGACTTTTGCTCTTCTGCCTTGCTAATAGTGTTCCTAAATCTTAGAGTGGTGTATCTTTCCATATTCTGTCTTTTTCCCTCCCTTCTTCATGAACTTATTGGAGTGTCATCTATAGTTAAGCGCTCACCTCTGTCTGGAAATAAGTGGTGTTAACTAAGACTTATCTGATAAGGAATAAGGGTTGTATATATTATAATAGTAACTGTGTTTAGAGTCTTTTACAATAAGAGTGCTGGAGTGTTTCAGTGTGTTTTTAAATAAATAATTATATACTTTGAAACCAAAGCTCTGGTCAGTGTTTCCTTGTATTATTGTATCTGAGTGCCTATTGTGTATACTTTGCATACTGCCTAACTCTTCTTGAGGGAAGTCTACAGCCACAGCTACCAGGTAAATCTGGGTGGTACAGACTGCTACCAAGTGGGTTTACTGCTAACACCTGTAGTTCTAAATCTTTTGCCGTGTTCCCCAAGGGAACTGCACAGGTTTCTGCCTAACACCCGGCTTTGGAGAACGTTTTGATAAAATTACGTGCAAAAGCCTTAAAAACCACCAAAATGTACAGGCGGTACCACATGGAATAGAAAGTAGGTTTCCTTACCGACAGTGACCCCACCACTCTTCCAGGCCAGAGACCCTCTGCATCAAAGCACTTGCTCTAAGAGGATTCAGCAGGGAGACAAAAAACCAATGAAACAAACAGTCCAAGCGAGAGCTAGTCCATCGGTGCTATGTGATATTTCCGTTTTTTGCCGCCTAACAAAAAGACAGATAATTTTTAGGCCAAATTTAGGCGGCCCACAAAAAGCAAAATTATCCAATTTTCTTGCCTCCACCCTCTCCCTCTCCCTCTCCCTCTCCGGCCGGATGTGTTCTAAATTGGGAGGGGGTTACCCCCAAAACCCTGTTCACGCACAGCCGCCGCCCCACCCCAGAAATCGCCGATCCTAAAAAGACACACACACAAACACCCAACACAAAAAATGTATTTGTTCTCCCGCAACGGCTCTTCCCGGTCCTGACTTGCCCGTTAGCCCCTGCATGCACTTGTGTATGGCAGGGGCATGACAGTTTGATTTAGAAAGGCCGCTCTGTGCGGTCACACAGCGGTCTTTCTAAATCGATCTTTTTTTTAATCACTTAGTACCAGCCCATCCAGCAGGTCATCAAATGCAGCAGCCCATCTTCTTGCAAATCTCCAATTCTGCAGCAATCCAGGTAAGAATGTACTGATATAAGGCATCCACATGGTCTCCCTTTGATAAGCACACTTACTGAGGAGCTCAGCCAAGCCAGCCTCCCAATCACACACAAAGGTATTGCCATCCAGTCAATCAGACTGGCCGCAGAAAACACCAAACACTCAATTCCACACAGAGGATGTGTATTGGGCTTGCCTGGTGCAGAAACACTGGCTGACCCCATTAGCTCCACGCGAGAGGGTGCAGGTATGTACTTGAGTGAGCACACGCCAGCACAACAGTCATTGTAGGCCTGCCTCATGGTTCCCACGAGCAAAGGCATGGCTCAAAACAAAATGGCCGGGAATAGGGCTTAAAATAAAATAATGTATGGTACCTAAATGGATGGCCACCATACTGGTCCAACACACTTGTAGGATGATAGAAAATCTTTTGAATCACTTTTCCAAGAAAAGTAGATGCTTAATGGGGGCAACAGTTGACAAGGTCATCCTAGATAGTGTGTGGGTTTCTTCAGCAGGATGTGAATTGTATGGAGTGAAAATATCTTTTTCATTTTCCCAAAAATTAAAAAGCACGATTTAGACAGACCACTGTAGGAATGCTCAGAGGGTCTTTCTAAATCTCAACTGTCCTGCACGTGCTGAAAGAAAAAAAATATATATATTTTTTGTGAGCAGCCCTTAATATTCGAGATTATTACATAGAACCGATGTGAATCTGTCCTATTTCTAGTGCATCTGCGAAGGGGCCGTATGTGGGTGATATGTTGAGGTTTGAAAAAAACAGAGCAATGCAACTATTTTTCAGAGCATTTATTTGCAGTAGTAGGGGGTGCTTACTTCAGCAGAATTCCAGTTAAGACTCAATATCTTCTCAGTGAAACCTCTCGCCTTTCCATTTGTCCTTATATCAGGAACTCTAGTGAAAATAAGGCAATGCCTTGGGATTGAAAAAGAAGAAGGCGGCTAGGAGTCCAAGCATGTGGTGGCCATGATCATAGGACAGGTACACCAAGCCCCTGAACATCAGTTTTCATATTGGGGAAAGTGATGGTAAACCAGACCAGCTGGTGGCCACTAACCTCTGCCCGGCAGCCAGGGCGATAGGAGACTGTCCGTTTGGGGGCCGTGGGTCTTCACACGTCCGCATTTCCACCTCCACTTTATCCAGGTACTGCGAGTAAAGAAACAGAAACAGCCATCACTCCACCAGCATGACCATCATTCACAGGATGACTGGCAGAAGCAGAGAGACCGCCATTGCTGCTAGGGAACTAGGAGCACAGCCAGGAGGGCGGGGAGCAGGGTGAAAAGGAATTTAGGAGGGAGAGCAAATAGTAGGTCACTGTACCCTACGGGTGGGTACACCAACCCAGAGACCAGTGGAGAAGACGATTGGCACCTGCATCAACAGCATTAAGAGCATCACAGTGACATCTTCCAGGACAACACTTCTGTGACTACCAATCCAATTCTGCAACTTTGAAAACATTCCGTATTAAGATAAAAAATTTAACAGACCCCCAGGCATCCAATAGCTTACCTGGAGCTGGATCGACCTGTGAGAAGGGGGCGGACATTTCTGAGTCACTGATAGGCAGGCATGCAAAGATAGACTCAAAGAGAAAAAGATGCAAAATAAAAGGAAAAAAGACATTGGAATGGAAGACAGAGGAAAAAAGGGTTGGAAAGAAAATTGATAGAAGAAAATGCATCAGAATGGGAGGAGATCGGGAGAGGGAAAATAAGTGAGGCGGGGAAAGAGGAAAACAGCCTGGAATGAATACGGGGAAAACGTAATAAAAGATGGAGCAAATAGAGAGAATGGAGACAAGCAGAGAAAGTGGAGAGAATTGGAAAGAAGGTAACAGAGGAACAAGGGGAGGTAAATGACATGGATTTGTGCAATGAGAAAGAAAAAAGCTGGTACAGAGAAGTAAAAATAACAATGGGTTGGGGGGAGGAGAGTACAAAGAAAAAGCTACCGAGCATTACCAAACAGATGGGGTGGGTCTTAAGCTTCGTCCACTGGATCTGTACAAGGGAAAGTACAGTGTTAAAAATGGACCCTGTGAAGTAATTCAACCAATGAACCCAGCCCCCATACCACAGCATAAAGATTTTTCTGGTATTCAACCATGCCTGGCCCGTTTAAAAACATTGGGATCCTGGCTCCCTTGACCCATCTTCTCAAGCGTGGTGCTTCACGTGAGGGCTTAAGAGCACCACTAGACATCTTTCACCCTGCCCCTAGTGCCTTAAACTTATCAACTAGTTAATGTGGCTGTTCCGGTCTCCTGTGCCACAGACTGCTATGCTCACTATACCCAGTGCATTATAAAGTGCTATTTTCACAGCCTTGGAGGTAATTGCTCTTCTATCACTGTTCTCTTGTGTGCACTACTTCTTACAATTTTCACAGACGGCAGGTTCATGCCCACTTTCCTATCCCATACCTTGCCCTAGGTTCACCATTGCACTTTACCACCCCAATGGACACTTCATTTATGGGTTAGTCTGACATGTAACTGTGCCACTCTCCTCCCTCCCTTGATACTCTTTCCTCCAGAAAAGCATGATTGTCGCAGGTCAACCTAACCTCCCTTGCTAATTTCCCCCCTATACTTTTAGCAATTAGGTGGGTGACCTACTGCAGGGCACCTTGATTCCAACAACCATCATTAGCCCACCTTGCCCCAGCCCCATACCCGTATTGATGCCTTGTTACAGAAGACCCTGGTGATGGCCAGCCAGGTGGGAAGGTCCAGCATGTTCTGTAGAACCTCCTCATCCAGCTCGAGGTTGGTCAGCTGACCTTCCCCCTTGAGAGTGCTGAGGTTGATCTTATCTGCGGAGAGGTTCTTGGCGAACCTAAGAGTAGACAGAGAAAAAAAGTAGGATTATTCTCAGGATACCAACCGTTCTCTTGATCCGGCACCCGGGTGGTGCGTCGAGGCAGCCCTTTCACGGTCAGGTGTCTGCCACACTGAGGCACCAGAAGTCCTCATTGGGGAACCCAATGGACAAGTGAGCCAGAAAACACTATTAAATTGAACCATCATCTTGGGGTATGGAGGGAGTGCATTTGCTTTAAGTGAACAAAAAAGGAAACAAAGTGGCAACAGCAACAATTCTTTTTTTTATTTTTATTTTTTATTTCGTGCAAGACTACTACCGGCAAAAACTGACAGACCACTCCCCAAAAGGGGCAACATACAAATGCATTTGTAATTTATTTCATTGTACGAGTCTGACAAGAAGAAACGTGCGTCTCCCAAGCAGAAATTAAATGTAGGATTCTGCAATATAAAAACCAGACAAAGTTAAAGTGCATACACATTCCCCAAGCGCACCAGAGAATGTATGTACATATAAAACATATGCTGGGTTCACAGAGAGGCGGCAAGAAAAGCAGACACCCTGGGGAGGCAGAAATTGAGATCCAGCATACCATCCAACCCTGTTTGAAATCCAAAACAGCAGCTGGCCCTTATATTACATTAGGTCAGACCCCCTGAGGGACCACCAGACTAAACACACATTTCCCAATCACGGAACACCGCCACCCACAAAACACAGGTGCAGAATATTTCTATGAAGCCCACACCCAAGGGTAGTAGCAACAAACCTTTATAAGCCAATCTACCCAGCTAGAGTTTGTCAGTCCCGGGAAGAGCATTGAGGTGGAATGCAATTATTGGGAGACTCCAAGTAAGGAGACGTGGCTAGAACCCAACCTGGAAAGAACTGGCCAGACAAGAGGTGCAGACCATGAGTCGGAAC
Organism: Ambystoma mexicanum; assembly: GCF_040938575.1. Taxonomy (NCBI): domain Eukaryota; kingdom Metazoa; phylum Chordata; class Amphibia; order Caudata; family Ambystomatidae; genus Ambystoma; species Ambystoma mexicanum. Next base: position 143,019,661 of record NC_090938.1, read on the forward strand.
TGGTCCCCTAGAAGAAGAAAGTGCAATGGCAAAGTACTTCTGGGAGCACAACCTGGTGAGAGACAAGATTGTGAAACATGGGTAAAATATAGAATGATTGATACTACTAGAGAGAGTCACTCGAAAAGAAGGGTATCAACTGGCTGTGAATGGATATCGTCTTGAAAGTAAGAGTGGACATTAGGTGGACTTGAAGTATACAGAGAAAGCAGAAGAGATTACTTGGGAGCAAAGTGTGAAGGGTGCCAACCTGAAAGAAAGGGGGAAACGGAAGGAAGTCTGGAAAGAACCAGAGTGAAAGAGAAGAGTACCAACTTTGGGACAAAAGCAAGGAGTACCAGATGGGAGATAAGGGAAAGTGACGTTGAGGGGTGTAAGAGGACACCAGAAAGAGGGACAGAAAGAGGCACAGAGGCAGAGGGCGAGGCGTGGGGCAGAGGGGGCAGACCAGAGAGTGAATACATCTAGTGTATGCAAAGATTCTGAGACACCATAAGGGAAGAAAAAGGAATTAAGATGAGGGTGGACAAGTGAGAAATAAAAGAAAATACAACTAAAGAAAACCCCATCAGGGAACTAGAGAAAGAGGGAAGTCAAAGAGAAGGGAGGTTCTGGAGAACGCGGTTGGTCCAGGGAAGAGAATAGAAGCGAGAGGAGTGTCATATCCCGGCACAGCTGGTCTAGCCGTTGGCACCACAGACTGCATGGTTTACATTGGTGAGTGCCCATAACAAGATGGCGCACGTAGCCGTCGGATACATGTACCCAGTCCCAGGTCAGCTATGGCAGATGCGCAGCTCATCGGCTACTTCTTCACAGCGGGAGATGTGGGTGCGCGCCTTATCGCACGAGTGCTTCTTGATCGACCTTTGATTTCTTGCCATTTCCTGCAATTTTCTCCTCCCCATTCTTATGGGGTTAGTCTGCTCCTGCGCCATAGATTCTTCTGCTCCGAGTCTTTTGTTCTGTTTCCTATGCTTCCTGCTGGTGACTGCATATTCTCCCCACCCCCCACACCCTCTACACCCCCAGTTGGGCACCCGTTTTTGGGGGACCACCTATCTGGTAATAGATTTAGACCATGTGGATTCTTCAGATGGATGGCCATTTTTCATCAAGACAAAGCGCCGTTCTATTCAGGTTAGTCTTGCAATGGACAATAAGGTCTGAAACAGAAATGTTACACCACGAAGCAGGAAGAAGAGAATAGGATGGAAAGGAGAAAAGGGTGCAAGTTCAGGGGAAACGAGGGGAGACATGGGCAGGTAGGAATAGGGCCATGCTACTCAATCAAGCCACACCAGGCCAACTGACCTCTTGGCGGGTGAAACCCTAATCAACAACTGAAAAGCAACCTAGGAGACAAAGGTCTTGCAGATCACCAAAGAATCAGTCTGGCTGAGAGCTATAGGAGTGCAGATTTGGAGGGGAAGGGGGGGTTTGGGGAGTGAGGAGACACTTGGGGCCAGGAGAGGGTCTCCTTAAGAGACAGGTTCAAAGGGAGGAAAGGAGAAGGCCTCCTTAAGAGATGCCTTGCATACATTTGTTTGGACACTGGAGTAGTGTCATTGGAACCTCTGGTTTTTCAATGCAGTTTTGAGGACATTGTATTGCCCCTTTCTGAGAACTGGACATTGATGAGGATACCCTTTGGCCTCAGAGGAAGAACCCTATTTTTGAGTCCTGGAATTGGGAAATTCTTTTTTACCCTACCCTCAGATCAATGATGGACACTTTGTGAACGTTATCCAGCCCCTTAGGTTTGAGCAGGATTATCATCCTGATGCTGTCAAGCTATGTTTGAACAACATTCTGACTCTTTATGTAGAACTGTAAATAACCACTTGAAACTGTTCCGTTCTCCGCCTCCATTTTTGGCAACAAAAACAATGAGGTGGCGAGTCCAGAGTCCACGTGGTGGGGCTTTGCCACACAACACCAAACGTAAAATGTCTTCATATATTATTCATGAAGCGTTCTCAAACGTTTAAACTGCTGCTTTAATCAGAAAAAAACAGCATCAGCTAATTCAATGAACCAAAGGAGACAATCACTAAGATTTAAATTGAAATGTGTACCTAGATGGGTATAGATCAATGGCTTCCACTGCGCACATTTCTTTCACCTTTGGCACATGTAGAGTCAGGAGGCATCTTAGACTGGCCTGAGGACATTTAGATCTACTATGCCCCATCTGCCACTTACACACGCATCCCTTCTGGAGGCATTTTAGCGCACTGCATGTGCTATATAAAAATCCTATTCAACTACAGGTTGGAGCTGCACCGCCTCGCTGAACATTAGGTCAATACTAGTTTTAAGATCACTTCATAAAATAAAAGTGAAGCAAAAATCAAATGCACCAGATCAGTCTATCACGTCAATCATACACATGCCCACACCTCTCATGACTCACTAACTGCATCTTGAATGCACTCAGGTGCCACACTTTCATGCTTCAATTCCAATATAAAACACAGCCATTAAGCTACTCACTCTTGCAGCCTTATACAAAACTAGTCCTCATTTACTGAAGCAGCCACAGGGTTAGCATGAGCGCTTAACAAATAAACGTCAACATTAGAACAACTGTGCACCAATTAGCAGCAACATCAACTATAAGTCTCTGGAAGAAGACACTTAATAAGATCACCGACCTACCCTGAATAATATTGACAAACTGAGAAGTGACTACTAATCATACTCGTTCGCAACTCCATGAACCAAGTAGAAAGCAATGGATGTATGGTAGAGTTTAATAGCATTCCAAGCCGCAGGAGGCAGGGCTCCAGATGAAGATTTTGAAATGCGAATAGTGTACTTAATATTTGTATTTTTTAAGCTGGAAGTAAAATGGTTAAGGAGTAAAAAGAAAAAAAAATGATTTTTGGGGGTCAAATACAAATATATTTTAAGTCTGAAACAGACATATTTCTGCAATCTATGCCTTGTTCTCAAACACCCGGCTATTCATCCAAATTCAATGATAATTCCTTGTTCGATTGAGGGGTTAGAGTAATGACAACCTCCTCAAATCCCTACCTCAGAATATAAGCTTTTGGCCCATTTCTAAGGATATCAACTTCAGCAAACAAGAGAACAAAGACAATGTGGAATGCCATGCTTTGTTCAGTATCGAAATAGATATTCACATGGAGAAACTGGGAATAAAAAGCTGGTCTGCCGAAGTCACTACTATCTGCAAGCCATCATTAAAATGATTACAATCCTAAAGCATCAGATCAAGACGCCGAGAGACTAGCAAGCCATTTACTTCGGGAAATGTCTCTGCATAATTGTAATAATGATGTGGCCATAAATCCTTCATCACCCCATTTGAATTACTCGTCAATAAGACGAGCAAATATTGAGCAGGATAATAGATTTCATATACCACTTCATGACCAATTCCTTCCCTCGGTTGGCCCTGCCAGTCCAAACCAGTGAATGCAGGTGGCTCACAGATCCCTAGAGAGGGCAAGTAACTTACTTAGCCATCTTCTGTGCCAAATACCTGGTTGTGGTCAATTCTTCCCTAAGGGTAGCCCCTCCCCATGAGGCCAGGGAGGTGGGGCCGCTACCCGATAGTCCCCCTGGGGGTGGTACTAAGTGTGTGGATCTTATGGAAACCCCCTATGGAATTAGCGATTACCTGGGAATCCCCATAGCCCACCTTCCTCTTCACCCTCCCCCACCAACACTTTCCCTAGTGTTCCTAAAGGTTTGTCATGTCGAGTACTGGGACAAGGAAGAGTAGACCCCTCAAGGAGCATGTATCCCTTATGTACTGAAACAAGGGAAAGACCAGTTAACTTACTGGTAGAAATAAAGATCAGTATTGGGATGAAGAAGCAGTGCAGAAGCATACAGAGAGCCCTCATGAGAACCTGAATGAACAGTTTAGTTGTTCCCGAAAGCTGATTGGGTCTTGCCCATTCATTTAAAGCTGTTTCCGGGAAACCAGGAAAGGGAGAGGCCCTCCGTGGGGGAACCATGAGCATGGGGAATGCTCGGCTCACCAAAGGACTTAAGCAGTTGAAGGAGAACTTACCGGGCAGCAATATTCCCTCTAGCTATTTTTCTCTATGTGCAGAAATGGCTGGCCTTTGTGCGCACATTATTTTCCATGTGCACAAAAGACCAACAAGGTATGCCACTTTCTGAGCATGCTTAGTTAGTGAGCCATCATGACCAACGCGTTTGTAAGAGAGTTGTCCCTTACCAGCCACTAACTCTTTACAGAATCAGTGTAATTTGTATTACTTTTTATTACTCTTTGCCAATCTCCCATCCCGTGGCTCAAGGTTGCAGGTTTCCCAGGCTTCATCCTTTGCCAGCCGTGGTGTGGCCTGTGGGGTTTGTGTTTAGCTAGCACTATTCAGAAATGTAAAACTTAGTCTTTCTGATTACTACCTGCCTTTTGTGTTACTGTTACTACTGCTGTTGTACTTCCTGTTGTCGCCCCCTCTTAGGCCCTTTCTCCCTCTATCCAGGTGTTCCCAATCTAGGTGCTGCTGTTGGATTTACTGTTATTGCATTTACTGTTCCCCCGTGTTGGACCCTTGTTCCCTCCACTACCCAGGTGTCCCAAAGCTAGGTGCTGCTATTGCATTATAGCTCAGTACACTTCCTGCCGTCTTGGGTGCCTTAACCCAGATACCTTTCGACCTAGCCCTCTGGAAGGGCAGCTACTCTCTGACCCCCCAACCCCGCCGCCCCACATCGCTCAGCTGCTGACTGCTCCATCTCACAACCATGACTGACTTCCCCTCCCTGATGGAGATACCTCGACAACAAAGACCCCCCCTAAAAGAGTACCTGCATCCTGACTCCCCCCCCACTATCACCCCTCAGCCAGTCTCAACCAACCAGACTGATCCGACTTCACCTTGCATCGCAAAGGGCACCTATGTGCACTGAGCACTCCCAGCCATGAGCGTCAAGAAAATCACCTTGCCTCATGAAGTCACCTGCCTCCATTTCAATGCCCGCTCTGTGGCGGGAAACAGGCAGAGCATCTTTGACCTCCTATCCTCTGACAATCCGGACCTAATTTCTATCACTGAAACTTGGTTCTCAGACGATTTTGCACCAGTCGTGCACAAGGCCTCCCCCACTGGCTACTCGCTTATCTCTGACAACAGACCTTCCAGAGGTGGCGGAGTGGCAATCCTCTACAAACCTCATTTCTCCAACTCACTCACCAAAACCCAGACATGTGATGCCAACTGTGAATCCTTTCTAGGGAAACTATTGTTACCATCAACACTCACTGCTTCCTACTCATATACAGAAACCCCCCTGGATATGAGACATTTTCCCAACAATCTGACTCAAAATCTACCATTCAGGTAAATCATCCAAAATTCACACTACTGGGAGATTTCAATATCTGGTTCGATGTGCCCAACAACCCCATGACCCCGACCCCAACTCCTGGTCGACAGTCTAGAGGCACTCAACCTCTCCCGACATACCACAGGTCCAACCCTCTCCGTTGGTCACACCCTTGATGCGATCTTCAGAGCCTACAACCTCGTCTCTAGATCTAGTCCGAAACCGCTTATCTGGACAGAGCACTCTGCCATCCCTTTCACTGTCCACACACCATGGCAGACCTTAGCGTCCTGCAGGCGCCAAGATATGCAATTGCTCTACTCTGCGCTTCCCCGAGTCTACTACACAGGCCTAGCAGCCTCTCGCACCATCTAGCCGATAATACCCATTCGCTCCATACCTGGTCCCAACTACATACCTTAGATACGATCCCTCCTAGGTGCTAGAACACCCAGATTCTACACTGCCTCTGTCCAGCCTATCCTTTAGCGTCATTGCCTCAATGTTACTACCCTGGTGCAAAATAACTCCTGTCCTATAACAAATATCCTGTCTAGACCTACCCTGCAACCCACCATTAACAACCAGAAACTGGGAAAATGAGCTCGGTGTGATTACATTGGAGAAAGACAGCTCCTACCCTATAACCAAATACCCTGCTAACCCTATCCTGCAAACCACCATAAACCACAACCAGTGACCCGGAAATCAGGCCCCCGAGATGCATAGTGCTGAGTCTAAGAATAAAAACACTCTGACCAAGCTAACATATCTTACCCGCTCCTAACTGTGAATCTACCTCAGAGTGCAGTTACCACGAAACACGAGGAGGACCACTACCAACTCATCCAGATCCAGAATGTAATCCTGGAACAGTGGGCTTGTACGAATAGAAGATACACTCCAGACACTCACCTCTCCTATCCCTATGCTCACTCTCTACACCAACACAAAATAGAGCGCAGCTATACCCCTCGATAAATACATATGAACAATACTCCATGAACACCTCAATATCCTGCCAGAAAGCAGCAATACCCCACAGAAAATATATATATTTAAGAAATAAGAGGGAAAAAAATTAATTAAAAAATAAAATGGGCCTAGCTGCACACATAAACGTCCTACACAAGCCTAATGCCGCCAGAATGCAGTCTCGGAGACCAACCACCAGACTGCACACATTCAGTTGATCTCCCACTACCAATGCATCTAATGTTAGGATGCAGCTACCATCAGGCAATCGCATCAGCTGCTCACATATTGAGTGCACCCAAGTAACCTACCCACTCAACGACCTGGACTAAGGTCCCTAGGGGAGTTTGACCCACAAGCGCTTTGAGATCATAACAATGATATATAGAGTGCTATATAAATGCCATATAACATAAAGATATACAGTTAAGAAATTAGTCTATGTGATGATCAACCAGTCTAAGACTTAAAGGATCTGCCACAGTAACTACCAAAAGTACTCCTTCGGAGACAATGCATCTAGTGTTTCATTCCCTTGGGGGATCAATCCCTTGGGGTGGACCTGTATTCCTAAAAACAAATATCGCTCAAAACTAACGTGGATGTCAAAAAAAAAAAAAAGAAATCAGACGGGATACAATATTTGCAGATGGAATAATGGCAACTAAAAGGAACCTCCACTATAATTAAGTAATTCAAAGGCCAGGAGAACATAATTTGTTGAAGGATGAAAACTGAATAAAAACTCCACAACAACAAGCAGGACACCTGATTTAGGACAATGGGTGACCTTAAGTGTTAGGTACGGTATCTGTTCCATCACACAAAAACACTTTGAGAGCAAAAGACAAACAATTTTTCTAGTGCTCATTTTCTTTTCATTAAATGTGTATGCTACCAATATCCCTAGGTGGAAGGACAACCTATCCCTGTAGGGGGTCCCTGTCCCTAGGTCAGAGCTGGTGCACCGCCTATCTAATAGCAAAGAGAAGAGGGTAGCTGTCCCTACACCTACAATGTGTATATATTTGCAGTATTTTTCCACAGATAAAAAGTTTGGACCAAGTCTGCGTTATTCCCATGGACATTTCATGAAGGAAGTATTTCCATAGTATAGTTATTTTATTCACGTTCCAAGAAGTGTGTGCATGGTGTGTAGACCCGATGGTAATGCGTGGGTCAACACAATGATAAAAATATAAAATACAATTCCAGTGATTTAAAAGATAAAAGAACGTAAAATCTGCTATTTCATGTATGTCAAGTACCCAATTTCCAAATGCCTTTTTCTTTCTTTTTTTACACACCCAAAGTTGGCAAATGAAACCAATAAAAAAAACAAGGAGGTACTACGTTCTCCGTTACAGATTGGTTACTCAGATCCCGTATTTCCTTCAGGGATATCGTGCTTCCAAGTGGACAAAAATCTTGTTTATACTGCAAAATAATTGTGTACATGCAGATTCATGTCATTTTCTTAAACTGCCCATGCAATCACAGTGAGGTTTTAATTGGGTTTTTTAGCTTGTAAAGTATTATGGGTTTGCAAATATCCCAGTGAGTGTTTTACTGCTGCAATCCCCCACTTTTTATATAGCCCTTCCAACTAGTATTGAAAGCCAGCATAGGAGCTGTGAAGGATCTGGGGGGACGGACCCAAGAGAACACTCATTGGGGGAGGGGGATGTTGGTGGGGGCAGAGGGTGTAGAGAACAAATTAGCAACTTTCAAAAACCAGGTCAGGTGTTTCAGCAGTACATCACAGTGTAGGGAATGTGTTTCCTTGGAACCTCTAGCAGCAGTCTAGGAAACTGCACCGTCTGTTTCCTTCCATGCTCATTAGCAGAGGACTTTTAAATATAATCACGTGTTCTGTGCTTAGTGCCCTTAGCATGCCCATGTATCTTGTTTAACTGATAAGTGAATTGCAATAGAGGGGTCCCTAGTTACAGAAGATGGAACTCAAACTGTTGCACCTTTGAGAATGCTGCTAGAAGACATAAAAGACAAATGCATGTGCCTTTTTTCCACAGGCTCCATGAGAAATCGCAGTAAGTCTGTTGCTGAATTGTTATCTAGGATGGGGTGAGGAAGGGAGGGCAAAACCATGCACTGTATTATGTGTCCTGTCATTTCACTTTCTATGCCAGGGTTGCAAGTAGGGCTCTGATGAGATTTTACTTCCTATATGGAATCAAATGATTTTTCCATGGAGTGAAAAAGTAATTTAGTTTGCCAATAGGGATACTTTATGCCTATTAAAAGACGTTCTTTCTCCCTTAAAATTCCTCTTGAAATCAGGCAGTAATATTTAGTAGAGTTCCTTCCTACGCCACTGCTCTGCTGGCCACTGCTTAGAATATATCAATGGAACTATGTGGTTAAAAGCAAGGTGATATATGCATATGTTTATTGTTAACCGTTTTTGTTGGCCACATTTTCCTGTTTCAGGGAGTAGAAATGGGTGGCGGTATGCCTCTTAGCTGCAAGACTAGTTTTCAGAAAGAATTGTCAAAGCTCCGTTCACAGGACAATGTAACGTGGATTACAAGTAGCAGCAAGAAATTCTCATTCTGTGGTGCAGTTATTCTGATGCAATTTTCATCCTTCAACAAATTATGTTCTCCTGGCCTTTGAAGTAGTTCATTTTAGTGGCGGTTTCTTTTAGTTGCCATTATACCATATGCAGATATTGTATCCAGTCAGCTTTTTGAAAGTCACTTCAGTTAGGAGTGATTATTTGTTTTTTGTAATACAGATGAGCCCTGCACCCCCCCCCCTAGGAAATTAAACACTTAATGCATGGTCTCTGAAGGAGTACTATTGCAGATCCTGGAGTCTTCATCGCATAAAATAAAAGAAATTAATCTCTTTGGAAACATGAATACTCATTACACTGATTTCTAAAGAGTTACAGTGGCTTTAAAAGGAGCAACTCCCTTATAAACGCTTTGGGAATATTAGCTCACAAACTAAGCATGCTCAGAAAGTGGCTTGCCTCGTTAGTTTGTTGGGCAAATGAAAAATAATGTGCACTCAAAAGACCAGCTATTGCCGCACATACCTTAAAATAATTAGAGGGAACATTGGTCCATAAATACTTTTGCTAATCACTGGCACAAATATGTGTCTCTTTCTACATATTTATGTATAGGATCTTCTTGGCCCATGGAGAGAACTCCCTTCTTCTGGACAATGGATCACGATTCTAGTTGTTATGTGGGATCTGTATTTGAGGGAAGGACTCTTCTCCAGGTCTCAATCCCATTCCAAGGTCCAAAACAAAGTTCCTGGTTGAAATATCAGCAAGCAGTTCTCAGTTCAAATCAAAGGATAAAGTTCCAGTTCAAACATCAACATTCCTCATTAACCATAGTTGCTTCTTCACTATTGGGTTCCAAGAGAATGACTGCCTTCTCCAGATATTTGACTTTTAGTGTTTCTTCTCCACACGCAGCCAGGGGGAAATGTCTCCCTTCCCTTGGCCTTTCATAGGCGGCTCACAATGTTGGGGGCAGGGGTGGAATGACTTGCTTCTCCTGGCTTGGACCAACTTGGTTCACTAATCTGCAAAGTATGATCCTGATAATCTCAGTTGGGTGGTCTTCCACCTTTTTATCTTACTCTTCAGTCTTCTTGCTAATACCCTGACAAGGAAGATGTCCTCTACCTTCACCTTGGCTTCCCACAATTCGGGTAGGGTCTCGCAGCTGACCCTTTCAGGAAGATTCCCTGCCAGGCCTAGCAGAAGTTTGGCTGCTCTTTGCTGCCCCTCTGTATCTGCCACTGACCTCCCGGGTATTTAACGCCTTCCCGGCAATCTGTTCATCTTTGTGCATGGTCTGCAGGGGTTCTGGCCTCTCCTGGGCATCTGCCTACAGCAGTGGGGTCCCTGTAGCTTTCATAGACTTCTGCTGTCCTGCACGGCACTGCAGCAGACTGGCTTCCTCCCAGATGTGCAGTGTTTCTCCTCCATGCCACCCAGGCTTCAGGAATGCCTGGAGCTCCCGTCCGGCAGCTTGCCATGCTCTCCCTCTTACTTGGACCAGACCTCTCGGCTCAGTCCTCGGCCTCCCGATCTGCTTTCTAGTCCCGCGACATACCGCCTTCATACTCACGGTTCCTCCAGGGAGGGCTAAACACTTTGGTAAGTCCTTCTTCTGTTTTTATCTGGAGTATAGTAAAACTAGAACGTGCATGTACGTTCTCAAAGATACTTCATTGTTCTGCCCATGAGATCCTCCCGCCGAGTACCACCTACAGGGGGACTATCGGCGGGCAGTCTCATCTCCCTGGCCTCATGGGAAGGGGCTCCTCCTCGGGGGAGGGAGTGGGGAGGGGCCGGGAGGGGGGGGCGACATCCAGGAATTCGTCACTCTTCCTTGTTCTCTTGACTCTCTACTTTTATGACTCACTACTGCGGCTTCCCCAGCTTCCAAGGAAAGTCCTACTTTGGTGTTGGGTTCATATGCACCATGCCTCCTGTTGGCTTCTTCTCGTCAATATTTGACAGACATACACTCTTCATTACTCATGTTCTTACTCGCCATAGTATCATGTTGAGAGTATACTTCCGGTATTCTATTACAACAATACATGTAAGAGGAGTTTAGTTGTCTGTCAGTTGATGATGTACTGTTTTTTTGGTGGATAGGAAGAAGGGAGACGCTGAAAGATTTCCCGAAGCAGCACAGCTGTGGTGATTACTGTCATAGATATGGAATACGTTGTCGGACCATCCCATCGAAAGAACGTTACCAGGTAAGAGTAACTTGTTCTTCGAGGGGATTGGGTCCTCCGACGTATTCCATATCTATGACAGACTCCCAAAGCAGTACCAACGTAAGGAGGTGGGAAAAGAATTTAGAATATAGAAATTTAGAATGCCCAATCAAATTGCAGAGTAAAGGACCGCCTTGCCAAAGGCCAGATCCTGCCCATGGATAGAATAGAGGGAGTAGTGACGTACAAAAGTATGGACCGAAGCCCAGGTGGCTGCATCACAGATGTTACGAATAGGAACACCCCTCTGCAGGGCAGTAGAGGCAGCCATCCCCCTGGTAGAATGGGCCCGCAAGCCTATCGGAGGGTCCTTACCCGCCAAGCGGTAACATTCAGAAATTGCCAGGATAATCCAACGAGACAAAGTCTGCTTAGTAACAGCTTGTCCCAAACGCCTTCCAGCGTAACCAATAAAGAGTTGATCGTCCTCTGACCCGGGACATGCGTGAAATATAAAAGCTTAAAGCTCTCCTAGGATCCAGCCTATGCAGCCTCTCCTCTTCCTTACCAGGATGCGGAGGAGGCTAAAATGCCGGAAGAATAACCTTCTGGCCTAAATGAAGTTCCGACACCACCTTCGGAAAAAAGGAAGGACGAACTCTAAGGACAACCCTGTCCTTATGAAACACAGTGAAGGGTGGCTTAACTGAAAGTGCCTGTAACTCACTCACTCACTCTGCGAGCGGAAGTGATCACAACTAAAAAAACAGTTTTAAGGGTTAACAGTCTCAAAGGACAAGAATGCTAAGGCTCAAAGGGAGCACCCATTAGAAACTTGAGAACAAGGTTCAGATCCCAACCGGGCACCTGGAACGGTGACGGAGGGAATACATTAGTGAGCCCTTTCATAAACTAAGAAATTAAAGGGATTTTAAAATAAGAACACTCCTCAGACGAGCGCTTAAATATAGACAGCGCTGCAGGTAACCTTTAACAGTACCCACCTGCAGGCCCTTGTGGTCCAAAGAAAGCAAAAAAGACAGAACCAAAGGAATGTCACATGAAAAAGGATCCAGATTCTTAACCCTGCACCAGTCGCAGCACTTTCTCCAACGGTATAGGGTCTTTGTTGTCGGCTGTCTGGCCGAAAGCAACACCTCCATCACGTCTTCAGGGATGTCCCAATCCTTATACCTCAACCTTTCAGAAGCCAAGCGTGAAGGTTGAGTGTTCTGACCTCTGGATGGAGAACCTGACCCCCCTCCCGTGAGAGATCGTCTCGGTAGGGAAGACGACCTGGAGGGTAGATGGACAAGTCGAGACGGTCCGGGTACCAAGTCCTCCTGGCCCATGCCGGAGCAATGAGGATCATCAGGGAACCGAACCTCCGTAACCTCCGCAGCACTTGCGGGATGACGGGGACTGGAGGAAACACGTACAGCAGTGGGAATGACCACTCCACCACGAATGCGTCCCCTAAGGCTCCTCTTGGAGGAAATTCCCGCGAGCAGAACCCTTCGCACTTCCGGTTGACACTGGAGGCGAAGTGATCCACTTGAGGGGTCCCCCAAAGGGCGAAGATCTCCAGGAGAATCTCCTGAGCCAACTCCCATTTGTGAGAGATCGCGTTCTGCCTGCTCAGAGCGTCCGCCGTCTCGTTTTCGTTTACGGCCAGATGAACTGCCGAGACTGAAATCTCCGGCTGGATTGCCCAGAACCAGAGCTGCATCGCCTCCCTGCACAGAGGAAGTGACAATGCCCCCCCCCCAATTTTGTTGAGGTAGTGCATGGCCACTGTGTTGTCCGTCAGGATCAGGACAGTCTTTCCTTGCACAGTCGGCAGAAAAGCCTTCAGGGCAAGCCCGACGGCCCTCTGCTCCAACAGATTGATATGGAGTCTGGACTCCGACAGAGACCAACGACCCCTGACTGTCAACTCGTTGGCATGAGCTCCCCATCCAGCGAGGGATGCGTCCGTCACGATTGTCACCTCCGGCCAGGGTAGCCAAAATGGAGCCCCCTTCATCAGATTGCCTTCGACAGCCCACCACAGAAGGTCCCGGGCGACTGAGAGTGGCACCTGAACCGGGTCCGACATCCTGCCGGAGGACTGTGACCGCTGGAGTTTGAGAGCACATTGCAAAGATCTCATCCGAAACCTGGCCACTGGCACCAGAAGAATGCAGGATGCCATGAGGCCGAGCAACCTCAAGAACTCGAACGCTGGGAGACTCTGGGCATGTTGAAACTTGTGCACCATCTGCTGAATGTGATGAGCCCTCACCTGGGGAGGAAAACACTGCCCCAGGGACGTGTCGAGCACTGCTCCAATGTACTGGAGCCTCTGAGTTGGCGTCAAGTGGGACTTCTTTAAGTTGAGGGAGAAGCCCAGCTTGTGAAGGGAGTGGCAGGTGACTGACAGATGATCCAGGACTTGCTCTGGAGAGCACGCCCTGATCAACCAATCGTCCAGGTAGGGGTAGACGTGAATCCCCCCTTTCCTGAGATGCGCTGCCACCACTACCATGAGCTTAGTGAAGACCCTCGGGGCGGAGGTCAATCCGAACGGCAGGACCCAAAACTGAAAGTGCAAGTCGCCAACCGCGAACCTCAGGAACTTGTGCTTTGGATGGATCGGCACATGAAAATAAGCGTCCTTGAAGTCGAAAGACACCAACTAGTCCTGAAGTTGAAGGGCCTGGAGGACTTGAGAGAGAGTAACCATCTTGAACTTGTCCCTCCTGAGGAGTTGGTTCAAACCGTGCAAGTCCATGATGGGTCTCAATCCCCCCGTCTTTCTTTGAAATAAAAAAATAAGGGGGAATACCATCCCTTGTTCCTCTCCGCTACAGGCACCAGTTCTATGGCGCCTTTCTCCAGCAGGGCTTGAATTTCCTGCGCAAGGAGCGGATCCTGACTCTTCAATGAGATTCTCTGGTGGATTGTCGCGAGTCCTCTGCCGAAAGGGAAGACAGTAACCGTGGGCTATGATCTCCAGAACCCACACATCTGAAGTAATGGCACGCCATTCTACAAGATGCTGCGTCAGCCTTGCCCCCAACCGGCGAACCATGGGACATGGCCTCATGACTGAGCTGAAGCAGCTGCGGCGTTGCCTGAGGGGAAAGAGGCAACTGCCCGAGCGGCCTTGGCACCTCGAGCACCTGGTTTACCACCTCTGGCACTCCTACGGTGGCCCCTTGGACTACCAGCTCGTCTTGCTTTACCAAAGGAGGAGTAATAACGAAAGTAACCTCCCCTCCATTGCTGTCCCCTAGGACGAAAAGGCGGAGGATGTCGAACTGCAGCGCTCAACGACTTTGCTGCAGCTTTTGAGGTCTGCAACCTCTCAAGGCTCTCGTCAGCCTTGCTGCCAAAAAGATGTACACCATCAAAGGGCATGTTGAGGAGCCGAGCTTGCACATCAGGAGCAAACCCCAACTTCAGCAACCACGCAAACCTGCGTATTACGATGCTCACCGCCATGGACCGGCTGACGCAATCTGCCATGTCCAGACCCGACTGAACGGCCTCACACATGCATCCTTGCCATCCTGTATCGTAGCAAGAAAACCATCCCGTTCGTCCCCTTCGGGAATATGTTCAGCCACTAAGGAAACACAGTTCCTTAGAGAGTGCGTGAAACGTGACAAGGCACGTACGCAGTTGGCTGCCTGAAGAGCCATACCCCCTGAAGAAAACACTTTCTTCGCCCAACCATCAAAACGCTTGTCGTCCCTATCAGGAAGCATGGTAGGATACGACGCCTGCTTTGCTGGGGCCGTAGCCGCCTGCACCACCAAACTCTGCGGAGTGGGGTGTGTGGTCAAGTAGCAGGGGTCGCTACTGGCTGGGCGGTATTTTCGCGGCAAAGACTTGCCCACTATCGGGAGACTCTCCGGCGCAGTCCAAGCCGCCGCCACCCTCCTTTGTAGAGCCATCTGGAACGGCAGTACCGGGTCAGTTCGTGGACCTTGGTCGAGGATATATTCGTCAGGTCATCCTGCAGAAAATCCCCTGGTGGAGCAGACCACTCCAAGTACTCGGCGACCCTCGACATAAGGCGTTGGTACGAGGACTCGCCATGGGTGCCAGGCTGAGGCCTACAGAACTCCACCTCCGGAGAGGTGTCCGGACCACTGGCGTCGTGCAGCGACTAATGCAGGTCCTCAATCTGGCTATGTCCCGAGATAATCTCGTCTGGTACCGTATCAGGAACCATCCCATCTTCAGAGCCCTCCTCCACCTCAGAAATATAATCCAGATGGTGTAAAGTGGGCACAGAATGGGGGACAAAGACATGTTTGGCCTTGGCCAGAGCCTTTCGAGAAGGTTCCACCATGCCACGGGGTACCTCCGACACAGGCCTCGAGGGCAGAGCCCAGAGCGTGTCCTTCGACAGCCTGGGCGCCGATGGCATCGGCGACTTCCTCGGAGGCGAAGCCTCGAGATAGTCCCGATGGCCTCGGCGCCACAGGCGTCGACGTCTTCTTCGAAGATTCCCCTTGTCCGAGCAGGACCTTTCCCGTGAATTGTGCTGACTACCCGAGCCCAAAGGCATACGAGCGGTGTCTCTAGTACGGTGACGCCCGACCTCACTCGGAGGCGCGGACAGACCAGTGCCCTGCGATTCAAGAATCGCCAACATTTTCTTACCGAAGGAAGCCTATTCCTCCGGAGTCACATGCTTGGTGTGATAAGCAACCGGCCGACGGGCGGAGTCCTCGGACGAGGACGGGGAAGGCGACCGATGACGGCGCTTCCGTGAGTGCCTTCAAGAGGCAGAGGAGTGGCGGGACCCACTCCGGGACAGAGACCCCCTAGACTTACGACGACGATGCGGAGAGTCGCCTCTCGAATCATCCGTCGAAAGCCCCGTGGACTTCGACTTCTGGGGCTTGGACACCTTACCGACGGACAGCTTCTTACGCTCCCACAAGGCCTTGGACGTAAGCGACTAGCAGTCGACACAATCATTCGTGTCGTGGGCCTCCCAGAGGGCCAGAGGCAGGCGTCGTGCGAGTCTGTCACTGACATCTTGGACCCACAGTCCCCACACTTCTTGAAGCCCGGACGCGGGGTGGAAGAAGATGAAGACATCCTGATAAACTTCACAAAAGAACAGGTTCGAAGAACCGAAAGAACAGAAATTCCAAAGAGTCGAGGCGTGCTGAGATCTCCGAAGCGAACACGTTCGTTGAAAAAACGGAACTGAGACTACGGGCGTCGTGCGTCCTACTTATAACATCCGGTGACGTCGGCCGTCGGAGGAGGTCTTCGAATACGGCGTATCGGCGTCATCGACGCAGAAAGATTTTCCGAAACAGCACAGCTGTGGCGATTACTGTCAGATATGGAATACGTCGGAGGACCCAATCCCCTCGAATTATTGTTGTAAATGTTAAAAGGTCACCTTTGTTATCTAAAGTGAGTCACTACAACAGCCCAGGAAAAAAGCTAATGGCCCTAAAAAAAGAAGCTCCCCAGTTTGCTCCTCCCATGGCCAAAGGGGCGTCCAAGTGCATAGTTTGCAAACAGAGTGAGCCGTGTCTCAGTCAAATGCAAGTTGTGAATGCACCAAAGTCAGCAGGCACTGGACAAAAGGATGTTGGCCTTAAGGGCCAACACACAAAGATGGTCAATATAGTCAGCCTCCATGTTTGGGAATCCAACACTGAACTTGCCTGTGTCCTGGGAGTCTGGGGAAGTCGGGCCCCTTAAGGTGAGGCGGGGTGAGGGCGAATCATGGTGGTGCATGCAAAAAGGAGGCTAGCTGTGCCGGAAGATGAAAGCAAGGGATTCCTTGGGAGAGGAGGATCACAGTAGTGCCTGCACGAAGAGGGCAAGCTAGTGCTGGGAAAAGGCAAAGGAGAGGATCACAGCAGTGCCTGCAAGAGGACGGCAAGCCAGTGCTGGAAGAAGGGTGCAAAGGAGAGGATCACAGCAGTGCCTACAAGAGGAGGGCAAGCCCCTGATGGGAGAAGAAGGCAAGGAAAAGGATCACCGCAATGCCTGCAAGAGGAGGGCAAGCCACTGCTGGGAGAAGGCGGCAAGGGAGAGGATCACAGCAATGCCTGCAAGAGGAGGGCAAGCCAGTGCAGGGAAAAGGCAAAGGATAGGATCACAGCAGTGCCTGCAAGAGGACGGCAAGCCAGTGCTAAATGTGAAGGCAAATGACACCCTGGGAGGAGGGCAAGCCACTGCTGGGAGAAGAAGGCAAGGGAGAGGATCACAGCAATGCCTGCAAGAGGAGTGCAAGCCAGTGCAGGCAAAAGGCAAAGGAGAGGATCACAGCAGTGCCTGCAAGAGGACGGCAAGCCACTGCTGGGAGAAGAAGGCAAGGGAGAGGATCACAGCAACGCCTGCAAGAGGAGTGCAAGCCAGTGCAGGGAAAAGGCAAAGGATAGGATCACAGCAGTGCATACAAGAGAAGGGCAAGCCACTGATGGGAGAAGGCGGCAAGGAAAAGGATCACAGCAATGCCTGTAAGATGGAGTTGGGACTGGCCGGATTTCTCTCACTTAGTCCGATTCTTATGTGCTGTCACTGAAGCATTTAGGCAGGGGTGCTCAGTGGATGTTATGTGGGACAGAGCTGGTGTCTATTGTTTGAGGTTCATCACTAGATTGTTTAATCTTCCATTGCTCCTCACCCCCAGCTGTGAAGCTCCACGAGTATCTGCTCAAAAGGGAAGGGCAGAGCTTTAAATAAAAACTTTAAAAATACATTTTTAAAAATGGATTGTCCTGGCACAAACAAACTGCTCGGGTCATACTGTGTATTAAATAGCAATTAAGTCAAATTAATATGAATATATGGTTTCACGTAAACGTACCTGCAAGAGGAGTGCAAGCCTGCACTTGCCGTCGGGCTCCCTTTCCTAGACTATCACAATCCAGTCCTGTCCACTGCACATTTCCTCCCCTCCCCACCCTTTCCCCCCCGCACTTACCAGTAACAGCCTCAGATGAGCACAGCGATGCAAACCCACTGGCTGAACATTGCAGTTTGAAAGTGTTTCACCCTCCCCTCTGCTTCTCTACTCTTTTAACTGTTTTTATTCTATTTTCTTCTCCTCTCCCTTCGCTCTCTCCCCCGCCTCCACTACTTTTTTCTGTGTACTTACTCTATTAGAATTGTCCCTGGATCTAGTATGATAGTAACAAATGTTTGTCTTACTTGTTATCCTCCCCCTCCCCCCACACTATCTGAAATGTCGTCAGGCCTAGTACGATAGTCGCTTGTTCCTCTCCCTCACCTTGTGTAATTCTCTGGCTCTACCAGAAATGTGGTCAGGCCTAGTACGGTAGTCGCCCGTCTGTTCCCATTTCCTTCCTATCTGTGTTTTAGGACATGCAGTATCTGAAATGTCGCTAGGCCGAGTACAATAGTTAATTTCACATTCTTGTTCATGGCCTGTAAGGCGGCTTTGTATTTTCCCTTGTTCCCTCCCTTGACGTGAAGCGCTTTGACACACATTGTGTATAGGCGCTATATAAATGAAAAGGTATCTGGACTACCCATCAAAAATAAATTCATCGAAGTTAAATCCAACGAAGTGTATTAATTGAAAGTCATTTCCATCGAAATGCACTTTCATTGAATACATTTCTTTGGATTTTGATTTGGGTTAGGGTTGGGTTGGGGTTGGGGGGGCCTTTGGGTTGGACAGCTCCATGTAACGTTTTAACAGTATATTCGATGGGCAAGTTTCGATGGCTCTGTACTTTTAAATGTAAAAGATAGACTTTCAATGCATTTATTTTTGATGCATTTTCTTCAATGGCTTTACTTTGATGGTTCTTTTTCAATGAAAAGACCATAAACCAAATAAACATCACAGATCACTAGTGTCCACGGCCTGAATAGCACTTGCCCGCCCACCCCCCCTGTGGGGTACTCCCACTATTGCACTTCTCCCTCTCCCCTCCCCCCCTTGCACTTATCACCCTGTCAAGCACTTGCACAGTAGGATTTTCACAGGACCATTATAACCGTTTTGGTTCTTGTTGCCGTTTTCTTACGATATCCGATATCCCATGCTCCCCATCCCCCGCAGCCTCTTCATGTCTTGTGCTGCCGGGTAACACTTGTGTATACGCCCCATACACATTTCCAATAAAATAAACACTACCTATTCCTACTGCATGCAGTTTAGAGCCAAGCTAACAGAGAACACAGTTTCACAATCAAGAAGGTATTAATTTAATTAACGTATTGTTCCCTGTGTGCAGGTAATGCTCTTCATACGGCCAGCCTAAGCGTTTTAGGTGTGAACCACAAACGTTAGTTGCATGACCGATTCTTTTTTTGTAGTTCAGTTGGCATTGGCAGGTTGCTTGCCCCGAGGTGGTGCCAACCTAGGGTACTTGCGGACTCTTGGGTATCTTTTCGCTTATGCAGGAGTTTCAGGAGCAAGCATTTTTCAGAACTGAATGCACAACCATTATTATTAGAGACAAAACCTATGCTTTTTAATGGTGACTGATGAAACTCGTAGTGCTGGAAAATAAAGTCTAGATAATAAACAGTTTAACAGTTCCCTAGCTTCTCATTATCCCCTGTTGTCACATGCATGCTCAATAGATGTGAAGGAGATGGAGAAATTAGTACATTTAGAACAGTTTTCAAAACGCTTGGAAGAGATCAACAAGGAAATAAACTAGTTCAAAATACCTGCGACAGCAGACAGAATGGGGAGAATAAAATAAAAGGCATTCCCAACTTTAAACTAACAGGAGCTTTTCCTTACTCTGAAATATTTTACAATTGAGCCCCGGAGGACACAATGTAATCAAAAACGAGTAAGACTCAGGAACACGTCTTACAGTACAGACAGCGATTCTAGTAGGGAGACTACTCAAAATCCCAGTACCTCCCTTGTCTCTCAACACGCGAATAAATACTAGAGGATAGAGACGAGGGGGGGGAAAGGTTTGGCAGAGACCAAGGAAGATCCATGCAACATCAATAAGAGTCTAGACCTTTTTTAAGCAGAGGACAGAGGGCCAAGACCCCAACTCGAAAATGACAAGGAGGGGCAAATCTTTCATTTTACGAGTTATCTGGGAAACATGGGAAACAACTTCAAGTTTTAGAAACCGTGTATTACATTTTAACAGCTATCACCCACAGGCAATGAGAGAAAATCTTCCATTTAGACAGTTTCTAAGAGTGAGGGGAAATTGCTCAAATAGGGTGCGATTTCTTGGCAGAGGAGCTTTTCTTCTAGAATACGCGCACCAAACGAGGGTATCCAAGGAGATGGACTAAGCAACATAAGGAACAAGCTCCAGACATACAACGTGAAGTGTTTTTTACAACAGCACAAATGTCTGAAACAAGACAGGATTGTGTCACTACTTTAAGTCCATTGAGAACGATTAGAACGGAATTGAGGAAGAATTGGCACCTCCTAAGGACAACAGGTTTTGCTATTAAGAAACCACTCTTTGCCTTCACAAGGAGAAGCAACATCAGGCAAAACCTTGTGCAAGCCCAACATTAGAGGCTAATAGAAATTGGAAACGGAAGGCACCTAAGGGGGCTTTCCCTAGTGACAGGATGCTAAGTGGGGGGGCGGGGAGAGGGGAGGTTGGTGTGTGTGGCCCAACTAAAAACATTAAAGAAATGGAGCTAACTGGCAGTGTTTGGAAGTTTTTCTTTTTTAACAGTAAAATTAAATGGCTGATTTATGGGATCAAGTGCCCATGCAATTTGGTCTACCTAGGAAAGACGAAGAGAAGTGAGGCACTGTATTCCTGTATAAAATAAACGTGTGCCAGACAAACCCCTAATTGAGCACATTATCATGAAACAGCATTCAGCATTAGACTTGTTCGGGGTTGTTGTATTGCAGCTAAAAAACAACAAGCCAGGTTAGTGCAATGCTTAACAGCTACATAGAACGGAGCAGAGGTTAATACAAATATTTGATGGAGTCATGAAGGGCCTCAATGTTGGTATAAAATGCGGGCCCCTCCTGTAAAGCAGGACCGAGTGGAGTGGTAAGAATAAAACATGCCATAATCAGAACAAAAAAACAAAAAAAGAAAGGTTATGTTGACCTCACTGTTCAGTACAATCAAATGTATGGTCTCCGCAAGTGAGGAACGTACTGTGTGTAAAATAGACATGTAGCTTACATTATGCAAGGAATGGTTGAGTTAATTTAACATGGGCCCCTTGGAGGTGGAATGCCCAGAGGCATAAGGTGGGAGGTAAGCTAGCAGGAGGAAGCGCCCCTCCCAAGGGAAAAGGGCAACACCAACAGGTGCATTTCCCGTGGCACCCATGTGTGCAGGGAGGGCTCCAAGTCCCACAAGACAAAAGGGGCCCAGACTACTGGGTGCCCAGGCAGGCTGGAAGGTGGCAGGGACAATTAACAAGCACCTGCCAAACAGGTGGTCCCTGCCCCCGACAGCTACATCAAGGCCCACCTTCCATCCGGACGGGAGGACCCAGGGCCTTTGATGTGACAAAGGGGGCTACCTGCCCTCAGGCCTTTTTTGGCCTACATGTGAGGAGGGCAAGGTAGCCCCTCCAGTACTCCCGTCTCCCTGGCACTGGGCGCACATCTGCTGCAAGGCCAGGCGTTCTGAAGGAAAAACGAAAATACCACCCTCCCTCCCATAAGAAGTGCAAGGTTCAAGTAGCACCAATAATAAAACGACACAATCTCTCTGGAATATGGGTAAAAAGACAAAAACAAGTCCCTCTAAAGAGGCCAACATAAAACTAAAACATGAAGGTAAGAAAAGGATGAATACGGGAAACAGCTAGCGCCTCGCAACAGCCAATCTATAAACAAGTGACATATGATGGATAAAAGGGAGGAAGCAAATGGAGAATTCTAATCCAAACTAAGAGATGAAGATGGGAAAAGGATACATCGCAAACAGTGCTAAAGCCTTGCAAGAGGCAATGTAAGAAGGAATAGGATGGATAAAAAGAATGAAGCAAGTGGAGAATTAAAGAAGATAAAACATGAAGGAAGGCGAGGCGCGCACTCCGGGTCCTGGTCAATTATACCTGTTGCAAAAAATATATAGATCTAGGTTAAATCCCAAAATGAACAAGTAGCTCAGTGTTACCAGGGTTAGATCCCTTCAGCTACAGTTCTGTGATCTGTAGTTGTACTCCTTCAAGCGCTTTCTCATCTCAAATAATCATCAGGAAGGCCGAGTTTCATTAGCAGGTGTTACTGATTAGTCTCAAAGAATTCTGGTAGTTGTAGTGAGAACGTTTTTCCAGTACAGGTGACCAGCAACTGACACCCGTCCAATAGCACAAGTCCTTCTCAAGTTTGGGGGAGGGGAGAGAACCATCTTTATGATTCTCCAAAGTGGTGCAGTCACCCCGGTGTAGCTGCCTCTGGAGCCCGGAACTCCCATAACAGTAGGTAAAACATGTACAACTACAGACAACAGAACAGCAGCTGAAGGGATCTAACCCTGGTAACACTGAGCAACTGGTTCATTTTGGGATTTAACCCAGATATATATATTTTTTGCAACAGGTCTAATTGACCAGGACCTGGAGTGCGCGCCTCGCCTTCCTTCATTTTTTACCTAGGAGAATTAAAGAAGGAAACACCCGACTAAAACTTAAAGATGCGAAAAGGATAAATCCGGAAAAGGGCTAATGCCTCACAAGAGGCAACATAAAAGTGAAAGATGACTTTGTATTTGGCAGAAAAGGATTAATGTGAGAAATAGGCGCCCTGACTGTTAAATGTATTGTGCAAGGGCTGCAGAATGAGGCAAAGGTTGAGGGCAACCTGCCAATGTTGCCAACGGTATGTAAATGAGACAGAGGGTTGTTGCCTGCTATCTGCGCACAAAGACACAATTCAACTAAAATTAGCGTAAGGTTTAATTGAAGAAATCTTGAAGAGCCTTAGGAAGATTGAGTGGGAGAGACATTACCTCTCATGCTTTTGTTAAAACATGTTTTTGGACTACTAATTGATGTCAATTCGTATTTATTCTTGTTTTTCTTCCAAACCATTGATCATGCAACGACTCTGGTAACTATGTATGCAATTACTATATTCTTTATTTTAAACAAAAATATGCAATCTAATTGTTTATAATTTCTATTCATGCAATCATATGCTGGTACATTACTTTTATCCGTTGTCTTTGTTGACCCTTTGATTTAAAATTGCGGGTGAGGCCACACATGTATCCCTTATTTGGAACTGTTGGTATAACAAAGCCAACCCCCTATATTTTATTTTCTGTTTATCTCTGTTTTGGGTTTATGTTTTGGATCTTTATATAAACATGCACAGAATGACCAGCCTCTGATGACGAGCATTTCTGCTCGAAACACGTGTCAGGCTGCTTTATGAATCTTCCTAAGGCTCTTCAAGATTTCTTCAATTAAACTTTACGCTAATTTTAGTTGAATTGTGTCTTTGTGCGCAGATAGCAGGCAACAACCCTCGGTCTCATTAAAAGTGAAAGATGCTGGACAAAAAGAAGGGAACAAGTGGCTCATAGAATAAGGCAACTTCTAAACCAAAGCATAAATATGAAGGAGGATAAACACGATAAAGAGCTAACCCTTTGCAAGAGGCAGGGGAAAAAAGGAAAGCTACCAGATAAAAAGAAGGGAACAAGTGGCTCATAGAATAAGGCAACTTCTAAACCAAAGCATAAATACGAAGGAGGATAAACACGACAAAGAGCTAACCCTTTGCAAGAGGCAGGGGGAAAAAAAGGAAAGCTACCAGATAAAAAGAAGGAAACAAGTGGCTCATAGAATAAGGCAACTTCTAAACCAAAGCATAAATATGAAGGAGGATAAACACGATAAAGAGCTAACCCTTTGCAAGAGGCAGGGGAAAAAAGGAAAGCTACCAGATAAAAAGAAGGGAACAAGTGGCTCATAGAATAAGGCAACTTCTAAACCAAAGCATAAATATGAAGGAGGATAAACACGATAAAGAGCTAACCCTTTGCAAGAGGCAGGGGGAAAAAAGGAAAGCTACCAGATAAAAAGAAGGGAACAAGTGGCCAAAATAAAACTAGACACGGCGCAACACCTGGTCATTACAAAGTCGCAAGCTTTTCTGTGAAGGGCGGCAGGGATCAGCCTCGAGTTGACCCTACGGGGGAGTAGGGTCCCCGCTCACCCGATCCCATGCTCCCCGAAATAGTTTTGTTTGGTTAGTTTTCGTTACACATAGCCAATTATCTAATAAAGCTTGTGGACAACGTTTTTCCACCTTACCTGGCTGTTTGGTCTCATGATTATGGTACTCTATGACCTCTTATGAGGGAAAGAGGGGTGGTGGGGGGAGAGGGGGGGGTGTTGTGGTGAGGTTATTTCATTATTTCATCCTGCCTTAACTGCACCACTTCCTCGCACTAAAACACTTCCAGGCTTCTGGCAATAAGGGAATAGGCAGTGAGATGCTTTAAAACTAGCACCCATTGGATGGCAGCATGAACGGCAGTCTTCATTCAATTCCAAAACGGGGACACACAGAAAGCCATATAACGTTCTAGTGGCGCGAGGGACATCTGAGGCGGCAGTGAAGTGTGGAGAGCAGAGGCGTTGCTAGGGAGGGGGGGGCTGAGGGCGCTATAGCCCGGGTCTTTTGGTTGAAGCACCAGATAGAAGCTCAGGGGCAACAAAAAGGCTAGCTAGAGTCCGACAGTGTCGACATTAGCGTAGCCCAGATCTTTTCCAGACCTAGCAACAGCCCTGGTGGAGAGCATGCACTAGCGCGTGAGCGAGTGATTGAGAGTCAAGAGACTCACCCAGAAGCAAGAGGTAAGCGGAAGGGCTCCGCACGATCACAGTCATGCACCCCTGGTGGAGAGCATGCACTAGCGCGTGAGTGAGTGCTTGAGTCTCAAGAGACTCACCCAGAAGCAAGAGGTAAGCGGAAGGGCTCCGCACGATCACAGTCATCCCGTGGTTGTAAAAAGAATTATTTTCCGAACAAAACTGTGATAACATTTTGACCAGGGAGACAAAACATTGAGCATGTTATTCACATTTCACAGATGGAGCCGCAATTGCTTTGCACGGCACAGAGGCCACCACTTGTTTGCACCCAAACATGAACGGTACAGGAAAAAGGAGTGAGGTACGTACCTGTAAAGAATGCAAGTGGCGAACACAGTTTATTTATATGGTTGAATGGTGAATGTGTGACCATAAACGTCAAGTGGTAAATAAGCTAAACAGGGTGTTGGAGTTCTGTTACAGAACACTCTGGAAAGCCATAGGAAAAAAAGAAAAAACGATTTGTGAACAGTAACGTTTTGGGGAATTGGACACGATTCTTGATGGTTCCACCGAGAGGTTCCAAGTAAGTTCAACCCCTGTGCCTGATGCTGGGATCACTTTGGTGAATATAGTGAGAGGTACTTATGCATACACACAAATTTTGCTTTTTACAAGCAAAGTCTTTGCAAAATGATGGATTATTTTAAAGGAGGACAGCAATGAAGAATAGGGGTTCAGTGCGCTCGCTAGTGCTGCTGAAGGTCCGACTGGAATGAAGGGGACGTTGAAAAAAAAAAAAAAAAAAACATGGTTGACCCCAAATTAAATGGCCCAAAACACAGATGTGTTTACATGCAAAAGCATTTTCATTGTACAGGGAGGCCACTAATGGACCATAGGTTTTAGATATTCACAAGAGCACCACCCCAGACACAGTGGGGCTGGAGGGTTTCCGTAGAAGTCAAACTGTGTAGTATTGTGTTTGAATTAGGTATCGCAAGAGCATTAAATTGACCATCATACTAACCCCCACACTATTGTTAAGTCTTTGTATGTTTTTTATGAGAGTTGATCAAGTGAATATGTTTGTATTGTGAAATCAATGAAAGGTGATATTTACTATCTAGTGTATGTTATGGAGGTGTGCATGCACTGGCACCGCCAAGTAAGGAAAGGCAGGAGCTAGCAAATGTTGTCAGTACTTCCCTTCAGGTGTTGTGTTTTGAGAATTTATATCAAAAGTCCATTTGAGCGAAGTCACACATTCTATGGTATGCCACCTAGTAACCATCGCTGGAAGTTCACCTCCAGTTCTGAGCCACAACAGCAAGGCATTGTAGGTCTGCAAATTAGCTCAAATGCAAAACTTTTTCTCCAGGAAATTGTCTTTAAGCTATGTATAAAGTAGCACTGCCCTCTTAATCAGCCCAAGACAGACATTTGCAAGGGTGCCAGGACAACTACATACCTGGTTTCACCCTTATTAGGGATCATCAGTGCAGTACAAAGACAATTTCCGGTGGGGAAAAAAGTTAGCATTTGAGCTAATTTGCATACCCACAATGCCATGCTGTTGTGGCTCAGAACTAGAAGTGAACTTCCAGTGATGGCTACTAGGTGGCGTTGTGGAATGTGTGACTTGGCTCAAACGGACTTTCCTACTTTAACATTTCAGGTGAAAGGTTGTTCCCCCCCCCTCATACCTTTTTGAACCCACCATTACTTTCTTGGCGATATCACCAAGAAAGTTATGATGGGTTTAAAAAAGTTGAAAAAAAACCTTTCATCTGAAATGTGAAAGTAGGAAACTAGGTATGTAGTTGTCCTGGCACCCTGGCACTTTGATTGAAAGGTTCAGAATTTGATGGGGAATATCGCTGGGGACAGGTGCAAGAAGAACAGTGATAGTGAAACATTTTAATGACATGATTTTTCACATACTCTAAAGTTCTTTGAATTCATTACTTGGTTCACATTTTTTAGACAAGTTCATGATTTGATTTACAGTTGGGGATAGGGCTTCCCTTTGTGATTTTGGAGATAGTGGATAATTAAACTGGGCCATGGTTTCTTCATGAAAGCTATGTAGTGTAAGAAAACAAATCATTTTTAGTAAGGTGTGCACTTACTATTTAGTGAGAATTTGTGTTTTACAATCTGTATGTAGTGTGGAGATTATATGAAGTGTACAGTTATGGTTTGTGATTGGTGCATTCCATTGCAATGTGTGGTAAATAAATAAAAAATTCAATTTTAGGTAGGTTTGTACAAAAATGTATATTTGCGCGTCGTAAACATTAGTTCTCATTTTATGTACTTCTGTTTGTTGGTTGATGGGTACAACTTTTTTGGTCTCCATGATTGAGCCTTATGAATGCTGCCAGATGTCCGCGGACTCCATACCTGCTACCGGGAGGCAGTGGAGGGATAATATAAAGGAACTTGTAGCAGATTAAAGATGCACTAGTAAAAACCTACGAAATTCACTGAAAAAATGTTTTTAGAGGGAAGTTATAAATTCACCAGTTATGGTACGCTGTGCAACCATAACTCGTGCCACCTCTGTGCACTGCTAAGACTAACACCCAGGACAAAGATGACATCACAAATGTCATTGATGACATTACATATGAAATTAATTTTGAAAAGTCTCTAAGAACGGGTTGCGTTTATAATGTTACTAACAAGATGTTAGGGGTGATCAGGAGACCAATCATGAACTACTTACTGTATTAAAGAATGTACTAATCTGAACAAAACATGATATTGGAGTGTTGTTAATACAGGAACCCAATCATACATGCACATAGGCAATGGCTGCAGCATGCACTATAGAAGTACAATATTTTTAATCTGGTGATTTTGGATAGTAAAATAATGAATGGTACCTTATCAGAGTTTTGAGTTATGACACACATGGAATAAATAGCTAATAATTGAAGACTTACTACATACTTGTGTTAGTACAAACAATACATAAAGACCCACAACGCATACAAACGTGATGCACATACAAGTAAACTTCAGTAAGGAGGAAAGAAACACCACCAAAAATGACAGTAACATTGGACTTTACCATCAAGTACAGAAATGAATTGTGTGTTTGAGGCTTGGTTATTTCCCCCCCATGTATGTGTACCATGAACTGAGGCAAAAGCCCAAGGAAAGTGCCTTAACAGACAACAAGGTTATGTCTACATATGTAACACATTTTGATTTTTAAGATCGTCTCCATCAGTGAACAAAACCACGTGGCCTAGATATGTCGCTTGAGCAAAAAGAAGTGGCACCCATATGTGATGATGTCATCAGTGAGGTAATCAATGACATTTGTATTTGTGATGTCATCTTTCATGTCCTGGGTGTTAGTCTTAGCAGTGCACGGAGATGGCACGAGTTATGGTTGCTTAGCGTACCATAACTGGAGACTTTCAAGAGTTTTTTGGTTTTCCTTGAATATATATATATATATATATAGCGCGTGTATAGCCTCACTTTCATGCGTGCACACCTATTACTATCATCCCGTAGGATCAGTTCACATCGAACAGAGGCAGCAGCCACACATCTCCATGCCCTGCGATCATCCCTATTCTAGTAAGAAACGTGCACACTTCCGGATACATAGCATTTTACTAGGTGATCACCTAGTTCTGAGCTGTAGATTCTCAGAGGCAACTTATTTGTCCCTTTTCAGATTTCGATATATAAGGCTCAGTTGCATTTACTTGGAGGTACACTATTTTCCAGCAGCTAGAGGGAGAGTAGAGCAATTTTCAGTTACTGCACCAAACATCTGCACTCTATATACATGTGTGTAACGAAATAGGTAATCTTATGAAATTCTTGTGCTCGTTTCAGGTATTCCCTCCTTATTAAGGGGCCTGCAGTATCGATTCCTTCACCAGAATATTAACACGAATTGTGAACACATTCCGCATTGGCCACAAATCACTAACAATAGGTAGCACCCCATTTCTTAGTCTCCCTTTGTGATGGAATTGAACACATACCTTGTCCCCCCTGTTTTAACCTTTTTATAGGTACCAGTCCCCACGTCCAAGGTCTAAAGCCCCTGAAGAAAATCCCCCTAAATTACCCCAGTAGTTTGAAACATGTAGGGCTTTACAATTCATTTAAATCATTAATCGTGTGAAAAAAAGGATTTTTTTGTACCCCAAGAACTTTTATTCAATGATGTATTATATGGGGTTACATTTGGAATGGACGCATTGTACTGTTTTGTCTGGTTTGTACATTTACACAGCACCGTTGCATTTTGTTTTGTGTTACCGGGTACGTTTAAATGTATTTTGATTGTCTACAATCATTTTAGTTTGTCCTAATAGGTTTAAAAAAATATTTTCAAATAAAAATTGTTTATGTACTTTTAATAATAATTGAGCATTTATATAGCACTACGAACCCTAAGGCATCTGAGCGCTGCTTACGGTGTGTGGTGCTCATTTATCGACCTCGGAAGGACGGAAGGATGAAAGGCTGAGTTTTGCCTTTTTTAGGAGGGGACTAAGATTTTACAGTCTTGAGCATTATAGGGCGTTATTTCTCCCCTCAACACTGAAATTATGGGACATCCGAATAACTGACAATGAGTGGTTTGATGTAATTATTCAACTACAAATCCCATAAGCCTTAGCCAGCACAGTCATAGGTGAGAGATCACGGGAGTCTTAGTCCAAACCATATTAAAAAAAAAGGTCAGGTTGTCAAGGGCAGAGGTAGGCATTACTCATCATTAAATGGATAAACGATGGGCCCATTTAGCGTGCCGACAAGGGTCTGAAGTCTAGTTTATACATGAAGAGAATGTGGTAGTCGCACTGCAAAAAGAGTGCAATGCACCCGCCTGGGTGAGGAGAATGGTAGGGCCTGCAAGATGATGGCAAGTTAGTTTGGGGTCCCCACAGTCCAGCTAGTGTAGGTGACCAGAGGTCCCGGTTTTGGCAGATCTCAGAATCAGAAACTCTACCCTGTTACTCTGCCCTGTTCCTCCCCCCTCACCTGGATAAGAAGCACACTTTGCCAAGCCTGTATTTTTGGGAACACTGTCCTTTCGCCCAGACATTTCTACACTCTTGAGTCATGCTACTAGGTTTGAAAGCAGACTTCAGTCCGGTGTTGCCGACACAGCAATCCAGCCATCGGGTCAGAGAGGCCCGAGGAGGCGAGGCGGGGCCACGCCAAGAGACGGGAACAGTCAGGCGACACAGAGTGGCGCTGTCAGGCTCCTCCGCGGACGCAGCTCTGGCACTGCCCGCATTCCAGGTTATTGTCGCTCTGTCACACACTTCGCCCCCGCTGCCCGGACGAGGGTCTTGTTGAGGGGGGTTGAAGAAAGGCCGCATTGTCAGGCAGGCGGGATTGCGATGCCAGGCGCGTAGGCACAGCGCCTTGGTCTATTTCAGGCTCTCGGCCTCATCTTGTAAAGGGCGGAGGGAACCGAGGATCCCAAGACCAACCCATCCCCGGGACCTCGGGCTCCCAGCAGGCCACTGCTGTCAAAATCTCCCACTCCACGGTCTAGGACGGTGCTGCCGAGCCAAAAGGGACAAAAGGCCACTGCTGCACAAACCGTGGCCAGCGCCATTCTATGCAGCACCCAGCTCCATGCACAATCACGCGCCTAAGCAGCTGCACCGATTCCTACAGCCTCCACAGGGCCAGATCACTCCCTACTATTTCCACTCCAGGCCTGAGCCAACCCTCCGGACACCCCTTACTACACACCCAAGCATGAACTGTGTAGAAGGATACGTAGGCCGACCGTCGTGATAGGCAAGACTCCTACAAATACGAAATACCTGGCGCCATTCAGGGCTCTTACATCATCCCACTACGACGTCCCAAGAGCCCAAGGGAGCTACTACTACACAGCATTTGTTCCGAGACTCTTCCCAATTGCTCTGATCAACGAGCAGTCCCCACACTACTACTGCTTGTGGTTTCTCAGAGGCAGGGCTCCCAAAAAGCTCGCCACCATTAGGTGCCTCCTAATCCGACCAGACACCCTCTCGCTCGTTTTCATTCAGGGGTTTTTACAGCATGGACTACAAACTCACAGGCGATCAAGCGCCAAAACCATGGCCAGCAGCTTCCCCAGAGGTAGCCATCGGTCCATTCCAGCACTGTGCGAAACCCCCTGTGCCGCGCGGCATGCTAAGAGTTCTGGTGGCCAGAGATCAGGATGCAGTTTGTGTCTCATGGTCACCAGGCTCTCTTGCTCTCTTTGCACTGCAAGCAGAGGCAGGCAGCCAAGACAAGCATACCTCACCAACTGGGGTTACAAAGCCAACAAAATGCTGACTCTTCCATATGGAATCACTGACCGGGCCACCAGGACCAGAGGAGGAAGGATACAGGAATCCTGCAAACAGGCTGCAAAACAATCACATGCTGGGTCGGGATCCAGTCAACTGTTGGAAATCCTCAAGACGCAGAGTAAACACAGCCCCCAGGCACCCTCTGAGGACACCCACTAGTCTCCAACACCCCTACAGCGTGTAAGAGACAAGACAAAAGACGCTTGGAGAAAGTTCTGGTCCTTGGGTGCTCTTGTCAAGAAGACCATACACCTTCAATAAAAGACTACACGCTTTTAATTCCTGTGCTGCCCAGATGCCAAAACCCTTGCACTCTTTGGAGAGTTCGAGCTGGAGCCGGTCTGCCTTCTGGAGAAGAAGGATTCCTCAACCAACGGCCCCAGGGCAGAAAACAAAACTGCATCCATTTGACAACGCTATGTCAAGATTAGATGAAGAGGACAGAGGTTAAAAGAAGTCTGGATTCTATATATGCGATCAGAACATGCGCAGATGAAGAGAATATTCATCGCTGTTCATAAGAAGACATTTAGGAACATCACATATGGCGATATTGGCAGTGCAAGATCAGTTCATAATGGGCGGTTACAATGAGATTTCTGGAGACACAACAGGAAGTGTTGAGTGAATGGGGTTAGAAATAGATTGGCATGGGACATAGCCGAAAATAACATAAAAAAAACACCCAAAAAATAAGGAACTACACAAGAAAATAGTGCTGCTCCTCAGTTTCGAGCTCGACACATTATGTTCTCATTGTTGGAGTGTAAGTGCTCAGAAACTAGTCACAAACCAGTATTAGGCCGCTAGATAAAACTAAAATAGTCACCTTTTATAAAATAAAACAAAAATTCTAAGGAGGGTCCAATAAACTCAATAAGTGGAGGTGTGAGCTTCAAACCAAGGTATTAAGTTCTCTACTCGACCATTGATCTCAAACGTGTCTGCAATGGCAGCAACCAGAAAATAAAATGCTTGCTTGTGACAGGGACCAGCGTAGGTTTATTACAAATTTAATAAATCAACAATGTGATATGGTTACAAAAGAACCTTTTATAATTCCAGCAGATAGGAATTAATTCAGTAAACAATGCTTTGATGAAACGTAATACAATTCTTAATAACATAGTTAATTGTGTACTAATCAACTAACAATCTTTAATGTCAATAATTTGTAAATGAGCCACAACCCCATACCACCAACAATGGTAGAGTAAATATCACAGCCTACTTCACGACTCCATTTTTAATTAGGATGTTGATCTGAGCTTAGAGCAAGACGGGTCAGCAATGAATGCTCAATGGTCTCCCAGCATAGAAGCGAGGATTTTATAATGTAGGAGGTTCCAGGCTACTGGAATCTCCCATACAGGTCGCTGATCATAACTGCATGTACGTTATCGACAAGGAAAATGGTCTTCATATTGGGGTATCACACCTAGCTGTGTAGCATATTTAGCATATTCTACAGCATTCTTGAATTATTTGAACCCCTTGTCATTTTGATGGCGAGCCATTGCTTTCGTCTCACGCTTATTCTCAGTCAGCCCAAAATGCAAGCCTTTTCCATGATTCAACTTTCTAATTCATTGATGAGCACGTTAGAACTTTTTTTCGAAAGGGTCATCTATTAATTTTTTTTATTTTTTTTTATTTTTTTTTTTATTTATTGAATATAGCTGAATTTATATCAACTTTTTCAATGATTAACATAGCCAAAATTTCATAAACATAAACATATCAATAAAAGAGATACAACTACAAAATATCAGCCGATTAGACAAAAATTTGGTTAAATATTAATAAAGTATTTCATGTTATAATGAGATGTTTAAAACAAATTCATCTTGCTGAACAGATAGCATAATACCAGATTCATTCCATGTTCAAAGCATTTAAAAAATTAACAGTAGCAATTCTTATGCTCATACATTCAGTTGCAGCCAAGGCAGCCCATCTGTGACTTGGGTCAATTTGTGCAAAATACGCAAGGTGATTCACAAAATGTACACTTCTCGTGCTCATAAGAGCCGGACAGTCCAATATTATATGTCGCAGAGTTTCAACTATGGTGATGTTATTACAAAATCTGCACCAGTTAAGATCTGGGGAGATCTGCTTCCTTCTTGTTTTAACCTGGCGCGTGGGCCAGATGTTAAGTCGCAGACGCAAAATAGCTGATCTAATAGCAGCAGATGGAGCCAGACATAAGTAGGAAGCAGTTTCTCTGTATCGTTT
The DNA here is from genome assembly GCF_040938575.1 of Ambystoma mexicanum. Classification (NCBI taxonomy): domain Eukaryota; kingdom Metazoa; phylum Chordata; class Amphibia; order Caudata; family Ambystomatidae; genus Ambystoma; species Ambystoma mexicanum. The sequence continues at coordinate 143,053,020 of NC_090938.1, forward strand.
AGGACCAAATATTGCAGAGTCAAAGTCTTTGTAAGTTAAGCATTGGGTTCTAGTATCTATCCAGTCCATCATGTACACTTTCTTCTTTGCTTGTTTCGGATAAAACACCAGAAGATCAAGAGGAATATCAGCGTTCACCATGATCTTCAAAATACTTGTGGACCAATTTTTAGGAAAAATTTCTAATGAAGTAAGTAAATAACTAGAAATAGATGATAATGTAGAATTGTCACATGTGGATAACAAGCATTTACGAAATAAGGCACATAGTCGCCAGTTATGGAGGGCCATTAGAGAAATTAAGCCTAACTCATAGCGCAGTAACGCACCAGGTACACATTGAGGTAGATGAAAAATTGCTCTCCAGAACTTGGCTTCTAATGTGTTTAGGAAACCTTTAGGTATAATTTGTGTTTCAAGACCATAGAGCACAGTTGCCACTACGTTCTGATTCCAATAAGTAATGGCTGCCTTGATCGAAAACTTACCATATTTTGAAATAATCAAACGTGTTTGACAAATTGCCATAGTTAATTTCTGTTTGATTTTGTTCAGGTGTGACTCTAATGCCGGACAGCCATCAAAAATAAGACCCAAGTAAACATAATTTGGAACTATTTTTATGGGAGTGCCTTCAATTTGCCAGTTTAGTAAATGCTTGTGTAAACCCTTGGGAACAAAAGTGACAATCTGTGTTTTACCAGTGTTTACTATCAGTTCATTATCTTTAAAATAATGGCAAAGCGCAGAAAGAAGGTTACGTAAACCACTAGGTGTTTTAGATACCAAAACTAAGTCGTCAGCATACCACAGGGCATACATTTTCACGCCATTTAGTTTAGGTGCGTCAGTTATGATTTTATCAAAAATCCATCGGACATCATTAATAAAGAAATTAAACAAAGCTGACGCTAAAATGCATCCCTGTTTTAACCTTCTAAATGTGCAAATTGGTAAAGATAACAAGCCCTCAGCGTTTAGTCTTATAAAGACCTTAGTTTTTGAGTGAAGAGCATAAATAATGTCAACTAGAGTGGAGGGGCATCCCGCCCTGATTAGTTTGTCTATAAGTTTCGGTCTTGAGACCGAATCAAAGGCGGAATGAAGATCCACAAATGCAAAGTATCTAGATTGTCTCTTATTCTGAGCTTGTTGTCTTATGGCGTTTAAAGTAATTAGATTGATACTAGTGCCCAGTCCAGCGACAAAACCTGTTTGGGCTGGATCGCGTTGATTAGCCAGTTTTGTCCAGTCATTAAAATCTCTCAGCACCAGTCTGGAGAATATTTTTCCTGGGGCATCCAGTATTGTTATTGGACGATAACTCTTGGCATTCATACGATCGCCTTTTTTATAGACCGGAATAATTACAGAAGAGCGCCAAGATTCAGGAATGGTTTTAGTTTGCAAAATATGATGAAAAGCATTATTGAGAATTAACGCCCATTCATTCATATGTTGTTTAAACATCCAATTCGTAAGCCCGTCAAGACCTGCCGCTCTTGACGAGGATGATAACTTAATGAAGTTCTGTATAATATGTTGTGTACAGCGCAAACTCCAACATTTCACAGAGTTGCTGTTGTAGTTATAGTGATTCATTTGAGAATCCTCATACAGTGTAGTAAAATGGGTAACCCACACAGACTCAGATACTCCATTAATTTGCAAGTGGATGTTGGGAACAGTATTACATTTATTCAAAAGTTCCCACACTGTTGCAGAATTTTTATTGTAACAGGCTGCAAGAAAGATTTCCCCATCCATTTGATACAATGCAGCTTTCCTAAACCGGATCCAACGGCGATATTTTGCTTTAGCAATATTGACAGCTTTAATCTGATCATTCAAGGGTAATTTACGAAGTATTCTAATTTCTTTTCTATAAGCTTTTTTCCTCTCACAAAGAGCTAAATCAAACCCGTGAGCGTGTCTTTTTAATGGGTTGTTAGAAACAGGAAGTAAGTTAGCAAAGGTGTTCAATACATCTATATAGGAGTCCGCTTTGAGTAGCTTTTGACTAATCAAGATGGCATCATTCAGGGCTAGAAGTTTGTCAGAAGACCATTTAAAGCGATTTCTGGCATTATTGGTTACTAAGGTCTGTTTATACCAACGGGTAGGTTTAACATAATTGATACTTCGAACCGACCAAAATAGGGCTAGGAGATGGTGATCACTAGCTGCCTGTTTGACAACCGCAAACTTATTAGTGTTCATAAAGATATTATTAGACAAAAAAATGTAATCAATTATCGATTTAGAAGAGCCTCTCTCCCAAGTATTCATGGGAGGGATGTCGCCAGAGATCGCACCATTTGCCATTTTTAGATCAAGATCTTCCATAAAGGACAACCATCTCAATCCCTCACGATTCTTAGAACCTGTACTAAATTCAAAGCAAGACAAATTCAGATCTCCCAATACCAAAATTCCAGCAATATTATCTTGCACAGAGATAAGTTCAAATAGAGTAGAAAGAGCTGTATAAAAGCTATCATCAATAATGCCCAGTGGATTGCGGTATAGGTTAATAAGAGCGTAAGTTAGTGAATTAAATGAGATCTTTACCAATTGCATGAATTTGTTTGGAGCCTGCCATGGAGAGATTTTGAAGCCCTTGCTTGCTTTTACAGCAACTAACAAACCAGCAGTAGGTCTCCCTTTCTCGCCTTGTTCTGCTGGAAGAAGAACAAGTTCGTGATCATCCCATATAGGAGCGTTTACGAGCCACGTTTCTTGTAAGGCTACTATATCGTATGTATTTAGTTGTGTATTTAAGGTCCATTGTAGGTGGGACGAACCACGCGTATTCCAGCTAGCGAGTGAAATTTCAGTTAGATTGGTACATGTTCGTGGTTATGAGTGAGGGTTAGTGGAGTACATGGAATCAGGAAATGATTCTTGGGTGCAGAAGTTACAAGAGCACAAGGCTTCAGAGGCCGTGCTTGCAATAGAATCATTAAAATCAACCTTCTTTGTTTGCTGGCGTGCCGGATCTTGTGCTAGTAAAAAGCCGAGATTGAATAAATCCATTCTGGCATTCCATAAGGTATTACGTACAATTCCGGACTTCATCCATAGTCTCACAATGGAAAGGTTCTGGTCACATAGAAATTCAATTTGGTCTAAATCAGAGGAGGAGATGGCATCCAAACCTTCTATGTCCCCAAAAATGTTGAGGACACTGGCACGGCATAAATCATATTTAGGGAACGGCCCATCTCGACACTTTAAAATCAGACTATGTAATACGTTACATTTTTTTGTTAATGCAACGCTATCACCATCGGTGCGAGGTTTAATTCCACCAATACGAGAATCTGAGTTCCATTTGCTGTTTTGTTTAAGAGGAGCTTGATTGCGCTGGCAATTTAGACGTTTGGCACAAGTATCTACTTGGGCTTTTGGAAAAGAAATTTCATTTCCAGTGCTATGTTGAACATTAACTCTGGAAATTTCATTTCTAGTGCTATGTTGAGCATTAGGTATTTGAGAGGGTTCGGTGCTAACATTCACAGCTTCTGGCATAACCACAGAAATTCTATTGTATAAATAAGTGTCAACAGCTGCTTTGAGTGAGCTTAGTCGGTCATTAGCCCCTGTTGTGGAGATGGCAGGTCTAGATTGCTTACCAGCACTAACGGAGATTGCATCACAGTGCGCAGTCAAAGTTTGTGCAACCTGTGAAGGTTGTCTATTTTGCACACAATCAGGTTGGGCTATAAGTAAGTGTACCAGCTCATTCAAAGGATCATAGTTTGATGAGGTGTTAGATACCGTTTTGGGGATAGTTTGAGGTGGCTGAGAGTCGCATGGTAGCATTGGATTAGCTGACATACCGGTCGTATCATTGTATGCAGATTCGTTAAACAATTGTGTTGGAGCCACAGGTGAGTTGTCAAAAGTACTAATAACACCCACGGGGGTAGCTAATTGGTGTTGTTTTTTTGTTGAGCCACCCGAGGGTTTATGTCTTAATGTGGCCTTAGAAGACACATTTTCTTTTTTGCCAGTATTAGCAGATGTACGACCAGTTTTTTGTGAATTTTGTTTTGAACAAGCAGAAGCATTGGAATTGATTACTGATTGAATAGCAGTTCTTACTGGGGAGTCAACACTAATCCAAGACTCATTGTGAGTTGAGATCAAGGCATCTTCAACACATTCAATTGGTCGAATGATCTTTGAAAAAGCTGGTAACACTGAATAGGTAGAAGAGGAGACTTTATTTAGTGGTTCTAAATTTGAGAGACGTTGTGTAGAGATGTCTCGAGATTGTACATGAGTGCGTCGAACGGACGACCAATTGGCTTCAAGGGAGGTTATTCTTTGCTCCAAGTTTTCTAAAGAGAGATTTTTGACGATTTTAGGCAAATTATCTCTCATCGAATTGCTTATTAAATCTAATTGTGTTGTTTGACTAGCTATTTTGTGATCTAAAGTTTCAAAGAGTTTAAATAAACTAGAAATAGTGGTGTTGATAGCTCCCAGAGTAACTTCTAGTAAAGCAGGGTTAGCCAGGGAGGTAGAAATTTGTTTTTTCTTATCAGTGATGGGACAGCGACGGGGAGTCGGTTGGATAAAAGACACCTCGTCCTCTTGTCTTGTAGAGTCCATGGAGCATGACTGTGCATAATCAGTCAAAATTGAGACTCTAGAACTTTCTAAGTCTCTACTCTCAACCGGAGTGAGACAAGGAGGTGGAGAATGCTTATTTACACTAACCTGACCCACTTCTTCAATAAGTACTGAAGCTACCGAGGTATTTATGACAGACTTATCACAAGCTAACTTATTGTTATTTTGTGATAACTCTTCACTATCATGAATAGATTCCTCTATAACTGTAGCAAAAATTGGAAAAGGTTTGATGATTTTATTCGGAGAGTGAGATACAGTTAGCAAAGTTTGATCTGAAATAGTAGTACCCAAAATTGAAGTAGGAGGGCATTTGTTAACGAAGGAGAGTTTTACTGGACTCAAAACACATTGAAGAGCCTTAGGGGAGGATAAAACAGTGGGTGTGTTTCTCAAAGATGCAAAACCTACCGGATCAATTAAAGCCTTACCACACAGTGTTTTGTCATAAAAATTACGAATATCATGTTGAGTAGGGGCTCTAATAGGGGGTGTCAAATTAATATGTTTCTTAGAAGTGCGCATACGACTATTAGGCTTAATCTGTAAGTTAGATATATTCAAATGCACAGGGGTTTGTGGGAGGCACTCGTGTTCCAATAGATTTGGCCTTGAGCATGAGAGAGCACTCATCGGATCTCTTGTGATTTCAGATGGCATACCTGTTTTCAGGGTAAACATTAATGGTTTACAACCACTTATAGACTGTAAGATAATTTTTTTTTTTTTTTTTACTTTGTGTATGGAAAAATGCAATCAATTAGCTGAATTATCGGATTGAGAGAGGTTAGTACTAGCAGGCAAGGCTTTGTTGCATATTGGCTGATTAGGTGAAGGCAGCGGAAGAAACAGTACCTGTGTCAAAACTAGTAGGTCGCTGCCATCCACCCAACAGCCACACAACAGCCAGAGGGCTTGACTCCACCGGGCTTATCGCCGCAAGGGTGGATGGCAGTGCCTTTTGTGGCTGGGTGATGTCACGTGATAGGTCACGTGATGAGCGCAGGCCCCGCCTCCACAGCGCTATGCGAGTGCCTGCACCTGCAAGAGCCCCGTCTCAGCTCGCAGTGCAGGTTGGTGAAGAAATGTTAAAAAAACGAGCGTTACAGCCAGATAAAAAGCACTTTTCTTTCTCCAATAGTACACGCCGCTCGGGCGGATGGCAGTGCCTTTTGTGGCTGGGTGATGTCACGTGATAGGTCACGTGATGAGCGCAGGCCCCGCCTCCACAGCGCTATGCGAGTGCCTGCACCTGCAAGAGCCCCGTCTCAGCTCGCAGTGCAGGTTGGTGAAGAAATGTTAAAAAAACGAGCGTTACAGCCAGATAAAAAGCACTTTTCTTTCTCCAATAGTACACGCCGCTCGGGCGGATGGCAGTGCCTTTTGTGGCTGGGTGATGTCACGTGATAGGTCACGTGATGAGCGCAGGCCCCGCCTCCACAGCGCTATGCGAGTGCCTGCACCTGCAAGAGCCCCGTCTCAGCTCGCAGTGCAGGTTGGTGAAGAAATGTTAAAAAAACGAGCGTTACAGCCAGATAAAAAGCACTTTTCTTTCTCCAATAGTACACGCCGCTCGGGCGGATGGCAGTGCCTTTTGTGGCTGGGTGATGTCACGTGATAGGTCACGTGATGAGCGCAGGCCCCGCCTCCACAGCGCTATGCGAGTGCCTGCACCTGCAAGAGCCCCGTCTCAGCTCGCAGTGCAGGTTGGTGAAGAAATGTTAAAAAAACGAGCGTTACAGCCAGATAAAAAGCACTTTTCTTTCTCCAATAGTACACGCCGCTCGGGCGGATGGCAGTGCCTTTTGTGGCTGGGTGATGTCACGTGATAGGTCACGTGATGAGCGCAGGCCCCGCCTCCACAGCGCTATGCGAGTGCCTGCACCTGCAAGAGCCCCGTCTCAGCTCGCAGTGCAGGTTGGTGAAGAAATGTTAAAAAAACGAGCGTTACAGCCAGATAAAAAGCACTTTTCTTTCTCCAATAGTACACGCCGCTCGGGCGGATGGCAGTGCCTTTTGTGGCTGGGTGATGTCACGTGATAGGTCACGTGATGAGCGCAGGCCCCGCCTCCACAGCGCTATGCGAGTGCCTGCACCTGCAAGAGCCCCGTCTCAGCTCGCAGTGCAGGTTGGTGAAGAAATGTTAAAAAAACGAGCGTTACAGCCAGATAAAAAGCACTTTTCTTTCTCCAATAGTACACCTACTTCTCTTCTTTTAGAATTCGGTGCATTGAATTTTCAAATTAATATATAGCGTTAATGCCCGAAATTAAGCAAGCATTCCAGTTGACACAAGTCCAAAAGCTGTCCAAATATATACCATTGCGGTTCCCTGTGGCAAACCAAGCTGCAATTACAAGCATTTCCCTTTCCTCCTGCCGATTCAGTCCTTGTTCTTAAAAACCCAGATCGCACCCCATATTTAATATAACGGGTTCTGCCATAAGTCTTCAAGTGCGGCTTCTAGGCAGAGGCTGTTCACGCAATGTCCCAAATTCAATCGTCTTCAGGCCATGGTTTAATGGATTACTTCTTGGCGATTTTATTAAAGTGGTTATTCCAATTTAGCAGTTTAACTCCAACGCGAAGGTACTTACAGCGGTTTACTATTTCAATGGAATTACCCTCTTGATACCATTTCTCTCTCCCGTTACATTTCTTGTAATTAAATATCATGGTTTGAAAAAAAATTCCCACCCAATTATTTTTAATTGGCGGTGCTCAGCACACTCATTTGTAGAGCAACCTGCATACGATCAAATAGGAAATCGTCAGCATATCCAAGCCAAGATACAGCAATCTGCAGAGTCATGGAAGTAACAGTTTGAGCTAGAGAATCCATTAAGGAGACGAAATGCTAGAGAACATTAAGGGCAACAAGAACTAAACACTGTCCCAGCAGTACAATGCTGAACTCGCCCCCAAACCGAGTACTTTGGAATTTCAGACTGCGGACAGAAAAATGCATTTTGGCAAGCAACGTGATGCTGGTTCATTAAGATGAATAGGCCTGCGCTCTACTTGAGGGGATATGGAATGTGGAGGACTGAAGAGTAGACGAGATATATTCTGGTCTAGATTTCCCCAACCATCCCTCAACATGTGGGATTTGTTCTAGCTTCTCAATCAGGTTAGTTTTGGTTACCATCATTAGGAATTTGAAAGATGAGGCTGCATTAAGACACTGAAGCGTCCACAATGCTTTAAGGAATCAGGTAGGACCGAATACCACCTGGTGGGATAGCCCAAGCTTGTTTAATTTATAAAAAAAATGAATAAATAAATAATGTATGCAGTTCTGTTTCTGAAAGGGAGGTCAGCTAACCAGTCCCACTTTTCAAAAAGTCCCATGCCAAAAGCATAGGGCATGCATATGCCTTTGCGGTGCCAGTTTAATGACACCCAAAGTGGCTGGTCTACAGTGGAAGCAGGGAAGGTTCAAATGTCACATGTACATGCCTGGCAGCAGATGGACCACAAAGCTGCAACAGGCAGAGGTGCAATTTTTATCTTGTGCAACTCTTGATTCAAAGAACTGTAGTTGTGTACCCTAACCAGCTCGCTAGCACGTAAAACTGTAAATATAAGACATGCATGGTGACTAATAGGGTCAAACCATTTTACAGCCACAGCAATTCGGTATACTACTGCCAGCTAGGCGAGCCCACTCTGCAACACCCTCCGCAGGGGGAGGAGGCAAGTTGAACCTCCCCCTTTGGGGACAAGAACTCCTGTTCCTGCGAGGAACTCCCTTTACAAGTGCATACAATGGCATACAAGGGACTACCAAATCCTGTAAAGTATCAAGACTGCGTCGAAGCAAAGACTGAGGGGTAATAAACTTAAGAAGAAAGAGAAGAGTTCTCTTGAAGGAAAAACTAACCAATCCACTGAGATGAAAGGATTGAAAAGAGAGCACTGGTCATGTATAGAATGAGAATGAAGCGAGAGAGGGCAGTACATCTCCACACAGGGTAAGTTTGATGCTGAGATGAGCCTCGGAAGTGACCGACCCATCTCGGGACGTAGATCCTGCTAATTCCAAACTTGCTTGGAAGCAAGGGAACGAACGCTGAGCGGTCAGTGTCCCAGAGAGCCTGAGTGGAGAAGAATTGGTGTGTCGTGACCCTGGGAGAGTCAAGGTGGGCAGCTGGCCCGCTCAACAATGCAGAGACAATCCAAGAGAAGCGAATACTAGCAGCCAAGATACCATGGAAACCTGTGGAAGTGCCAGGACCGCAGGCAAGGGACGGCTGCTTGCAAGTAGAACGAAGAAATCGAACCGACGCCAGACCCGTAAGAGTGCCAGGACCGTTTCCTAAGAAGAATTTTGGTAACGGGGGACCGGTGAGACACTGGAAGCATAACGAAGAGTATAATACAGAACAACTAACTTGTCACAGTGCAAATAAGAAATGAGAGTTACTATATTGGAACTGTGATTAAATAAGCATGAAACCCATAAAGCTCATTGAAGGAGAGTTGAATAGAAGTGAATTATTATCGTTACATATGAACTGCGATAGTTTTGGGGAAAACAACAAGAATGTTCCCTGGAGGGGAGGAAATTAGAAATACAATAGGTTTACTAAAAGCGAACTCTTACTAGGAAGGAGTAACACTCCCAAACAGTGAGCTGCATGAAAGTGAAAGCCGCCCAAGGTCAACCTTAATGAATGAGAACACCTTGAGTAAAAGGAAGAGGGGTACAGAAATCCTCAAAGGAGTGGGACGAATCCTGCGGAGTCATCAAACCCCATCCTAAAGTCTCCTCCCATGTAGCCAGGGGAAGGCAGCCGCTACCCGATCGTAACTGTGGGGGTGGCATCGGTGGGGGGCGGGGGTGGGGGTGGGGGTTAATGACATGGGAGGAGACGGCTATCAATAGGAAGTGGTCAATCCGCTAGGCGAGACGCAGTATTCATCTTCTGAGGATGAAAGGCAAACCATTCCTAAATATCTAATAGCATATTATCAATGTGCACGTCCCTCTGATATAAATGCTCCAAGAACATGTCAGAGGAAATCATATGGACAGAATAATGTTGATGCTTCAGGGATTCAAGAGCTTAAAATGAAACCTTTTAATTATTCTAATTCCACATAAATGGAAGTCTTCCTTAAAAAGTTAAAGCACAGGCCTTTTATCAACCTCTCCTGGTTTTAATAATTCTCAGAACCTAAAACCGTCTAAACTAAGGTGAAACGTAACAAACTAATGTCACTGTATCTAATATGGACTACATTAACCATAATGCATATGTACTGGGACGAGGAAGAAGGGCCAGAAGCAATGAAGATTTAAAGTACTGTTGAACAAAAGGTGTGGTCTAGTTTTGATAGACCTAGGCACATGAGCAGGATATTTAAATCCCAAGATATAAGAGGGGGGAGAGAGGATTTAGAATACTGAACTGTTAAAGAAGGAAAGCAGAGGTCACATAATTTAGAATACCAAATACTCAATGAAAAAATGCAGAAACGTTCTAATTGCAAAACTGCAAATACTAAGTGGCTAAAGGGGGAAAGCAGAAGTGGAAAGAACGTGAATTCCCTCATGGGGAATTACAAGTGAGGAAAGCTTACAATAAGCATTGCCAACAGCCAAAAGGCTGTGAGAAAAATAGAATAAATCAACGAAGATATAAATCCACTTTCAAGAGACAGATTGGAGAAGAATTGTGTTACATGTTGCCAACAGCCAAGAGAATGAACCCATACCGAGGTGACAAGGGCACAACTCTCCCTTTTTGGCATACCAACTGGATGAAACTTGTAACCCAAACTGCCAACGGTTGTGAAGAAGAATTTAAAAGACACTTAGAAAATGCCCCTTTTATAAAAAAAGAAACAAGTAATCAGTTTAGGGGAAAACTGAAACACACAAGAGTGAAGAGATCTAAGAAAAAGTAGTTTAATTCCCAGTCCAAGAGAGATTGGTGTGGAATATCGTGGAACAAATATTGCCATCAAAGTTGAAAGAAGTTTTAGCAGTTCTTCCTGGCAGGCGAGTATACCAGGAAACAAGGTGATGCTATAATTAAGTATATCTCTGTTAAAAAGCTATGGTGAAAAGACCTTTTTGTTGAAGCAAAAAACTATAAATCTTTTTCTGAACTGTGCTGTCCTGACAACAGTAATTTATTTGCAGAAGGTGTGCCAAGAAAAGTTGGTTTTCTAGCCTGACAAACGTGGTCCATTTGAAGGTGAAGTAAGATAATACCTATGGAACATTTTGAAGAGTACAGTTGCTTTTGTTCTGATCTTGTATTATGAAGGAGGACATTTACGTTTCGGAGAAGGATATTGTGGAAAACGTCAGTTGCTTTGAATTGTGAACACACATTTGTGGAAAAGCCATTTGCTGTGTCCCAAGGATAGACACTGGTTGAGACTTTTGTGTTGCCGTAAAAGGAACTTTGTTAAAAACAGAACTGTGCTCAAAGTATTCGTGAATTGATCCAGGGGGAAGGGAGTACCACTCTGGTCACAAGGAGTGTTTAAGAACCTTTAAGTTTGAATTGAGGAACTGTTTTGATGAACCAAAAAGGTGGCCATATCTTCCTTGTATACATTTATTGTGTGTATTAGTGTGAGGGTCAGATGTTTTGGATATAAAGTAATTTTTCTTTAGTCTTATGTTTGCTAGGCGGGGACCTCCTTATTACGAAAGGGAAAGATGGTCATTTATCCAACCAACCCATATTCCTTTAATAAATTGCAAACCTTGAGAAAACTTTACAGTTGTGTCCGTCTCAAATCTCTGATTCCTCACTGGAGGCAATGAACCCTGGAATGTATTTATATCCTGGAAAGACAGACAAACATATGGGACGCCCAAAATAAAAGTGTGAAGTAAGAAAGAGAATAGCAAGAGTTAATCACCCGCATAGCCTATATCACCAAACAAGTTGAACAAGACAAAGACCTGCCTAAAGTAGAATGCAAATTCTATAGTGTGAGAAAGGAACTATCTGAACTGATCAAGACAGTTGCCAAAGAAGAACAGATACCAAGAAAACAAGTGCTAGAAGCACGAAGCAGGAGAAGGGCGACATTCTCTTGTCTTTATTTTGTTACAATAAGTGATAGGGTCAGATAGTGATTGTTTTTGACGGTGGACAGATTTCTTTTTTGACATTGAGGAAAAGGAGACAGACAAGCACCTTAGTTATTCTTTAGGTAGGGAACACCCCATAACTGTATGGATAGCTAGGCCTTTGACTGATCTAAAAAAAAAAAAAAAAAAAAAAAAAAAAAAACACCCTTCCTTAAAAATGTCCTCAAAGAGCTTGCTTCCTCTTTCTGACCCATCACACAGGGGTCTCTAAAACCTCTGCAACACCCCATTTCCTGCATGCAGGCAAAGCACTGTGGCTTTTATGTCAGAAGGCAGGGTACACTAGCTACAACAGACCGGATTCAACCCCTTGCAGCAGGGCTGTGATATTCTGCCTTTGTAAGGAGAGAAAATCCTCCCACTTTGGGGATTCATTTTTGGACTCTGATGTAGGATTCACTGGACCTCAGTTGGGAATAGAGCCTATTCCAAGTCCTGTGGAGGGTCTGGCATGTTCTTACTGTGAAGTTTACTTAAAGTAAAATAAGGCCTCTCTCTGGGATGTTCCCGGCCAATTTGCTGGCTAAGGTGCTCGTCAATCAGGATAAATGCCCAAAAGCAAATCAGTCCCCTTTCAGAATCCAAGCTATCCGACCCTACCACTAGTATTACTAAGGTCAGGAGAATGACAGGTGCTCGTGTTTTCTCACAAGTTTCTTTCTTGCGCCTCTTACTCCTTTCAGTAGGCCATATGCAAATGGTCTCTCTTCATCCTCTGTATCGGGTTTTGTTGCTCTTTTAAGGGACTGGTACTGCCTTGGTCCTTATTCTTCCTGGTCAGCTTGAGTCTATTTAAGTTCCTTTTCTGCCTATTGTACGGTTCCTGAATCTCCGTTACACTCTTCTATAATAGTTCAAGTTCCAATTACAATTCCCCCATTCCCAGGGTGTAGTTTCATATAGGAGTTTGTGCTTCGTGGCTACACAGGTGTGTTGTCCCCAAATGTCCCTATTTTCTATGCTCTCAAATGTATCTTCGAGATATGGGTGGACCTTCTCTTTTTCCCCCAACGTGAGAAGCCTCCAAATGTATTGCTTTCCCAATCTATTGTTTCTGCATTTCTTCTGGTCTCATTGAAACAGTTCTGTTTCACTGGATTATTTCCAAAACTGTTCCCATCATTAGGACTACTTGCACGTAAATTATAATGAATCCCGCTTGGTATCAGATTCCATGGTCACGCCAATATATCTATCTATATCTCACTCTTCCACTCTTGCAAGACGGTTGCTCTGCATTTCTGCACTGGAGTGGCTGTCACCTGTCAGCTCTGTGTTCTCCCAGAGCCCTGCCTTCTACTGCTACATTACGCACAGAGATCTTTCCCTTTGTCTCTCAGGTCTTCATTTTCTTCAAAAGCGATATTTTCCATTTCTTGTTCCTAATTACTTCACATTATCTTCATGAGTTTGATAAAAATTTGGTATGTTGTATAAGTCCATGTAAGCCACCCCTTTGAGGCCATTATGGAGTTCCTCATGGGAATGGGAGTCCTTGTCATGGAAAGGAGAATCTCTTCCGGTGAGGTCCCACTTGCCTCGAAACCTGGGAGGGTGTTGCAAAGGAGGCTCACCTCCCTAGCCTCACAGCGGCGAGGGTCTCCAAAGGGACAAATTTCCTCAATTTGTCACAGTTCTCCACCACAGAGGTGAAGACAGAAGGCACCCAAGACAGAGGCAAGCTCTGCTCCCTAAACATCTCCCGCGAACAATGGGGGTGGGGGGCGATACTGCTGTGGACTAACTGAAGTTGAAGGACCCCCTGTAGGTGCCAGAGAACTTACTGGATGGGAAGTGCAAAACTAAGTACTACAATTGCTCTCCTGGGTGTTTATCGCGCAGCACTGGACTAATTACTATCTCTCCCGAGGCGGCAATTGCTGGGCTAGTAGTGCCCTTTGAACCACTGCTTCCCCATAAAAGCAGCACCTCAGCGCTGAAGCAGCATGACTGTAAGGATGTAGGATGTTGGAGACCAAAGGTTCGGCCCCCTGCGGGCCAACCCTCAACCTCTGCAGATACTGCCAAGGACTGTTTCACTGCCTTGGTTACTGTGGCAAGCACCATCTCTGTTGTTCGTACTATAACTAGAGCCACTGATCAGACTACCACGGTATTAGGATCTACAAAACCCTTGAGTTCTGTTGATAAAACTCTGTGTTGTGCCCCTAAAATTATTAAATATTTTGCACAACTAGATGTAGATCCTATTGTTAAGGCACCAACTAGCAGAAACGTTGAAGGCTCAATTAATGACCTTGTTAAGGTGCCTGGGAAGCAGGTTCTCATTCAATAGTGTCTGCCTTTGATGATGACCATGGTTTCGCCACTTCCTCCCCCGCATGATCCTCCTACTCCAATTATAGTGTAAAGTGCGACTCTTACGGAAGCCACCCCGATCATTCTGCATAGAAAGTTAAATAGTTGTAGAGACAGTAATCCAGAAAACAATTCTGTTGGACAAAATGCGATTCTGCCAGCTATTGTAGTCAATTCTGGATCAGGGGTTGAAAGCCCGAGATCCAAATGTTCGAGTGAGAAAAGGCTGAAGATTATTTCTCTGAAATAACCTTTGGTCTTTTCTCCCCTAAACATTTCCAACTTGGCCCCCGGCACCCACCCACACCCCCACCACAGCCCCCCTACTTACCTTGGAGCCACTGATCGCAGTATCCCTATGACCCCCGTTCCCTTTCGTGATCGGGAACATGCACAGCAGGGTCCTTTCCTTTTTTTTTCCCGGAACGGCTGCGGGACTCCCCCCGCAACGCCCACTCACAATATAGTGAGCAAGGGTGCAAGGGACACCCCTGCAGCCCCCAGCACCGAATGCGTGAACTGATCTAACGATTCGTCCGTTAGGAATTTTTGAACGGCCAAAATTCAGCTAAATCACACATTCGGTCATTTAAAATCAGACATTTTGGACAATTACATCAATTCTTCGAGAATGCGGTCTCCTAGATGTTGAGCCCACGCCCTCTACTGATGGTAGCAATCTGGCTGCGAGTACACTCCCGAATAATAACTGGTAGTAAACAAAAATAACTGTACATGACACGGACCGCAAACTCAAACAAAAGACTACTTGCTTCTCCTCAACTACCAATATCAAACTCTACCATTTCTTCTGACGAGGAACCTGATGGTTTTGATTCTGGCGAGGCCGCTATAGCATCAGATGGAAATGTTAGCATTACTCCACCACAATTGCAAGCTCTTGACCATTTGTTGACTTTACTCGTTAAGCTTTGCAAAGAGCTGCAAACAACTTCATCCGACTACACCATTCTCCTGAACGCCAATTTAGAGCAATTGAGCACCCATAGAGCCTTGTCCAACATGACTTGTGTCTTGTCTAATTCCATCAATAAGGCCCAAGCCCAGGAAGGCCTCGCCATAACACAAAGTGCCTCAGATTTCTGTCCCTCTGAGCAAAAATACAGTGGACGAGCTGAACCCTGCTGCAATCCCGGCACCTGCAATGGCGAGACCAGAAACTATGGGTGAGGAAATAATCCTTATTCCAGCTCTTCGTGATAGTTCAACTATGCTGATTGAGGACCAAAGAAAGTTCCTCTAGTCTTGGCCCCAAGGTGGTTGCCACCAAAAACTTTAAAAGGACGGTTGCCCAATGCTAACCTCCTGAAAACCACAAATAAAATAAAGAAAAATAAAATATCAGGCTCTGCCTTGCCCTCTTGCTGCGCCTCGAGTTGCAAATTGAGATCAAGATCCACACAATTGCCACTAATGACAAAGGTTGGTCAATAACCAACAAGGTGAGCTTAGAAGTAAGGCAGAGAGATCAAAAGGGAGTTGCCAAGGAGTTCAAGAAAAATAACTTCTTGCTCAAAAACCATCAGGATTGCAACCCAAGTCCACCTCCAAAGATATTCGTTCATATCTCCCCACACTGTGGATTGGGGCAATTATTTTTTCTATCCTGTTGAAGGGAAATGTAAAGATGTGTTGATTTGTTAATTGAACTTTGACCCTCAATAAGAATAAAAGGCTAGCTAGTGGCGTCAGACTAACAAGGCTCTTCTGGGCCACGGCAAGGTGCTAGAACGCTCCCACCTTTCAGCAACTCCGACCCCTGGTAGCCACTTGATACCAAGACTTTTACTGCATTCGCGTATTCAAGGTGGAACTGCTAAATTAGACCCCTCACCAAGCCCTGCAGGGGTTTCTATAAATAGTGCGGTTGAAAGATCAAAGAGGGAGCTACCAGCTGAACTAGTTAAAACCTGGCTTCCCGCAAGTGGGGTTTCCTTGGTTGAATGGTTAATTATGTTGCTGGACCTTCTTTACAGTTCATCAGACCGTCCATTCATTTTTCTTTCTCGTTTCTTTCAGTTGTATTCTGTTATTGAGGGTCATCACTTTTTTTGCACCACTTAAATTATTGTAAATCACCCTGGCGTAATGCACCATACAAGAAAAATGAAGAACTTGTAACAAAACATTATGAATGCAGTGTATATTATGTTTCAGATTACATGATCCAGCCTTGGGCATAATCTTCCAAGGTAGGCGAGGGGAAACTGCACTCAGATCAGCAGGATAGAATGGGCCGAATTCCCTGTACAGGTTGTAACAAGCGATTGAAACTACTAACTCCAACAAGCCCCTGTTGCAGACTGGAAGTGCTTCGTTATCTGTACACCAAGAGGTGCCAAGGCTCAGTAAATTCACTTTATTCGAAATACAGCGTGGCATAAAACATGCCCATTGGGGAAAATAACTATTCATAATTAAAATAGTAGCAGATATATACAAAACCTTACAAACAACAATCAACCTAATTAACCATTGATGATTGCATTAAAAGTGCTCTTCTCGTTTCATCATCCATTGGGCAATTGAAGCCATACGAACGTACGTACCTATGTCACATGAACGTGAGGGGCCGATTGAGAGTTGTGGCAAAAACTTGAGACAAAGTGGGTATTCTCCCTTCCAGTTTCCAGCACCACCATTCTGAGGCGTGTTGGGGGGATTGTAGAGGAGCAGTCATGCGTTCCAGCTCATAAAATCTGTCTCTGTGGGAGCAACGTGTGCACCAGGCTGACTACGAGGATTTCTAAAACGTCTGCCACTTTTTTTCATTATTAAAGTCTCGTCTAACTTCAAGTAAATCAGAAAAGTGGTTTTATCCAAGCAAAAGCATAGCTTTTGAAGAATAACATTGTGTAGTAATGTTAGCAACGACTCACAGGTGCCGTATTTTAACTCTTGTTGAACATTGAAAGGAAGGGTTCTAGAAAGGAGAGTGCCTTTCCTGCGTCTGTCCTGAATTAATGATGGTCACTATGGCCATTGTAAGGGAGTAAATAGGGGACATGCAAAAGCAGAGGGTCTGGTGCCCAGCAGCCCCATGCTTACTTTAACAGAATATGTTGCGTTTAAGAAAAGTGTTGCTCTGCCCTGGAAGAACACTTTTCTATTTTTTGCATGCGCCTCAGAATCGGGCCATTATTGTTTGGAAACGTATGTGAAAGAATAGAACCCATCTAAAAAGATATTACAAGTCGTAACTCAAATATAAAATGGACAAAGGTTATAGTTTCATCTAATCTCAAAAGAAAGTTAGGTACTAGGTGATGCCGACACCGACAATCTGCTTTTACTTCCCGCTGATCAAATCACTTCATCTCCATGTAATATTTTTTTCTTTATGAAGACAGTAATTACCCTAATAGATCATAATGTATTTACCCGTGTTCCTGGGCAGGCTCCAATGGTAATCTGCGGGTATTTATTAAAGGTTTGACCAGTGCATCACGATTTGTGTTAATGCGGTGTGCAATGAATCCTGCAAAGTCCTCACAGAATCCCTGCCTCAAGTCTGCTCCCAGGTGGCCAGGGGAAAGTAGCCGCTACCCGATCCTAACCCTCGGGTGGTATTAGTCGGCAGGATCACCTGGGTCGAGAAGGACCCCATGAGAAAGAAGGAGAAAGAGAAAGATTTCCATGATACCAGAATATTTAATGGCTTGTTGCCAGAGTGAGGCTTTCATTCCCAAAGCTACCCACCTGAAAAGTTAATTAAAGCTGGAAGCTGTTTTTCAGGACATAAAAATGGATTTATTGTTTGTTTTATTTATTGGTCATTTGTAAGGCACCTATACAACAAGTGGTGTTTCAAGGCGCCACAAGTCAAAAAAGGGGTGAAGGGGACAAGGGAGAAAGATATAATAACAGCCCTACTAGGCCCTGTGACATTCAAATCATGCAAGTGCAGAACAACAAGTGCAAGGGAAAAGGGGAGGGGGAAGTGCAGGTCTGGAACTAATGAAGGGCTAAGAGGGAAGGGAAAGGCAGGCGGAAGTGCAGTTATAATGGGAGGCCAAAGGGCACGTGCCATCGCAAGCAGGTATGCACAGGGAAGCGGGAGGTAGGAATAAGGGGGTGGTTGGGGCAAGTGCCATTGAGAGCAGGTAAGCAGGGGGACTGGCGGAAGAGGGCCTGAAGTCCTGTAATACTCGGAGGAGACCAAGAGAATAGTGAGAGGAGGAGTAAGGGGTTAGCAGGGAAGGGGGAGAGAGAAGGAGGCGGCGAAAAGGAAGGACTTGAGAAGCTTCCGGAACTTAAGGACATCCTGCTCAAGCCTGAGAGGGGTAAGGAGACCATTCCAGAGGGCAGCTCCTGCAGAGGAGAGGCATAACACAAGAAATTGTGTTAGCTTGTGCTACTAAGATCAAGGAATGGGTGCTGAAAAATAAACTGCAGCTTAATCCATCAAAAACCAAGGTCATTGTACTGGGCGCAAGGAGGAAGGTACGGGACTTGGTTCATACTGTCCCGTGCCCATCTCTCTTTGACACATCCACCAAGTATGTGGATACTATAAAAAGAATCTTGGCTGTATTTGGCAGTACAGTATGGACAGGTTAATCAGATGGTGAAAGGCTGCTAAAACCAGTGATGCCTCCGATTGCGGCAAAGGATTGCCCAATTGTGTTTGGAACATTAACCAACTCTAGGTTGGATTACTGCAATGCTCTTAGCATGGGGGGGGGTGCAAAAAATTACAGATTAAGAGGCTCCAGGTAGCTCAAAACTCAGCTATTAGGTTGATTTTCTCACTGAGTAGAGAACACCTCTCTCTCTGTTTAGAAGACCGTTGCACTGGCTCCTGGTATCTCAAAGGATTCTCTTTAAGCTACTATTCCTGGTATTTCAGTGCATCCATGGGACGGCACCAGCTTATCTGAGAGCAACGATTCAGTTGTACCAACCTCAGACAGCTGCGTTTCTTGGATCAGCAACTTCTGCAGATCCCAAGGGTTGGAACGGCCACAAACGGCCACATGGAGCGAACAACGTTTCTCAGTTCTTTGTCCTCGAATGTAGAATGCTCTTCCACTGAGCCTTCGGCTCCATGAATCTCTAATAACCTTCAGGAAACAACTGAAAACATAACTATTTGCCTAGTATAGAATGTATGAACATTTCAACCCATGCAACACTGACTAATGTATAGATGAACACCCTGCACCTAGATGTACTTGTGCTTGCACCCCCCCTGCCCCCAAGGATATGCGCGGTATAAATCCACAAATCATTCACTCTTTGTTTGGAGAAGCAACCGACTCAGAGAGAGTTGGAGCTAGCAGATCGAAGGGCTCTAGAAGGAAGGTTTTAAGGAGAGAAACAAGGATGTAGCAAGTCCCAGGCCCCAAAAGGCCTTGTGGATGATCCAGAGGGTCTTGGATCCTAGCAGCATCCCAGAGCTAGTGGAGAGAGATTAGGGCTGGAGGGATGCAGTCCCCGGGATTGAGGCAAAGGATAAGTCTCGAAAGTAACCAAAACATTGGGGACTACAAGTCCCACAATGCCCTAGGTACTGGGACCAGAAGTAGGAGCTCAGAGGCACAAAACTGCAGCATGCAGTTAAGTGGTCCCGATGACCCACACCTGAGCCGGACCTTTAGTGCAGGTGCAGGCCATTGGAACAAGAAGGTGGAGCAGTAGTGGAGAGCTGTAGTTGCAGCAGCTGAAGCTGGAAAACAAAGACGCTGGAGTCGCCTCTATTGTTGAAGCGGAAGCTAGTTCTGAGGGGGTCTTTGAAGCTAAAAGACTGAAGTGCAGAGTTCATGCAGCGGGAAGCAGTGTTTTGACAGGCTGTCCCGTGGGAGTAAGGAGCTCCTAGATATCGTGCCTTATCGCGGTGGGTGGCAAGCACCGGAGTGCAGGAGGGGCAACACAGGCTCCTTTCCCCAGCGGCACAGGCCGCGGGAACACAACTGAAGCCATCAGATGTTGAAGGAGCAGCAGCAGAAGCAGAGGCAACTGATCGAGCAGACACATGTAGAGAGACCCGTGAGTTGGCCTGTAACAGCTAGCCCGGAACCCTCCGTGGGTGAACGCTGACCGATAATCAATATTTTGAATCCCGAACTAATGCGAGAAAGTCTTTTTGGGGAAGGAAGACCTGAGAAGAAAGGTTACAATTATTGCCAGAACACTGAGCGGGTAATAAAGAAGCAATATAATAACCAAAGTAAAGAGGGGCAAACTTTGAGAAAACATAACACACACTGGCAAAGTAACAAGAGAATGATATTGCAGAAAGATTATTATTCCCAGAATGGGGAAAAGGCGATAATTAAGCATTTCCCAAGCTAAAGAAAGGCAAGTGTAATAAAGAGATATTGTCAGCAGTTGTTTGATGTGAAATTGAGAGATCAAGAGTGGCAGGAGAGAACACCCACCCCTTTGGAAGAGGTATCAAGGAGGAAAGGAAGATGACCTGCATTGCATGTGGCCAATATGTCAGAGGAACCAACACCAACGTGTATTGTGTCCCCAAAGAAGACGTTATGAATCTCAATGTTGTTGAAGACTTTTTCTGATATTGTGAAGCAGTCTCACCACTGAGTACTTAGTGTTAGGAGCTTTCTTCCTGGCAGGTGAATATAGCAGAAAAAGGATGGTTAGTGGTACTCCTGGCAGGTTAGTGAACCAGGAAGAAGAAATTGAAGTACTGAATTGTGGTTCTGGAGGAAAGGAATTGGCAAAGCCACTACTGTGTTTGATGATCTGTGGTAAAAAACGATTCTGACAACTACTGTGAATAAAGAAGAATTATAAAAGTGTTTGTTTTTAAAGAAGGGGGACGTGATATTTGAGATATTGACTATCAGGTGGACAATTAGAGTCTTTCTGTTCTGTGGAAACATTGCCAAGTGAAATACTTTTTGGAGCTAGGAGAACTTCATGCACAGAACTTGTTTACAAAATGGAACCTTTCTTATTTTGTACTTTTGTTGGAAATCTTTCTTTGAACATGGTGAAGGGGATGTAATCCAAGTAACAAGAATACAAAGAATAACACTTCTACCTTTACGATTTTGATGCATGTATAAATGTGAGTGACAGATTCCTTTTTATTACAGCAGTTTCCTTTAGTTCTGTTTTGATAGGCAGGGAACTATTTAGATTATGGGTAGGGAGGCGTTTGTCACACCTTTTTGAGTTAATAAAATGGATAATTGTGAAAACCCTTCACCAAGTTGTCCGCCTCGCCTTTTTGACCCCTCACAGGTGCATAAACATCTCCCCATCGATCTTTTATTACAAAGTGTCTGGGATTGAAAAGCAACCAAACGTAACCTCTGATCCTGATCAACAATCCATATCAATCTTTGGAGGGTTATTATTACTCCCTCGCACCCACATGGGGGTTACTCTACAGCGGTGATCTGCAACGCTATATATATATATATATATATATATATATATTCTCTATATGTTCACTATGGACTAGGATGCAAAGGCTAATTGACATCAAAACATCTGGTGAGCCAAAGATTGTGAAACCCTCCTTAGAGGGCCCCTATAGCTAGTACTTCAATTCTTCCCCAGGATATTTGGAAATCTCTTAAACCACCACCTGTAACAGTAAGTTTCCTGCTGTGGAATTATATAGAAAAATCTGGAGTATTAAAAGGAGATCAAAACGGTATCAAACTTTTGGATCAGGCTGGGTCCATATTTAACAGCACTTCGTACGGAGGCACAATGATTCTGCTTCCCCCCTGGAACCAGATTTAAAACGGACTAGATGGCCTAGTGCAGCACGTTTTACCCAACTCTGGCATCTCTGTAGTGGAGCAGTGCGGATGACGAAGCGCCCATCTCAGACCCGAGCCTTTGATAGGCCAGCAGCAGGTGGCTCTCCGCTCTATGTGAGACCACTCAGAAGGTTGGCTTTCAGTCCTAGTGACGTAAGCCAGCCGACATCAGCCATACCTGTACCAGATGCACAGGGCTTTTGCAGCTCTTGGCCACACCTGCTACAGGCCAGAAGAGGATCCCCAGGCCCACGGCCATATCTGCTGTAGAGTCAATTGGAATAGTTGTAAGCAGGAGCTAAAAATAGCTGCTGTAAATAGAAAATTCACCCAGTGACGCGTATATGACAAATAGCAAGTCAGTTTCACCATCAACTATAATACAATTGTTGAAACATTGTGTTCTGGGTATATTCTAGAAGACTCCAAATGCAGTCATGTAAAAAAAGAGAAGGAACACTTTCTAATCGAGTTCCTAAAATCATGCACAGAACAAAAGTAAATGAATTAATATCTGCTCACTACTCATATTATTATTATCAACCGACTGCGAGCTGCAGACCGCTGGGCTGAAATGCGCCACACAAACGAGCACCGTGCCTAGGCCGATTCACAGTGCATCGCGCTTCAGTCCTGAAAACTGTGGAAAGGGCGGAGTAACTGCAACGTTAAGTGGTGGAAACAGGTGAATGCATGGGGAAAAGGGGCAGCGGTGGTGGATGTGGGGCCCATGGGCATAATTTTAGGGGGGATAGGGGTGTTTGCCCCCCGCCAACTTTCATGGCACACCATTTTGTCCTCATTCATTTGGCTGGGGCACCTTTTCTTCAGATGTCATGTCCCCCCCCCACATTTTCAGCAAAGTTACTCCACTGCGGGGGCGCACAACGTGAATTGGAGAGGTGGTTCCCTGAAGACAAGGAGGTGGGGGAGAGACAGGAAAACCTTTTCAGCAGGTTGCCTTTACCGAATGGCCCTCGAAGAGTCGCTCTTATGTACACGGGCCTAGATGGCAATCAACGTCCGACGATATCAAAAGCACACAACTAATGCGACTGGTTAATTGTATAGCACAATTTTGCACAGTAAAAAAAAAACCCTATTAGGAGGCGTGATTAAACACAAATTCTTTTATTTTGAGAATTTGTAAAGCACATGTATCGCTATGAAGCGTCAAGGCTACAGAAAGGAAGCAGACATGGCAGCGCGAGCAGTCTTGGAAAGCTTGGACGAAAAGCCTGGTCATCAGGTTGCGGTGGATGGTTAAAGGATGGACTAAAGCTCCATGAATGCGAATCTTCTCCCCACCATTGCGGGCAGCCTTAAAGGTTCTTGTTGCTTGAATGTAAAAGCGCTGGCTGGATTGTAGGTTGTACATGAGTTGGGTAAGTAATCTGGGATTTTTCCATGCCGCGTTTTCTGGGTTAAACCAAGAATTGAAATGTGCATCTTTCGCCGACAGGGAGTAGCTAGTAAGTAACGTTACTGGCGAGCAGTCTCCTCACGGCGGCTCCGCAATCTGGCTGCTGAATTCTGCAGCATTTGCAATGCATTTATTAGAGTTCAGTTGGCTCCTGATGTGGATCGACAATAATCCAGTTTTTAGGCAACGAAGGCTTGAGTAAGCATCTGAAAATGTTAAAAGTAGTTCAAAATCTCGAAATGGCAACACTTCCGCTATGTGACAAGAGTATATTTTAATAACCAAAAAAGTGATCTGCCGGCACTGCTTTGGGCAACCTTTCACAAGTTTTTTTAGCCCCTCTGCACCATTGCAAAAGGGGTCCAGCCATATGCAAATCAGTCAGGTACTGCAGCCCAGCCCGATCTAAATTCGGTCCCTCTGCACAGAAACCGAAGCAACCCCAGACCTGTTTCGGCCTTGTTCGGCCTCCTCAGTGAGGTGCAGCTTGGTTCCCTATGGCGCAGCGAGCAAGGGACCCACGTCTGGGAACACCCTCTCACACAGGGATCAATACCATAACCAAAGAAGTGATGGGTGAAAGGTTTTGCATAAAACTGAACCATTCGTTTTTTCTTTAGACTCTTTTTGGCATCCGTTCCTTCGGAGTCGAAAGGTACAGGTAGTCTGTATTCAGCTTTTAAGGTTATGGGCCAAACTTGAGAAATTGGGATGTCCACCTAACCTATTATACTATCTAAAATTACTCCATTATAACACAACGGCATGCCTTAGATTGGACCAGGAAGGTAATTCAACACGTAATGTGATACAAGATAGTGGGGTTAAACAGGGATGTGTGACAGCACCTTTAGTATACAATCTTTATGTCTACGACATCCCTGCAGCCCTGGCTGAAGCAAATAACTGTCCCCCGAAAGTGGGTGAGGTGCATTGTATGGTACTAGCGTATGCGGATGATCTTGTGATCTTTGATAATACCATAAGCGGTTTGAGGCGTTCTGCTACCGCTTTGTGGGATTACGCCAGAATAAATGGATTGAAGATCAATCTAGATAAAACGAAGGTACTGAGATTCACGAGTAAAAAAGCATCCAGGGTGAATCTTATGGTACATGGAAGTGTCATCCCTTATGCTCCATCCTACCGCTACCTCGGAGTGGATATTGAACCCTTAGGGGATTACTCATTGTGCAGACAGGGGCGCTCCATGAGAGCCATGCAAGTCACTTCACTCATTGCCTCATTTACAAAAAAACAGGGTGGCTTTACCCTTTGGGGAACGCGTCAGCTCTATATCCAAGTAATGGCACCAATGATTATATATGGGCTTGATTCTCTACACACAATGGACCTAGGATGGTTACAAGTCTTGGAGGGTAAGTTCTGGAGACGGATCCTCGGGTTACACCCGGGGATACCAATGGCCCTGATCAGATTAGAACTGGGACTACCCTCCCTTAAAGCCATGGTCTTAAAGAAAAGAGCTGGTTTACATCTCAAGATGACTGATGATTCGATCAATCCCCTCCTATTGGTGATCCATCACGAGGTGACCAATAAATATACTACGTCACCCCTTTACAAAGATATGGTGACATTCCTAACTGACATTGGATGGACACATAGAAGGGTTAACACCTCCAAGGAAATCCTATATGCCCTAAGTAAAAAAGTGGATCTATGGGATTGGCTTGAGAATTACAATCACATGCGCAACCTCAAGTCGTATCAGTTTATTAAATATCGTTTGTTTAGCTTTATGAAGCCACAAACCTATTTATCCCTCTGTCCCTCTAGTAAACTTAGACGTTTTATTCTCTTACTTAGATTTGAGCAATTGCCCACCCTGCATAACAGAGGGGGTTGGGAAAAAATCCCGTCCGACAAACGTATATGTCGCTTGTGTAAATCCCCTGATCACCTAGAGACAGCTCGACACCTACTTACGGAATGTTTGAAATTGAGAGCGACAATCATTCGACATCTGGGTGATTTTGCACATGATCATGCTACTATACCTGAAATGTCCTTTTGGTTATATTGCACTAATACCAGCAATATGCATTTATTTATCGCCCTATATAACATCTGGCAACAAGCCGAGCGGGAGTTGAAGTGTGAATTAGTACCATTCTAAGATGGAGGAAATGTAAGGGGGTGCATGATGAATCCACTTAGAGACTGAAATGAGTAAGTTTGATAGTCCATATATAAAGGCCTCAATTAGACTCGGGTGATAGAATGTCAATGTTTATTCCTTAGTTAGGGTGTTTAGTTTTTAGTTTTTATATGAGTTTTTATATGACTTTTCTATTTCCTTTTAACATGAATATGTATATAGCCTAATTGAGCATAAGGTTATGTATTTGTGATTTGTAATATGTAAAAATTATGTGTGTAAAGTTTGAATTATTTCATACTACATCACATTAAAGAATAATAATAATAAGTGTATTCAGCTTACCAGGCTCGAGCCTACATGCAGGACTCGACCAAGCTTCTCGCAGTTCATTTGACCTCTGTGGCAGACAGTGCAATGTACTACACTATATCGTAAAGCAAGAAGGCAACTAGGTGAGTACTCTTGCAAAGACCCGTACAACAGCTTCATGGGCGTTAGGCAGATTACTAACGGGGTGCAATCCGCCTCGCCACCTACATAGGCGGAAAGAAGAGCCCCCATTTCAATGTTGCAATATTAGTTCTGGGTGAAGCGATCCTGCACGGAGCAAGGCCACCATGCTGTGGCTCCATGAGACACGACACTTTCCTTCCACATCTTTCCAAATGCAGAGGAAACAGACCAGCAGCCCCAGCAACCCAAGACTGAACTGTCGATACCAATCAGTGGAAATAAATCCTGCAACCTCAGGAACCAACAGCCATTTTATTTAGCCTGAAGAGGACTCTCCGGGGACAAATACTGGATCGATGCTCGGTTTGAAAGCTGCTACCACAAGAGCAGAGGGAAATCCACACAGCGCTGTATGACCACACAATAATATAAGTCAGGAATGGAGTGATGAGGCCGTCTCTAGGTTAGCAAAGCCCTTCCTGTGGCACCTTATTAGTGTCAAACAATGCATTGCAGGGATTGACAAAATCACTCTTGCACAAAAGCGTGCACTCATTGGTGTATGTGTGATGTGCTTCTCAGGCTTACAGAAGTATGAAATACAACGGAGACGAACTAAACGTTACCCTTGTGCTAGGAATGCAATCCAACAAGACAATGTTGGTGTAATGGCATGGCCTTCACGCCATCGGTGCCAATGGTGTGCCTAAGCAGACTAGAGAATGCATCACTTTGCCTTGAAAAAAGTTCAAACTAGGTCTCCCTTCTAATCGACACAATCAGGCGGCATGCAATTTCCTACTGTTGCAACACAAGTGGGCACATTTAGTCCTACAATGCTACATACCACACCAGAGGGACTGTTCCCTGTGGTGGAGATGCACGTCTAACGTGCATTAAAGTGGTTAATAGAACTTCACCCGAGAGGCCACACATGAGTTGCTGTGCATAACAACGAAAACCAAAGCATACTCTGAGAAAATCCGAGTGGTAAGGTGGAGGCCCCAGTCACGATTATTTACAAACCACTGGGGAAAGACAACCGGATCCAGACTGCCCGGCACCAGAACGTGCATCAAATCAGGGCTGCCAAAGGCAGTGTTCCCTGCTCCACATTATGTTGTTAATCTTCTGGAGCACTCCATTAGGCGACATCATTTAGAGCGGCAAGGACTGCATTAGGTCATTGCACAGAGGCAGAACACTGCCCATTTTACTCCACCGCATCCAGGCCTCCCACTGCCACAACGTTGGCTTGGATTGGTAATGGAGCTTCTACTCCTCATGAATCAAGCTTCTGACCGATTGGTCCTTTAGCGTGAACCCCACCCTCCCCTCACACCTGCCTCAGCTGTGGTGGAAGAATCCACGCACTTTTAGAGGCGCGCAGCAAGGCCAAGTCAAAGAGGAGTCCCTCCACATGAAGGGCCTGGCAAACCAAGACGCTACAGCAGGGAACAGCCACCGACAGCTCAAGCATGCAAGATGCTGGCCGCAGACATAGACGGTACAAGGTACATAAAGGTAGTTGCAGCACTTCTCAAATTAAAAATAAAAGCGGGCTATATAACCCCCTCTGCTGCAGTTGCATTCCTCAATGACGTCCAAACACTGCAGACATGGAACAAAATAGGTCATAGGTCACAGATTTGTAAAGCGAACTGGGGCACAATTTAGAACACTGGCCAGGCAGTGGGACTAGGACTAGGGTACACTGCATGTGAAAAATAATAACAGAATTGCACATGTGGGACTATCAATTCTAGGGAAATATTGGTATCCCTACAAAATATCCCCACCAAAAATATCACCGTACATATGTCCGTTTGTCTCGCAATAGGTGATATTTTGTTGGGGGGATGCAGGGGTGTCCCCCACACATTTTAAAATAATGCGGGAGTGTCCCCTGCAGGGTCCATAGGGCAATATTGCTGAAAAAATATGGTGATATTTTTGTATTGCAATATTTTTGCGGGGATATTAACACATGGAACCGAAATATTCCACCGTGGGGTTCAGTCAAGTGTGAAGCCAGATTTCTCTAGGTTGTGGCTCAGAACCCAGAGATGTAACATTTCCCCTTAGATGATAGTCACCCATGTACAATTTTATGTGAGTCTATGGTGTGTGGGAGAGAGAGCGAGCGAGAGAGAGAGCGAGCGAGCGAGAGATAAGAGCGAGAGCGAGAGAGATAAGAGCGAGAGAGAGAGATAAGAGCGAGAGAGAGAGAGATAAGAGCGAGAGAGAGATAAGAGCGAGCGAGAGATAAGAGCGAGCGAGAGATAAGAGCGAGCGAGCGAGAGATAAGAGCGAGCGAGCGATAAGAGCGAGAGAGAGAGAGCGGGAGAGGGAGAGGGAGAGGGAGAGCAGGAAGAAAGAGGTAGGGCTAAGAAGCTGTCTAGGGCTTAGGCCAGGTGACCAAGATCCACCTGCTCTCCATCTGCAAAGGAAAAGAGGATGGAGGGGTTCTTAAGTGGGGGAAAAAGAGCAGCAACCAGTAAGGCACCAGGTGGGCGGGACTTGCTAAGTGGGGGGAAAAAACGCCATGTGCCCAGCATCGGAGCAGCCATGTGCACCTTAACATCTAAAGCAATCTTATTGAAAAACTTCATGCAGGCTTTACAAGGACACTCAGAAGCATAAAAGCATCATGGAGTCTAACCATAGGCTCCACCGGAGACTCCCTCATCAATGAACACCAATTTCAATGTTCCATCATATGCACTGGAGTTATGTGATCCATAAACCACCATCTAGCCTGCACCTATCGGAGCATAGCCTCTAGGCGTGTACGAATTGGTGTGCATGTGCACAATGCAGGGCGTGGGGTGATTGACACTTCATGCCTGGCTAGCAGCTTGCAAAGTTTACCCTATCTGAAAACCTCCAGACACTGCCACCTCAATCACAGCATCCCTATCGCTAAACACCTTGCACTGCATCACCCCTACACAGTGGTCCAAGGAGTTTTTCACAATTGTCTTGCGTTGTACTTACGTTTTAATGGCAAGAAGGTACTTTTGGAGGGCAAATGATATGCGTGTTCACAGAACTGGACCCATTTCGACAGGGCTTGGGCAGGTGCTACTCCCTGCCGTCTGTGAACAGCAATGCTCCCACACCTGCAGCCGAGCACCTCTTTGCGTAAACTACGTTTCCCACACCCCCACCTGAGCATCTCTATCCGTAACCTACAATGTTCCCACACCTGCACAGAAGCTTCTCGATCTGCTACCCACAAATGTATAACCTGTACCGAGCATCTCAAACCCACAATGTTCCTAACACTCTCACCCGAACAGCTCTATACGTAGTCCACACTATTCGCACACCTGGACCTGAGCAGCTCCATCCGTAACCTACAATGTTCCCACACCTGTAATGGAGCATCCATTACCACACTCCCACCGGAGCATCCCAATCCATAATCTACAGTGCTCCAACACATGCAGCAAAGCTTCTCTAAAACCCACAATGTTTCCGCTTCTGCAATGATCGTCTTTATCCCTAATTTACAATGTTCCTACACTTGCACCCGAGCATCTCTATCTGTAACCCACAATATTTATGCACCTGGACCAGAGAATCTCTATCCATAGCCTCAATGTTCCCACAGCTGCACTGTAGCATCTCTTTCCATAGCCTCCAATGTTCCCACAGCTGTACTGGAGCATCTCTTTCCATAGCCTCCAATGTTCCCACAGATGCACTGGAGCATCTCTTTCCATAGCCTCCAATGTTCCCACAGCTGCACTGGAGCATCTCTTTCTATAGCCTCCAATGTTCCCACAGCTGCACTGGAGCATCTCTTTCCATATCCTCCAATGCTCCCACAGCTGCACTGGAGCATCTCTTTCCATAGCCTCCAAAGTTCCCACACCTGGACCAGAGGATCGGTAGGTTTAACCGACAATGTTCCGACAGCTGCACTGGAGCATCGCTATCCATAAACCGAGATGTCCCGACAACAGAACCGCAGCATCCCTTTAAAACACCACAATGTTCCTAAACCTGCGCCGGAGTAGCCCCATCGGTAAACCACAAAGTTTCCACACATGCATCAGAGAATCAATATCTATGAACTGCAACGATTTCACACCTGCGCCTTAGCATTCCGATTTGTAACATAGCAGAGGCCGCATCTGCCCCTTAACATACACTTCGAATACATTGTGCGTACCGCCTAAACAGCCTAACAAATGGATGAAGACAGAACAAGGGATAGGAAAACGCATGCCCCTACCAATAGAGGTGGAAACAGGCCTGCCTGCCCAAGGTCACCCTACTGCTTGGGCATCATCAGTTGCTTGGGCATCATCAGTAAGGGAATCTAGACAGATTGGACCCACTTCTGGGCCTACCCGTTCCACTCTGGGTGAAATTTACAAAACAGAAAAGTGGTGGCTGGAAGGTTTTTCACCCATCTCTTTTTCCGTTCTAGATGGTCTCCTATGAGAGACGGTATGGCCAGGCGTAGGGCCCTTTCATGCCGTGCACCATAGGGAACCAAGCATTTCCGTGCAAACCTTACGTTAAGTTGATTTGTAGCGAGCACCGTTACCATGGTCTCCAGGCGCTCACATGGCTCTGTAAGAAAGTGGGTTGGGTAGTGAGGGAAGAGGAATAGGATAGAGGTTGTGCTCTTCTGCTGGTGCTCACAGAAGCAGGAGAAACTGGCGTCTGAGCGCGTCGGCTTGGAGTGCGTTTGGATTGTGCGCCCTGGGGTTATTGTGTCCGGAAGGGTCAACGTCCAGTGTCTGGGTTGTTTGCAGCAGTTTGTTCTTCTTGCGGGTGTGCGAAGTGTGCATCTTGTGTGAGGTAGGGCTGGCGAGTTCGTTCGTACAAGGTATCTGTGGGGTGTGCTGGAGAGGAGCGAGGAGCAGGGGTGGGTAGTGGTTAGTAAAGATATCCACAAGAGTTTGAATTGGACTATGCCCATTGTTGACATCACCAGACTGATTTGCATATGGCTTGTCCCTTTCTGCAATGACGCAGACAGACTAAAAAAAAAAAAACAATGGTGTAGAGGGTCAACAGCCCTGCCAATAGTTGAGATCAATTCAAAACCTTCGACCCATCACTTTTTTGGTTATAGTTCACCTCTGCTACTTATACCACACTGAGAAGCTCAGCTGAGGAGGGTTTACCGTTCATGCCATGGGCCGAAGAAAATGAATAAAACTAAGAAAAGGTAAGAGGGGTGGGGGGTGCTTTGGCTATAAAAACAAGCACTGGCAAAGTGAACAGTTTGGGTTTTTGTGTAGCCACTGGACAGACATTTACCAAACACTGCCACAATGGTACAACCTAGGCTTAAGATGGCAGTATTACCTGTGAATACGATAGCAGGGTCTATATAATGCATGTAAAACATCCAACGCGATAGGCTTCGTCAATGCTTTTTTTTAATGTGCCTTCAGTGGCAGGAACAGATACATGGACACAGGGCTTAACATTCAAGTGGCTGAAGGCACACTTGGCTAAAAAATGTTATTACACCAAGAGATGATTTACAGCTGCAATTCAGCCATTGCCTTTCAGAGGACTGCCGAGAAATAAAGCTGTCATGGGTGGTCGAACAGGAAGATCAAAGGTCGATCACCACAGCCAAGCTGGGACAACCTCACGTACCGCCTGCGTCATCCTACCTGTAACCCCATGCCAAACCTTGATAGATAGCACTAAATCACCACCTGAATGTCAAAACTAAGCAAGCAGGAAAAGTGTCACCAAGGCAGTTTACGTTTCCTAATACATTACAAAGCATGTGGCTACAGGAAGGGGAAGAGAGTCTGGCGCAAGTCGAAGAGACTAGTTAACCTTATATCTCCCACAGTTGGAGAAGAGCTTCACACAAACCGAAAATGCTGTAAATATGGAAACTGTAAAATATCCCGACAAATTTGCCAACTTGATAATAAATATTTTACATTTTAATATGAATCAGCCACAGCAAACTAATGTTCACACACCTGTGCCAGAGCCTCCTTCTCGTAAGCACAGAGTTCCGGCACCTGTGCCAAGGCATCATTATCCGTGTGCAGCACATGTCCTGCCAATGAGAATCTGTGGCAAACTGGAAACAGGCTTGGAAAGCAAAGATTGGATTTACTGTGACAAGGCCAATAACCATCCCTTGCCTGGAGGACACAGGAACCTCTGTCGCCGGAGGGGTGGGAGGCCAGGAGGCTATGCAGAGCCAGTGCTAGCCCGAGCTGGATTGTGGAAGCAGAGAGGGCCCAAATTCCTACAAACGATGGAAGAGGAAACGTGTTCCAGACTTTAGGGACCAAGCGTAAACGGGAATCAGCGCAGAGGGGACGAGGAACAGTAAGAAGAACCATGGAGTGATAAAGGTAACTGGATGGGACACAGAAAGAAATAAGAGAAGACCGATATAGAGGGACGAGATCACGGAGACATTTAAAAACCAGCCACAGTTAAATAGCAACCGTGACTCAAAGGAGAGGCAAGAGCAAGGGCAATAGTGTCGCGAGAGGCTAGGGCAAAGAGAAAACGTACAGCTGAGTTATGGATGGAGTGAAGGGGAGAGAGATGGGCAGCAAGAGGGCGAGAACAGTGAAATTGACATGAGAAAATAAACGGAAACAAGAATTTTGGTGGCAGTAACAAGAATTTTGGTGGCATTAAATTAAAGAAATGGCCTAGCCTTTCAAATGTTAAGCTTAAACTGACAGGAGCGGGAAAGAAGAAATATGACAGGAGAAAGAGGGGGAATAGTCAAGAATAACACCAAGATTTCAGGCAGAAAGAGCGATGGAGAGAGAAGAAGGTGAGGCAGAGGAGGGGGCAGAGTCATGGCAGGGAAGAGAACTTCAGTGTTGGAGGGATTGAGAAGGAGGAAGTGGGCCGACATCCAAGGCTGAATAGCTAGAAGGCAAGAAGAGTTGGGTGTATGGACAGAGAATGAGGAACACGGGAGCAAGAGCTGTGCATCCTGAAAATAAAGATGACGGGAAAGGCCAAAGGAGGTGATAAGAGGCAAGCAGGATGGTGTAAACAGAAAGCTAGGGGACCCAGCCATGACCGAGCTCCGAGGTGCACCATACTGAAGAGGTAAGATGAGAGAATTTAGGCCAGCCCAAGAAGTGGAGCAAGTAACTAACGACCCAATGCCATGTTGGTCAAGCACTGGAAACCGAGAAATCTGAAAGCACCGGCACCCCTCCAGGAAGCCGTGTACCTGATGCCTCGGGCCAACAACCGGGACTAGCGAGAGAACGGAGCCACAGGACTTGCATAATTTCCACACACTCAGCTGTTCACTGGCGGGTGCACCAATATGGTTTCTTGGGACACACTTTATCACCAGGAACAGATGAAGGGAGCTGGGACTGTCCCAGCTCAAGCACTTCCCTTCGAGGGGGGCATGGAACCAGTCCTGAGATACGAATTTGGGACACTGGCCATCCAGGGCCTCCATGGAAGCTCTGCTGCAGAAACGCGTGGAATTGGGTAGGGCTTAGTCCCCGTTTTATGCCTTTTGCACACACATACACAGCTCTGGGGAAAAAAAGACAGCAAACTACTGGCTAGGGAAAGGGTACCAATCCCTAGAGAGGAGGAGCAATACAAGGCAGGAAGGGGAAGATGTAGGTTTTCAGCATGGGTTCAGAGGTGGAGGGTGAACAAGAGACCAGCAGGCGGAAGGAGGGAGCAGAGATTGTTGGACAAGGTGAAGTACTGGTTTTAGTGGTAGAGTTATTCTGCAATTTGAGTGTGCATGATCACGTGGCGTTTACGCCGAGGAAGTTCATTTAAGGAGTGAATGTGAAATGACTGATACTGGGTGAAAAGAGGGTGTTTGTGTAGTAAGGAGGGAAGAGCATAGTAGAGGGGCCTTCATAGGACGATTTGCATGTTTGACTACCCTTCACAACATGTGCATGAAGCCCACCAGATGCCCTCCTACCTCCATGGCCTCTTCCTTCCTCTTCTGCTCTCGCATGACCTCCAACAATCCTGTGGCGGTGACTGCAGCGTCCCATACTCATCGGTCGACACCATCTGCTTGATTCTCTGCCACAGGGGCATGGTCTCAGAACCCCTCCACAATAAAGGGGTTCTCTGAGAGAATCTTCTGCCAGTGCCCAGCCCCAACAATGTCGGGGCGTCTCCTGCTAAGAGTCTTCTCCGAGCCATCTCTCCTCCAGGTTTCCTCAGCTACCACTTGCTGGTAACCTCTTCCAGGTCTCCCCAACTTCGCCCATTCTGCGGTGTGTCTTGCGCTTCTCATACCGCCAGTGACTTAGCAGGACCGGTCCTCACTGGCCTATGGCTTCTTCTCATGCTCCACCGTTTGCTGCATCTGATCTATAAGCACGTGGTCTAGGGAAGAGAGGTCCTAAAGCATAGGGTGCCATCTCGGATTTCTCTGGGAAATGTTAGGTCAGGGGTCAGTGTTCTTTCTAATTCTTTGTGTATCAAGGGCAATAGGCTAGGCTTGTGCTTCCACAAAGGATTGCATGATAGTGGGAGGCATTTGACCCAAAATTCTGCTCTGTACACCGTGCTACTCCTTCACAAACAGAAGCATCACTACTGGTACACCTCAATGGTCCCCACACCTATACCGCAGCATCCTCTTCCAGAAATCCCAATGTGTGATGAACCACAAACGTCTCAACTGCGGTGTTGTGTCGCCACGGTCACCTGATGAAGTTGCAAACCCCCTGGCAGACTAGGCAAGAGGACCCGAAGAAATCCATACAGTGTCCCGGCCCACAACTGGACGAGATTGCCAGAATGCCTCTTCCGTTTCTTTCCCAGCTGCTGACCAGGCCACGACTAGAGGTGCCTTCGGGCGCTCAAGCCACCAGCAATGCCCCAAGATGCGGTCAGTAAACCTCAGAGATGGGGCTTCTACGCAATGCCACACAATGTTGGCAACAGATGGCGCTTCATGAGAATGCCACAAAAGATGGTCGGTAAGCCACTGGCAAACTGTGCCTCGTCATGAAGCCACACAGGACTTGTGAACGCCCCCGAGAGATTGTACCACGTGGTAAGGCCACAAGAGTAATGGTAAGCTTTACAAGGTAACCCTTAAGAAAAAAAGGGTATCCAGTTATATTTTCGAAAACACATTTTCGACATGCCAAAATCTCGGAACAAAAATGTCGGGAAAAAAAATTCGAATCGTTTTTTTAAAAAAATTATGTTTTACGTTTGTTTCGTTAGTAGAAAAAAAAGTGACAATAAAAAAAACGGGGGGTTGGGGGATTCCCCCCCCCCCCCCATTAAAAAAAAAAAAAAAAAGGTCAATAAAACTATTCGACATTTTTTTTCCGGCATTTTTGTGTCGAAAAAAATGCCATGTCGAAAATATGACGGTCGAAAATGTCACTATAAACCAAACAAAGTTATCTGGCAGATAGTAATGAATAAAGAAGTGAGAACGTCCACTTTGCTTGCTCTTGAAATAATTCGGGGCAGTTCGTTCGCCCAGCTGTGCTTCACCCTTCTGATGCCCAGGACACTGGCTGCAGACAGCCGCTGCCCTTCCCGGCACAGCACCGAGCCTCCCAGCCAAGCACGGGCATCTGCCCTGTAGGCCTCTCAAGCGCCATGTAATACGCATGCCAGGCACTATTATGATACAGCTAATGGCCACTCGAGCACAGCACACAGCATGCGACTGTTCCGTGGCATGGGCCTGTGGTCAGACACGGGGCTGGGATTTACTGCAGCCAATCGGAGCGTACACAACCTCAAAACAAGAGATTCAACACCGGAGCAACTAGGACAGCTTCCACCTTGCCCTTCTTCCCTCCTCACTGCTCCACTGGCACACCCCACCTTTCTCCACGCGCATACCCTTTGTTTCCACTTCCTCCAGTGCCACTCATCGACCACCCCCCCCCCCCCTCCCTCCCTCACTCCCTACCCCACTTCCTCCTCTCCCATAACCGGCCTGCACCCTCACTCTCCTCCACCTGCACAAATACTTCATTCCCAGCCCAATGACCCGCTTTCTGGATGCACCACTAGAGCTCAGGTCCAACCCTAGGCACGAGCTCCCGGACCCTTACCCAATCACACTCCAACCTTCCGCTCACATTTAACTGCTAAAAAAATCCTCCACTTGCACCTCACAAACGCTGCGCCCCTTTCGCCCTCCACAGCTCTCGTCTAAGGACGATAGCGCAGAGATCCGGGAGAAGCCGCTCATCAATCAGTGCACAGCGATGCACTGCAAGGAAAGGGCAAGGGGGACTGGGGGGGGGGGGGGGGGAATCCTTCCCTCGGCCCAAAAACCAATTAGTTCGTAAACGCCTGAAGGGGAGTCCAAGGCTTGAGCCGAGCAGACAGGAAAAACTGCACGAACTGCATTCCATGAAACACACAATCCAAGAACGTTTGGCGTGGACAGGCATAACAATAGGCTGCAGCAACAGCAAGCACGTTACAGTGGTGCTGGTAGGACATGTTACCGAGAGGAAAATAATATAGTCTTTTAGATCGGGGGGGGGGGGGGGGGGGGTAGGGGTCAATTATCATGGGATAATGACCCGCCACCAAGTTATGGTCTCAGGCGAAGCAGAGAATCATAAGGTGCAATAGTCACATTTGGTTTAGGATTATCCCAGTGCGTTTCGTTTTTCGTTATAAAATGCACATGCAGCATTATATGATGGCAGACATCACGTATCGGTAAAAACATCAAATACGCTCCACCCCTCCTCCCTACACCACTCAATGCAGAGATATCCAACTCAGAAGGGTGTCCCGTTGGATCTGCAACAGGCGCACGCAGAATTCAGTGTCTATGGCAGAGGTAGGAGGGGTGCGAGGTTGGGGGTGGGGGGGGGGGCAAGGCAGGGTAAAGAGGGTGTGGGTTACAAAGCTCATAACATTTTCAAGGAGACGATGGAATTGTGGGGGAGTTGGCCTGCCTGTGGAGGACGAGTGTTGCCCAGAGCAATGCCAGAGGTTAAGATTCATTCTAAACCTTCCAGCCATCCCCTTTGTTTTTGTGGAGGAAGAGTGTGGCAATGAAGGGTTTGGTGTAACAGCAGGTACAGGGAGGCCTGTTCCAGGCGATTCTGGCAGTGGAGGTAATGAACAGGAGGAGCCGGACAGGACCCAGAGGTCGCTAGATTTCAGTGATGGCATGAGGAGATCTGGTAGAAAGGCGACAGGAGAGGTGAGGCATTAGGAGATGTGAGGCAAGGACCGTGGTTTTCATTATATTGAGCAGTAGGTATCCACGAGCCATCAAGATGTGCTCACATCCATCATGTTAGGTTAATAAAACCTATTGAGCGCAACGGTCACCCAAGGGCATCTTGGCGCTAACGACCAAAGTAGCCAGCAGAGACAGAATCAAGCCGATTTAGAAAAGAAGCGTCTTCAGGGAGAGGCGATTATCCATTGTGCGAAGGGCGATTGGGAGATAGTTCCAGGCCTTTGCTGCTGCAAAGGCCTGGCTCATGCTCTTCTGCATCCATGGATATCATGGACAAAGTGCACATACACGCACAAACCATCCAGATGTGCTCACAACCACCATACATCCGTGGATATCCTGGACAGAGTGCACACACAAGCCATCATGCTCTTCTGCATCCGTGGATATTATGGACACGGTGCCCATGCATCCAGATGAGCTCCCATCCATCATGCTCTTCTGCATCCGTGGATATCATGGACACGGTGCCCATCCATCCAGATGTGCTCACATCCATCATGCTCTTCTGCATCCGTGGATATCATGGACACACGGTGCCCATGCATCCACGAGCCATCCAGATGTGCTGCCACCCATCATGCTCTTCTGCATCCGTGGATATCATGGACACACGGTGCCCATGCATCCACGAGCCATCCAGATGTGCTGCCACCCATCATGCTCTTCTGCATCCCTAAAGCAGCAATGGCGTTTCGTAATTCTTCACGCTGATGCTGGAAGTTCCTGGCAAATTAACCCATGCCAGGGTCAGAAACGGATAGCTTCCTCAGAGGCCATCGAGTGCTCATTTCAACAGGTGGACGTTAAGCCCGAAATCGAGACGCGGACTTTGTTGGCACAAGACTGGCGAGTGGGCAGAAGCCAGAGAAGGGATCTATAGACGCCAGGTGCCAGACTAGGAACTGCAAGACGGGTCCCTGGATGCAAGACGCAAGCGGGAAGGCACTGAACTCGAGTATTGACACAGTGCGTTAGGCAGGCTCAAGGCCATTAAGACTCGGGCGCACTTTATGACCCACATAGACAAATATGAATAGAGACATTGTTTTAGCAAACACTGACTAAGTCGATAGGTCTACATGTACAATTCTCATAGCACGGCCATTGGCCCCTTGTCACGAGTCCAGGTAGAGCCATTTTATGGAAGTTCAACCCAAATATGCCCAAAAACATCCATGCTATGAGCAGGCAAAGTCCCATGTACATCCCCTGAATGCAAGCAAGATACCGACTAATGTCTGCAGTGATTACATTCTTATTTATTGGAACTGTGTGCCCGGTCCAGCTCCATATGCCCAGCCCAGGATCATCCCACAGGTCATGGCCAGGAACAGCCATAGCAGACAGCATGTGTACAGTGTACAGCAATGGGTCATGTCGGGCGCCCAGGCAACATACATGGTGAACGTCATCGCCTACTGGGAGTGTGGCCCCAAACACAGACGTACTATGATGTCAAGGCAAGTACAGCCTGATGTGGCATTACTGCCTCACAGGACCATGCACTGCCACTGCACCCGTTTAAGGGCAGGACCAATGAGAGGTTGGGAACATTGGTAGGGCAGGTGTATACACACACACCAATGGGGAGGTAGAAGAAATGGTACGCACTTTGCATTTGCCACAAAGCTCCCGCCTCGGATGTGCCTTTGGCTGACAGGGGCTGCGCAGCTGTGCTCAACTCGGGACATTTCTTTGAGGAACCCCCATCCTGCGTGTGCGTGCGGGAACCAGTATAGCGGGCAGAAGAGGTGAAGGCCCTTCTAGGAACAACTGGCGCGGTCTACTTAAAAAACACACGAAGGGGGTGCGCGGCTTTCGTGGTGACGCATGTCATTCCCCAAGTACTTGGGGCGTGCATTTTCGTCCAACTCACATGGAAACGTGCAATAGCCCAGCGCGCTCTGCGTGCGTCGTGCTTTCTCTCAGCTGTGCCCTAAGCTGCCGGCTGGGACACTCACCTTGAAGGAATTCTGCGGTTACCTGCTCCTGGGCGGGGACAACGGCTGAATCAGCGGCATGCCAGGGTGGGGCGGACACTAGGGGGCGCTGCTCCTGCGTCACCAACGCATTCCTCCATAATAAAAACGTCCACCGAAGTGTCACCAGCTATGCTGCTTGGCAGGACGTTCGTAGGGTGGGGGGAAAAAACCTTTGCTTGTCGGAATTCGGGCGACATCTCAGAATAATGTCAAACGATAGGTGACTGTCGGTGGAAAAAAAAAATCTCTTAATGTTCCAGCAGTCAAACACGTTAAGGCCTGTATGGGGTGGATCAGTGCGCAGCAGGCCTTAAACTATTTTCTTTATAGAAACACCCGAGACAATATAGTGGCAGCTGCCTCATAAAATAAAAATACCACCAGGTGACAAAAAAACACCATCCTGGAGTCTCAGTGATAGGGGATCACCAGGCCCGACAGGAACACTGCAAGCACGTGGCCAGCGGCAGGCTCTTGCGGGTGCAGCCGTGTTGCCACATACCAAGCAATATGCGCGGAATGCCTGCGTGCAGCCCATCAGTGAATGCCTGCGTGCAGCCAATCAGTGAATGCCTGCGTGCAGCCAATCAGTGAATGCCTGCGTGCAGCCAATCAGTGAATGCCTGCGTGCAGCCAATCAGTGAATGCCTGCGTGCAGCCAATCAGTGGTGCGCCATCACCTGCACGGCATTAATGCTGCAAAACAGAAGGCGGCGCACAAGAATGTTACTGACTATTTTGTAAAGTTACTTGAGAAAAGATTTTTCTCAGTGTTCTAAAACCTAGTACTCAACCCCAACTGGCATATTTTAGGCAAGTAAAAATTAATTCCCATTGATTTATTTTCTACAATGCATTTTCCTTATAATTCAAGCATCATCGACAGGAAGTTGCCACGTGGAGCATCACTCTAATAGGAGTGCCCTTTGTGGAAAGGACTCCTCACGCCACAGTGCGGGTGGGTCAAGGGCCGGACACAGTTACCCGTTACGCCCTATTTTTTGCCCGATTTGGGGAATAAGAAAGGTCTGCTGGCTGGTTATCTTTAGCCTTGGTGTGGGCTGGAGGAGGGACTCCTGGAAAAAAAAGCATAGAGGGGGGAGTGGGAGGGGAAGAAAATAGACAATGTGCGAGAAAGAGAAAAAATAATGAGCGAGAAAGAAAATAATTGAGGCGGAAGAGACAGAAAAAGGAATAAAACAAGGCAGGCAGTGTTTACCAGCTGAGGGTGGTCTGCCTATGCTTGAACCCCGTTTAACTATTCGTTGGCCGCCAGTGTAGCTCAGCAAAGAACTACGTTTAAGCAATTTCACACTAGTTCATGATCGCGGTCATCTGATAAGCCCCCTCTCCCCCCCCCCCAGTGTGATGTTGACAATTGGAATGTTGGCAGTTCCGTTGCAGACAATGGGCCTCATTACAAGGTTGATGGTGCCGCGAAATTACCACCAACGGAATTACCGAGTGATAATTCTGTCAATTTTGGAAGGAAAAGGGGTACATCCTGAACTTTAAAAAAAAAAAAAGGGAGAACACCACTGCGGAGACTAACACTGCTTTACTAACATTTGTAATTCTGTGATAAACCCACAGGACCAAGTGGAGGTAACAGCGATTCCATTTGGCAGTATTCCAGTGAATTTACCACCGGAATACTACCAAACTCATAGTGAGGCCAGAGCACTGCCAGAAAGCAATAGTGGCTGGTATAAGCCCCTTGTGCCAACATTCCAACGTTTCGCCTTATTCTCACCTAGTTTTAAACTAAACATTCTACCCTCATAGGCTGGAGTGTTCCAACAGCCAGAATCACCTGGCAATTCCCTGGGCATTATTGTTTAAATACGGCAACTCTGTTTCAGGGGTCAACTGGGAACCAAGAGAGGCCCTGGAAATAGTTTTCAAAAGGGCCCCAAATTACACATTTTCAGCATCCAACACTTTTCCTATGACAAAAAAAGTGGAAATAAAATATGTTAACTTTCAAATGTGGCCCAGGGTGCAGAGGCCTACCGGGATATCTCCAGGGTTCCCTATAGGCCAGTCCACCCCTGCCAAGGATGCATAGGCCTACCGGGAAATCTCCAGGGTTCCCTATAGGCCAGTCCACCCCTGCCCAGGATGCATAGGCCTACCGGGAAATCTCCAGAGTTCCCTGTAGACTGCCCAGGGTGCAGCGGCCTACCGGGATATCTCCAGGGTTCCCTATAGGCCAGTCCACCCCTGCCCAGGATGCATAGGCCTACCGGGAAATCTCCAGAGTTCCCTGTAGACTGCCCAGGGTGCAGCGGCCTACCGTGATATCTCCAGGGTTCCCCATAGGCCAGTCCACCCCTGCCCAGGATGCATAGGCCTACCGGGAAATCTCCAGAGTTCCCTGTAGACTGCCCAGGGTGCAGCGGCCTACCGGGATATCTCCAGGGTTCCCTATAGGCCAGTCCACCCCTGCCCAGGATGCATAGGCCTACCGGGAAATCTCCAGAGTTCCCTGTAGACTGCCCAGGGTGCAGCGGCCTACCGTGATATCTCCAGGGTTCCCCATAGGCCAGTCCACCCCTGCCCAGGATGCATAGGCCTACCGGGAAATCTCCAGAGTTCCCTGTAGACTGCCCAGGGTGCAGCGGCCTACCGGGATATCTCCAGGGTTCCCTATAGGCCAGTCCACCCCTGCCCAGGATGCATAGGCCTACCGGGAAATCTCCAGAGTTCCCTGTAGACTGCCCAGGGTGCAGCGGCCTACCGTGATATCTCCAGGGTTCCCCATAGGCCAGTCCACCCCTGCCCAGGATGCATAGGCCTACCGGGAAATCTCCAGAGTTCCCTGTAGACTGCCCAGGGTGCAGCGGCCTACCGTGATATCTCCAGGGTTCCCTATAGGCCAGTCCACCCCAGCCCAGGGTGCAGAGGCCTACCGGGATATCTCCAGGGTTCCCTAAAGGCCAGCCTACCCCTGCCCAGGGTGCTGAGGCCTACCAGGAAATCGCCAGAGTTCCCTAAAGGCCAGCCCACCCTGCCGATGCCATTGACAAGAAGCAGCAAAACAAACTCATTAGTTGTAGCAACACCTGCCCGCCTACGTAGAGGTGAAACCAGCACAGGTAGAATTATCTTGCATACCCAGAGATCACCTCGCTTTCTGCCATCGAGAAGGCCAAACGTAACAACGCAACTAGATAAGAAGCACGATGGGTTTATAAGCCGAAGACCCACGCCCAAGCACCAGAAAACACAACACAGGCAAACTCTAAACAGGAGGCAAGCAATGCTGATCTTAACCATAGAGTGACACACGCGCGTAGGGAACCCTGTGCTGGCTGCCCCAAGTATACTGTAAGGTGCTGTACCTACTCTGGAGAGTGGGAGAGCCCTGCTCCAGCCGCGGGGAGGCTGGACCAAGTGTCTAGATGGCTAATACCAGAGAGAAATCCATGGATAGATCCGAGAAGTAGAAGCTCGTCTCTTCCACCAGACAGGAGGGCAAGTACTAGCAAAGCCAATCGTTTGGAATTATATACAGTGAAAATAGTCCCTATGTTGGCAAGTGGTGACGCCATATGGCTAGTATCAGCAGAATCCTGCAAGTAATGAGGGCCTCCCATTACATGCTAGCTTTTGCCACTGGGTGCCGAGCTACTCACATCCAGTACCAGGGGTTGCATGCTCTCCTATGAGACCACCAGTAGGGGCACGGTCGCATCATGTCACTTCTCCACGGAGCAAACAATGCGTTTCATAAATAAACTCTGCGGTGTGCCGTCCTGTGCTTCCATGAAGAGGGTGGCTGCTGCAAACTGCCACTAACGCCTATGCAACATATGAAGGCCCGAATAAGGCGAGTTATTGGGCAACGATTGTCGCTTAGGCACGAGTGTGAATTACAGCCTTCGAAAGAGACTGGCCAACTGGGACATGTACTGTTGGCCCCAGGAGCCAGTAAGCCGCCAATGCTTGCTGGAGTTATGGTGATCTGTGGCTATCCAGATGTTCTGGACTACAACTCCCATCATGCATAACAATGGTATCCCAGGGTTTCAACAACGGTAATTACTTCGAAGTAATTGGTTGTGGGTTAAGGGGTAAAAAGGGGTGGGGAGGAGTTTGGGGTAAGTGTAGTAGTGAAGGGGAAGGGGGGGGATGAGGGGAGGGGAAGCGCCCCCCCCCCAACCCTCAAATAAGAAAATAAAAAAATACATAGTAAAATTTGGATTTTGAAGCAATGACGTCTAACTCAGTTACATAGAGGAGCCCATGACAACTACCATGCGGTCTACAGCAGATCTGGAGTCTAGTGGCAGAGTTGGGGACTCTGGTGAGCTAGGTGTGAGTGCTACATGGTTGCGCGCCGCTCGAGCCCATCAGGAAACCAAATGGCCACCATCAGTACATGCTGTCTAAAGAATATTCTGCCACCCATCTGTAGACGCCTCAAGTATTGGCTTAAACGTTCTCCCCTCGAATGCTTAATTCTATGCATAATAAACAATTCATGCTTTGTCAGTAGCTCCTCCCACTTAACCCTTCCGGTTCACGCTTCTCC
Source organism: Ambystoma mexicanum (assembly GCF_040938575.1). Classification (NCBI taxonomy): domain Eukaryota; kingdom Metazoa; phylum Chordata; class Amphibia; order Caudata; family Ambystomatidae; genus Ambystoma; species Ambystoma mexicanum. Next base: position 143,096,595 of record NC_090938.1, read on the forward strand.
TCCGCAGGCTGGGGTCTCGACCCCATGGCAGGGGCACGTTTCGCCAAGATGCGGACAAGTCTTCGCACTGGGAGTCAAATACGGCAGAAACGGGCATCCTCCAAGGCACTGTTTACATTTACTTGAACAAACTGGCATAATGCTGGGCGTATACCTTTTCCTCCCTGAACCACGTTTCCTTATCTGCCAAATAAACTACAAGGAATAGAACTAGCGCCGTTCCATATAGGGTATAGCGAGAGTCTATTACCGATGCAGTGGTGCGCTGTCCAGGGGCCGAAATTAAGATTTCATGAGCAGAAACTAAAAACGAGCCCCTGGGTATCACCCTTTGCCTAGTAGGCAGGAAACCTGTGCCGCAAATGTACTTTTCGTGAGTTGCAAACACTTAAATATTCAATAATAATTTATTACGCTTTAAAGGTCTTCTAGAAGTCTAATGATTCTTTAAATGTAGATACAGAAAGCATTAGGCATGGTTGTATGGCACCAGTAGCTCTAGGTGTCAAGCAAACCAGGATCTCCTGGGCTAGAAGCAGGAGCTAAATACCTCCCCCAAATTTCGGGTCCCGCTATGCAATGGATAACATTCACCCCAAGTCCCTTACGTGCCCCATTCACATTAAACAGCCTGGTTCGCCACACTCATCATATAGAAGGGATCCAAGAGGGACTGCCGAAAGGACGAGCCTTGCAAAGAGAATGCTTTGCAGACATGCGGGTCTTCATTAACTGATCAAAAACAACACCGATTTCATTCAAAGGCCAATGGAAAGCTGGCCTATCTAGCCGGACGGTCAAATTGCCGCCCGAGTCTGCCTAGTGATCGACTGGCGGAACCCTGCCACCACAAACTCCTGTGATGTCTTAAGCACTCTTCCCCATTCTCCGTCCCCCGCCAACACATCTCTGCCCACATCTCGCAGTTCTTTGGGTACAACCTATAACGCGTGAAGCTTCACAGCAGCAGAGGCCACAACCACAAATGCATGTATTGTGAACTTCCGGGGAAAAAAAAGCAATACTTGCAAGTTACGTTCGGAAATCCGGCACTGCACATCAACTCAAACAGCCACATTCATCATCATCATCATCATAAAACACGTTGCTTCGGAGAATACTCAGTTTGATTGAATATAAAATATACCATATGTGCACAGAACAGTTTCCAAATCTCAACATGTGATCCTGCTAAACTATCACCTTGTGAGACTGCTCATTTGTTAGAAGCAAAAATTCACAACGCTTAGATAGGAGCCACATGCCAGGAGAGCACTATTACAACTTGTGTGTTCCCTACAGTAGTTCCATAGGTCATAACAAGAGGTATGTTAGAATTAATCTTTCTTGTATTGCCCTTTAGTTTGGGGGAGGAGGGGTGTAATTCTGTTGGATTTTGAATGAAGGGAAGTTTTGAATACTGGGGGGGGGGGCATTGCAGCTGAAGCATATAATCATTTATTAACAGTTTTGTCTGAATTTGTGGCAAAGGGCCTGTGTGATGTAATTAATTCAAGATGGTCACCGCTACAATTTATGAATCAGAATTTGATCTATAACTCCTTTCAGGGTGATCCTATTAAACATTTTCAAAGGACCTTTTTTCTTCACCATAAAAATCCAATGAAGGTCTGTAAAAGATTTTGATTCCATCTTCAAGTAAAATACATTTTTTTTTAAAATGTCGATACCTCCAGATATCGAAAGTCATTTAAAATTACAACTTCCACCCTCAGACAAAGAAAGAAAACAGATAACAGACCTTTCCTTGTGCATCGTATGTCAACAAATTAAGAAATCTCCCCTGGTTAATCCAAAATGTTATGGAAAGGTTTTAGAGTGCATTAAGAAGAGAGCTGAGTAGAAGAATAACGAATACTTGAACATAAGTCTATGATTAGGAAACTTCACACCCGAAGAACTGAAAAATGAAAAAAGCATCACAGCATTCAGAGTGCTACAATCAACGTACTCATAAAGAAAACATGGATCGAAGCAAAAGGTTGTATGGAGTGTAGTTATGTGAGCCAAAGCCACCTATCTCCAGCCAGGAAGAAGTAGAACAAAGCTAGACTACAAGATCAAAAATGCCCATCTATGACAGAAATGCTTCTTTTGAAATAAAGAAGGAAAAAGAAGAAATCGATTATATTTGATACCAACTGATTCAGCAGGCATCTGAAGAGCTCAGCAGAACGTCCAACAATGACACACTGAAGTTTCGTCTTAGTGATTGTACAAATCCTGGAGACCCCCCATCGCCCCCACACAAGGGAAATTGCACATCACAAGCTATGTTGCACACATGTAGTGAATGTATACTGATGCGATCCTCCACTAAGCGTAAATATGCAGCCAAATTCCCTGTCTTACAAAGCAGCAAATGCTGAATTTGTATCATCAATCAGTGATTTTCTCCTTGAAGGCAACCGAACAAAATAGGGGGAAATTGAAATGTTTTACAGGAACATTGCAGCCAACAATGGCTTAGAAAAAGGACAGATGAAAAAAGAAAACAAATCCAAAGTTGGATGGAAGAAGAGCTTGAATGTATTGGCATTTTTAGTAATCCCAAAAGGGTAAATGAACCACAACAGGTCTCACTGAAGGATCCGCTGCTACTCTCTCTAGCAGAAGAATTTGAGGATATTGAGAAAAATATGAGAGCCCTTCTTGTAGCAACTACGATTTTACTGAGAGCTGTAATTACTTGTGAACATTGGAAACTCAATGGAAGTTTTGAAAAAGGGAATTGGGCAGATGTTCAAAAGGAAGAAGTTATTTTGTGCTGTCAAGGACAGATGGATATGTTATGTTATTTGGCATTTATATAGCGCTCTACATATCACTGGTAGGACCTCAAAGCGCTGGTAGGATGACTGCCCTCAGGGACCGCAGTCCAGGTCAGGTGAGAGAGTAAGGTGTCGAAGGGTGCTTGGATGCACCAGTTAAGTGTGCAGCTGATGTAATTGGTAGCTGCCTCCTAGCATGGGTGTGGTGGTATTGATATTGATTCAATGTGTGCAGTCTGGTGGGTGGACACCTACACTGGGTTCTGGCTGCGTTAGGCCTGTGAGACGCTTATGTGTGCAGCTAGGCCGGTTTGTCGTGGGGTATAGCTGCGCTGTATTAGAATGAGGAGGTGTTCATGGGATAGCGTTCGTATCTGAACAGCTAGGCCGAAGGAGGGGTATAGCTGCACCCTAGTTGTGGGATGGTCTAGAGAGTAAGCATCTGGATATGAAATGATAGTTCATCTATACAGCGTACATACAAAATGCACTTCAAAAGCGCCCTGCGACAGAGGAGGGAACAAGGGAAACACAAAAAACATGCCTACAGACTAATATTCCCTCTTCAATCCAAATGTGGTACTTGCCAACATTCACAATTACTGTAGCACTTGCTAACATTCATAATCCTGCCTGGTTGCGGCACTGGCCAATGTTCACAATTCTATCTCGGTGTGGCCACTGCTATTTTTCACCGTTGTAGCTTGTTCGACGCAGGCTAGTGTTCACAATACTATCTAAATGAGGTACTTGCTAACATTAACAAATCTATCGAGATGCGACGTAAGCCAACATTCACAATCATGTCTGGATGCAACGCAAGCTAAATGTTCACAATTCTATCTCGGTGTGGAACCCATGCCACACTTACTTTGGAAGTTGCTGCTGGTTGACGGCTGGTTACACTGGCTTCCCCAAGTAATTCAGAAAAGTGCGATACCCCTGTAATGAACAGGGCCTCAAATTCTCAGAGGTTTATATATGAAATGGTATCACCACAATAAGCTTCATATGCAAGCACTTCTACAACACGCCATACTTGAGAAAAGGTCCTTGCAAGTGGTAGCTGGGCTCACAATGCACACAGCTATCCGCAGCAAAATCTTAATTCAATTTCTGCATTGCATGGGAGCTTCTATAGATTACACCAGAGTCCTTCGTTTTTAGACAGATCGCCACAAAGGTATTAAAACGCATGGATGAGTGTGGAGGGTCTTACGTTCCCTCAGAGCTTGTCATAGGCAGATGTGTCTATTGAACTGCTAACAACATTGACATCCTTGAGGATACTCCGTATTGTAAAGGAACTTTGCACAGTAGTTATGGTGTTTTATCACGAGAAGGAGGGGTCAGATGTCCTAAGCCCAACCGAAATATCAGGACCATCATCACTTTGATCACTGCAGAAGATTCAGCAGTCCCCATCTGAGGTCATGTCTTGCAACATTCCCAAAGGGTGTAGACCACAGAATCCTGTAAGCAGTCAAATCACGGATTATACAGCAATGAAGAAGGTAATTTTAGATTCCAACAGGCTCTAGGACCTACTTTGGTGATGGAAGTGTTGCCATTGAGTGATTTTCAAAAATGTTTTGATGAAGAGTTGCTGAATACACATTGTATTCTCACTGAAGAAACCTAGACTGATGTAAGTAAGGCTGAGTTAGAAACACTCGCTACAGTTCAGGAAAGTGCATAAGAACAGCACTTGAAGCACACGTCACTAAGGCTTGCACTTTTGTAGAATTCATCGATTATGCATTTGACGAGAATGTTGAAATCAAGGGAAGGATGGAACCTGAGTTTAAGATGTTACTTGAAGGTTTACAAGTGGACGATTCCCAAGAAACACAAAATCAGTCCATAACTACGTTGCGACAGTTCTGACAAATTTGAATGTGATGGCCAAAATGGAAGCATTGGAGGCTAATGAATCTCAAGAAAAAACAAACACACCGTTGCTCTTCAGTACATTCATATGTTGGACACAATGCTTTTATCTATCAGATTCGTCCGAACTGCAAACTGGGATTTAGACCTTGCATCACTTGAGTTTAAGTACTTATTAGCTCTGGATTTGATAAACTACGCAAGTATGATAGCATGGTACCAGCAGCAATTAAGCAGCTTGAAAGCAATAACCCGGATTTGTGGACTCAGTTTCAAAAAGGCAATTGGTAGTAAGCAAGACAAAAGTTCTCTTTTGTGCTTTAGGTACAGATGAAGCCCTGAAACATCAAAAGGGGGCAATGGCCGTATTCAGTGGTGTGTTTAATATTACTCAAAAGAAACTGGCCCTAGTACGGTTCTTTTTAGTCCCTCCTGAGCTCTCTAGGCCGTCTACAGAAGCAAATAATATTTAATAATCACAGATTACGAACGGTCAAAACATCACCACCTAGCAGCATCCGAAGCAACACGCCAAAAGGAAGATGTTTTTCAGGATCTACAACTCGATCACGACATGACTAATCCTGTGAATTATGAACATCAACATCCCGGCAAAGGCCGTTTTTGATGAAAAGAATTCAGAAGATCAACAGGAATGCTTGAGTAATTACAAATTCCCTGCACTACTCCTGTCAACGTTCAACTTTGATGGTACAATGATTTTACGTGCAAACAAAAGCCCCCTACTGCATTCTAAAACTAAAGCCGAGTTAACAGCTTACCTCTCATATGAAGCAATTCTGCACGCACAGAGGATATGAAAGCCTACTAGTCAGTTGGAGAAATGAAGCCAAGTCATCAAATGGAAATGATGCTGGAGTGATTGAAAGCACACATGAGGAGGCAGACACAAACATAATAATTTCCTTCCTTTATGTATCATGTTGTCATGCTAATACCATGCACATTTTGTCATCCAGTGCCAACGTTTTTGTCCTTTCACTGTGGTGGTCATCGTTTTTTCCATCTGACAGCATGTTTGTCACAGGAGATGGAACTAATAGAAGATTTATAGATCTGAAACATGTGTGCTCATGCGTAGGGTCGACAAAAGTGCAGGCATTACAACGCCTTTGTGCTCTTTCAGAATGTGAGGTTACCTAGTGCTTTACGAAGAAAGAAAAACTATCTTTCTTGAAAGTTTAAGATTTCAGAAAAATATATCCTGGAAGCTTTGGGAAGAATTGGATGTCTAGAAGAATTTAAGAAAAAATGAATGATTCATAGAGAAATTGGTCAACTGCATTGGTGTATGTGTACACACACACACAAAAATAAAAACACAAAAAATAAAAAGCAGATGCAAAGTAAAATTCTGCCGCAAACAAGCTCCTCTCCAATGCCATACATCTTAAGGACTCATTACTGGGTGGTGGAGTGGCGACGAATTGATGAACACCACCGAAATCTCCCAGAGCCATCACAATTCGAGTGGGAGAAAGCATATAAACAATATTCTCTTATTATGTGTACGCTTCCATGTGCTCCGCAAACATACAGTTGGTAGAGTGTGCATGAATCAAAGGACTGTGTGCTATGCATTGCAAATACCAAGCTCAGTCACTAAGGTGCACAGAGCTGTTAAGTGTGGTGGTGACAAAGCTCTGTGATAACAACGATTTAGTAGATGATGAAAATTAACTCTGGGACACGAAAGATAACCTTTAAAACCTTAATTTCTGGGATTCCAAGATGGCGGCTGGCAGAGGATGACGTGCGTAGGTGTCTCTCCATCGGGCCGCGCCAACAATCAATAAAATCTAGAATTTCAGGTGACATCTCGCTCCAATGGAACACAAATCGGACCAGCAGTGCACTCGGAAAAGAAGGGGGGGCGAGGGGGAGGGAGACAGCTGCTGCACACCTGTTATGCTGGAGCCAAAACATGGCACTGGTGCGCAGTGTATTCTGGGGGCACTCAGAGCCATAATGGATATTTACTTCATGCCGCAGTGAAAAGCTGTACTTACTTCGCGGAGAGCTGAATTTACTTTACTGAAGAAAACATGCTTTCCAAACCTGGTATGCAGACAAGGACATTCTGCTGGGAAAGCTGGCTTTGTTATGTCTTGTTATGAGTTATGAGACTGTTTTCTGTGGCGCTTGTTCTTAGAGGAGGGAAGCGCTTTGCTCCTTGAGGTTACTTTTGGTTGACCCAGCTGGCAACCAACGGTTGCCCATCAATGCGCAAGTGCATTTGCCAGAAGGTTCGAGAAATTACCACCCCTTTTTGAGCAGTGCATATATGCGGAACCCCTCAACGGTCAGACGGGACAAGTACAAAGACCTCAGTCGGAGGGGGGACGCTTCCGTCCGGCATAACTGTGGGCTGTTGTGCTCTCGGCCTTGCTGTTATCGGGGTCTTCCAGCCGCTTCTGGTGAGATGAGGGATTCAGTTACGCCCACGGTGATGTATTTTCTTTTGAATTTGCTGTCTTTTCTGTGATTTATTTCTGTGTTATCACTTGTTGCTTCCAAGCTTTGAATAAATAGCCGTATAAGTGATCATTATTTTCTAAGAGTGCGTGTGGTTGTAAGTCAGTGCGTCGTCTACCTGGTTTAAAGTATTGGCTCTGCAATTGCATTGGCGATTAATGACTGTCCGTGCACTTTGGGCAAGCAATACAACACCCTGTACAACAAGGGAGGAAAACCGTGGTCCGCAGAGCGTCCTCGGATTAGAGACGGGCACCCACAAGCTGTGACACCGGCAGCAGCCGAGGCAAGGGGGCGGCCTACAGACAGACAGCGACCTAACATAGGGGGAAACACACGACCATCCCACAACCCAACCCAACCCATAGTTTAACGAGCCACAAAGGAAGCACAGCATAGGGCCAATAATAGAAGCCCATCCATCAGCACGAAAATATAGTGGCCTGCGGAAGTGGGAAGCATAGGGGACCAGTCTGAAGCAGGGCCAGCGGCTGGAAGGATTGACGGACCTGCCATAAGCATTCCAGCACTTGATGAAATCCCACAAGGTAGGGACCCAGTTGCACAGTAAGAGCAAAGCAGCAATCTGAAAGACGGGAACCCCAAGCTCATAAATAAACCAGCAACCCCACAAAGCTGCACTGGAACACACGTTCCTGCAACCAGCAGCGCACTACAACCAAGACACTTAAACCCCTGGTGCGAACAAATAAGGAGAAAGAGGCCAGTGTTAAGGGGGCCCCGGTCACAGACTCCACAGATGCAGTGAAAGACCCCAGCGGATTTGGGTCAATAAGCAAAGTCTCCCTCCCCAAGCAATAAAAGCCTTAACTTCAGGCCGGGCTTGGGCATCCCAAGTAATATGGACCTTCCCAGGCGACAAATTTTAAGTAAGAGAGCAAGGGCCTAAGCCACAATAGACCACAGGGGAAGAAAAGAGGAGAAAAGGAAGAGGAAACCTCGCCAATACTACACAGCAAACTCAGCCAGCATGAAGAGGAGAGGTGGAGGCCCCGCAGCCACACAACTTCAACACTCAGAGGGGACAAAGCGAAGGGAGACCCAATCAAAGCCCTGTAGCTCATTAAAATCCATACAGCTAAGTGTACAAGCATAGGAAGAGGGAGCAGAAACAGTGCCACAGCAACAGCATTGAAGTCAAAATCCAGACTGGAAACCACAACCCCAACTCAATTCTCCCACCAAGGGAAGCAAGCCAAAACCTGAAACAGCTATCAAGCACGGATGACACGGCGACGACGCAGGGAGTTGAAGTGCTCATCCAACACCGGCACAACATGGAGAACAGCACATGACCAAAATGGACATGCAAAATTGTTTCAAGGAATTTCAGAGCCAATTTTTGCTCTCCTTCCAGGAACAATTCAAGACGCTAAAAGAAGACATGAAGCAATCCCTGTAGGAGGTAAAGAAAGACAATGTGAAGTTGAAATAGAGGACGGACAGGCTTAAAAAATGTAGTGCAACAAATAGGACGACACCCAAAAATCGGACGGATTGCTGGAACAAATAGCTCGTATCTCTAACAACCTTGAACACCAATGTGAGGATTTGGAGAACAGATCGGGAAGATCAAATATCAGAATCAAAAATGGATCGGAATCAGTTGAAGACAAGGTTGAACACACAAGTGTACCCTCCTATTGATTAATGCGCCACACCTAACATCAGACCTAACTTTGTGGCACAATACGAAGGTTCAGAATTTGCCACGTATAGGCACATTTGAGTGCAGTAGTATATGCCACGTGAACTTTATGATGTTGCGTTTCTCTGTGGTTTATTGGTGACTTAAAATATGGCTTTATTTCATGGTTTGCAAATTATACTATTGTGTTATTTATGTTGGACCAATTATGCTGTGCGAATTCTTGATTTTTGCTTCAGAGGTCTCATGTTTTTTGTCCAGTTTTCTTTTTCTCTCATTACGTTACTCCTCATGAATCCTTCCCCATGCCCCGTCCCTCATCTCTGTCTTCTATAACATATGTTCACCAATATGTTTGTTCATATATGAAACATTGATTATTCAGTATGTTAATAGCCCTGATTTGAAAAAGGCAAGGAGTTGTTTGCGGAAACACGTGTCATCATAGGGCAATCTGTGTTACGCATGCTCAACTATTTGTGCCAATAAACAACAGTTTTCAGCACCCATGAACTTGAATGTGGCGCATTAATCAATAGGAGGGTGCACTTGTGTGTTCAATATTGTCCAGAGATGGGGTGCTTACCTCTGCCCCTCCGACAAATGCGACAACCATTCCGAAAGGAAATTTATATACTTGGTCACAGAGTACTTATAAGTTGGTGCTACCAAAAAACCCCATGTCCTTTCTACAGTTGAAGACAAGGACCTCCCTGAAACGGTCCTCTAACACTTTCCGTAAGTTCTGTCAGGACACACAGGTCAAGGTTGACAGGCTTCACAGAGTGGGACCAAAAAGACCAGCCGAACCAGGGGTACGACCAAGGGACGTCCTGGCAGCCATATCATCTTACACTCAAAAAGAGTAAATCTTACGAAAGGCAAGAAATACAGGCACGTTGCGAATAAACGGTCAAGAAGTACAACCATACCAAGACCTTTCTCACGCTACGCGCTTGGAGAAGGAAAATGGGCCTCGTAGTCCAACACTTAACGACCAATCAATTGAGATATAAATAGACCTTCCCGTTCGGACTCCTCTTCACATGGGAATGGAGACAGTATAGGATCTCCTCATGCGAAGAAGGGGAACAGATCTTAGGCTTGCACCAGGATGAAGGAGACAGCCAAGATCAAACACAAGGGAGAGTACAAGGCTTCGGCAAGCAGGAAGGCTGGAAATCTGTAGCAAGGAAAAACCAAGGGGGGAGGGGGGGGTGAGAAGTGATGAAGATAACTACATCCCTAATACTACCCAAGTAAGAACCTAAGGCATGGAGTGCACCAACCCATGTCAAGGGGGCTGTATCCCACCTGGAATTACATAATCTCAGGCCCTGGGGTGGAGGAGGGAGGAGGGCGATCTTGGAATCTCAAGTGGAGAGAAACTGAACCAGAGGTTGATAGGGGGCCTAGGCGCGAGGGACATTTCGTCCGAGCGCTCCTAGGAACCTAGCCCCCCCCCAACCTCCAGAGGGGGAAAGAGAAGTTGGGGTGGGGGGGGAGCACAAGGGGGGAGGAAAGGAGGGAAAGGAACTGAGCAGAGAGAACCAATTGGGGGTGGTATCATGGGAGAGTAAGAATTGAACCAGCGGATAGTGGGAGCCCAAAACCGATAAGTCTTACACAACGTCTGGGAGATGAATACTCCAATTAAGAGGAAAAAACTACCACAAAGAAGAAAGACAAAAACACAGTTTAAAATCAAGGGGGCCTCACAGACATATCAGGCAAACGCGGCAGAGAAGAGAGCGGAGTCCTCACAGCCATACAAGATAGGCTTAATCCACACGTCCAGAACTTTCCGGCAGACAAGGAGGGGCGCTACCTCTTCCTTAATGTAAATATAGCAGGCAAGCAACTCACATTAGCTTCGATTTATGCTCCCAACACGGGACAAGATTGTTTCCGGATAGGGAACCTCACGACACAATAGGGATTTGCCACAGGGGAAATTATACTAGGGCGCAATCTCAACCTAGCATGGGACCCCAGACTAGATGGTAGCGCCAAGAAACGCGCAGGAACAAATGCCCTCTCAAAAGGCCCTGAAGAAAGCTTTTGAAACTATCACTCCAGGACATCTTGCGTAACATGAAAGGGGAAACACAGGGTTTCACCCACCTCACATATGCATAACTCCCAATCTAGAATCGATTATATCTGGGCATCCATGGGCTTAGTGGGGAAAGCGGTTGATCTAGAAATTGGACCAATATCCCTCTCGGATCTTGCCCGGATAATGGCATCTTTCAACATCAACAGGGCCAGGGAAGGGGACTGATCATGAAGATTCCCAACCGACATCCTTCAAGATAATCTGCTAGTAGAAACAATAAAGGGAAAGGTCGAACTCTACTTCTCTGAAAATGAAACGGCGCAACCCCCCAGGGCGTGGTGTGAGACGCCTTTAAGGCGGTACTAAGGGGTGATCAAATAGCAATAAAAGGCGCAAAAAGACAAACAACGAAGCAGATGGGAGGATGAATTGGAAGAGAAGCTAAAGGGAGAGCAAAATGAGCTTGCAAAAAATCCCAGTAGGAAGACGAAATTAGTCCTGAAACATATAAAAGGCCAATTGGGGAGGATTCAAAACAAGAAAGCAGAATTAGTGCTCTTAAGATTGAAACATAGGTACTACATTAGCGCCAATAAGGCGGACAAACTACTGGCGAGGCAGCTCCGCGAAAAAGGGCGCAAGACTGTAATACTGAAACTAAGGGACAAACATGGGCAAGTTTAAAACAACTAATGAAGAAATGGGGGGGGGAGACTAATGAGAGCATACTATCAGACCCTATACAAGTCAGATGAACCAAAGAGGCCTACTTGGAGAACCTCACTCTCCCCCAGATCACAGAAGCAGACAAAATGTCATTGGACAGACATACAAGTGGAGGAAGTCCTGCAGGCAATCATAAAACTCCCTAGAAATAAAGCACCGGGCCCAGATGGCTACCCTGACAACATCTACAAAAAATATAAAGCTGTTCAGGCCCCAAAACTGTCCAACTTATACAACAGTTTCAGGACACAAGGGAACAGACTCCATTAATGAAGCGAAACTGGTCATCCTCCCCAAACCAGGAAAGGACCCAACTCTACCGGGTTCATAGCACCCAATAGCCCCAATTAATCTGGACGCTAAACTCTATACACAAAACCAATCACGATTCATTCCAAAGTTGAACACATCTGCACCCCCGCTATCCTCATGTCGTTCGACGCGGAGAAAGCGTTCGATAGAGTATAATGTACACAATAGACACAGCTGTTCCACACAATGGAAAAAACATGGGCTTCGGGCCAAACTATATACAGATGATCAAAGCGAACTATAAAATGCCTGTGTTGAGGATATCATTGAATGGCATCCTTTCGAAACAGGTACCCCTGACCAGAGGCACAAAGCAGGGATGCCCATTCTCACCTTTACTATATGCAATATTTCTGGAGCTGCTCACGATTCGGATTTGAGAAGCAAGCCAGGTGACTGGCATAACGATGGGAGCAGAGGAACATAAAACAGTGGCCTTTGCGGACAACATGCTGCTAGCTTTGATAAACCCAGAACGTTCACTCCCTGCGCTTCTGAAAGAATTAGACCAATCTCAAGCCTAAAGATCAACAAACAAAAATCAGAAATCCTGAACTTTACTGAGGATCCAGCAACGGAAGACAAACTGGCCCAAGCTACCCAACTTAACAATGCCACGGAAGGTATCACGTACATAGGGATTAAATTAACATCTTCAATTGGACAATTCTACAACACCAACTATCCGAACCTTCGAGTGAATCTAAAAAAAGACCTAGCAAAATGGAATCCTCTCAACATCTCCTGGTGGGGGACACAGGCGGCCATTAAAATGTCAGTCCTACCGAAACTTCTCTATTATTTTCAAACACTCCCAGTAAAAATTCAGAGAACGTTCTTCAAGGCGTTCAACAAAATGGAGTCTACCTTCATATGACAATATAAAACTCCTAGAATAGCGATGTCAACCCTAACAGCTCAGAAAGACCAGGCTCACGCACGCCCATTTCCGAAGATGCTACGAAGCAGCAAAGAGTCATAAAAGAATGGGTAGCACAACCTCCCCAACACATCTTGGCAAAACAAGACAGGGCTGTGGCGGACTCCCCCCTATCCTATCTTCTATGGCTACATAAATGCTGCAGACATCCGAATACCAAAATAATCAAAGTGGTGGGTGCAGGGATTGAAGCCTGGTAAACAGCGGTCAAAGAGGGGCCCCAAAGTCTTACACACACACACACCCCCCCCATCACCCTTCACCCCAATGTTCAGAAACCCTGACTTCCAGCCAGGGATGGACCAGAAATCATATCTTAGATATGCAACAAGATAAGAGATGTGTACAGGGGCCAATCCATTATGACATTTCAAGAATGTAAACAAATGGTGGGGGATAAAGCCCACAGAGGAATGCAAATACGGCCAACTGGATCTCCCCCCTCACCCCAACAAAGAAACGGCCACCAGACAAATGACCCAGTTTGAAATCTATATGACAAACACAGGCTCCAAAAATATAGTCTCCAATCTATACAAACTTTTGAACAACCAAGGAGAAGAAATTCAATGGAGCTATATGAAACAATGAGAGAAGACATTGGGAGAACCCACAGCAAAGAACCAATGGGTAGACGTGTGGAACAAAATCCCTAAGCGGACATGCTCCATACAGATGGGAGAAATGTGGCAGAAAGTCATAGTCCAATGGCACTACACTCCAGAGAGACTCCACGCAATGTAACCAGCCACAAGCGACAAGTGCCGACGAGGATGTACCACAAAAGGAGACTGGAATCACATCTGGTGGAGCTGCCCAGTCCTTTAACAATTCTGGGGGGACGTGAAAATTCCAGCAGGAAAAATTATACAAAGGGCAGATGACCTACAGGAAAAGGTCTGCATGGCGGGCATGTGGGACCCTAGCCAAAGGGACTACACCAAAGCACAACAGATGGGAGTGATGATGCTGGCTATAGTGGCTTGGTTAACGATAGGCCAACAATAGAAATAAAAAATAAAAAATAACAACCCACCCACAATATACGACTGGCTTCAAAAAGTATGGAGATGTGTCTCTTTGGAGTGGATGACCTACAAGCTTCAAGGGACCCCGGAAGCCTTTCGGTCAGACTGGGGCAACATCCTGTCCGATCAATAAAATGACTATATGCTACAATGGCACCCACACAACATCAGAATCCTCGACATTCTGTAAGCCTACCCACACCGTGACAGGGAGAATCTGACACCACCACACGAGTGGGGAGTGGGGGGGGGGGTGGAGTTGATACTTTTAATGTTTGTAAAACCAATAAAATATGTTAAAAAAATTAACTTAATTTATCTCTTCAAATGTAAACAGCTATTGTAGTTTTAATAAATAGCATATTTCAATGAGAAAGTTGCACATTATTTCAAACCTAATTTATTGAGCATACAGTTGAAGGTTTGCAATGAAGCAGCAATAATTTCCGAGGCTATATACAAAAAAAACAGTCAATTTTTCATAGAACCACCATAAAAGCAGTTACAGCTCAAAAAATGAAAACGGCAGCCATCTTGGATTAATGCCACACAGGCCCTTTATCACAAATTCTGACAAAACACCTAGTAGTACAAGATTGTATGCTTCATTATCAATGCATCCCCAGTAGGCATATCTTCCCTTTATTCAAAATCACACTGACTAGGTTATTGTAACAGATGCCCCTCAAATGTAATATCGATTTAAGAGCAATTCAACATATAATGTGGAGGGACAGAACATCTTATTGGTAAAATATTAAACTGTTATAAGCTAAAATGCTCACTTGGGGAGACTGATGAAGAGAAACTACCCAAACCAACAAATACAATTTTAAGTCAAACTACAATGCATAAAATAAGAGCCGATTCAGGTAATAATTTGAGTAGTTATGTGTTCCATTTCACATGCATGCCCCATCCCATTCAGGAGACTGCAGTCTAGTCCTGGTTTTAACTGTGGATTCTGTGACTTTATAATCCTGGATTTCCCCAATATAAATCCAGCACTGCTAGCCCCAGAATGCAAAGTTAAAACCAGGACTGAAATAGCATCTCCAGTTGGAATTGTTGGCATCAGGCCTCCAGATAAGGTGTGTACCAGGCCTTTTTACACATTAAAATCTTGTAAATACAACAGCTTTCTTATTTTCCCCGTGTACACTTACACACAAGTTTAGAGCGGACGGCAGCGCAAAGGTCAGGTTACTTGACAGATACCAGAACGCTGCTTTTGATTTTTATCTGCATGAAAGTAATTGCACACCATGGAGAAAAGCCTCTGAAACAGAATGTATTTCGGTGAAGCCCTTCAAAAAAGAAACGGCACACTGTGATTAAAGGAATGGTTTCTTTGCATTCAGCTTCTGCTGCGTTGATGCTCATGGATCAAACAGAAGCACTGTGCATATTTATTTTCCTAGCATTTTAGGATTGTATAATTAATAAGATGGTAGACTAAGTTGCACTTGAGAATTAATCTAACAAATTATGCTTTTTTCCCCTGTGAAAGCAAACCAGTATTTCACAATTCTATTTTTCAGAGTTCCTGTGCTGTGTGCATAATCATGCAGAGGCAGATCATTTTTACCCTTATAATTTAATTTTATACTCCAATTTAAAAAACTGTGTTTAAAATTATGAATATGCACGGTCTAGTTTACATCCATTCAACTTTGCAGTCAATGGGGTACATTACTATAAATGGTCAGTGGGAGCAGAGTCTTTGCTTAAGGGTGAGTGAATGTCATTACACCAATCACAGGTGTTATAGCCTTTCAGATCTTCATGACTTCAATTAAAGCATCCAAAACCTGACACTCAAAGAAGTGCAAGAGCTGTTCAAAAACAAACAAATAAAAGTTACATTTGTAATTGAAATAGACATTCAGCGAAACCTGCCCATGTGATAATCCAGATAGGGATTGAACTTTATTTAGCGCTTCAACATAGCTCAGGGGAAACGCACTCGCCTTGGAAGCAAGACGATGCGGAGCAACACAGGTTCAATCCCTAGGTCTGTGCTTAGAAACCTCTGGGTATTAAGCGCATTATAAATGGCCAAATCATAATCGAGGCACTGAGATTATTATACCTCAGTCAATACTCAGTTTACCGACCTGTGAAGGATGTTAGCCAATGAGATAGCTCTGTCGGTTGAGCGCTTGTTGCTGCAATTTGTGTGTGATCTCTAGGTTGCAGGTTTGAATCCCAGGAAAAGGCCAACTCAGCCTTTCATCCTCGAGGTTGATAAACGAGTACCGATTTCGGTTGGGTGATAATTGTGATAAATATGTTCTACGTACAGCGCTTTGTCAAAAGTGCTATATAAATAACCATTTCACCATGAGATTAGATATAGAATTTTGCATGGAGTCCTTGCATACCATTGGTGGTAATAGTACCAGAAAATGAGGACTTTCATTAAACATCAAAAGACAATTCTGCTATTGAACAACACAATATAATTCCTGTTTGCTTTACTATTTAATTGGCTAGGTTTTGGTGTTGTTCAACATTTAAGTATATACACAAGAGATCAAATGGCCAGACTGTGGAGAAAAAAAGGTGTATTCTGTCCCAATGCAAAAAGCTGCTGCATAGTAATTATTTCCATACAGATTTTACAAATGTCGGCTGGACGTCACATACATTTTACTCTCTTGCAAAGGAGAAAACTCTCTTGAAACCTCCTTTACTGTCAAAGTTTAAAAATAGGGAGTAAACACTCCCACCTCAAAATCTTATCTGGAGCACAGATTGGCATGTATGCATTTCAGTACATATTAGGAAAATAATTGTACCAAGCTGCGCCACAAGGCATGTACCAGCCACTTTTACTCCCTAAAAACAAGCAAATACGCTCACAAAAAAATATAAATACAAATTTTAAAAAGGAAACCAAGGGCATATGGTATCCTGCCCCTACACTGCCACCCACATTAATGGATATGTGTTGATAAATAGTACCAGCACAGCAAAGCCATCACCAATACTATTGTTCCTGCCAGAGTTGAAGAGTGCATTTTAATGAAAACATGCATTTGTGCATGAATAGTTGCTAAGAACCCTGAAATCCCTTTTAAAAATTGTAAAGATATTTTAACTTGCCCAAAAATATCCTCTTTTGGAACAAGATTGAATGTTTTACTGCAAGACATCATTGTACTCCAAACTTGAAAAATAGGGAGTAAAATACACTCACTTCAAAATCCTACCTGGACCCCGCTTGTGTGACATATTTGTCCTAATTTTGGCTACACGAAATTCTCGTATAGCATAAAAATAAAATTTTAACAAATATGCCATACAAAACATTAGAGTGAAGAAGGGCAACGGGGGCTGCAGCCGCCCCAACCCCCCGCACCCTACACTGTAATGAGAGCAGGGGCTGCAGTCCCCCGGAACCGTGACTCGAAGTAATAAAAAAAATATAAATTAAAAACAGACCCTGCGGCGCCAGTTTGTGACACTGGTTCCCATACACGCAAGTGAAGGGAACCGGCATCGCAGAGGTATGTTGGCGATGGCTGCACACAAGGTGGTGTGCCGCCCGCAGGTAAGTAGGGGTTGGGGGCAAAGGCAGTCTGAAATGTTCAGGGGAGAGAAGACCGAAAGTTATTTTCAGAAAAAAATTACTTTCGGTCTTTTCTCCCTCGAAAGTTTCAGCCACGGACTTACAACCCCAATTCCTACAAAGGGCTTACAAAGAAGCATTGGCGAAGTGGAGTTTTGACTTTTGTTAAGTCGAACCCCTTTGCTTCGCAGGTTAGCTCCAGGAAGGTAGGATGCATAGCATATCCAGACAGTGCATCGTTCCTGCACCTCGCCTACACTTCCCTACATCGGCACACCCTCCCCTCATTGTACTCAAAGGGGAGATCAGTCTCACATGTTCTCGCGATTGTTTGGGGCTCGCCGTGTCTGTATCCAACCAATGAGCTTCGGCGTCCTCAGGCATCAAGTCCTTGTATTAGTATTTATTGGTTTCTTAAGTGCTGAAAGCCCACAGGCATCAGGGTGCTACACATACACAAGGACCAAGAAAGAGAAACAATGGGACAAATAGGGCAGAATGATTCAGTACAGGTCCGTCACAAGTCAGGGGAGGCGCTTCAAATAGTAGAAGTTTTGAATTGTTTCCTAAACGCTGGGTAGCACTTTACCAGGCGTAATTCTAATGGTAGTGAGTTCCAGTGTAGAGTAGTTAGGCCAATGAAAGAACAGCCCAGACCTCTAGCTCTTTCAGATGTGGGAACAAACAGTAAACCGCCTGAAGCGGAGATGGTGCTGAGGAGTGTAGAATTTTAATTTGTCCTTGAGATGCACTTTTGCTGCCACACTCATCCAGCAAAGCCCCTTTCTAGCATGCGTAATAGGTAGATATCACAACACGAACTGTGTCGATTTGTTGTGTTTGGAGTCTAATTAAACTATTGTTACTTGCTCCAATCCGGAGAGCGTTGCAATAATCAATGCATGGCATAATAATTGCCCTGACCAAAGGGGCACGATTTTTCTGAGAGAAATGGTTGACATGCCTTAGTACTTTCAAGTGGTACTGAGTGGTCCCTACAATGCCATCTACCTGGGAATCAGAACTTAGCGAAGCATCAATATGGACTCCCAATGTTTCAACTTTGGTAATGATTTTTAACTGGTTCATGGACAGATGAGTAGTCGGGATGTAGCTTCGATCTTGCTTGCGTGGACCCAAAGATCATCAGCTCAGTCTTGGCCGGATTTAAACAGCCAATTTTGGGTCATCCATCTTTTATAGATGTTTGCAAGCCCGGTTGAATCAGTAGCGTAATCACCACTCAGCTCCATAATGAGCTGGATGTCTTCAGCATAGTTGGAGAAATGGACAGCGCAGATGGTAAGGTGGTCGCAGAGAGGCCCGAGCTAGAAATTAAACAGGGTCGACAAGCAGGGGAGTTGCTAGGTCTGGAAAAGACCCGGGGCTACGCTGATATCGGAACTGTTGGGACTGGGGGCTAGCTAGTCTTTTGGCTGTAGCTCCTGAGATTCTATCCGGGGCTACAACCAAAAGATCAGGGGCTATAGCCCTCTTAGGCGCCCCCCCCCCTAGCAACACCCCTGTCGACAAGCATGCGCCTTGTGAACCCTGTAGTGCATATGCTCTGGGCTTGAAGAGACCTCTCCCCAGCATGCACGTAAGCTTCAATTGGTCAGAAAAAAATGAATCCAACCCACTGCCTTCACTAGAGCACTCCCCCATAAGAGGTTAGGCAATCCAGCAAACAGCCGTCATCAACCAAATCAAACGCAGCTGATAAGTCTAACAGAATGAGCAAACCAGGTTTGCTCTTTTCCATGAGATTCAGCATGTGTGTTTGCAGCTCGAGTAGCACACTTTCAGTTCTGTGGTGGGCACGGAAACCATATTGTTTGGGATAGAGCATATTAGCCTTTTCTAAATGTTGTTGCAGCCGAGATGGGGCCAATTTGTCAAAAATTTCCAGCAGGAAAAGCGAGTTTGTAATGGGGTGCAGATTACTCCCATCTTTTAGGGCAAGAGACAGGTTTTTTGGGCAGTGGTCCATCAGCTACATCTTTAATGAGGTCTTGCCGTGATCAAAGGATGAGTTAACAAATCGAGTCAGAAAAGTGGCAAAGATAATGGGGTTTCGCAAGATAAGTTTAGCGGAGAGTATCGCGCCTGGGCAGTACATACATTTAGGCACCCCAAGCATTTCATCCTTTGACATGGAACTAAAGAAGAACGGGGGACATGATCGTTTTTCTTTAGGGTAGGCCAGCGTTGGAGTGTGCATAGTATCTTTCGTGAGATCGAACATTTTTGGGTGGGCAGTTAGATTTTTTTTTTTGCGATGGCCTGCTGCATCATCTTACAGTCCTCAATGGTGGGTGGTGTGGACAAGGGCTGCAGTTTGGGTTTTCAAGGTTTCTATAAACTTTGAATAATTGTTTAGAATTCTTCTTGGCAGCCCCTTTGTTAGAAAAAAAATCGTTTTGCCTCATAAACGAGATCCTTATATGTCTTTTGTAAAGCTTTCCATTTTTCCTTGTTCTCCTTAGTTTGAGTGATCTATCTACGTTCCTCCTTTTTTCCCTTTTTTTAAAAGCCAAGGTGGAATTATACCATAGCTGTTTACACGCCCGATCGCTGATCATATTGGATTTAAGAAGAGCCACTCCATCCAAGAGATGCTTTAGTGTTATTGTACACCTCTACCAAGATTTTAGGGGGAATGGCGTCTGACGTAAAACCAATCATCTTATTGAGACAAATTTCTAAGTCAACTGGAGTTCTCCTTTTGAGGTTTCTGCTAACAATCCTTTTTGGCCGATTAGTCACCTTAAAAGGCTTGTTGGGGAGACCTACATCACACTCTACAAAGTAGTGATCAGACCACGGTCGCGGTCTAGTGTTTTGTAATTTCCATTATAATGTTTCTGGTGGCAACCCAATTCAGGATGTTGCCACCCGAGTGAGATGATTGTGTAAAGGACTAGGAAATCTAAAAGTTTAAGATGGCTTTCTAACTCGTAAGCGTCCTTGTCCACAGTGTTACTCAGCTGGTGATTTATGTCGCCAAGTAGAATTGTAGCGCAGTTAGGTTGGTTTAGGGCGTCAAGTAGATGAGTCAGTTCTTCTGTGAAGGCTGGCATAGCCTCTGCGGGACGGTAAATCAAAATGAGATTCATACAGTAGTTCTCATTAGGAAGGAGTTTTAGTTTCCTTAATTATCTCATTGGCTCCCATTTGCTCTCGTCTTTGGACATCAGTGTAGAACTGCAGGAGCGGAGTCACAGACGGACATTGAGGCTGCAAGGTAGTGAACGCCGAGAGTGCCAAGCCACTTGGTGGCTTTTGTTGGCAAATGCTATGCAACAGCAGATTTCGGAAGTGGGAGAGCCTTGCTAAAATGTCTCACCCTACCTAGTCTCGAGGTATAGCTATAGGCCCAGGGTTTGAGCCCAACTGAGCTCCATCGCAACTGTGCAACGTGCCGCAGCACAAAAGGGTTTAAATAGAACTGTGAGGCATTGTTTGGCATAGCATGAGCTTCCCTGGTGCAATCATAACCATAACCCATAATACGGGGGCAATGCAATGTTCATTCCATCGTGACTATTGAGACCACTAGCTAGTCACGTTTGCTTACTGTTTACTCATTGCTCGTTGCTTTGCTCACTGCTGTGCTCTGGTATAGACTGATGTAGATCAGGCGAGCCCCAGCACAACCTCCTCTTCACCTTTTTTTCGCCATTTAGGATTAAGATTGTGCAGCGTTTACAGGAGCTGGAAAATGTGGTATGGGAGCAGAGTGAAGCCATGATGCGTGGCAATGGCGGTGTTGAGAAGTGCTTAAGTATGATCTCTAGCCTCCTAAATGGCGCATAGCTTTCTAAAAACGTGTGCTGTTCAGCACAACAACAAAACAAAAAAAAAATGGAACTGGCAAGAGTGAGGCAGCATATTACGGAGAGGGCCTTGCAAACCCCAGGTGACTGGCATAGTGCTGAAGTCTGTCCAGGAGGGGCCCAGGAGGTAGTTATTCTGCCACAGCCGAGGCAGGCCAATCAGCTGCCACTGGCTGCCGCCTCAGCATCAGTTCCTCCATGGGCAGGAGGCGATCGTCTACTCCTTCGTGGTGCTCTTGTGAGCAAGGGCAGGAGGCCTGTGAAAGGGTGTGGCCTGGCTCCACATCTTTGTTGCGGCGGCGTCGCCTGCGGAGTTGGGACAAGTTGCAGCTAATCCGCTGGTACCGGACCTGATACAGGGTTGGCAATCCACAAACCTAATATTTACCTTCAAGGGCAGGACTCAAGGGAAAAAAGAGCGTAAAAAAGCTCTGTCAGGAATGATAGAAGTCAATGACATTACCAGTACTATATTTTCGACTTTTAGAATACTTTCGGATTGTATGTTCTGTGGGGTGTTTAATGTTAGGTTTGTCCTCATTAAATCCCATGTTATAATATTTACATTGAATTGTAAGGAAAGTAAAAGGAATTGTGGTGTGTTTAGATGCTGCTTTTAAAATGCGTCATCTTCACAATTCCTGGCTCAATCCAATTCTGTGCCAATCTTCTGTACCTGAGGGTCTGGTCAGGATGAAGACCAGGTGGGGGGCTGAGGGTGGGAGCTCTGGTCCTCGGCCTTGGGACAGGAACTCGATTTTGAACTGCCCCTATGCAACCCTGGACTCTGTGTTAAAGGCAAAAGGCATCCCCCCTCGAAATTTGTTTGAGACATTTCTTGAGGTGCCCGGGAGAATGTTTATAGCTGCATGAACATGATCCCCCTGCCGTCCCCCATCTCATGTTGGAGAGGGTCCGGTGGGGCAAAAGATTGAGGGTGTGGTCATGTACGACTAATGGCCATGTTTTTTCCTCGGATTAATTATGCGCTCCATGGCAGGGCCTGCTTTGAAACTAAAAGGCCCAAGGCTCATCCCACGTGCTCCCATCCGTCCTGGAATGTGAATGGTCTGGCTAGCAAACTCACTGATCCCAACGCCTTCCATGCCAATTACAGGGTGGTGTGCCTTCAGGAAACGTGGCTTGCTGGTCCAACCCATAAATTACACTACCGTACCTTTTTCAGGCCAGCAGTGCAATCTAAAGGAGGGTCACCTAAAGGGGGGCATTTTTTATTTTTATTTTATTTGTATGTGTTCAAGAGAGAACTTTACAAAGAAAAAGTTGAGAAAAAATGAAAATCATAGGGACTACACAGGGTGGGACCCTCACGGTGTTAACATTTTCATGGTGTGTTCAAGAATTTTTATAGTTGCTAGGAGCCAGGAAGTGCGGTCTCCTCCAATCAGTCTTGGCCACCAGGTGTCGTCATCCCACCCCTGATCGTCCGCGATTAGATGATTCAAGTAAGCCACTCTTAGGTTGGATTTTGTCAGGCATATCAGAAGCAGGTGTCTGATAGTTTCGGTCTCCGAGTTATACAAACTCCAGGAACTTGCATCCGATAGACCTCTGATGTTCCAAATTTCCTTTGTCTCTAGCTGATTTAGCCTAATCCTTAGGAGAGTTTCGGGCCCCCCTTCTAGGACATTTTTGAAGGTACTTCATTGGCTCGTTGAGTTTGCAGAACGAGGGCGGAAGATGAAGGAGGAGTTTGTGATTTGCTGCTGACTCTTGGGTTTGGATCCAATCTAGATCTTTAAATTTCTGGTAGACTCTTGTAGGGTTTGCGCAAAGTTCGGTTTCCAAGCAAACAACCGATTCGAGTTGGGCCCTTTTAAATTCCTTCCAGGATGTCAACATTTTCACCTTACCGGAATGGAGATCTTTATTTAGCAATTCATAGATATGATCGCTGTCGTCCATAATACACTTTCTGTATAGCCTGAGGGCATTGATGTTTACCGTTGCTTTTAATGACAGCAGGCTCAGCTCACGACCAATTGCAGCAATAGGTGTGGATTTTGGGAGTGGAAGGACCGATTTCCAAAACTGGCTTTCTAATGTCTGCCATGTGTTGGGAGGAATCGATGGCATAGCTTCAGCACCGTAGGTGATAGAATTCTACAGCAAAAGAAGTGGTCCCTTCTATCACTGGGATACATGAGAATTTTCCAAATTTTAAGTATATTGCTTTCCCTTGCGAGGCCAGCTTCCTGATTTTGATCTGAAGGGAAGCCTGCATAGAATTCTCATGTTTCGAGCTGTCTATCGAAACTCCCAGGTATTTATATTCGGTGACCCTCTCGATCTCATTTCCCTCAAGAGACCATTTGAATTTGTCGTTGCTTCTTTTCTTTCCAGCTGCCATTATCAAGATTTTGGTTTTCTCTTTGTTTAGTTTTAAGTGGGGCATTGCAATCTAAAGCAGGGTCACCTGAAGGTGGCTTCTTGATTTGGATTCACGCAAGTTTGAAGGTTTCTTGCAGTTACTTGGAACTAAACTCGCCCAATATGCTTTGTATAGCGCTGAGCCGCTGGGGTGGTCCTAATGCACTTCTTTTGAATTTATATCTTAGGCAAAATCGTAAAGCAGTTACCAAAATGTGCGCTCATATTGCTGGGTCTCCGGGTATGATATTGCTTCTCGCGGGCAATTGCAACTGCCAGATTGAGGCTTCCAATCAAACTCCAGATGATTTAATAAATAAGAACTTTGGTGAATCCCAACACCGGTTGTCCATCCTCCTCGATCCCTTTGTGCTTTCGCAGGCAGGGTGCGATCTATTTTGTATTCTCATGGGCTGCAAGCTTGTAAGGGGAGGTTTCCCCAAGGACTCACCGGTGCACGTGACTTTCTGTACCCAACGCAAGAGTAGTCCTATTCATTATATTTGGATTTCAGGCCCTGGTCTCTTTTAAAGTGGTAGAACGTTCTGAAAGTGATAACGATCCCCTCATCGTTTCCCTCCTACTTGAAATGTTATGAGGTGATGGGAGCTCGAGGGGTCCCTTGTCTCATATCCCTGAGAGTTTTAAACCGTAAGGGGATTGGGGGGTGGGGTGGGAGGCAGGGGAGGTTGGTGTTTGTCATCTGTGGTCGCAAGGAAACTTTCCCTCAATTTATAAGGCTGTACTTCCTGTGCTGGAGGATTACCCTCAGTGCAGCCCTAAATGCCGTCACGCTGATTTTCATAATGAGGTGGTTGTGAGGTCGGCTCTCTCCGTTACAAGGAGAGGCAGCATCATATCCCCTTTTACTTGTAAGTAGGGATGTAACGGTATAACGTTAAAGATACCGTGAACCACTTAATTGAACAATAATAACCGTCACATTGTTTATACCGTTATACCGTTCATACCGTTAAGTGTGCTTTTCAATCTGATTTGGAAAGGCTGCAGTAAGCAATTGCTGTGCCGTCTTGGTTTTGCACTGTTGGATGTGCCGTCTGCCAAGTAGTTTCAGTTGGAGCAGTTTTTAATGCCATTCCATAAACCACACGTGCCTTACACAAAATCAATATGTTAGCAATAGGAAGAATAGATACAGTGCCAAGAAGGAAAAGGGTTTATATATTTATAATGGATAATGTTCTCTAAACATATGGCAATGGGGGATTTCCCTGGTTCTATCATTGAATTTACATATAATAAGTCACACTGTGAAATTCACTCATATCTGTGGGTATTCCCTGCTGCCATACCAAAGGGTAACATGTCAGTGATTACTGAACACCTTTTGGCCCGCAAGTAAACTAAAGGCTGTAACGTAAAGAGAAAGAGTGTGTGTGTGTGTGTGTGTGTGTGTGTGTGTGTGTGTGTGTGTGTGTGTGTGTGTGTGTGTGTGTGTGTGTGTGTGTGTGTGTGTGTGTGTGTGTGTGTGTGTGTGTGTGTGTGTGTGTGTGTGTGTGTGTGTGTGTGTGTGTGTGTGTGTGTGTGTGTGTGTGTGTGTGTGTGTGTGTGTGTGTGTGTGTGTGTGTGTGTGTGTGTGTGTGTGTGTGTGTGTGTGTGTGTGTGTGTGTGTGTGTGTGTGTGTGTGTGTGTGTGTGTGTGTGTGTGTGTGTGTGTGTGTGTGTGTGTGTGTGTGTGTGTGTGTGTGTGTGTGTGTGTGTGTGTGTGTGTGTGTGTGTGTGTGTGTGTGTGTGTGTGTGTGTGTGTGTGTGTGTGTGTGTGTGTGTGTGTGTGTGTGTGTGTGTGTGTGTGTGTGTGTGTGTGTGTGTGTGTGTGTGTGTGTGTATACAAGCATATACTACCATCAGCCTCCATTGATCTGTGGCATGCAGGTTATCAAGATGGCAACATGTTCATCTTCACCAGTAGCCAGTGGGGAAGCAAAAAGCCTAAATGGCCACTTAAGAAAAGCTATTCAGTTTGCTTTGCCAGTTGCAGCAGGCCTCCACCCCACCCCCTCCTCTCCACACGTGTGTTTGTGTTTGGTGGAAGCAAGGCATTTCAGTGGAAAGTATGTTGAAAAGCCCAATTCTGGCCCTGGGTGCCTGGTTTTGTTTGTGATGATACATCTGTCAATTTATGACCTTTTAGAAAATATTTGTTAAGATCAGTTAACTCCACCTGCTACACCGCGATAACCATGATATACCGTCATTTGGCAAGAAGGTTATCGTACCATCATAAAAAGAATACCGTGACACCCCTACTTGTAAGTGTCATCGATGGTGAGCGTAGAGTGCTTGTAAAGGCACTCAAGGGCAGAATCGAAGGCAGGGTTGCAAGCTTAAGGTGTGCTTATAAACTTGTTTTGCACAGGAAAAAGTATTTTGGCGGCTAGTTAAAGCAAACAAGCTTGATTTAGCAATCTCATCTCAAAATATAACAGCAGGAGAATGGTATAAGCACTTTCACTATATTCTCTAGGTGGTTAATTATTGTACAGGGCGGCACACTGTGATGGAGCCATGGGTGGGTCCTCAATGTGTGGAGGACAAGATTAGCCCCATCACCGCCAAGGAAGCTGAGCGGGCCGTGCTTGAGCAACAAGGTGGCAGAGCCCCAGATCTGGAGTTTCTCCCGTCTGACTTGTTTGAGGGTGAACTTGCCATCTGGGATCCCTTTCTTACCAAGCTTTTTTAACTTTAGTTTTTTTATTGACATTTGTTAAAGGAACAAGACAATGTTGTTTTCAAATTCCAAACCACATACTAAAAATCGACATTCTTGGTCCCCACTTCTCCCTCTACAACCTCACAGGTAACACACTGTAGTAGTCTAGACAAGATGCCCCTTTCTTGTGGGAGCGACATCTAAGACCTTCTCAACAGCGGTAAGCCCACTTGCCACTGAGCCACCCCACTTTGGGTCCGTCAATAAGTTTTTGATGCGGAGGTACTCACTGAAACCACATCCTTTGCCAATGCCCCTCAGATAGTTTCCAGGTCCAGAAAAACCCTGTCCTTAAACATTTGTCCCACCCGTTCCAGGCCCCCGTCTGACCATTAATGCAAAGCAAGCACCTGGCACCCGAAGTGAAATAGGGGGCCCCACACATAGGACATCAGAGAGGGCCACGTTGAAAAACTTTGGTTACCTCCGTTGTTGCGCAAGATGGACAAAAACACCCACAAGGTAGGGTGGGAGCGGAGACGTTACGAGATGGCACCAGGTGGGGACCGGAAATAGTAGCTCACCTTCACTGGGTGAGCTACCAAATCTTCCAAATAGGTCCAATAGGTCCCCAAATTGTCCCTCATGTGCTTGAGCATCACCCTCAGCTGCGCCATCTTGTAGTACAGTCATACTTCTAGGAATCCAAATCCCCCCCCCCCCCCATCCCTCGGAGGCATCAGAGTCACCATTTTCAGCCTGTGTGTCTTATTACCCCAGATACATCTACAGAGTTCTCCTGTTACTGCTAGAAAGAACCTCTCTGAGAGCGGTCTCGGGATGGCTGTAAATAAGTATAGCAGTGGAGGGGGGGGGGTACATTCATCTTAATAGATGTCATCCGTCGCTACCAAGCTAATATAAGGGGGTCCCACCTTTTAAGATTCGCCGTCAGCCGTGTACGAAATGGATCATAATTAGCTGACACCATCGCCTCTAGGTCTCTAGTTATCTGAATATCCAGGTACCTTATGCCCTTGTCGTCAACTCTCATGCCCTGGTATTGTCTCTTGGAATCGAGAAGGCGACTGTGCTAAAGTATCAGCATAATGCATGATTTCCCTACATTAATCTTTAGCCCGAGAGGTTGCCATATTCCGTGATCTGGGTCATGAGATCTGGGAATGAATGCTGGATGTCAGTGAGGTATCCCAGTATGTCTGCGAAAAGCAAAAGCTGGCACTCGATCTGGCACTCGATCTCCCCACCGCCTATGCCCTTGATCTGCCCATTACAACGGATCGCAATCAGCTCCATCGTGAAGGCAAAGTATTGGAGCGTGGGGACACCTCTGTGTTGTTCCTCTGAGAGTCCGAAAAGGACATGAGTCTGCCATTCACACTGACTAGCTGTGGGCTTATTATAAAGCTCAGCTACCCATCTCAGGAAGTTCGACCAGAACACCATCTCCTTTAGGACCTGCATCATCAAAGGCCATTCAACTCGATACCAAGCAAGAATCTAGCCCCCCACCACTCCTGTGCACCATGAATCAAATGTATAGTCTTTTGTTTATTATCAGAGCCCTGGCTCCCTCTAATAAAGCGCACCTGGTCTCCATGTACCAGTTTCAGCGTTCGCCACTCTAGTCCCGTTTCCAGGACTTTACCAGTACGACACTGCTAAGGTGGGAGATAGGTCTATACGACATGCACATAGTTGGGTCCTTCCCCCCCTTTCAGAATTGCTACCATCATCGAGGGCAAAGGCCCCTCCCACCCCTGCAGACAGGAGTTGTACATCTTCACTAAGCATGGGGCCAACAGTGACCTGAATAGCTTCTAAACCAGGCCCCTCCCACCCCTGCAGACAGGAGTTGTACATCTTCACTAAGCATGGGGCCAACAGTGACCTGAATAGCTTCTAAACCTTAATGGTGAAACCATCTTCCCCCGGGGTCGTTCCTGCCTTCATACCCTTAATGGCCATCAAAACATCCTCAACACTTATAGGGCGCTCAAGGTTTTCCATTACATCCTGGTGAAGCCCCGGAATGGGTAGACCCCTCAAGAAAACATTTATTTGTGTCTCCTCCCCATCCATTCCAACGCATAGAGGTTGCAATAGTACTTTGGGAATTCATGTCAGATGCCCTTGGTGGGGGGGGTGGGGGGGGGGGGGGAGTCGAAGAAGGACCCACCCTTCTCGGTCCTTATAGCACCAATTGTTCTCTGCTTCCTCTCCCCATTTCCATCCAAGTCAGAATCTTGTCTGCCTTGCCCCCCCCTACATGATATTTCTGTTTCAGGAATAGAACCTTCCTTTCTGTGTACTGGGTCATCCTTCAACTGTGTTAAAACACCAGAGAAATATAGTTTCCTGGCCCCACCCCCCCCCCAGCTGTATTTGCGCCATCTTGTGCCGTAGAAAGCTTTCCTTCTTCTCCCCTCTTTCTTTTGGAAGCCTATCCTGATCAGCACACCCCCCCACCACCCCATCGAATCGTTGCCTTGAAGCCCTCCCACACAGACTGAATCCCCACCTCTCCGGTGTTGTAAAAGGAAAAATATTACTTAATTCCCGCGAGCAGCTCCTGTTGCACCTCCATATCTTTCAGTAGGAGGTTGTTACACCTCCAGCTCCCCCTGTGTCTCCTCTCCTCCCCATGTCAACCGAGACTCTAACCATATCGTGATCAGACCATGGCATTGGGGAGACTCAAGATTCCTGAACCTGCACTTTCGGGGTTGCGTCCACCAGCATTAGGTCAATGCACGAGAATGAATTGTGCACCGCCAAATAGGTGTATGGCCCATAACCTGGTCTAGAACCATATTGAAGTCATCGCCAACCATCAACTGACCATCTGCAAACTCAGTTTATCCTGAACCTCCCAGAAGTCACCCTGAGCCACATTTGGAGTGTACACCAAGCCAGTGTTGGTTGGTTGTTTATCAATTATTATGCCCGCCAGACCCAAAGGTATCAGGGCGTAGGAACTAGGAAGTCCCTAAGCTTACTACAAAGGTTACAGTAGTTATGATAAAGAATAACGACATCTAAACTAGCAAGTGTGTGTGATATAAAGAACATACAAAAACACAAGTAAAGAATATACAAGCACTCTATATACAAGCATATACATGTACAGTTGTTTGCAGATGTAGTCAAATTCTAAAAGGTTCATTTCTCATCATTTTCTAGCAGCCAAATTATCATATTTTGCCTGAATTTAGCAAAGGTTTGGTCCATTCTTAGTGGTATAGGTAGTGAATTCCACAGTTGGGCTGCTTTGACTGGGAAGCTAGTACCACCAATGGTGGATAATTTAAAGCTGGGCATGTGAAGGCAATTGGAATTAGCTAGTCTCGTGGGCCTATTGGAAGTTTTTCTAGAGATTCTATCAGATAGCATGGTGCTTTTTTATTTAAGCATTTGTGGATAAGGGATGCAGTTTAGTCAGATTTTCTCAAATGTGGATGGCCACTTCTGTTTTTTTCTTGTTTCAGAAATATGTTCTTTCCTAGAGGTACTGAGAGCAGCTCCTAAGGGCACTGTTTTGAAGTATCTGTATTTTGTTTATAATATATTTATTGGCACCAATGTATAAGGCGTTGCAGTAGTCGAGTTTGGATAAAATGAGGGCTCTCGCTAAGGTCATGCAACTGTTAGAAGATAGGAATGGTTTACCAGCTCAAATTAATTTACATGTATAAGCTGTAGAAGAGGCTAGGGAGTTTACCTGTTTATTGAATGTTAAGGTGGAATTTAAATAAAAACCTAGAGTTTTTACTTCTTTAGCTACCTTAATGGAGTTCCCATCGATGATGAATGATGAGTAATCATTGCTTAATTTGGTAAGAAGAGATGCAGATCCCAGGATAAGGAGCTATGTTTTATCATCGTTCAGGCAAAGGCCATGGGTAGCCATCCATGCCTGAATGATGCTGTAAATTTTATCTACCAAGGCCAATTCCTTGTTGTAATCCCCAGGAAGTGGTAGGAGGATCTGGGTATCATCTGCATAATTTGTGTAGACGACACCCCTATCATCAAACAGGGGCTTGGTGAATATGTTATACAGAGTTGGAGAGACGGATGATCCTAGGGGCACCCCGCAGTTGATGGAAATGGGATCCGTAGCTGCAGAAGGCGAGAAATCCCTCATAGTTCGGTTGCTAAGAAAGATTGTATCCAAACTATAGCCTCTGGAGAAATGGGCAGCTGAGTCCAAGTGACTGCATATGACTTTATGCTCCATTAAATCGAATGCTACCGACAAGTCCAGGAGGAAGAATAATGATAGTTTTCCATTAGCTCTTAGTTTATCTATTTGAGCTTTCAGATCAATAAGTGCTGTTTCTGTGCCATGTAATGGCCGCAAACCAGATTGGCGAGAACCTAGGAGTTGGTTAGCTTCTAAGAAGCTCTGGATTTGGACATATGCTACCTAATATAAAAGAGTGTTGCGCCATAAACTTTACAAACACATATCTGCCTTTGGATCAGTATTTTGGCGGCTAGTTAAAGCAAACAAGCTTGATTTAGCAATCTCATCTCAAAATATAACAGCAGGAGAATGGAATAAGCACTTTCACTATATTCTCTAGATGGTTAATTATTGTACAGGGAGGCACACGAGTGGCTGTGATGGAGCCATGGGTGGGTCCTCAATGTGTGGAGGACAAGATTAGCCCCATCACCGCCAAGGAAGCTGAGCGGGCCGTGCTTGAGTAACCAACTCCACAACAAATCCTGGTTGGGTGTTGAAATCAGGATCGACCACCCCCTGCCTTTTCCCCACATCAGAAGCCATGATCACCTCCTCCACCTCCCTGGATCGCAATCAGGGTCTTTGCCCTTCAGCCGATGTGTTTCCTGAAGGCACATCCAATCTAATTTTGCCCACTTAAATTCACAGAGCACTATCAATCTCATACTTGGAGAATTGAGGCCTCGCGTATTGAGGGAGCCAATACTTATTTTACCCAATCCAGACATTACTCAGCTGTCGGAACACAACATGACTCCCCCACTCTCCCCATGAGAAATTTCCCTCTATGGGCCTCCATCCCCGGAATCCATGAACATTTAGCAAACTTTGTAACCTTGCACTCCAAACTTTGCATAACAAACCCAACTCCACCTTCCCCTTCACACCCCCCACCCCCTCGACATCCAACCCCGCCCAGCTTCCTGACCTCAGATGGGATCAAATCACCAGTGGTGGCCCTGAACTCAGAACCAGACATTAAATCAAGCACTTTTCCCTGACCCCCCCCACATCTCTGAATACCTCCAATCACCTCTCTCCTGCCACACCCCCACCCAACGTCCTGCCCCAAGGGACCCACCACTCCTTCCCTATATGACAATGGCCCCAGAGATACCCTTCCCCGAAATACTCATCGATTCCACCTTCCTCCCGTGGGAGTGTTAAGTTTTTTAAACTTCCGTGTCCTAGGGATCTTCCGTCTATCCTTCAGCTGTCCGCTGCTGCAAGCTCCTTCCATCGCTTCGCCAGGACCCCGTGGCAGGGGCTGGGAGTCACCCATACCTTCGGTGATCGCCCTTTGAATGTCATCTTCCCTTGTTAGTCTGTACGAGCAGCCCTCAAGCTCAAAAGATATTGAGAAGGGTAAAAGCCATCAGTACCTCACTCCCTTGTCAGTGAGCCATTTCATCAGGGGATCACATTGCTATCTTTGCGGGCCCATAAGTCAATGGACCCGCCTTCCTCACCCTCTCCAGCATTTTATACTTTTCAGGGAAGTAGTGGAACCATTCTCAGTACCTTCATGACCAACCTCTTCATATCTCCCTCGGTTTCTCCCTCTCTTTCCAGGAACCCCCAAAAAATAAATAAAATAGGGTTTTCCTTCGCTCCCTGTTTTCAAAGTCATCCATTTTTTATTTCACTTAGGTCTCCCTCCTTTCCAGTTCTGAGAGCCTCATATCCATCTGTGTTTCCAAAGTATCAAGTGAGGATTGATTGTTCTCCAGGCATTGAACCCTATTGTCGATGGAGTCCATTCTCTTGTCCATGTTATCTAACCTGAAGCCCAGTGCTGAACGCATTCCCTCGGTTCAATCCATCAGTCCAGCTATGTCCTTCTTGGGGGACACCGGGGCATCCTCCATTACACTGGTCTGGGTGGGCAAGGTCTGGGGTGCACCAGCCACAGGGATTTGAAACTGGCACACTTCTATGGCAGACCCTAGGCGGGTTGTAGTGAGGAGAGCACACGCCCCTCTTCCAGAGGAGGGTGCCCTCACCTGTTCTGGTTTCACTTGTCCAAGGTGTCGCCTTTCCTTTTAGTAGGGCACAGGGCCAGGCTGCTCCCAGTATGCATTTCAATGGGGCCTGGTGAGCCCACTGAATCGGTTGGTTGTCTCCATGACATTACTCAGCTGTCGGAACACAACATGACTACCCCACTCTCCCCATGAGACATTTCCCTCGATGGGCCTCCATCCCCGGAATCCATGAACATTTAACAAACTTTGAAACCTTCCACTCCAAACTTTGCATAACAAACCCAACTCCATCTTCCCCTTCACACCCCCCAGCCCCTCGACATCCAACCCCGCCCAGATTCTTGACCTGGCTTCAGAGCTGCCAGAAGCTACTCTCCTGAACATCTGTGAAAACCTGCTCTCCAACCTCGATTCCAACACTCCGTGTCCTCATCTTACTTGATCTCTCTTCTGCCTTTGACTCGGTCAACCGTGCCATCCTGCTCAACCATCTCCGTGACAACCTGAGTATCACCGATCATGTCCTGGCTTGGCTGACCTCTTTCCTCTTTGATCGACCCTCCCAGGTCCAACTTGGGTGCTTCCTCTCCTCTATTGCTATTCTCTACCTGTGGTGTTCCCCAGGGGTCTAACCTCTCTCCCTGGCTGTTCAACCAATACCTGGCACTTCTTGCCCACCGCATTGCCGCTCTCTGGCCCAACCTTCAGTGCTATGCGGATAACACAACTCATTTTCAGGCTCCGTTCCGCCACTTCTCCTTCGCTCATCTCTGACTGTCTGCTATCCAGTAGTGGTGTGTTGCCAATGATCTCTGCCTTAATGCCAGCAAGAATGAGATTCTCCTCATCGGCACACGTGCTCCCTTTCCTGTCACTCTCTGGCCTGCCTCTCTTGGCCTCTTTCTGCTCCCACCTATGAGGCTAAAAATCTTGGGGTCATCTTCGACTCCACACGCTCCTTATCTCCTCACATCTCTGACGTCTCCAAGAAGTTACACTACCAGCTGCACCTCCTCAGCGGTATTCTTCCTTTCCTCTCCTTCCCCCAGAAGCTCACTGTCTCCACAGCTCTGGTTCTCTCTAGGCTGTAGTACTGCAACAGCCTCTTTCGAAATCTGCCTGCATCTTCTCTCCGCCCTATGCAACTCATCCAGAACAGGACTGCGAGACTTGTCCTTGGCCGCAGCCCATGGATTGTATCTCTCCAGGACTGAAATCTCTGCATTGGCTCCCATTGGCTGCCAGTGGCTGCGAGGATGAAGTTCAAAACTCTGCATTGTTCACAAGGCCGCTGGGGCCAGCGGCCTCAATACCTTCAACACTCTCTTCCTAAATAACTTCCTTCTCGAGCTCTTCGCTCATCTGCCTCCAACTCCCTCAGGGTCAATCGCTTCTCCAAGCAACGAGTTGGTGGTTGATCTCCATCTTTGGCTGGGGCCTCCTTTCAACGTGAGGAGAACCATCTCCGGCTCCAGAAGCCCCTCAAAACCTTCCTCTTTGCTTCTGCTTTTTCTCCTCCTCTCCCCTTCTGAACTCAGGCTGAAACTGCACTGGTCACCTGGCTACCCTCTGATCTTGGGACCAGGTCCCCTCCCCCGCCAGTCGACCCCTGCACTGCCTCCCTGGTATCCCCCACACTTGGGGGCTGTTTTCTGCATCCCTACAGCCTAATATCTGCACTTACCCTTGCACTTACCACCAGCTGGTCGCACTTTCACTTATTGCTTTATTTATTCTATTTATTTTACTGTCATTCCCATGTACTGCACTGCCCCTAACCCTCCCCCTGCCCTGCACTTGCGCTATCTCAATGTCACTTAGCCTAGTAAGATCGTTGTCTCCGTCTTCCCTCTGTTCCCCCTCCCTTGCCTCGTCAAACCTTGAAACACTTGTTTATAGGCGCGTTATAAATGCCATATCATTTTAACTCCCGTGGACCAATTTTTCAGTGCTCCACAACGGCTTCTCTCGTTCTCCTCCTCTTCCCCTTCGCCTGCTCACCGGCCCCCTATGCACTGGGGGTGGGGGGAGGCGACGCTGCGGGGAGGCCTCCAGTCCTACCTCGCTCCGGGTCTCAGAGGTGCACTCTCCTATCCTTCAGGCCTGCAAGAGTGGCTTTCCTCCCCACAGGGTCCAAGTGGTGTCTTTTCCGGGGCCACCGGGTTGCTACTCCCACTCCCATCGCTCCTGCTGTCCCCACGTCCTCTGGACAGGATGCAGGGCCACCTCCTTGTCTCTTCAGAGGGAGTAGCTTCCCACATAGCACCGTTACTTCGGTGGAGGCCCCACCACCACCTTCTGGGGGAGGGTCCTCCGCTATACCGTGTTGCCATCGCCAGGGCTAACTACTGTGTCTCCGCAGGCCTCTGTCAAGGCCCTCCTCTGAGGGGGCCGGTCTGGGTCCCCCGTGTCCCTCATTCTGCCACAGGTATGCTCCTCCACTCCCATCCCCGGGACGGTTATCGCGGATGTCCTGCCACAAATCCTCAAATTTTGAGCGCAGGTGCCCCAGGAATTCTCCTTCTGGGGGAAATCTTCCTTGTGGCAGGGGATTGGGGCTCAGTACCCCTTTGCAAGGCCAGGCACAGGAGCTGGCTAAACAGTTAGCTGCTCGCCATGCGCCCCTTGGTGGCCAACCTACCAAGTTTTATTTTTTTTATTTTTTAACTGCATACTTTCTACTAACACCCCACCGAATAGTTAAAAGAATCAGTTATGCTTCCTATTTATAAACACGTACCATCAAATTACCCATTTCTTTCATTGACTCTTTGGCTAAAATGTATTCAAGGGTTATTTTACACAGATTGGAGGAACGTGTGGACAACTTAGGCATTCTTACACATGTTCAGGCAGGTTTTCGTCCAGGGGCCTCCACGTTAGAACAAGCAATGAGGTTGGACCTCTTGCTTCACAAACATGTGCGCCTAAATTCACAACCCATGTTATTTGGCGTTTGTTGATTTGCAAATGGCCTTTGACACTGTTCCAAGAGACCTCTTATGGGCTACCCTAGAGGAGCTGCACATACCTCATCCCCCACCACCCTCCGAGGCTTGCGCAGTGCCATAAGGTCTTTGTATATTAGTAACTGTGTCTGCGTTTGTGGGGTGGCAAATGGTGAAATGACAGAGCCAGTTCCTA
The DNA here is from genome assembly GCF_040938575.1 of Ambystoma mexicanum. Taxonomy (NCBI): domain Eukaryota; kingdom Metazoa; phylum Chordata; class Amphibia; order Caudata; family Ambystomatidae; genus Ambystoma; species Ambystoma mexicanum. Next base: position 143,132,380 of record NC_090938.1, read on the forward strand.
TTGGCATTAGAGTTAAGCAGGGATGTGTTCTAGCTTCCCTGCCATTTGTGTTATATATAGATGATATTGCCCTTGATTTGCATGCTGTGGCAAAGGATGCTCTTAGCCTGGGAAGTCGTAAATGGAGTCTACTTTTTTGCCGAGGATTCTGTTCTTTTAGCCAAAACGTTGGTAGGGCTCCAAAAGCAGCTTGGGGTATTTAGGAAATTATGCTGTGCCAAAGGCCTTCGCATCAATTTGTGGAAGACTAAGACAATGATGTGTTTTCCTCATGGGAGCCATTCTCGTTTAATGACCAAATTCTATCTGAATGACTATCCTCGGGAGATGGTGGACTATTTGGGATGGATTTCTGTGATAAACTGAAATGGCTGCATCAGATTGCAAAGAGCTTTTTGACAGGCATACAGCAACGTGGTGTCATTTCAAGCATGGTCTCTCGTTTGTGAGGGATAGGGGGCGGGTGGGGGTGGGTGAGGCAGTATCGGTACCCCTTAAGATCTATTTGACCCGGCTGGGTATTGAGCATGAGGTATGATAATAGACTCTTGCCGCACGAGAAAGCTGGCAGCCAATTATCTGATAGTTTAAAAGATGTGGGGACTGGAGCCGTATTTGGATTACCAGTTAGATCCGAATGTGAAGAGTATCTATGCTAAATTTCAACTTGGTATTTTGCCACTTGCATATTACACTTGCAATTGGGGCGAGAGCAAGTCATCTCGCGTCTGTGTTGTCTTTCTACGACCAAGGATGAAATGCACTTTTTTGGATTTTGCCCTGTCCATGCGTGGCTTTTGAATCTGAAATGCTGTACCACTCCTGCAGATATGATGGAGTTTGTAGCTTTTTTAAAATTTCACTTTCAGGAAACGGTTTTTTAATTTTAACTATGTTTTAGGATGATGTGGTTGGCATCATTCTGGATCTGGTCTCTCCGTTTCTGATGTTTTGGGGTGATGTGCTTGGCATAATTCACAAACTTATCTTTGTTTCTGAAGTTTTATTATTGTATATATTGTGTATTTCTTTTATAGTGTTATTACGATGAAATGAAGAATAAAGTAAGATCTGCACCTAAATGCTGGTAATTCTGTTTGGTCGAGAGTTATAATTATGTATTATTTATATAGCACTTTCTCCAATATGCTTTACGTAGACCATATGTACTTACAGTATCCCCCAACCGAAGTTGGTACTCACTTATCGACCACTTTAGGGTGCATGACCATGTTGGCCTTGCCGGAATTCGAACCTGTAGATCACACAAGGATCAGAGCAGCGATCGGTCAACCCACTGAGCTGTTTTACCGGCTAAAAATATGTATATTATGAACAAAATATTCAACAAAAAAATACAAAATACAATATACTTCCCATGCCACACTGCTTTAGACAGGTGAAGGCTAGTCATCCCTAGAGACCCCACCCCACCATGTCTCCCAGCCGCATCCCACCTCCAGTGATTAAGGTAGTGGTATTCAAACATTTTCATACCAAGCTCCCCCCCCCGAATAAAAATATTGTTTCTAGGTCCCCCCCTCCCTCACCTAGGGGTTGTCCGCCTAAGTAAGGTGTCCAAAGGATGTCCAGGGGGCACCAGGCTATTTAAAATGTAAGCAGAGTATCTACTGCTTATAGATTTTCTATTAAAAGCAGTCGCCCTAATCCTTTTTAAAAGCGTCTGGGGCCCCCACCTGGACATCCTTCATGCCCCTCTTAGTGGGTTTTAATCCAGTTTGAAGACCACTGGATTAAGTCAATGGGACTAGGTTGGTAAACTGGGCTCAGGGGCAGCGTTCATCCCTCTTCTAGTTGTGCCATTGTGTGCCTCACCCTCTTGGAAGCACCTGTCTAAGGAGCCCCTTCTTTCTGCCACTGCCACAAATTCTTGTGATATGAGCAGTGGGAGAAGAAAGACGTCCGCACCAATAGTCTTTTGAGTACAGATTTTTAACAATACTAAAAAAAAAAAACTGCGTGGAATACAAACGAAGCAGGGCACAGCCTGACATCATGCATTGGCTAAGAATAGAAACGAAAACGAAATTAGGTTATCCGGGTCTGTTGGAGCAGATGTCTCAGACAATTGAACTAGTGGGATAAATTACGATCAGTATCCGCATCCGGCATAGTATTTATGGCCCCTCATCCGATACAGGCTAAGAGAGGAAGGTAAGTAGCGTATGAAAGAAGCCAGCATGTCCTTTGAGTGGTCAGGCAGGGGTAAGAACTCCCTTCATGTTTCTTCACCTTCATGCATAGTATAGCAGACAGTAACCTTGGCCCAAGAGCTCCCAGCTAATGTACCTCAGTCTGTTTTCAGGCCTTGGTGAGTGCCAGAGTTACACCTCTGTTAAGAGCACGCCCTGTGGCGAAGGATAGGCCACGAGTCAGGTGGCACCTCAGCTTCCACGATTTCAGAGCTGTTCCCTCAACGCATTCCAAAAACGGGAGACGTCATGCCGAGGGGAGGCAATAGGCGTCGCCCACTTTGCAGCAGTGACAGTTGCTTGGAACAGCAGGGCAGATTTTTCTGATATCAAGTGAAGTGTAATAAAGTTGATGAATTTACTTAAAGCGCAGGAGATTGTATTTATAGATCAAATATATCAATTTAGTTCAGAGAATTATCTTGACTCACTCATTATCTTTGATGGGCACTTTGAACAGTTTTCCACCTGCACTTGGATATTACCAATGCCCCTTTGTGCCAGCCCATCACTGGCTTGTAAATAGAAGACATGGCTTTATAACTAGACTAGGATTGTGACATATCTGTAGCACTTTCAGGGGTGACTAAGGGAAGATGTACATTTCTGGGCATTTTCACACCTCGATCTGTATGTAGCTGAACATGTGTAAAAGGTAAAAGAGAGGACCCCTCCCGCCCCCCTCCAGCTCTTCACATTTATAAAGAGAAAAAAAAAACATTTTCATACAGGTCTTGAAGTTTAGAAGATATTCGTGTCAGAGGAGAAAGGGAGTCCATTAATCCTATGAAGTCATTTTTGGGTGGGGGGGGGTTTGTAGGGTGGGGCTTAATGTCATTTAACATGGAATCGGTACAGGCCCAATGGGCGACAGCCACAGTGCCAATCTCTGCATGCTTAATGGGCGAACAGCCAATGAACAGGTTTCAACAGTGGGCCACATATAGGCGTTGGCCCTCATACTACTAACAAACCAAGTTATCTAGTGGTGGGCCCGGTGGCAAGAAAATATTCGTCAGGGTTTAAGGCACAGAGCCCACCAAGCGCATACAACAACTTTGACATACCCCAGTGCACCCCTACCAATTTATTAAGCATGAACGTCAATTTGCAGAAGGACAAATAAGAATATTGGTAAATCAATACAAACCTTTGAGATTCAATTAACAAAATTCGTGCCATCAGCGAGAACTGGAGCAAAACTCAGCGGTGCACTCTGGTAGCACCCTCAGGGAGCACTGGAGCAAGGTAAAGGTCATACTCCAAGTTTCCTGTGGCCATGCGTGAGAAAGTCATCCAGTTAAATTCTAAGATTTGTAATTTTCAAAAAGGAAACTAAATATATATATATATATATATTCATATTCATATTCAAAGGGGGGGTGGGGAACCAGTACTGAATGGCCTTCTCGTACATGGCCACGAGAAACCCAAGTGCTCTGGATGATCTGGCAAATCGAATACTCGAAGAACAAGACTCATCTTGCCAAGACCTTAAGCCAAGGCCCTAGCCACACAAGGGTTAACTTTAGTCAAAGCGTGTAGCCCTGATTTACACCAATTGACATTGAAACCAGAAAAGAATTCCCACAATTTTAATGTCATCCACAGCAGGAGGGAGTGAAATATAAGTATTAGGAAATCGACTTCATAGAGTGATGCCACAACTTCTTGGTTATGCAAAGAAAGACCACTCTGTGCATGGTATTAAGAAACTTGTAAATCGATACAAATATATCACACGGCCACAGTAGTGGCCATGTAGTTATGGTCAAGTTGCTGTTTCCATAGGAAGAGCACGGCTCCCCCTGGACGAATCCTCACCAAAGTTTGCAGAAAAAAGTATATGGGCCACTCAGAATTTTTTTTACAAAGTTTGGTGATGTTTGGTCCAGGGGCGGAAAACTTCTAGGGGCGGGGGGTCCCAAAACGTCTTTTTTCCCCCCACAGACTGAATGGGGAAAAAAAACTGCGCATGGCTACAGGCCAAACCGTTGGATGGATTTTCACCAAATTTGCGGCAGGGGCTTGGACCCGAAAGCATGCTTTAGTAAATTTGGTGACAATCCGTCCAGTACTTTCCTTTAAAACGACCCAAAAATATGTCTCAATAAATTAGTGATATCTATGTCCGCTCCGCTGTCACATTTCCCTGTTTGCTCCACGGACATGATACCGATTGGCCGGGGGGGTGGCGTCATCACCGCAGACACGCAACATCTTCACCGATTGGCTACAGCGAGCCGTGATATACGTCAGAATATGTGGATGCGCCTGACATCTTGGATCAGAAGACAGCGCGCTACCTAGCAGAGGCAAAATGCTGTTTTGGAAACTTTTTTCCTCTCCTACAGTGTGTGGGGAGGATCACAGAGTAAGAGATGGGTTAAATACTGTACTTGTTTGGCCGGTAGATGTTAATGATGTATTTGCCATGAGAAATTGTGTTTGGGAAAGGATTTTGATTTCCTACAGTGCTTGGGGAGGTTTAAAGAGTAAGAGACGGATGAAATACTGCACTTGTTTGGACGGCAATTGTCTATTATATATTCTGCATTGGCGCCTTCTTCAGGATGTTTGTACGTGCAGAAAATGAGGAATCTAATAAGGATACTATTTGAGTCTGTGCTGTGTACAGGCACCTTGAAAATGTTCCCAGAACACGCGTGCCGTTAGTGACCATTGCTTTTGAGTGTATTTCCCTATTATATTACATTTTCCTATGGGTGTGTTATTGCTTAGTACGCCACCATGGTCGAGACATGCTGCAGTGGTTGTGGGCAGGGCCTAGAGTCTTGGATGTATGGCCGGAGGCCATGTACCCAACAACAAAGTTATAAGCACTGGAGTTATAAGCCAGTGCGCATGAACACATTGCAATAATATCTATGGACACATAGCTAGGAGTGCAGTCTCTGGCCAGAATAAGTGAAGCATACCACACCTATCAATACACCCGTACTACTAGACATCACTGAGGTGGTTGTGGGCAGGATGTAGACTTGCTTTCATGGCTGCAGCCCATAGCCGATACATCATACTCCTAAAACCCTAGGCCCTGGCCAGAAACACCACATCATATTACTGCATGCATACACTCGTCCTATAGGTTAGCATGTCAGATGGTTCTGGAGAGGGTGTACTGTCTTGGCTGCATGGCTGAAGCCCATGCACCCAGAAACAACCTGGTTAGCGGTGGAGGTATAAGCCAATGCACGCCTATACATTCAAAAGTACGTGGACATATATCTTAACCTCTAGGTCCTGCCGTCACCCACTGCAGCACATTAGACAGGCACGTTAGTGACTGTTGCTTTGGTGGAGTGGCTGTTTCCATAGAAAGAACTGTTTTGGCTGCCTTATACTGTCCTACCCTTGGACGAATTGTCGCCAAACTTTGGGAAAAAAATATATCGGGCACTCTGATTTTGGTTGGCAAATTTGGTGAGGTTTGGTGCAGGGGGGTGAAAGTTATAAGGGGGAGCGGTTCTCAAAACCTCTCTTTTCCCCCTTGCACTGAACGGAGGAAAAAGGTTGTGCTCACGACCATGTGGCTCTTTCCCAGATTGTTTGAAGAACAGCGTGAAGTAAGGCAGCTTTCTTCGCTGGCCCCCCCTATCTTTTACTAATGTTTTCGTGTGCGCGGATACAGCCAGAAACACTTCCAAAACAAGAGAGCATTAGACTTCTCAAACTCAAGTAATAGTATTTCACAAGGTCACCTTTGAGGGGGGCCAGTGAGCTGTGGAAGCACAAAGTGAAAAAGTGCAGTTTTCTTGTCTGCAAAATGATACGTTTAAATGCAAGTTCATGCTCACTGCACCACGACCAATTACAGCGTGTGGAATAAAATGTGTTTTGGAATAATATTTCCCTCACATTGGCCTCTTCAGTTTTGAAAACTGAGGCCATCATCTGCACTGTTTGCTTGAAACAGCGCTTCTGGAGGTGTATGGGAGTAGAGGTTCTCATTATTGGATTTCAATATGTTGCTTCAAAGCAAGAATGTACTTGGCTTCTGAGTGAAGGCCACACGAGTTGCTTTTTTGGTTGATCTCTCAATACGCCCGTGCATCCGAGTGAATGTAAAGGGGCAATTGTTCTTTGTTCTTGAGCCCAAAAGAAACTTGCTCGCTATTCACAGAATGAAAGGGTCGAAAAAAAACAGGAATTGATAAGGTTATGTTTTTAAAAGTTTGTAAGGGACATGCTATTATCAGTCAACGAAGATTCTTCGCTGCGAACACATTCGTGACTGATGAGGCTGTAAATATTTTGTAAGTTTACTTTGGCCCACTCTATAGCGAACCGTGCTTTATTTTTACATAACTGCACATCTAATTGTGCTAATATAATTGACATATTATTTTTCTGCCCTTTTACAATTTTCCTGTAATGTTGCAGAGTGCACAGGTTGCTCATTTGCAGGATATGACTGCACTCAACCTTTTTTACCATTAATATTTCTACTTTGAAACGTTTACTTTGTCCACATAGCTTTGTGTATAACTTTGCACTTTTTTTGGTCTTCTTTGAAATGAAGAGACGTAATTTTTTAAATTTTTTTTATTTGCCCACTCTTATTTCAAACCTAAATTATCATCTTTCTCTGTACTTGGCATTTTGTACTTGGCAAGAATAGCAACATCTATAAATGTAATACCTTTTAAATGTTAAGTTTCAGACAGTAAATTAAACCACCTGGCATAGATATGGCAGTGAACAAAAAAGAAGGGGCTAGACATGTGATGTCATCAATGATATTTGTGAGGTTATCTTTGCTGGGTGTTAGTCTTAGGAGTGCACGGTGGTGGTGTGAGTTATGGTTGCTTCGCTTACCATAACTGGCGAATTTCAGGGGGTTTTCTATTTTACTTGTAACCATAACGTCCTTTAACAAAGTTTTTTCATTGAATTTCATAGGCTTTTATTAGTGCATGTTATTTCCTACAACTTACCAATATCATACTTACCCAATATAACAATATTTGTGTCCAATTTACAAAGTGTCACCTTAAAACTCTGCCTTTTCCCACCTTCTAGAATAATTTTTAGACACTTCTATAAACTTTTTGCAACTATTTCAACTAGTTTTGCATCTGTAGACGTCTACGAACATCTGACTTCATTGCGGACCTTCTGGACAGTGCCACATGACCATATGCTGACGTGCGGCATGATGAGGTGTCCAAGAACCAGTCCGCACTTCACGGTAAGATCTGTGCTTCGCGGACAGTTCAGAACTGCATTTGATCTAGGAACTTTCAACTTCAAAATTTCCTTTGCACAGCTCCAACACCTATACCTACTCATTATCCATTAACAATCTAGTACACAGTACATACATTTAGCAAAACTGCTATTTATGTTAAAATGGCATCAGCTATTGCCATCCCTCCTCCCCAAGAGCCACCACCAGTGCTGTAATCAAGGAGCGTGAGAAACACTGCCCCCTACCTTAGAAATAACACAACCGCAACATCTATCCCCGGTCCACCTGCCCCTCCATATTAGTTTTTGGTGCCTCTTCCCTCATTTCTCTCCCCACCTTTCGTTCTTAGCTCACCTGCCAAAAATAAATTAAAAAAAATATACACATCCAAAAACAAAAAGAAATGTTCCTTTAGGAACCACAGTTCACAGTTAAAAAAAATTCATTAATTAATTTCCCAAAAATTTTTTTCAAAAAGAATAGACTCCATCTACTTTACATTTCTCAGTAAAGTACATAGACTCAATAAGATTTTCCAACATTTCCATTTGCATTTTGTGTTATGCTAATGGGAATATTGTGGCATTCATACCCCGTTCCAGGGACTGGAACGGTGGATACCGGCCCAGCAGCCCAAGATATCAGCCCAGCCGAAGCAAGGGTGGATAACGAGGTCTCCAGACCATTATCCCCCATTCCAGCCCTTGAAATGAGGGATGAAGGCCATTAGCACCCTAGGTTCCCAAGGCGGGAACCGGGGTGCCCAAAAAGGATTTTCCTTCCTACACCGGGACGCCTCCTGGTGTAGGAAGGAAAATCCTTTTCCAAGATGGCCACCATGGAAAGGTAAGGTGGGGTTCCATACAGGGCCCCTCTTCACTTTCCATGGCAGCCTGCAGAAGGCGAAGAGAAAACCCTATGACCATATTACTACAAGCACATTTTTCTTCCCTTTCAAACCTATCCCAATTTCGAACAACTTTACCACAAAGCCGGTCCCAGGTGGACATGGCCACTTTAACCCCATGTGTTGTCCCTCGTGGTCATGGCCAGTAGCCAGATTGTCCAGATCATGACCTTGTCCGGGTCATGGAACAATCTGGCCACTGCCCATGGCTACCGGCTATACCTCAGTCACCAAAAAGGGATATCACTATTTTTTGTACCTACATTATGAGACTTGTTCAACAATAAAACACGGGCACATTTGCAAAACCATGCTTTCAGATCCTTGCCAATGCTCCTTTCACAAGTTTGCTGGAAATCCACAGGTTTCATTTTTTCAAAAGTGTCAAATGTATGCACATACAACAGTCATAACCTAGCCACACTTGACGACAAAATCCATATAGACTTTATGAAAAGATTTATATCTAGATCTAAAATATTTTTGCAAACTTGTGTAGATTTGTGAAATTGCACCCCATTTATAAGCCTTAAAATTATTTGGGATCCCACCCCTCTAGTTTTGCCCCCTCTTTAAAAAATCCCACCAAACTTTGCAAAAGCATGTATACCTAGAGCTATTGTCAGTTCCCCAACTTAAGTGAAGATTCGTCAAATGACACCTCATTTATAAGCCTTTATATTATTTTGGGACCCCACCCCTCTGATTTTTCCCCCTCTTGACAGAATCCCACCACACTTTGCAGACTCATTCGGGATCAGGTCAAGAATAGAAGTGCAACATGTCATGCAGTTTAATTAAGTGGCGCCAATGTTATAAGCCATCCAAGAACTGCTTTTCACCAACCCTGTAATGCAGGTGTCCGCGAACATCTGAACTGTTCGCAGCAAAAAAGCACCTTTGCTTCTTGCAGCCATATCCCATCCCATCCTCATCACCCCTCACCTCCCCAGAGATTATTTGATAAGTTTGACAAGTGCAATGTTGTGTTTTTTAATATGTTTTTACTGCGATGTCCGCGGACACCGGCCGCAAATCCAAGATGGCGAGCGTTTCCAAAAATCTGACGCACTTCACGCTTTTCACTATCCAATCAGCGGGTGCGTCCGATGTCTGCGGACACCACGTTGCGCTTTAAGCCAATCAGAGTCCTGTCCGCGTAGCGAACAGGGAAGTGTGTTCGCGGAGCCGACAGATATCACTAATTTTTTTTACTACATTTAAGTCGTTTTCTAAAAAACTACTGGACGGATTTTCACCAAATTTACAAAAGCATGCTTTTGGAACCAAGCCGGTGCTCCTGCCGCAAATTTGGTGAAAATCCGCCCAGCGGTTTGGACTCTAGGCATGAGCAAAGTTTTTCTCCATTCAGTCTGTGGGGAAAAAATAAATGTTGGGATCCCCCCTATAACTTTGCCCGCCTCCTCCCCCCGGACCAAACATCACCAAACTTTGCAATAAAATTCAGAGTGGGCCATATACTTTTCGCAAAGTTTGGTGAGGCTTCGTCCAAGGGGAGCAAAGTTATAAGCCGCCCAAAAAGTGCTCTTCCTATGGGTTTAGCAACTTAACCATAACTACATGGCCGCTACCACAGACCATGGAATATATATATTTACACACACACATATACATACAAGTAAAATGTTGAGTTTGTGAAGATGAGTGCACTTGCAACGATCTGAGAAACTATAAGAAAACAGGTTTTTTAAAGGGCAAAACACATGACTGCTCGGTGAGCAGTTTGCTCTTATTTTTGACCGTAGCATTGACCGGCGTCTGCTTTTCAGCTTTTGCTGCATTCCTGAAAGCCGTGTGTACCAAGTGTTACTTAGTGCCCATCAAGCAGGTGTAACATTTACTACAGCTTCTGCATCAGGATGGCTTTGATGAAGAAGTAACATTTAGCCAATCTAATAATTGAAGAAAAAAAAACGAAAAAAACAACACACACAACGAGGCCAAAGGTTTATGGGCCATACCACTATGTGGTCTATTGTTTGGCCGACCGAGGCAGACGAGCAAAACCTTTTTGGTTCTCGGTCTAGACAGTGCCAGCAACCCTTTATATCAATGCACTGTGTTGAAAAAAAGACAACGCTACGTCCTCTCTCAGAGAGAGCACAGTATAAGCAGCTCCCTATTCTAGTCCGATGGGAGCTGGAGATGCCAGTTCAACCCGAGGACCCACTCTTCCAACGTTCTTCCCCATTCGTGCAAATAGCATTACAGGTGCGCCCCCAAATGCCAAATCTGAAAATGGTGTTTTAAAACACACGACTTGCAACTGTTAAACATCCTCAACTACTAATTCAAAACGGCTGAAATATGTGGGCCATCAAAAACGTTCTAATATTAGTCAATGTAAGCCTTACCTGTAAAACAAATAAATAAACAAATGCCCATTACCTTTAAAGGGAACGGGGGACCACTGGCCTCGCGTGAGGTGTGGAAGCGGAAGGTGCGAGTCATAAAACAGAGTCACTTGGCATCTTTTCCCGATCAGAAGAGAAACATCTCTGCCGCCTGCAAGGCGGGCGCTCACACCAGGATCTGGCAGAGCAGTGCCAGGGAGGTTAGAAGGAACAGGAGACCAAGCCGAGCAAACAGGATGCAGAACGCAATGAAGAGCCGTCTGCGCGGCCAGGGAGTTCGCCACAGAAGCTGCTGCCTCCCGACCTTCTGTCGCCGTCCGTCGGAGCGCCACTCGGCCATGGCAATGGGGGCAGCGTCCCAGGACAGAGCAATGAAGGTCGCGGATCCCATCAGAGGTTCTAGACGGGCGCGCAAGCCCCAACTAGGAGCGTGCGTCGGCAGTTCAGCCTTCTGACCAACGCTACCAAAGGGCCTTTGCCTTATGCCCATCAGATGCCATGCACGTGCCGCCCTCCACACTCCTGTGCCCCCAAACCACATTACCGTCCGAAAGACAAACTAGCACTGGGTCGGTTTCTTCCAGCCCACCACATACTTCCATCAGCCCTAGTCAGCCCAGTGAGGGATCACAGGAACCCTAGTGCAGAATATCCGGCGACGAGCAGGGGGTTGCAGAATCCAGGCATTGCTGGTGGTCCTCTTTGCGACTCTGGGGGGTCTCGCGCTTCCCAGCTCAGACAGAGCGACTGGTTTTAGTTAGGGAGCTCACGGGGGAACAGCCACAGCATTGACTCACACAGATTTGCCTTACCCATTTCAAAATCTACACAGACAAACTGCAAATGTATCCCGTTATCTTTGCTGAAGCCTGGAAGCATACAGAGCTGGGGGGACTAAAGTTTCCAAAAAGCCATGATTCTGCTATGCTTTAGCCTGAGAAAAATAACTTCCTTAGTGCGACCAAATAGCTCGATTTTCATGAAAAGTGGGGGGCGCAGGGCTTCTCTTTCGGACGCTGGAGTGCAGAAGCTATGGCAGTACAAAACTAAGATGGAAACCCAGATATTTTGAAGAACAAAAAAAAAAACTAAGAAAAGAAGAAGGACATATCAATAGTAGCAGTCAGTCACAAAAAATACATTTAACAACAATGTCTGCACAGAGTGGGCTGGGGTGTATGATGAGGCGTGGCTTGATGGAGCCAGGTTGAGATTTAACCCAAGGAAAACAATCTCAAAGGGAAAAGAAACGTAACATTTTCCGCTACCACGTTGGAAGTAGCCAGAAAACCGAAGTGGTCAGAAACGCGCATCATCCACCACACTCAATAGGTGAAAATCGAACTGAAGTCAGAAGAGCTTAAAAAACAAGAATTTAAACAGGTTCTGAGCCTACAATAATTGTAAACCAAAGGTTATTTAAACCAAGTGAAAAGGTCACCAGCTTCTCTTTCTGCCACTACAGACGTTGTTCTCAACTTCCGCCCTAAATGTTACCAGTGGTTGAATGAGACCTTCTTCAGTTGGTGCTCACTGGAAGACAAATCCCTGGGAAATGTTCCCTCCCACCAAAGAAGACAAATATCTCTTAATTTCTCGTTAAAGCAAAGATGGCCAAGAGGTGTGCACTTCTCCCCAATATGCCAGTCTTGCCTTAAAGCCCAAATCTTTCTAAAACACATGGATCTGGCAAACAGGCTGGCATGGCAAATATCACTCGTCACCCCAGACTTTTTGGAGTCAACACTCATGTCAGTTCAAGCCGAGGTCCGGTTCTCTACTGGGGGCACCCCATAAACTGGCACCTCCCCTCGTCCACGCCACCCAGTCCCTGATTTCAATAAAATGTCGTAGTGTTTTGCTTTTAATTTCCACCGATCGCGTCTTAAAGGCCCTGTGCCTCATGCGATTTTCCAGATGGAAACGAGTCAGAACAGTGATGAATCTACACAATGAAGTCATCCTTTGTTCTCAAATAGCTCATGATACATACTGGGAAATCTATTCTCTTGCCACCCAAAAGGGGCTTTTTATGGGGAGCCGCAAGTTATACTTATTGGGATCATAGGGCCAAGTCTATGCCATCACAATTTAATCAACTAAATACACACACCCATAAGAAATGGGTGTGTAGAGTGCAGCACATCAGATCACACCAGCAAAAGTCTGTACAGGCAAGTAAACCTCCAACAGCGTTTCACAATACAGTGCTTTTGCACGTGCCACTCACGATTCAAACATGAAGCAGAATTTGTTTTTAAGCTAAGTATTCATGTCTGGTAGTGCACTGTAGCTCCCTGGGATAGATTCTATGTGGCTGTGACTCAGCTTAGTGCAGATTTCCACACTTCTTTGTTAAATCATAAATACAGTTTCTGGCAGGTTTACAGAAGTAGTGGGACAATACTTACAGGACTAATCTGTGTGCACTTTGGAAGCCACAAGTTAAAATTCACTGCAGCCCAGGCAGCCGTTCTCATGATATCATATGACATTTATGACGCACTTGTACACAATTGTTTCTAGGCGCAACACGACAAGCAGGGGGAAATCAAGGGAGGAGAAAACAACGATCTTGCTAGGCCTTCTGTCACTCAGATCGTGCAAGTGCAGGGAAGAGTTGAAGTGCCAGGGTGGAGGGGAACGGGGAAGTGCAGTTAACTCACAAGTGCAGCCAGCGGGTGGCTAATAAGTGCAGAGAGAAGGGACTGTAGGGTTGCAGATCATTGCTGGGGAGCCCAGGGGCAGTGCAAGGGCAACTGGACATGCAGGAGCCTGGGCCCAAGTTCAGAGGGTGACCAGTGTGCGGAGCAGTCGGGTGCATCAGCAGGGGAGAGGAAGAAAGAAAGCTGAAGCAAAAAAGGAAGATCTGCTTCCGGAATCAGAGGTGGTTCAGCTCAAGTTTGAGAGAGGCAGGGAGGCTGTTCCAGAGGGGGGCCCCAACCAAGGAGATAGATCTGCCCCAACCCTCTGTTTGGAGAAGCGTCTGACCCTCAGAGAATTGGAGGTGTATGAGCGGAGAGCTCGAGAATGAAGATGTTTTGGAAGAGAACGTTGGAGGTAGAGTGGTCCCAGACCCCAGAAAGCCTTGTGGACGATGTAGAGGGTCTTGAACTTGATCCTTGCAACCAGTGAAGAGATTTCAGAGATGGAGAGATACGATACCTGGGCTGGAGGCCAAGGGCAAGTCTCGCAGTCCTGTTCTGGATAAGTTGTAAAGGTTGAAGAGTAGAGGCAGGAAGATTTAGAAAGAGGATGTTGCAATAGTCCAGCCTAGAGAGGACCAGAGCTCTGGAGACGGTATGCTTCTGGGGGAGGCAAGAAAAGAAAGAATACCTCCGAGGAGGTGCAGCTGATAGTATGACTGTTTACAGACGACAGATGTGGGGAGAGAAGGACAGAGGGTGGAGTCAAAGATGACACCAAGGTTCTTAGCCTCACAGGGAAAGATAAAGAGAGATAGAGACCCAATGAGGAGGATCTCAGTCTTACTAGCATTAAGGCAGAGATCATTGGCGGCACACCATTTCTATATTGTGGCCAGACAGTCTGGTAGGAGAGAAGAAGCAGATGTGGCGGAGGGGAGCCTGAAAGAGAGCTGAGTGTCAACCGCATAACATTGAAAATTGGAGCAGAAAGTAGCGATGCGGTGGGCAAGAGGTGCCAGGTAGTGGACTTTAGGGTCAGGGAGAGAGGTTAGACCCCTGGGAAAGAGAAGGAAAAGATCATCCAACAAGGTCATGAAAATAGTAGCACTGAATTGAGTAATAATAACAAAAGGTGTTTGCAAAGGTAAGAGACCACAAATCAGTGGCAGCAAGTGCTTTAAACAAACCATTAATTGTAGCCCAAAGATGGAAATCTATGGCGGAGATCAGTGGATTCCTAAAAGAACCCAGGACTCTGGAACTGGCTACCTCAAGCCACAAAACAATAGGAAAACCACCACAAATTATGAAAAGCTTTAAGGACTTTCCTGTCCCAAAAACGTTCCCTAGCCGATTGGATTAGGTACAGATCACCTAAATCCTCATATTTAATCTCTTTTATAAAAAGTGCTTAATTTTAATTACCAAATGAGGCACTATACATTTATCTTTAAGCTCTATTTAAGACCATCCCGCTTCACCTGATGCACTCTTAAGTAATTGTATTGCATGCTGTGCTTTACCAAATAAATCTCATATAATCTATACCAGTAATCATCTCCAAGTATTTATTTAGCTTTTCTATGGGACCGGTGTGCCACCAGTGCACACTTGATTTAGAATTGTATAGTACTTGACGTAAAACTGGATGCAATTAACTCAATGAAACAAACCTAGTTCACCCTAGTTCGTTTGTGTGCCCTTATAAAATGCTAGATGCATATAGGTGGAGTAGGTGGACTATCTCCCTGAATACCCTTGTAAACATATATGTCTACCGGGCTGCTCCACAGCTTCTGACAGTGCATGGTGCTCAAATACTCACATGCACAAAGCCTAAGCCAGTGGTATCCAACCTGTTTTATGCCCGCCCCCCTCTCCTCCACCCCCGCCCTCGAGTAGTCAGGCGGGGTACAGCAAGTCCTCATTGAGAGCTGCTGGTGCAGAGTGGGCAAAGGGGTTACGTGGGCAAAGGGATGGGGCGCTCCCTGTAGGGAATAGTTGCTTTAAGACACTTTACAGGGAGTTGTGAGAGCGGACCAGTACATGCAGCGCATTTTGAGAGATGAGCGTCTGCAACCAGATGTGGGATAGTAGTGTCTGCAACCAGACATGGGCGCGGGGTCGTAAATTCTACATCAAATGCAAATCGATGGGGTGGGGGACGGGGATCGGAACTCGTAGCTTACCTGCAGTGAGTTGCGAAACTGCAGCTTGCAGGAGTTTGTTGATGGCAGTATCTGTCCTGAAAGGGGGGAGGGGCTCGAGGGAGTTATCTGCAAGATGATAGGATTAACTGACGTAAAATATGGGGTCCAGGCATAAGGTTTTGAAGGGCACTCTATGCGGTGTGTTATGCTGATAGACAGCACCTACAGACGTTTTGGGGAGGGTACCATATGCACGGAGTTGCTGCAGAAGCTAAGATAGTTGTTGAAGTTTCGACTTAGCATTTGGTTAAGTAGGATTTGGGGGAGGGAGTGTAAAAACAGTGGTTCTGAGCTGCTGCTGCAGGCAATTCTGAATGATACGCAAGGAGTTGTGTAAGGTTGCTCTTTTTCAGTAGACAGTGGTGTGATGCGGGGATAGTGGGACCTAGCCACCCTCCGTGCCCTCTGACCTGGACAGGTGCTTCAGGATCTGCTTCTTGATGATCCCAGCCATTGTGCGTCCGGGGGACAGCTGTAGGCACCCGTGTGTGCCTCTCCCGGTAGCTCTGACAGCTTAGTCAGCCGCCCAGCCTCACGCACCCAGAAAGAGAGAGAGAGGCAGGGTGCGGGAACGGAGCCAGCGCCAGACTAGAGCTCCATTATCCCAGCATGCACCGCGGTCTCGTAAAACCAGCGCAAGGCTTGAAGATGGCGTCCAAAGCAGGAAACAGTGCACATCTAGATCAATGACTATGGTCTGAACCCGTTAAGCGATGGCGCAAATCGTCACTCTGCGGTGCAAACCTCTTTCTGGCTCACTGCAGTATCTATGTCGCTGTCATTTATTTTGAAAGCTGATTGGATGTAACGTTTATTCCCCGCCTATTTGTTACCAAGGGTACTGTAATTCGTGGTACATTGTCCTGAAGCCATCTTTGTTTGGGTCAAAGTTCTGCTGGTGCAAGGGAATTTAATGGGTGGTGTGTCCAGCTTCTGAACATGTAGCGGTTGACATCACTGCCTAAGGTTGACTGTCTTTGAGCCCACGTTCCTCCCTTGAAAAATCGTAACTACGTGCTTCCCTCTCTGTACCCTGGGGCTAGTTGTATCCCCCTTTGGTAACCTTACATGCGCGAGCAACAGCATGAGACACCCCTCACCTTATATTGTGTCCAAACTACAAGGGTGGCACGTCATTCAAACCCCCCTCGTTTTGAATATGCATGGACCCTCCCCCACCCCCCAGTTCGGAGGTAGAGTCACATTCCCAAAATGATATGCCCACTCACCATACTCTTCCCCATTTTGTCCACAGATTGAAGGACATCCCTTCCATTTTACTAATCCAGAGACTTCCTCTGCATAGATACCATTGCAGGATTATTTGGCAAGCTAGACTGTTATATCAGATTCGTTGCTGCATGGACGGCCATGCTGTCACCATGTAACGACCAAGAGGGCAGCAAATGCCTGGAGTACCCGTACTTACTCCACATTGGGTAAGTGACCAAGGGTATACACACAAGGCTCATTTAGAATGATGTAGGTCTGTTTCAGACATGGCACTAAAATGTACGTATATTACACGGCCCGCAGCAGCGGGCGTGTAGTTATGGTTAAGTTGCTAAACTCATAGGAAGAGCACTTTTTCAGCGGTTTATAACTTTGTTCCCCCTGGACCAATTCTATGTCAAGACCAGAGACTCGGATTATGCTTCTCTTCCGTTTGCGATCTCAGCAGCAAAGTACAAAACCAATGAAACATGAATAACAAAACTCAATAAACTACAATAACCATGTTTTTGTGCTTTTAGTAGTTCTGCTCCCATTGTTCCTGAAACCGACCATGTGATAAAACCTTATCCAATCATAATAGTCTCTGTCCATACATCACCCTGTCTTTGTTCTTTTCCTCCTCTTTCTTTGCTGCTCTGCAGCGAGTTAAGTGCCCTTTTCATTACCTTTGTTGTGTATGTGTGATAATGAGTGTTTTACTTATGTGGGTTGAGTGTTTTACTTTAAGCGACTTGCACGCAGACGCGCGCATTGTTCAAGGAGTGTTTGACGTAGCATATCCGCATCGGCTTGAGTTCTTTGAAGTTGCAGTCTCATCGGGGCTGGTGCTCTGGCGACCGCAACTCCAATGAATAGAGGCAGAGGGCACTGCGGTCACGGAAGAGAGAGCGCGACGGAACTGAGTAGTTCCGGCGCTCTCTCTCCTTATTCCGCAACCATTAGAGGAGGATCTCAGTCACAAATGCGATCGCTGAGAGATTTTTTCTACTGACTTGGCAAACATATTATATTACGTTTCGCTGTCATAGCGCAACGTTCCACCGAGAACGCGTTACGTGATCAAACAGCACAGCGCCTCTGCAGGCCATCATAAGGTACTGCAATAACAATACGGGCTCAGTCACAAGTAAAACCTGATATATACTACATATATACCATATATATTATAGCAGACCAGGTGATTACTGCACATACATATATATATATATCTCAACTCAAAGAGAGTATATATAAAGATCATAAATATTCCTGGTATATTATTAAAATCCCCAGTGTTTCTGTGCAGACATGAGCTCCTCTAGTGATGAGGGGAAGACTAGCATTAGCCAGAAGAGGAGCCATGCGGAGATGACTCAGGTCCTCCAAAAAGCCCTGAGGGCCTCGTTGGACATGGACCACAGCAGATAGCTCTAATGGAGGACTGGCTCAAGTTCTCACAGGGACTGGAGGAGATCAGAGGGCTTAAGGCACAGGGGAAATCAAAAGGGGGCAGAAAAGCAGCCCGTAGGGCAGAGCTAGCCCACACCCCCCCCGGGCACACCACCAAAGAAGAAGGCTGGTAAAAGAAGGAGAATAAGAGTAAAGGCGGGGCCTAGCAGGGGACAGGATAAATCCTCAGACACCTCTGATGAGGGTGAGGACAACTGGGAGGAAGAATACTCAGAGTCAGAAGAAGTATTTTCTATATCTTCCTCAGAGGAAGAAGGCCACAAAGCGCCAAATAAAAAGAAGAAGGAGGAGACAGAGGAGGATGGTGAAGGTGATGATGACTTCGATCCCGGGGCACTAATCCATCCAAGGTCATTCGTATGGGAGCCGCCAAAGAGAATTGCGGCCTACTTAAGAAAGCACCTGAGGGCGCCCCTAGCAAAAGAGGCCAGGAGTAAAATGAGGGCAGAATGCCCTAGGCCTCACCTCCCAGAGTGTGCAACAAATACACCCGAAATATATGACAAAATGATCACGTTTATGAGCAAGTACACTAAAGACGTGAGCAAAGGTCTAGATAGGTCCTGGCGTTCATGCCAAGACAAAATGCTGGACATGACAGGTTCCCTCACTAAGATTCTCCAGGTTGGAGAAGAGGCCAGAGAAAAAGGAGAGTCGGTAGACCCGACGATCCTAATCGGGTGGGCCCAGAGAGCAATATGTATGTTGGGAAATGCCAACCACGCTATCACCAGAGAGAGAAAGAGGTCTCTGTTGGTTAAGATAGACAGCCCTGTGACAGACAGTGGATTCCCTTGGTGGTTTGGTTCAATGCACACCCATGGATGCTTGTCCTGTGTGGTGATTTGCTGGAGACAGCAACATAGTGCATATTCACTGCATGTTGCTGGATGGTGTTACGGAAGGTGAGGTCAGCTGATGAGTGGTGCACGTTTAGTGGGATGTGGGGGGGTTTACTGTTTGTCATGTTGTGATAGGTGACAACCTTACTTCTGTCCTATGGGAGCTGGATGTCATGTTCTGTTTGGGATGCTTTGGGGCACCGTGTTTAGTGATGTGCACATCATGCTGTCACATCAACATTGACACCATGGTAGTGTGTGCATCTCTCCCCCCGAATCAGTGCCATATGTCTGTCATGCAACTTACCAAGCAGCCAGGCACGTCGTCCAGCATGTCGCTCCATGAAGCATGGTAGCTTGGAGTTTCGCAGGACCATAGAGTCATGAGTTGATCCGGGATATCGGGCACAACAATGTGTTATAATCTTGCTGGCATCACATACCATCTGCACGGATGGAGTGGTATTGCTTGTGGTTGCGGTACACCACCTCCATGGCATGCGGGACCACCAACTCCACGTTGGTGCAGTCGAGGGCACCTATACGATTTGGCATGCCTACCAGTGCATGGAAGCCAACTTTGATATCAAGAATCTCCTGGGGAGTCCGTGGTAGGGATATGTAGTTCCTTGTGTGCTTGAGGAGGGCATCCAGCACTTGGTTCAGAATGCGAGAAAATAAGGGTTGCGATATGCCATGCATGTGCCCTACTGTGTGCTGGTAGGTGCCTGTGGCAAGGAAGTGGCGCACCAACACTACCTTCAGTAGAGTGGGGATGGCAGTGTCTATTTCAATGAGGATGACAATGTCGTCATGTATCATGTCCACAATGGTGGTGATGGTCTCCCGGTCCAGTCGGTACAGGGTTTGGATCTGCTCCGGGGTTAGGTTGAAAGGACTGGCTCTGATGCGAGGGTTTGGGGGCTGCCTGCGTGGTACCGCTGGCTGCACTGGTGGGGCATGCTGGGCCTGTCTCACCCTCCTCCTCCTGCGTCTTCTCTGTGGTGCCTGCTGTTGCTGTTGTTGTTGCTGGTGTTGCTGGTGTTGCAATGCAAGCATGTCCTCCAGCTCCAGTATTACTACTACTATTGGAATCATCTTGGTGTGGGAAGGGGTGTGGTGTGTGGGTGTGCTCCTTTTGTACTGGCCCAGACTCCATTGGCTCCACCTGTGCTGATTGCGTGCATGTGTGGCATTTGGGAACACTGCACATAGCATTTTACGGTTGGTTCGAGATGCCGGTATTACCGGCATGCCGGTGTCCCCTATTAGCGCCTTCAGATGCCGGTATTTGCTTGTCCGCCTGACTTGTGATTTCCTCCCATTAGCGGCATGCCGGTTTTGCCGGTATGATGGACCGCGTGACCGCGCCCATGCCGCTATTTGAGGCACCGTTATTAACGGTACCGCTAATAGCGGGGTCTTAGGTCGGAATAGCCCAGAGCGGTAAGCGATGCCGGTAATCCTTTACTGGCATTGTTTTTCACTTACCTCCAACCTCGGAATGACCCCCAATGTCTCGGCAGTCAGATACATAAACAGACTGGGTGGGACAAGATCCAGACTACTGGGAGAACTGGCAAAAGACTTCTGGGAACTCTGTCTTCAGAAGAGAGTTTCAGTGATGGCGGTATACCTGCCGGGCCATCAGAACGAAGTGGCCGATTGGAACTCCGGATACCTCAGGGATGCCAGCGATTGGAAGCTGGAAAAGGTAGTGTTTCAAGAACTAATGACTCGATGGGGACCATGCCAGGTCGACTTATTTGCATCGAGACTAAACAAGCAGTTACCCTGGTTCTTCAGCTGGAGACCGGACGCAGAGGCAACAGATACCTTCCTACAGTCATGGGGCCACCAGACGAACTACGCATTCCCTCCTTTCTCCATGATAGCGAGGACGCTAGCCCATGTTAGATGCCAGAAAGAATCCCTAGTACTAGTTACGCCGGACTGGAGAGGGCAAGTGTGGTTTCCCAGTCTTCTGGAATTATCACACCACAACCCAGTGGCATTACCCAACAACTAGTTCATTGTTCGAGACCCCAGAGATATCAGCCATCCACTAGTGAGGTCAAGAAGACTCAACCTAATTTCATGGGCGATTTCAGGAGATCTTGGGTTAGGCCAGGACTATCGAATGAGGCTGATAACATCATTAGCGAATCCTGGGCTCGAGTGACACACAGGGCCTACAAATCAGCATAGGCTAGATGGAGTAGCTGGTGTGTGGAAAGTAACATTCATCCTGATGGAACGTATGTAGTACACGTAGCAAATTTCTTAGCACAGCTAGCAGCCAAAGGGAAGGCATACAGAACTATCAACAAGGCCAGGCCCGTGATATCAGCAGGACACCCTAGGGTAGAAGGCATAAAAATAGGTGAACACCCCTTGATCTGTAGATTATTAAGGGGAGTAAAAGTGATTAGACCTCCTAGCGAAAAGTATAATCAATTATGGGATGTAGACACAGTTTTGAGATTATTTCTATCATGGCCAGATAATCAGGATCTATCCAGGAAGGCTATTTCAGGCAAGCTAGCCATGCTTCTATGCCTTTTAGCTTGTAAGAGATCATCAGACGTTAGAACACTAGAAATCAACAGGAAGTGTATCTCCAAACGAAGTGACCTTTCTCATAACGAGAAGGACCAAGACAGGTTTCAGATCCATATCTTACAAAGCTTTTCCGGGACAACCAAAATTATGTCCGGTCAGATGCTTAGCAGCATATGAGGATATGACAAGAGAAGTAAGACATCCATGAGTATCCCAGTTATTGATAGCAATTTGTAAACCCTTTAAGGCCATTACACCGGCTACCATAGCCAGATGGCTTAGATGGGTGATGGTACAGGCAGGCATTGATGTAGTGAAATATGGCGCTCAATCAGCTAGAGGAGCAATGGCTAACAAGGCTTTCAACATAGGGGCCAGAGTAGAGGACATTATGAGGTCGGCAGATTGGTCGAATGAATCGACTTTTAAAACTTTCTATTTCAAACCTATAGAAAGTGCGACATCGTTAGTGGTGAGTATGCTTTGAACAAGCATAATCCGAGCCTCCGGTCTTGACATAGAATTCAGATTTTCAACACATTCGTTCCAGAAAGTCATAATTCTATTTAAGACACGGAGGCGAAGGATTATCCCACCCTATCAATCGTAATAAATGTAATGGAATGGTAAAGTACTGGAATGTTTACATGTTTTTAATGCATATTTCTGTATATTTAATGATGAATACATGAAAGTGTTACAGTTTGTAAAAGGCACATAGGATAATTTATGAAAATTGTGGTTGAGTATTACGATTGTCCCACCCTCTTTCGATTTATAGTCACCTATTACTTTATGTTCTATAGGTATGGTGGCGGACAACAAACTTTCTGGAAATTGAAGTTACATCGACTTGGAACGGACAAGATTGCAAAGTTCACGGGACGCATTCTCGACTGGCAAAGAAAGAGGGGGAAGAGAAGAAGGACAGGGTGATTTGGGGACAAAGACTATGATGATTGGTTGAGGTTTTATCACATGGTCAGTTTCAGGAACAATGGGAACAGAACTACCAAAAGCACAAAAACATGGTTATTGTAGTTTATTGAGTTTTGTTATTCATGTTTCATTGGTTTTGTACTTTGCTGCTGAGATCAGTAAATGGAAGAGAAGCATAATCCTTCGCCTTTGTGTCTTGAATAGAATTATGACTTTCTGGAACAAATGTGTTGAAAATCTGAATTCTCACCAAACTGTGCAAAAACAGTATATGGCCGCTCAGAATTTTTTCGCCAAGTTGGGTGAGGTGTCGTGCGGGCTGAGGGGGGATAAAGTTATAGGGGGGGTTCCACATTTTATTTTTACCCATAGACTGAAGGGGTAAAACTTTGCGCACGGCTACAGCCCGAACGGCTGGATGGATTTTTACCAAATTTGTGGCAGGGGCTTGGGCTAGAAAGCGTGCTTGTGTGTGTTTGGTGGAAATCCGACCAGTACTTTTGTTACAAATCACAGAAATGTACATCCCAAAAAATTAGTGATATCTGGGTCCGCTCCGCTGACCCATTTCCCTGTTCGCTCTGCAGACCGTAGTCTGATTTGCGTGCGGCAAACCGTGATGTTGGTGAAAAATGAACGCGGCCGGTGGTTGGCTGGAGGGAAGCGTGCTCTGCGTCAAAGTTTTCGGGAAACACTGCCATGGTGTATCGGAGGATAGTATTGTGGTGTGTGTGGCAAGGCTGTAAGGCATTGTGAGCATGGCTGGGAGTGTTGTAAGTATTGGTGTGTGCACTCAAAGTAGTCTGATGAGGCTCTGCTTCAGCGTCCCATTTACCTGTTCGCTGAGCAGTAAAAAGTTTGAGTGCACTGCAGTGCGCGGTTGCGGGATGTGTGTTAAAAGTGTTTAATGTTGGCGGCATGTTGTATGGGAGGACAATGCGGCGGCGAAAGGGACGGAGAAACATAATGGACGTTATTTGGTGGTGGGAAGAAGGGATGAAAAGGTGCAAGAGTGAGAAATGGTTCATGTGATATACCTCATTTGATGAAGATGCTGCCTTGCCATCGGTAGTAGTTCATACTCCGCCAATGTGCGGTTACGTGAACAGACAACACTGTTACATGGTGATTGCAGGCAGCATTCGTAATGAAATGGCAGCTGCAGAGTAAATGTGTTTCTGTGATGAGTAGTGGCAGGCACATTTGCAGAAGGGCAATTCATTGCAGGACACTTGCGGATGTAAGCATAGTGCGTAGTATGGTGTGCTGTGTGAGGTAAGTCTGTAGCCCTTTTGATGCATGGCTGCAGCCCTAGCACTGAAAAGAGTGTCCACTTGTTGGAAGAAGGTGCTACATTGTAACTTTGTGTGTGTGCTTTGGCTGCAGTGCACATAATGTTGGTAGCATGGGTGTGGTGATTGGTAGAGCAGTCTACACTTGTCGGTGTATGGGTGGACATGCAGCAGTGACAAGTCATGTAGCATGTTGCATGGCTGCAGTAACGGAATGGTGTACATATGGAAGAGGTCATGGTGCACCTGGTTCTTATATGTGCTTGCCCAGTGGGTAGTGCAGAGATTAGTAAGTGTCGCAGTGCACTACAAATCATTGGTTGTAAGTATGTAGTACGGTGTCGGGAGCAGGTGAAATGTAGTGACGATTGTATTCTTTGGTTGGGATGCTTATAGTGCTTAGTGATAGGAAGTGGGTAGCGGTGCCAAACGCATCGATCTGTGTCTGCATTACAGTAAGTGGAACATGTTTGCCTGTCTGCCTCCCTGCTTTATGGTGTGGTGGATGGGTGGAAGTGGTGGTGTGTATGTTGCATTTCTGATGTCTGGTATATGACTATATGTTCGTCTGCATGGCTCTGTTACGTTGTGGTGGGTGTGGCCCAGGCCTAGACTGTTGGGTACATGGCCAAAGGCCACAGGCCGTAGGCCATGCACCCAACAGGCTAGGCCTGCATGTGAGCCAACAGAACATAATGCACTAATGCAGTTGTTACTCTGCATGCCTTTCAAGTTGGTGGGTATTACACAATGGTTGAGGAGGACATTGTACAATTGGTAGAACGGTAGAAGTGAGTTGGTATGCGTACATTAGCTTATGGTGTTAATGATGGGCATTGTTGCACAATAGGGGGGAAATGTGACCATTTCTGTTTCCTTTGGTTAGGCCCTTGTAAGACCCTTGCTGTAGGAAGTGTTGTTACACATTGTGCCATGCAAGGAAGTCTTCAGCATGAGAAATCTGCTATATGGGGAATCTACCCAGCCACTCACATGCCGTTTGCACAGACAACACAATGGCATAGAGCCGTAAGAGGTGACGGTGCCTCTGGTTCTTGTATGTGCTTGTGTAGTGTGTATTGCCCAGATTAGTGAGTGTTGCAGTGCCCTGTGCAGCATTGCATGTATGCACGTAGTTGAGTGTTGGGAGCAGGGTAAATGTTGTGAAGAGTGTCTTGTTTGGTTGGTATGTTTATAATGCTTTGCGATCGGAAGTGGGTCGCGGTGGCCAACATAGTGCTATGTTTCTGCTTTATGGTAAGTGCAACACGTGTGTATGCCTCGCTGATTTATGGTGTGGTGGTTGGGTGGAAGTGCTGGTGCGTATGTTGCCTTTCTGATGTATGGTATATGGCTACATGTTCACCTGCATGGCTGTGTTATGTTGTGCACATACTAGAGTGTTGGGAGTAGGCCCAATGTTGTGAAGATTGTATTCTTTGGTTGGTATGCTTATAATGCTTTGTGATAGGAAGTGGGTAGCGGTGTCAAATACAGCGATATGTGTCTGTATTTAGGTAAGTGGAACATGTGTGCCTGCACCCCTGCTTTATGGTGTGGCGGTTGGGTGGAAGTGTTGGTGCGTATGTTGCCTTTCTGATGTATAGTATATGGCTACATGTTCACCTGCATGGCTGTGTTATGTTGTGCACATACTAGAGTGTTGGGAGTAGGCCCAATGTTGTGAAGATTGTATTCTTTGGTTGGTATGCTTATAATGCTTTGTGATAGGAAGTGGGTAGCGGTGTCAAATACAGCGATATGTGTCTGTATTTAGGTAAGTGGAACATGTGTGCCTGCACCCCTGCTTTATGGTGTGGCGGTTGGGTGGAAGTGTTGGTGCTTATGTTGTCTTTCTGATGTCTGGTATATGCATACATGGTCGCCTGTATGGCTCTGTTACATTGTGGTGGGTGTGGCGTAGGCCTAAATTGTTGTGTACAAGGCCGAAGGCTGCAGGCCATGGGCCATGCACCCAACAGGCTAGGCCTGCATGACAGCCACTAGAACATAATGCAGTGATGCAGTTGTTACTCTGCATGCGTTTGAAGTTGTTGAGTAGCACACAATGGTTGTGGACGATATTGTACACTTGGTAGAACAGCAGAAGTGAGGTGCTATGCGTACATTAGCATATGGTGTTTATTAGTGGCCCTGTTGCACAACACGGAGGCACACGTCACCTTTTGAGTTTGCTTTGGTTGGGCCCTAGTACGACCTTTACCTGAGGAAGTGTTGTAACAAATTGCGCTGTGCAATGAAGGTTTCTGGATTACAAATGTGCAATATGGATAATGTATACAGCTACTTACATACCGTTTAGCACAGGCAACACAATGTCATGGATGCCTGCATGTGAATATGTGGACAGGGTGGAAGGTGGCGGGTGCTATTGGAGATGGCGAGTGCATTACACATGACATGAGGAGTAGAAGATGGGTTGTAGTAGAGTGTGTTGTGTGTGGTGAGGGCCAAGCGGCAAGTGCCGGTACAGCAATGGTAGAAGGGGAGTACAATGAAGATGACATGAACGTTGAAACTTACACTGTAGTATGGCATGTTGTGTGTGCTACGCCCGTAGCTCCTTTGATGAATGGGTGGGTAGAATGCACCGCAAAATATGTGCCCTGGGGTGAATTAGGTTTGACATTGCTGCCTTTGATGTGCTTATTGCATAACATGTTGGATTCCTAGGTATGGGGATTGGTTGCAATTTTTACAATGGATACTGGATGCCTGGACCTCATGGAGTGACAACTTGTGTAGTGTATCCTGTTTGTGCATTGCTTAAGTACTGGATGATTAGAAATGGCTAGGGGTGACCTGCATGTAACTAGCCACTTGTTCACTTGCATGACTTTGTTATGTAGTGTTGGGTGTGGCCCAGGTGTATATTGTTGGGTGTATGGCAAAAAGCCACAGGGTGTAGGCGAGGACTCAAAGAGCCTCGGCATGCACTGTAGTACGCCACCATAACGCAGACATCTAGTTTTAAGTATGAATGTGTCAAATGGTGGTGATGTTCAATAAATGGTTGTGCAGGAGCTTGTAGACATGGTAGAACAGCACCAGTGACCTCAAATGCGTGCAATCCTATATGGTGTACATTATTGCACCACCGTTGATTTAGGGAGCCACGTGGCGCTATTGCAGTTTGTCATCAGTTGCCTTTTCAAGCACCCATTGTATGTTACATTTGTGGATTGTGATATGTGGCAAATGTTCCCCTTAATGAGAGAGTTTTGTTGTGGTGGGTGTGGGTAAGGACTTGACTATTGGGTACATGGCCAAAGGCCATAAACTATGCACCCAAGACCGTATCTCTTGGCGGCATCCAGCATACCATAATGCAGCCCTGCCGAGTTGCCTTGGTATCTCTCGGAGGATGGTGACCTTTAAATAATATGTGCAGAGAGCATTTGACACTTGGTGGAGCACCTGAAGTGAGGTGCTATATGTTCACGAGCAGATGGTGTAGGCAATTGCAAGTGTTGCATTTTAGGGAGGCATATGTCAGCATGTGCTTTTAATATGGAATTCCCTTTACATGACCATTGACTGAGGAAGTGTCATTGCATTATGAAAGGAAGTGCTTACCATCACAAAGTTGCATAATGGACACTATACAGAGCTACTGACACACCATTTAACAGAGCCAACACAATGTCATGGTTGCCTGCATGCAAAGATGTGCCCTGAGTGAAAGGTGGCAGGCGCATATGCAGATGGGGATCCATGACACATGACATAAGGAGTACTACATGAGGTGTACTAGGGTGTCCTGTGTGTGGTGATGCCTTAGCATCTTGGTGTCAAGAACGGTGGTTACAACTGTGATATGTAACACCTCCGTCCCCAAGTACCATCCAGAGAGAGAGTAAGTCACTCACTGGCCAGTCATTGAGGCCAGAGGTTAACTGGAACAGCAGCAACAAAGCCCCGGGTAGCTAAAGGGAGAAAGGTGAGGGTTAGACAAAATACAAGTAAGTATCAGGGACCAAACTGGAAACCTAGTACACCTACCAAAGAGGGGTCTGAGGCTGCATGGGTAAGGAGGGATGCCAGTCTCCAGGAGGCCCGGAGGTGCTTCCTTGCCCAAGAGTGCTGTAGATGAACAGGGTTCCAGTGACCTGTGCGAGTCTGAAGATGGTAAGAGCCCTGGCGAAGGAACCACTAGAACCAATGGAAGTGATGAACAGGGCGCAAGAGTGACCCACAAACACAGGGTACATAAGGAGCAGGCAGCAGAAGTCTGGAGAGCAATCCGATTCAGCAATGGAGAGATCAAAACACAGTAATCCAAGGAAAATCCAGTAGGTAGTCCAGTAACAGCCGTGGGTCAGGTAAACCAGAAAATCAACACAGAAAGTCCAAAGTTGCCAAAACAGAAGGGAGATCCAAAGTGCAGTCCAAGGGAAACGGGCCAGAAGTCAGGAAGTTAAAACGTTCTGTGAATACAAACAATGGCAAGGTGACGAGCTGCACAAACTGCCGGAACGAACAGATGAGAAGCACTGAGCTATGTGCTTGAACGGCTTTTAAGGCCTTTGCCATGGGAACGTGTCACCTGATCAAGACGTTGCCACCGAGCGACTACAGGCGCCCTTCTAGAGTCCTGTAGTCGCTATGGCAACCGCCAATGCGACCGCCGCTGGAAGCGCAGAAGGTGCAACTTTCATGACCCACAGTTCTTTTCCCCAGTGGAGGCCGCGGAACACGAGGACCGGGGAGAACCAACATGAGGGATGCCGCCAGGAGTCACGTGGCGTCAGGTGAGTGTCATCTGATCCCTGCATCGCTGTGTGTCATGATGCCTGCCCCCGGAAGACCAGACCAGGCCCAGCAGCCCCGGAAGCAGGCATCATGCCACTTGGAGCATGCCCAAAAGCCCCAGTTAGGGGCTGTTTGGGTACAGTCCTGGCGCCTGTGGCGCCAGGCTCATAAAGATAAAGTCAGTCCTGGCGCCATGGGCGCCAGGCTCATTATTGATAACTTACCTGAAGCAGACCATGCTGCATACTCACCTGAGGCAGACCATGCTGGATGAAGACTCACGCCAAATGAGGCTTAGGAGGGACTATTTTTCTGAAGGGACTATTTTGTTACTTGGGTGGGGCTGTGGAAGAATACTTACCTGGATCTTCTTCCAAGGCTATTTAAACCACGCCCGGACTGCCACACGTGCTTCGCGTTATTCTACTTGCTGCAGCGTAACGCTCACCGTGTTTTCAGCAGCTCCAGTCTTCAGCCACGCCCGCTTCAGTCCTGGGACTCCTGAAACAAGAAGACAAAAAGGATAAAGGTTAGAACAGGAGTTTTAACTTTAATCCTTACCTGAATCCTGATCCATTTTGCCACGGAACTGAAAGACAGAAGTCTTTGAAGCATTGCTTCGCATTCCTACGGCGCCGCGCTGAACTCACCTGCTTGGTGGTACTTCAGCATTCCATCACGCTCTCTCCATCTTGCGGCCGCCCTCCGACACCTAAGGAGACAAAGACAGCAAGGTGAGCAAGGGGACTCTCAAGGCCATAAAAGCTACCCCAAGGACTTACCTGATTTTCCACGGGAGGTACTCACCTCATTTCGGGTCGGCGCAGTCAACTCTGCTTCATCGCCGTACCCCGGCCCCTAAGGGGAGAAAGCAAGGACAATACCAGTTACCCCCCACAAAACTTACCTGATTTACCACGGGGGTCTCACCTCATCTCGGGTCGGCACAGTCAACTCTGCTTCATCGCCGTACCCCGGCCCCTAGGGGGAAAAACACAATAGACTTACCTGAATCTTACTGAGTGCCATTTGGAAATCTTCGAGTGGACTAATCGGCAACCTGCAAGGAATCGGACAGAGTGAAGAGCAGACATTTGAACTCTTATGAACAATTGGACTTTAGAGTCAATACTGGAACTCACCAATTCCTCTACGCCAGTGAAGTAACTGGTCATCAACGCGCCCCTGCGGTCGACGCAGGATGGAGAGCTCATCCTTCCAAACCATCAGGTGAGACTAAGGAGGGGACAGCAAGAGTGATTAGTGGGAAGACAACGGGAGTGGGGAAGGTGGGTTGACACTCAATTCCACGGGTGGTTAATTCCTCTTCTCCTTTGCAGAAGAATATTCTTGCGAGCCAGACAAAATAGGCTGAGCGGGCCAGTCCAGTCAGTCATCTCGGCGCTACACGTCACGCTGGTGAAAATAACAGCGGCCCAGTTCCGGTCGACGCCCCCGTGGGAACCAGGTGAGCGTAACACTGTGGCATGAGAGAGCCCCCCCTTCAATGGCCCACGTCCACGTGGGCGAGATGGATGGTCATGGTGAAAACGAGCAACAAGAATAGGAGCCTGGACATTGCCAGCCAGTTCCCATGATCTGTCTTCAGGACCATATCATTTCCAATCGATGAGATATTGCAACTGTCCCCGGCACACACGTGAATCAAGAATGGCATGTACTTCATACTCATCGCAGGGACAACCCCGTACCAGCGG
Organism: Ambystoma mexicanum; assembly: GCF_040938575.1. Lineage (NCBI taxonomy): Eukaryota > Metazoa > Chordata > Amphibia > Caudata > Ambystomatidae > Ambystoma > Ambystoma mexicanum. The sequence continues at coordinate 143,162,756 of NC_090938.1, forward strand.
GGCAGGAAGAAGCACCAGTCGGGTCGAGGATGGGCAAGGTTTCAACAGGGAGGTGTGGAACACTGGGTGAACACACCAGGATGCAGGTACAGCTAGGTGGTAGGAAACAGGATTGATTATCTTAAGGATTCTATATGGACCCACATAGCTTGGTAACAACTTCCTACAACCAGGGATGTGCAAGTGTCTAGTGGACATCCAGACCATGTCACCTATATTATAGAGGGGCGTCAGGCTACTCTTCCTGTCTACAGAGCGACACATAGATTCCTGGGTTGCCTTCAGATGAGACAGGGTCTGCTCATGGGTGACAGTGAGGTCTCTAAGACAAGCATCAGCGGCGGTGGTGGAGGAGAGTGGTAGATCAGACAAGGGTAGGACACGAAGATGTTGCCTTTATAGAGAGAAGAAAGGAGAGGTACCCCTAGAGGAGTGAGGAACATTGTTATAAGCAAACTCAGCTAAATGCAGTATCTGAAACCATCATTTCTGATATTGCAAACAAAGGCAGCGGAGATACTGCTCCAAAGTTTGGTTCACACGTTCAGTTTGACCGTCCGTCTCTGGATGATATGAGGACGAAAAGCGTGAATCAATACCCAGAAGAGCTGTAAGAGACCGCCAGACACGGGATGTGAACTGGGTACCCCTATCTGAAATTAGGACATCAGGAAGGCCAAAAAGGCAGAAAACCTGACGGAAAAACAACTTGGCAAGTACACGTGCAGAAGGGAGGCCAGAACAGGGTATAAAGCAAGCCATTTTAGTGAAACTATCAACTACTACCCATAAAGTGTCAACCCCTGGTATTTTGACAGATCTGTAATAAAATCCATGGAAATAGTATGCCAAGGTTTTTGTGGTAATGGCAGTGGTTGGAAGAGGCCTAGTTGTCTACCCTTTCTGTTCTTACATTACGCACATATGGAACAGTTTGTAACGTATGCTGTAACATCCTGTCGCATAGTAGGCCACCAGCACCAACGCTGAAGGAGAAAGATGTGTTTCTGACCTGGATGTCCGTTTATTGCTGCGTCATGGGACCACGCTACGGCTTGTAGGTGCGTTTCTGGCGTGGTCAAAAGCAACCGGTTCTGAACAAACAGAAGACCCTCCAGCACGACTGCATTCCAGTCCTGCACCAGGTCCGGGTGGACAGAAATCCAAAGCCGTATATCGTCCAACAAAGTGGAAGTTGGTGTGCAAAGACAGATAAAGTGTGTCTTATCCAACAAGGAGTCAGGGAACACAGGAAGGGATTCGCCGCCTACCATATGAGAGAGTGCGTCTGCTTGGGTAGAACCTGACCTATTGCGAATGACAAAGTCAAATGCTGAAAAGAACAAGTGCCAACAGACTTGTCGACTGTTGATACATTTGAGCGTGGCCAAATCCTGTAGGTTACGATGGTCAGTATAGACAGTGATGGGCCATTTAGCTCCCAATAAATGATGCCTCCAAAGTCTAAATCCGTCCTTAATAGCTAGCAGGTCTTTTTCAGTCACTGTGTAATGCTTCTCTGTGGGAGTGAATTTTCGTGAATGGTAAGCCACGGGATGCAACAACCCGGTCATGGGACAGGACTGAGACAGAACTGCCCCTAAAGCAAAAGAAGAGGCATCGGCTTCTACGATAAAAGGTACTTCTGTATTTGGATGCTGCAGAAGCGGGGCTCTGGTAAAAGCCAATTTAAGGGTCTCAAATGCCTCCTGTTGTGCAGAGGACCAAACATAGGGGTGCTTGTGTCGTAAATCTCCCCCTGTCTCACCTGTGATCGGGATCTCCCTTGTTCGGCCGCAGTACTCTTCCTGTGGATGGTTCGGGTCTTGAATAGGCTCGCCCGAGCCTCGTCAGGTTGCAGGATGCGTTCAGAGTTCCGGGAAGTTCGTGGTTCCAGGGTATCCAGGATAGCGATGAACGAGTAAGTAGGGGGGGAAATCCAGGAATAGGATAAAAGGCAAGGAAGGAAGTAAGAGGATCAAAAGAAACCAATGTAGAGAGTAAACACACGTCGGGTCACTACCGAAGATAGCGTTGAGACGCGCGGACCCGCAGGGGCGTGACCAATATATAGTACATGCCACAACGTGAAAGCTAGTGCGTAGCACAGAGCTTGGTACGGCCATGTTGGGAGGAACAAGGAGTACAAGCCCTTCGTGACAATGACCATGAGATCCAGAAGGGGCAATTTCGCCGGGTCATGACAGCTTGGGGCTAGTAAGTGCAGTCAAAGGAGCTACAATGGTGGAGAAACCAGAAATGAAACGCCAGTAAAAGTTGGCAAAACCAAGGAAGGATTGTAAAGATTTTATGTTGCGAGGAACAGGCCAGTCCAGTACTGCTCTGATTTTGGTAGTGTTCATCGAGAAACCCTGAGGCGAGATATGAAAACCTAGGAAATCTACTTCGGTTACATGGAACAGACATTTCTCTGGCTTAGCAAACAACGCATTAGCTTTGAGACGGGACAAGACCTCCGTCACGTGTTGTACATGAGTCTGGTAATTGGGAGAGAAGATCAATATGTCGTCCAAATACACAATGACATAGACATCCATGATGTCATGAAAGATGCTGTTCATAAAACGCTGAAGGGTGGCCGGAGCATTACAAAGGCCGAAGGGCATTACCATATATTCAAAGAGGCCATGACGTGTACAGAAAGCGGTTTACCACTCGTCCCCGCTTCTTATTCTAATAAGGTTGTAAGCTCGGCGAAGATCTAACTTGGTATAAATGGTGGCTTGACCCACTTGTTCGAGCAGAGGAGTAACGAGGGGAATATGATACCTGTCCTTCAGTGTAATCTGATTCAACCTTCTGTAGTCCACACAAGGACGAAGATCGCCCTCCCGTTTAGGAACAAAGAATATGGGGCTGGCAGCAGGTGACTGTGAGGGTTTGATATGACCTAACTTCAAGGATTGTTCAAAATATTCCTTCAGGGCCTGGTCTTCTGTGGGGGACAAGGAATAGATGCACCCACAGGGGATTTCTGCACCCGGGATCAGCTCAATTGGACAATCAAATGAACGGTGAGGGGGTAACAACTCAGCACATCCCTTGTCGAAGACGCTGATATAGTTCCTATATTCAGTGGGAATATCAGGGACAACTGCTCCCACTGTGTGGGTCATAGAAGAATAAGACGGTTCCACTTCCTGAGAAACGTCAAGCTGGGCAATGGCTATCAAAGCCTGACAGAGGGCATGAAGCCCACTACTTGCTTTCAAGCAGTGTACCTGACAATGGCAGGACTCAAAGGAGATGCGTCCTTGGGACCAGTCTATGGTAGGGTTATGTTGTCGTAACCAAGGGACGCCAATAATGATACCGCATTGGGGAGTGGTGACTAGATCAAAGTAAATCACTTCCTGGTGGCTATCAGAAGTGGTCAGGGTAAGGGGCTCAGTTTGTTGTTTAATGGGACCTGAAACAAGCAAAGAGCTGCTTGGACCACTTCAGGCTTGCTCTTGTTGACTAGGGGTAAATTCAAAGCCGTGGCTAAGGTAATGTCTATGTAATTGCCAGTTGCTCAGGAATCCAGAACCAGGTGCACTGTGTGTTAAAGACCATCAGGGATACTTAGGAGAGCTTGTAGCGCCATGGGAACTATGGAGGTAGTCATGGTAGACCGGGTTAGGGACGTCACAGATGGGCTCATCCGTGCCCCCTCAATCAGGGATGAGCCTTCTGAAATCCCAAGGGTTTCCTGGGACGTTTGGGACACTCTTTCACAAAATGACCGTGAAGTCCACAGTAAAAATAGGCGTTGGACACACGGCGTTGTTCCCTCTCGGCAGGGGACAGGGGCCACAAATCCCTCCTATCTGCATGGGTTCTCCCGCTGCTTCAACAGAGGGGGAACGATTTGCAAGAGGAGTGGTAGCTGTCCTGCCGAATTCAGCCCTACGTTCAGGCCTGCGGGCATCTACCTGTAAAAACCAGATCCTCAAGTTCGGGGAAAGCCACTGGTAGAGTAGGCACTACTGCAAGGGCATTCTTCATTGGGTCACTCAGGCCTTTGTGGAAAACCACAGCTTTTTTGTTTTCAGGCCAGGAAGTTTCTACCACCAACTGATTGAATCTAGTGATGTAATCAATGAGACTACTCTTTCCCTGAATCAAGTCCAGCAATTCCAAGTCACGAGACTGCGCCTTATAACGAGTGTTAAATACCCAAGTCATTTTGGACACTAGCTGATCGAAGTCATAAAGAACAGAACTGTCAGTTTCTAGGAGGGGGTTAGCACAGGCAGCCACTATCCCGCTAAGGTGTGAGAGTATAAATGCTGCTTTGGTCATAGAGTGGAAAAGCCTGAGGCCAACACAGAAAATGCAGTTTGCATTGATTTATAAAGGTGTGGAATTTCCTAGGATTCCCCTGGAATTTCTCAGGAGCGGCTAGAGGGAAGGGTGTAGGGACATAGACTGGGTTCTGTGGTGGGGCATGGGCAGAAGCAATAGGCTGTGGTGGTGTGTCCCACAATTCTGGATCAGGGGGAAGGGCATGGCGTTCACTATTTAAGGCATCTAACCATTGGTGTATTGCGGCAGCAGCAGCAGACATGTCTGCTCTAAGTACCAAAATAGCCTGTACCAACGCAGCCACCGGATCCCCAGTTGCTGCCTCCATATCCACGCTGCAAAAAGGCTTCTCAGTCTGTCAAGAACGGTGGTTGCAACAGTGATATCGAACACCTCCGTCCCCAAGTACCAGCCAGAAAGAGTAAGTCACTCACTGGCCAGTCATTGAGGCCATAGGTTAACTGGAACAGCAGCAGCAAAGCCCTGGGTAGCTAAAGGGAGAAAGGTGAAGGTTAGATAAAATACAAGTAAGTATCAAACAAGGGACCAAACAGGAAACCTAGTACACCTACCTAAGAGGGGTCTGCAGAGGCTTCATGGGTAAGGAGGGATACCAGTCTCCAGGAGGCCCGGATGTACTTCCTTGCCCAAGAGTGCTGTAGATGAACGGGGTTCCAGTGACCTGTGCAAGTCTGAAGGTGGTAAGAGGCCCGGCGGAGGAACCACTAGAACCAATGGAAGTGATCAACGGGGCTCAAGAGTGACCCACAAACACAGGGTACATAAGGAGCAGACAGCAGAAGTCCAAAGAGCAATCCAAATCAACAATGGAGAGATCAAAACACAGTAATCCAAGGAAAATCCAGTAGGTAGTCCAGTAACAGCCGTGGGTCAGGTAAACCAGAAAATCAGCACAGAAAGTCCAAAGTTGCCAAAATAGAAGAGAGATCCAAAGCGCAGTTCAAGGGAAACAGGCCAGAAGACAGGAAGGCAAAAAGTTCTGTGAATACAAACAATTGCGATGTGACGAGCTGCACAAACTGCCGGAATGAACAGCTGAGAAGCACTGAGCTACGTGCTTGAATGGCTTTTAAGGCCGTTGCCATGGGAACATGTCACCTGATCAAGATGTTGCCGGCGAGCGACTACAGGCGCCCTTCTAGCGTCCTGTAGTCTCCATCGCAACCGCCAATGCGACCGCCACCGGGAGCGCAGAAGCTGCAACTTTCGTGACCCACAGTTCATTTCCCCAGTGGAGGCCGCAGAACCACAGGACCAGGGAGAACCAACACGAGGGATGCCACCAGGAGTTACGTGGCATCCGGTGAGTGTCATCTGATCCCCGCGTCGCTGTGGCATGACACTTGGATGCATGGCTGGAAGCCTTGCACAAAGACGTGTGTGGGTTGTCTGTAAGCAGTCCTTAATATGTTGCCTTTTGTGTGCGGTTTGTGAGTTGTGCATGCATTGTTGATTCCATGGGTGTGTTCATTGTTCACACATAGTACATTTAGCAGTGCATGGCAGGAGCTTATGGAGTGTACAGTTATGCAGTGTGTCCACTGAGTGTTGTGTTGAGAAAGTGTATGTGTTGTAGTGCATCGGGTTGAACTGTATAGTGCATGTGCTTGGGTAGTGTGTGCTTGAGTAGTGTGCATTGCGCAGATTAGTAAATACTGTACTGCACTTGGAAGTACTGTATCATTACAGTTGGTGGAGTGTTGGGAGGAAAATAAAATACTGGTAGGTGCAGTTGGTTGTGTTGGCTACTGGAGTGGTTGAATGTGGACGATGAAATTGTGGATCACTTAGGAGAGCCGTTATGTGGAGGTGGTTTCACATGACACCAGACCGGCACTGTGAGTGTGTAAAGGTATGTCTGCAGTGTAGTGCAGAAATGAAAGTGTTCGATGCAGAGGACTTGGATGTGAATGCTAAATGCATTTGTGCCTATTAAATAGTACATAATGCAGGAGTGCTGTAGATATAATAGTGGAAACAGAATAAGGAGTGCCTCAGCTTCAATGGGATGTGCCCCTCGCTGTAGGTGGGAAGGCGCACGTCGTACAATGTAACGTTCTGACCATGAAGCCTTTGCAAATAAAACTGTGGGGATTATCAAATGAGGTGTGGAGGATGTGGGTGACAGGAAGGGGAGGCGGTAGATGTCTCTAAATGTTGCTGCAGTGTGGTTGACTGAGAAGGAGAGACGCAGAGTTATTATCGTGGGTTATACCTTTGTGCAAGATGTGCACAGCTATGTTGTGGGAAGAGGCTTTGATACTAACTTTTAGTTGGGAGGAGTGGAGGCTTTTTGGGGCACGGTCTATGAGTGGGGTTTCGGTGCTATGGTTCTCCTTTGCACATGTGTGGCATCTGTCGGTACAGTGGATATCGTGGTAGTGCATTATGCAGCACTACATTTGCCCTAGATGTCATGCGCACGTTTGCTACCTCACCTCTAGAAGTAGCTGTCAGCAGTAATGCACATTTTTCCCACTGCTTAGGTGATTTTCTTCTCCATATAACGAAAGGGGATTGGAACCATGCTGGTGTAAGTTGCCCACAGCCAGAGTATGGGAGCTGTTTAATAAACAGAGGCTTGTGTGACTTTATGTGCAGTGCTGGGATGTTCTGCACCGACTATGACAGCATTAACGAGCAAGATTGTCAGTGATCGCAAGGAAATGTTATTTTTTGGACCTCCATTGGCAATGCTGTTTGGTTTGCAATTCTGCACTATGATTTGCAGACAATCTTGTAGAACTGTAAGAGAGCCATCGAAAGAGAAAAAAAGATTGGATGAAAGCACTTACATAACACTTACATAACAGAACCAGGACACAAAAAAACATTTTGTTTTTTGAGACAGTTGTACACACCCAAACCCTTATCTTGATTTACAGTTCCCCACATGCAGACTTTTTTTCGATGGGAGGTATGAAAATGAAAAAGAGACTGCTCTATAAGCCTGGGGGTCTGGTGTGTACGGAAACACTGTGCCCCAAGGTCACTTTGGAGAAAGAAATGCAGAAGGTATGGCGGAAGTGTGCAAGGTAAGGGGCAGGCAATTTGGGTGTATGCATGCAATGTATGAATTTGTTTGAAGTTAGTAACTTGGAAGCTGAGATGCGTGTGCGCGTTATTTTTTCAAAAGTGTGCAGTAAGTGGGGTATTGCGGAAAACAAACACAAACTGCAGTGTATGGGATAAGTGGCAGGCATTGTACTGTTGTACATGCGCTCTGTGTATGACATCACATGATGTGTAATTGTATGCTGTGTCATTTGTCATGCCCCTACACACAAGTCTAGGAAAGCGGACCAAGCCAAGGGAAGGGAAACAGAGGGGAGATAGAGACAACTACGCTAGTAGGCCATATGTGACTTACGTAGTCAAAGGGCATGGGTGGAGGTGGGGTAAGGTACAGTATATGGGAAGAAGAACAAAGGACTATAATTAACAATACGGCCCAATTGTGACAAGTGAATAGATACGTGTACAGAACAGGTGGTGGATGAACTGTGAGGCATACAGAAAACAGTCCTTAAGTGCGGTGTATCATTGAAAGCCAGTGCAGCGGTCCGTGTGGTGGGGGTAGATGATATGGGACCGACATACCAGAGTTGCGCGGTAACTAATGCAGAATGAGTGTACCTCAGGCAGTTAGCCGGGGAGAGGGGAATAAACAGCAGGCGCTAAGGGAAAGGGTTTGAGGTGCTTTTTGAACTGCCGATGATACCCCTCAAGTGTCAGGGAGCCAGGGAGGCTGTTACAGAGGGACTATACAGGTGAAGAAACATACCTACCACAAACTGGTTATTTGTAGAAGTGCGTGGCCCTGAGGGTGTTGGAGGCAGATGAGGAAAGTGCTTGTGCATGCAAATATATAGGAAGTCCCAGTTGGCGGTATTGATGTCCCAGGGCCCAGAAGACCTTTTGCATAATGCAGAGTCTTCCCACTTTATTTTTAGCAGCCACTGGGAGTTATTGGTGATATTTCAGTGCAGGCCATTTAGCATCCTAAATTGCATACTTCTCTTCTGGATGCGTTCCAGAGGCCGACAGTAGAAGGGGGCAGATTTAAAAGAAGACTGTGGCAATAGTGGTGCCTAGACATAAGTGCAGCTGTGCACATAGTGATGTTTGGGAAAGCTCCTTTTGCCTAGTGAGATACATTCAATGCTGCTATTGGTGCTATTTTTTTATGATTTATGTAGGAGGTGGGTTAGTGGGTAATACATTTCATAGAATTGTCGGAAGGAACTGTTTCAATATTACAATGTATGATGTGGGCAAATAAGAATGTTGTAAGCACACATCGCTGAAGTGCTACTTAATGGTAGGGGATGGGAAAGCATCCAGTTTACTTGTAAAGAACGTAATGGCTGCTCAGTGGCAGATACTGTGTGCAGAGGTGTTCCTTAACAGAGTTGTACACATACTGTGGGAGAAGTTAGCATACCTACATTTTGTCATGCTGGGTGCTCATGTGGGTGAACGTGGATGCAAAATCTTTGCACTCTGTCACATAACTTTCTACTACAAGTGTTTTCCAATGACTGGATAGTTGCAGGCTGATTTAGTAACAGTACTTTTGAAGTGTTGCATAGATCCCACAGTGTTACATGCTAAGGTCTTGGATGTCATTGGTGGATGTGTGTGTGACTGCTTACACGTAGCCAATCAGGTACTGGTGGAGAAAAAATTAGTGGAAAGAGAGAAAAGACTGCTACTGTACTGGGGCGTGGCTTTGCGCGCAATTTGGGAACCACACATGCCACATTGTGTGCTTCTCACCATGCGGCCCAATAGAAATATGATTCTGGAGATTATCCAAACAGGTATTGAGGGTGTGGTTCAGTGAAAGGGTCGCTCATACAGTGTTCCATTAATATGCGTAGTAAGGTTGGCTGAGATGGCGAAACGCATTGTGGGGATTTTGGGTGATGCGTTTGTGCTCGATCTACACAAGTATGCTTCGGAAAGACACTTTGATGGCAATTTTGGTTCAGAAGAAGTGCACGCCTTGTGGAACGGTGTCTATGAGCGCAGTTTCGCCGATATGCATGCACTTTGCAGAGACTTGGCTACCTTTGAAACTGTGGATGTCGTCCTTCACTACGGCGGTATGCATATGGGTTACGTGCCTTGTTTAGGTTTGTTCCGTCAAATCAGAAAGTTGCTGAATGCAGTGAGGCACCTTTTTCCAACTACACAGGTGCTTGTTTCATCTATACTACCAAGAAGATTATGGGTGAATGCTGATGAATGTTGTTCTAAGCTAGACGCTGGGAGGTGTCTCATCAACAGAAGCCTGTCAGATTGTGTGCACTCACGTAGGATGTTCTTCTGCAACAATGACCTCATTAGTTGTGGAAATGCAGAGTTTTTAGATGGAAATGGCGTTTCCTTGTCGCCCATTGGCAATGAGGTTTTGTTTGCCAATCTACAATATGCGGTGAAGAGTTTACTGTAAAATTGTGACTGCAAGAACACAGAAAACAAATGAAAAACTGGAAAAAAAAGGTGTCTCGCTACAAGCATCTAAAATGAGAAATTGAAAAAAAAGCCTTTGGACAGCTTCCCTTAAAAACAAAATTGAAATGTATCTGTCCGCGGCAGCACGCAGCACGAAAATCTCATCCGGGGATTTTCACGATGGCCATGGAAAGGGGACTGTGCAGGCTGAAGTATTGCGCAATGCCGTTTTTGGGTGTGGTGTGTACACAGAGGACTAGTGTTGAAAACTCATACTGTTACATGGAGAGCTCTTTAATGTAATTGGTGGATGTATGGGCAACATTGTAAGAGACCATAATGACGGCGTGCAAGAAGGAAAGAAGTGGAAAGGGAAGAAGAATTGTTGATGCTTCAGTTGGCCGCGCCAGTATCGATACTTGGGAAAGCGCACGTGCCATATTCAGCTCTTCTCACCATGGTGTCCAATGGAAATGGGACTGTGGGCATTGTCCAATGAGGTGCGCAGGGTGTGCGTCACAGACAAGGATGGCTAAGGGGAGACCTACTCCTGTTTAACTGGGGCGCGGCCTTCGCCGTATTTTCAGATGCGCACGTGCTACAATCTGTGCGTCTCACCATACGGGACAATGGAAATGGAACTGTGGGGAATATGAAATATGGTACTGTGGGTGTGGTTCACACAAAGGCCTGGTCATACTGTTGTATATTGCTCTGCGTAGTGAGTCTGTTTGACATGGCGAAATGCCTTGAGTTGCCTTTGGGTGATGCATTGATGCGACATATGCACAAGTATGCCCAGGAAAGACACTTTGATGGCCACTGAGATTTGGAAGGAGTGCAAGCATTGTGGTGCGCTGTGTATGACGGTCGTATTGCCGATATGCATGCCCTTTGGAGAGACATGGCCCCTTTTAATACTGGCGATGTTATCGTCATGAAGTACTGCGACATGTATATGGGTTACCTGCCTTGTTTGTGCATCCTCCGTCCACTGAAGAGGTTGCTAAATGTCGTGCAGATGCTTTGTCGCACTACCAAAGTGCTTTTCTGGTGCATAATAGTAATGAGAGTGTGGGACAATGGTCATGTAAATTGTTCCGAGCAACAGGTTGGAACATGTCTTTTGAACAGAAGCATGTACATTTTTTTGTACGCTGGGGGCATATTTCTCAGTAGCATTGAACCCAGTGGTTGTGCAAATGCAGAGTCTTTGCAAGCAGAAGGTATTTCGTTGTAGACCATTGGTAATGCTGTTTTGTTTGCCCGCCTACGGGATGCGTTGAAGACTTCAGTGTGACAATGTGAGCACAATCAAACACAAAGGCAATTGAAACATGAAAGAAACAATGTTTAGTAGAAGCATCTACAATACAACTTAAAACAAAATGTGCTATTTTTAGAGCTGTCCGCACAAACAACCTCCTCCTGGTTGTACTTTATTAAGTACCAGCCGCACACAGCACAAAATCGGGGATTTTGAGGATGGCCATGGAAATGGGACTGTAGAGCTGAGGAATTGCCCAATACCGCTCCTGGGTGTGGTATGTACGCAGAGGACTGGTGTACAAAACTAATATAGTTCAATGGAGACCTTTTCAATGTGATTGGTAGATGTGTGTGGAACATTCTAACAGCAACCGCTGCTGGCGTGTTACAAAGAAGGAAGATGAAAGGGAGGAAGGAATGTTTGTGCTTCACTGGGGTACGGCCTTCGCCGTAGTTGAAGAAACACACGTGGCACATAAAACCGCTTGCAACATGCTACCTATGGAATGGCATAATGGAGTTGCACAGTAAAGGACATTAGGCAGGTATCGGCGGAAGTTACGTTGAAGAACCTGTGAGATCGTGTGTGCCAGCTCCCGCTGAGCACATTGTCAGCCTGGCAAGCCAGGTAGCAGTAGCCATACTGTCTCCACTACAACCTTCCTCCACAGACTTTGACTCACCTAAATACAGGGACCATCAGCAGGACAATAACATTTGTATAAGTATATGCTGAAATGTATGATGCGTGGTGACTAAAACTTGACGGCAGTGCTATTTGTGAAGAGTTAATAAAAGCACAGGAAATTAACCTTCACGTCCGGTGTGATCATTGATAGGCCACTGCAGGGGGCTATTGCAACTTAGGGTGTGGGTTACAGGAAGGGCAGTTAATACTTTTAATAATTACAGTACATACTGAGCTGGGTAGGCATTAATTGCAAAGAAAATGCAGCACACCAGACCCGGTCCAACCTCACTTACAGGGCATAGTACTGTGGCCTCCTACTCTGTTTTGGGAAGCTACAAAGAAATTGTGGTGGAACTTTGCGGTGTGCACTTTTGTAAGACTGCTTTGGAGAACTTGCACTCGGCAAACAGGCCTGCATTTTTAAAAAAGATACATATATGTGCATTTGTTCACCACTTTTTCCACTTTTATCTCCAGGCTGTCCATTGCCCTATGCACAGGGTTTCTTTCCTTTCCTATGCCCGTATGCTGTTCTGCAAGGAATGCCACTTGTACTGCCTTGCTTTCCTTTGCAATATGTTCTCTTACCGAAAAGAGAATGTGTTTGGTGTACATGCAGCAACATGTATTACATCATTTACGGTTCACTTTACTGTGCGTACCAATGGGATTACTATAGAAACTGTTTGCGTCATGAGGGAAATTTTCGTCCTGCCACTTTAAGGTGCTTGCTATTGCTGCGTTACACAAAAACACGTTATGGTTATGTTCTATTACATACTGCAGCAGCTGTATAATTATAACATAAAGTTTAGTGTCCGTACTACATTGTAGTGATGTTGAGGTCTTAGCACTTTCCAGTCGTTACTGTGGCACTTCGTTCTTTGTTCCCATTTACAGTAGCAGTGCGCTACATTGTTGAAGGTGGACGTCACTTCTGAAGTTCATGCATTCCGTTATGGTGTACAGCCTATGCCTTTCTCCTGTATACTTCATAATGTAACGCTCACCTGATTCCCGTAGAGGCGCCGGTCTTGACTGGGCAAAGGTGATGTGTAACACACGGCTGGCTCTTTGGGCTGGACCTCTGTGCACTGTATTTCTGACTCGAAGGGTAAGATGTCTGCAGATAGAAAATATGGGATTAAGGAGCTGGGTTATTGAATGTCTCTCTCTTCTTCCCTTTCTCTTCTCCTGTAGAACCCCAAAGGTTAACGCTCTCACCTTAGGTAAGTGAACGCCGTGCTCTCCATCTGCCTCGGGGCAGGGTGCTGTAACCAGTTTCTTCACTGGATAAGGGGAGCAGGCCTCTTGACTTCAGAGGACTGCTGTCTGTCGTTTACTGCACGAACGGTAAGTTTCGAGTAATTCTAATGTCTTTAAAGTCTTTAGTAATGATGTTTCTTGTTTTGCAGGGTTCCGTCGATGGCGGATGACGGGCTGAAGTGAGTTGAAAATGGAGCCCGTGTGATGAATAGAAGCGCCTGGAAGCACGTAAGTAAGCGCTTATTGCCTGCTTCACGATGCGCTCTAACTGTCTTTTTATTTTGCAGGTACAAGTTCGGAGCGGCTGCAGGGTGCCAGAATACCCACTGGGTTAGATGTGGAAAGGAGTAATGGCACGTGAGTATTAAAGTTCCCCAATGTCTTTAAACGCACCTTGTTTTGTCTTTCAGATGCGGGATGCAGCGCCGAAGGCCTCCAGAGCGTGCGAAGAGTTGGTAAGCTTTTGTCATTCAGATGCCGGGATGCAGTGTGAAGACCTCCGGAGCGCACGAAGAGTAGGTAAGCCTTTGTCTTTCAGATGCCGGAATGCAGCGCGAGGCGTTGGTGACAGCCGATGCACCAGGTAAGTGAAGAGCTGTCACTGAAGACCGTAATGCTAACCTGTTCTTTCTTGTCTTTATAGGTGTTGCTGAAGACTGGATTCAGGATGGTAAGCCTTTTTCCTTAGGCCCAGGATCAGATGCAGAAGACACGATGAGCGTTCTGCTGGAGAGGATGCAGAATAACGCAAAGCAAGATTCATCCATCGGGTGTGGTTTAAATAGCCTCCTGTAGTGCTTAGGTGTCTCCTTCCACAGCCACGCCTAGGTAAGAAAAGAGTTCCTGCTTTCCAGAAGAGTTCCAGTGTTCTGAATCTAGGGAGTGGCTCCTGCCCCACCCAACAGGAAAAGTAGTTCCAAACAGAAGAGGATCAGAGGCTCAACTGGCAGGCAAGTAAGCAGCATGGTCTGCTGCAGGTAAGTCCACCCAAGCATTATGAGCCCGGCGCTTCCAGCGCTGGGACTGGGCATATTTATGAGCCTGGTGCCACTGGCGCCAGGACTGGGTCCAAAAGGTCCCAATTGGGACTGGTTGGCACTCGGAACCTGGGTTATGGATCTGCTTCCAAGGGAGTTGGGAAAACCCTGACCTTTTGGAAGCAGAGATCATGACACATAAGTACACAATTTGCAAACCTACTCTTTATTCACTTGCAATTCTTGCACGTGGTGCGGTTTGTATATGTTCTTTGCCTTTGGTGATTGGTACCACTATGTAAGAGAGCACCTGCCTTCCAAGGTAGGTTGGATGCCACGCAATCTCTGCAGACAGACGCACAGTCCGCAATTGCTGTCTGCATTAGCATGGTGCCAGCAGTTTCACCATGTTGCACAGTTCTTCATTACAAACTAAGGGTATCCTGCTAAAAACCAATGAAATTCTCTGACAAAAAACATTGTCAAAGGCACGTTATGTTTAAGTTGCGCTACTAAAAAAAATGGTTCCCCTTTATTGCAAAAGAGTAGCCTAAAACAACGTTATGGTTAAAGTGCCCTACTAAAAACCTATGAAATTCACTAACAAAAAACCTTGTTAAAGGGACGTTATGGTTAAGTTGCACTACTAAAAAACCTATGAAATTCAAAAGGTAAAACGTTGCTACAGGCACTTTATGGTTGCAGGTAAAAACCTAAAAAACCCACAAATTTGCAAGTTATATTACGGTACGCAACCATAACTTGCGCTACCACTGTGCACTGCAAGGATAACACCCATGACATCAAAGATGACATCACAAATGTCATTGATGAGTGTTAGGGAGAATTCTCATAAATGTGCTAATTCCCTTCACCTTAGAGACCCCCAGCAACTTTGCTGTTTTTTTTAGGACTTGATTTATTTCCTGGAAAGAGTGTGAGCCTTTTTTCCCACTCTTTCATGTATTTTGATGTGTGTTTTTCACTTTTGTTCTTTGATTATGGGGTTTTAGATAACTCCATAGGCATCATCTTTTCATGTGTGTTACCCTCAGTGCAGTGACACAGTGACACAGGGATGTCTTTTAGACTTCCCAAAGGTTTAGATACCTTTGGGATAAACTACTGTTTCCCAGAGAATGTAAAGTGAAATTGACTTTACTAGTCTTTCCAAATGCCTAGACACAGCACACACCATCTCACAATGGAGTGCTGGAGGGGTTACATAGTATCTCCTGTGTCTAAATACTCAGGTAGCAGTCAAATGCTACTCTTTCCTATTGAAAAGGGTGGTGGCAGTGGTTTTACAACAAACTACCATGATTTTTCCCGACCGCGAACACCGGTAGCTAAAAATCACGAGAGCCATGTTTTTCAAGATGGCGCCTTAAGCCCCTTTGTTTAAACAGGTCCCGGTCTTCTTTTTTCATCATTTCTTTTTGGAAAGGTCCTTCTAGTGTTTGTCTCTGTGCGCCAAACCAGGTTTGGTCCCTTTGTTCATGTGCCTTTGGCGGGCTTCAGGACTGAAGACTGGCTCTGGCGTCTGAGTATCTGGGGTGGGCAAGAAGCGAGGGAGGTGCCCGAAACTTTCTGTGCTTAGTGTCCTAGGAGACCCAAATGCCCTCTGCTGTGATTGGCTAGCTGACTGTCCGGCAAGGACAGCCACCCTGCTGGGTGAGTGACAGCTAGGCTGGAATGGAAGGGAGAAAACTGTTTAAAAGGCGAGTCTCTTGAACGGGAAAGCAGAGTCGACCACTGGAAAGAAAGAACTGAAGATGAGCTGGAAGAGGACGGCTGCTGCAACTCCTGGTCCGTTGGTTTGCCCGGTGAAGACCTGCTTCAGGTCCGAATTGCCAAACTCCATTCGACAAAGAAGCTCCTTCAAGGACGGCTTCTTCCTTTGAGCTGGTGGGACCAATCAACTCGTAAAACACCTGCATACCATTCTCAAGGCTGATTAGGATTAACCAGGGAGGGGGACACCAGTTTGTGTTCTTGAATCTACAGCTACTGGAACTGAAGTGACTCCATATTGTTTGCTTTCTTCAACAATCCCGTGCAGTGCAGGAGTCTCCCGACGTCCTCCCTCTTGTCCCCACGACTAAGGCCCAGGAACAGCGAGATCTGCAGGAACTGCCAGGAACCAACGACTTCAGCAGCATTTGTTTCTTCATACAAAGGTACCGTGCCAACCTGATTGAGAGAACACCACTCTCGCAGTGAAAGTTTGTGAAACTTTCCCAATTTACAGGCCTAATAAGCTTGTGAGCCAACAAATGATTCTATTTCGCTAAACTACTTCTGAAAACGTTTGCACAGACTTTACCATTTGATACCAGAACTGCTCTTTCCTATCCAGAACAGTAGCCCATTGACTTTGGCCTGGCCTATTGACTTGAATTGAACTCCTTTGGTGAACTGAAACTATTTACACTGTTTAATAAGTATATGTGATCTATTCTACTTACTTCTGTCCCTTTTGCTCACTTCTAAGTAACTGAACTGCCATTTTGCTCCTCTTTCAGGGGAGCTCAAACTGTCTCAAAATCTTACAGTTTTGTATTGCAGTGTATTGGTATATAATATTAAGTTGTCTTCTACTAGTGAAATGTTTTCTAAATGATTGTGTAATAAATTAACAAGTGTTTTACCAAGAAACCTTGAGTATCAGTGTCTACTTGAACCACTGTGATGAAGGTCCTCTGTGTAACTGCTTGTACTGCTCACATTCACTCTTGAGATAAGCCTGGCTGCTCAGCTCACTACCAAAAACTGTGTGGGACAGATGTATACCAAAGGTTGGTCTTGCTTACACCTGTAGTCCTAATTGTATGTGGTGGTCCCAGATCGAACTGCATGCAATTTTGCCTAACAATGACATCACTGATGACATCACATGTGCATTTAGTTGTCATGAAAAGTCTCCAGAAGGGATTGTCATTGTAATGTTGGCAGAAAAATATCAGAGGTCATTGGGATAACTATCATTACATAAATAGGTGATTAGGTAATGCATTGGTATAAACAGTGTTGGATTACACATTTCTTTCCATTACATAACTGAAGTCATGTACAAACTTAGGCATTGTGTGCATCATGCATGATACAGGTGCAATATCCAAATTCTTCTCATAGTCAAATTATGAATGCTTTCCTTTTAGACTTTTCTGGGCTGTTAGACATGTAGTAAGTACCTACAAATACCACACTTACAACATAAATGTACTACTGCACACAAAACTAAAAGACACCACAACGCATACCAATAGCAGCACATACAAAGTAAGTAAATTAAGTAAAATAGTAGCGGTACAACCAGAAAGTGTTAATAACCTAACTGATTATCTTCCTGCACAGAAATGATTGCTGTATTTAAGGCTTGCCTTTTTCCCATATGTATATGTACCATGTGATGTGAGTGAACCCTAAGGAAAGCAGTGTAAGAACAAGGGTAAGGTGTACACATATAGCACCTTTTCACTTTGTAGTTCCTCATTGTTAGTGAAGAAAAGCACCTAGTGTGCATATGTCACTAAACAAAAAAAGGAGTCCGACCTGTGATGTCATCAGTGATGTCATCTTTGATGTTATGGGTGTTAGTCCTTGCAGTGCACAGTGGTAGTGCGAGTTATGATTGCGTACCGTACCATAACTTGTAAATTTGTGGGGTTTTTAGCTTTTTA
This sequence comes from Ambystoma mexicanum, assembly GCF_040938575.1. Taxonomy (NCBI): domain Eukaryota; kingdom Metazoa; phylum Chordata; class Amphibia; order Caudata; family Ambystomatidae; genus Ambystoma; species Ambystoma mexicanum. The sequence goes on from NC_090938.1 coordinate 143,180,431, forward strand.
CCTGTAACCATAACATCCATGTAGCAACCTTTTTCCATTGAATTTCATAGGATTTTTAGTAGTGCAACTTAACCATAATATATATATATATATATATATATCTGTCCACGGGGTCTATGAACACGCCCTGAAGAAGGCACTCCGATTTGTACCTTGGACTGCCGAAATGTGTTGAATCTGTGGATCTTGCCCTCCTGCAAGGATTCCGCTCAGAACATCTAGTGGCAACACTTACGTTACACCCACATTGGAAGACCCTTTGCATACAGGGAACTTTATATAAAATAGAAAATGTTTTCTCTCTTTTTCCGTTTTGTTTTTTCTGCATATTCAAAAACATCTTGAATGATGGGATGTGAACAGAAACAACCGTAAAATAAGGAACAACACATATTTGTATTCTCTTTATTTAAAATTAAGTTATGTATTTTCCATACATTCCTTTCCTTTATTTTCATTTATTCATGTACTAATTCTACTTTGAGGAAGACTTGGCAAAGCTCTAGGCCATTAATACTTTTCGAGCCTTCAAGTCTCCATCCTCCTTTTCACCTTTTCATTTTCTGTTTCCCCAGGGTACTGTCCCCTGGTTTCATGTTATTTGATGTCTTAACTGTTGTTAATGATTTAATTGGTGACTAACGAAATGTGTAAATAAAATTTCAGTTACGATATATATACTGTGAACGACGAGTGTTTGAACCATTTGTAACCTTTAAATAAGTATTTGAATCATTAATTATAGTTTGTTTTATGTGTTCTATTTCAGATACACAGAGCAGGATATTAGGTTATGATACCCGACCATATAGAATCAAATTTGAATAAGTAGGCCATTTAAGAAAAACCAATGGTGGAACACTTTTATGTTATATAGGTTTGTTACCCCAGCCACTTTTGAAGGAAGGGGATCACCCGATTTATGTTATTGGTAACCTAGTGTCAGCATCGTTTTTAGTTCAATATATTTTCACTATACATTTTCATAGGATACCTAAAACAAGCACTGTTTTTGGCTTTTGTGTAGTTCTGGGAAAGGTAATTCCTCTACTCTCCCCTGGCCCTCCTCGTACCCCCACCTGCGAGGCTAAGAGCATCAGGGTCATCTTTGACTCCAGACTTTTCTTCTTCGCCCACATCTCTGATGTCTCTAAAAAGTCAAACTTCCTACTGCACATCCTCAGAGGTACTCTGCCTTTCCTCTCCTTCCCCCTGGAGCTTACTCTCTCCCAAGCTCTGGTTTTCTCCAGGTTGGACTATTGTAACAGCCTCTTTCTAAATCTACCTGCCTCTACTCTCCACCCTCTGCAACTAATCCAGAACAGAACTGCAAGACTTGTCCTTGGCCTCACGCCCTGGATCGTATCTCTCCAGCTCTGAAATCTCTCCACTGGCTCCCAGTGGATGCAAGGATTACAATCAAAACCCTCTGCATTATCCACAAGGCTTTCTGGGGTCTGGGTCCAAAATACCTTCAGCTATCCCTCCGCAAATTCCTCCCCTTGCGAGCTCTTTGCTCCTCTACACCTAACTCCCTCAGGGTCAGTCGTTCTTCAAAGAAACAAGCTGGTGGTAGAACTCTGTCTTTGGCGGGGCCTCCCTCTGGAACAGCCTCCCAGCCACTCTGAAGCTTGAGGAGAACCATCTCTGGTTCCGGAAGCACCTCAAGGCCTTCCTCTTTGCTTCTGCCTTCTCCCCCCCTCTCCCCTGCTGATTTGTTCACTCTCGGCACTGTGCATCTGGCCACCCTCTGTCTTCCGGTCCCAGGTACCTGCTCACCCTGCCACCCTCCTGCACTGCCTCCGGGCCACCCCTTGCACTGGTGTCTGTATATGTACCCATTCAGGCACCCCCTTTTTCTTCCTGCACTTATCAGACCTACCCTGTGTGCTGCCTTAAACCCAGAACTTGCCACTTGCTGGCTGCAATAGCACTGTTTGTTGTCTTTATTATTTATTTATTTATTATTATGTATCTGTTTTCCTCTGCTCCGCACTTTCCCCTTCTCCCCCCCTTCCATGCACTTTTCCCCTCCCCTTCTCCCCTGCACTTGCGCATTCTCAATATCACTGGGCCTAATAAGATTGTTGCTTTGTTCTCCCCTGTTCCCCTCCATTGCCTTGTCGGGCTCTGAAACACTTGTGTACGAGTGCATTAGAAATAAAATTTCAATTCAATTGCTGTTATGGCACAAACCATCCATCAACGGTAGCAGCTTGAAAATGGTGTACGTACCTCAACATATGATATCAGTGCAAATACCTATCTAATGATACACAAGCAGAAAATGTGTTCTTTGCTAATGCTTGTGTTTTTTAATAATACTTCAGTGAAGGGCACACATACTGCGTATAAATCAAGTGGGCAAAGGCAGACACGGTTAAGACATTTTTTTATTGCACCAGTAGTCTGTTTATAGAACCAATTAAAACATTACCTTCAGAAGACAGCTTTAAAAAAAACTGGCAGGCACTTCAAGTGCAAAGTATTATTCTTTTAAATGTATAATGTGCTAGAGTCAAAGATATTACTTTTCACATATAATAAAATACAAATATACATTAATTTACATCATTATTACATCAGTCATAACTATAAATCACCTAAGAGGGAAAAAAAGCAACATACCTAAATTCTATGCATAGAATTATAACCTCTTTTAGAGTCCAACATGTGTCAACATTTTCAGTCCATGGTTAGAAAGGTTTCATGTCTGTAGGAATTATGTAAGGGTTACAGACTCCGCATTGCAGCTAGGGCAAAAGTTTATAAAAAAAAACTCAGACTCTTGCAAAAAAGGTATGATTATGTGTGACACTCGGTGTGAGACTCATACAAAACAAGACCAACATGGGTTTGTGTTCAGCATTGCATAACAGCAGATCCCATAGTACAATGCACATACCTTGGTATAGCATGGACTGAGTTGCAATGAAATGTAGGAATAACAATTACTTGCTACTAACACCTTGAACCTACTAATGTCAAACACATTAACACTATTCGAGGCAGCTCAGTCCATAGCTCATTGGTGCAAATTATTGGTGCAAACTGGGCTTCTTCATGAGGCTACAAGCGCAGACTCAGCGATGTTGCTTGGAAAATGCAAGAAATAATGCTGCAATCAGTTTTCTCTAATGTGTCAAAGAGTTTGGAGTGTACGAGGGGTTTTGTTTGGCTTGACCCTCGTAGGACCACTTTAAAACTTCACACTAGCCCATCATAAGGCCTCTTGGTTATCGTAGTTTCAACACGACAACAAAACCCAGAGTCCTTCGAATGAGCGCCCCAGGGACCCCTGACCCCTCTGCTTCTGAACCTTTTATTAGGGTTCCTTTCAAGATCAACTAAACAAGTTCTTTGTTCAACAAGGTTGCTACCTGCAATCTTGGGCCCAGCACATTTCGGTTTTTCTGTCTTCTCTGACTCAACGGCTGTGCTGAACTGTTGGAGTTTGTTGTTTCGGGTGTCAACAACGGCACCACGGCGGCAAGCTCTTCTCCCCGCTTTGGCTATCAGCACGGGAGGGTCAAGTGTGCCGCTGACACCTGTCACATCACACGCCAGCCAGATTTCCCGGGTCTGAGTTGAAAAGGGCAAGGGCAATTTGCTCCTTGTCGTCCCTCCAGGTCTCTCTGCCTTTCTCCTTGGTTTGAACTGCCGGTCCAGAATATCTGCTTCCTCGTGTGTTCAGCCTTGCTCGAAGTGTGCTCTCGTGGTCCGCCTTTTATCCCTGTCGGGAAGGGAAAGATCCTTCAGGTGTGCGTAGGTATTGTCAAGTGCCTCACTCTACATGACCCTTGTGTTGAGACAAGTCAAATAAACAGCCCTGGTGTTAGTCCGTTGTCTGTTACAGTGTAGGAAAGTGTTTGTGTTGGAAAAGGGGGGATAGAACTTCTGAATATCCTACGGGGTAGGATGGGGAAAAGATGTTACAGAGAAGGGGGTACTGCGTCTCACCCATCGGCATCCCACTTCCTGACCCCTTTGTATTGGGACACCTCAGGTATATGGCTCGGGTGTTAGACCATTTTCTCTCATAGCAGGCTATCTGTGACAAAGTGTTTATTTTGTAAAAGGGGGCGGGGGGCTGAGGTAAATATCCTACCTGGTAGGATGGTGTAATAAAGGTGTTACAGGGAAGGGATACAGTGTCTCATCATTCACTGTCCCACTCCCACTCCCCGAAGACCCCTTAGCCACGTGATCCTCCCGCACTGGTTCACCCCCAGGAACTGGATCCAATAGCGATGTCCATGTCCTGGCCACCTGGATGACAGATCCCCAGGGACTAGCGAGTGAAACACCTTCATGTTTCTCACAATAGACAGTCTCATTCTTCCTAGTGCCTATAAAAGGCTAACTCTCGCGAAAAACAATCATAGAAAAGGTTTAGAGAGTAGACTTGGGGAGCAAGAACTGGTTGACATTCTGTGTCCATTTGATGTTATTATCCTGCAAGAAACCTGGTCTACTGATCCGCCTGAGTAAGTGAATTACATCTCTTTTTATATCATTGCTACCTCTAGTAAATGATGTAGAAAGTGTGGGGGGCTGGTCACTTTTATTTCAAAGTACCTGGGTCGGGTCAGTATTTCAAAGTATTTTACATCCAACATTCTTTTGATATCCAACACTCTTTTGACCCCCCCACCATTGGCTACCTTGTCTACAATAGTCAATCGGGCAGGGCCCTGGACTTTCACTTCGTCAACTACGCTGTCCTACAACCAGCTGATCTTGCGCTCTCTGTGCCATTTCTTCAATCAGATGTTTTTTTTCTCGGCTCGGGCGACCTTCTGCAGCTTGCGCACACCCTGATTGAGATAAGCCTTGTGGCTCCCATTTCACGCCTCAGGCCCCTTTTATCACTACAACCATTACAAGGAGAAAATAAAAGCACCTTTATATATTTTTGGCATTTTACTTCACTGCGTGTATTACGCAGCCGCATTTCTTAAGTTAGACGTGTGCAGAAGCATGTGTTTTTGGATCCACTCTGGTGCATTTGCCGTGTGCCCTTAAGTTGTTGAACAGCACGCAATGTGCACTGTTAGAGCAGCCCTCTCCAGCTTCTAAGATAGCTGTTCCTATGTGATGCTCCCTGTGCACCTGACCCCACACCATTGGCTACCTTGTCTACAATAGCCAATCGGCGGGACCGGGAGGCGGGAGCCAGCCCATTGCCTCAAAGGCTCACTTCTAAGTCACCTGTCTGCTCCCTGTCAGCTACGAGTACACTGCCTGAGACTCTTCTTCACCTCTGCACATGAGCCTCCATGATGCTGCTAACTCACTTTTGAAAGTGATCTGGACTACCATGACATTCATTCCCCATTAACTATGGGTTAGTTCCCTCCCTCTGGTCACACTCGTACCCCCTCTTCACTGCACCTCCCTCTCTGCTTGTCTCTCATTTTCACACTACCATTTAATTTGCGTTGTACACCCACTGCTAGCATTTTAACACAATTGTAATTACAATTCTAGCTGTGTTTTGCATTTTGGTTAAAAGTCAAATCTAGCCGTGTTTTGCATTTTGGTTAAAAGTCAAATCTAGCTGTGTTTTGCTAACTTGCTCTGCACTCTGCTTGTATTGTTTCTTCTCTGTAACTTGCTGGCCCAGTAACTTTGCTGTTCTCTTTGTTCCACTCCTACCTGATTTCCCCTTCCTCCCAATCCCCCTGCTTCTCCCCCCCTTCTTTCTCGCTACCACACCAATGGCGCTTTCAGTTTCTCCTATCTTTTATAACTGCTTCTCTATTGACTATCCTTCCTTTCTCACTAAGTCTGGTAAGAAGAAGTTCAAAAAGGATATCTTGGCCTCCAACCCGGGTCTCCCTATCGCCGACACCTATTCCAGCGATTCCTCCAGACAGACCCGCACTGACATCATCTTTGTCATTCCTTCACCAGATCTATGGACTCTTCATATGATCTCTGTGCTGTGTCCTGTCTATTCTCCCATTAATGGTGGCACCATATGGGAAGTTCTCATGGTTCCCTTCGACTCCTCTAAAGTCATTATTAATGTCTACCTTAATGGCACTTTACACTCCTCTGACATCTGCCACCTCCTGGAAGAACTTGACCTTGATGTCCACTGGTTTTACCAAGACATGGTTCACGGCCAGCTCTGTCACAAGCTTTGACACTCTCAACCCTGATGGCTACAAGATCCGCTCCGCACCCAGATCCACCTGGTCCAGAGGGGGTGTAGCCCTGATCTTTCCTGAGTGGATTTCTGCCTCTATCATTCCCACTCAGACATACTCCTCTTTCGAATGCCTTGTCTGCAGGCTTTCTCTCTCTCCTAGCCACTCTCTTACCGTGGCTACTATCTACCGGCCTCCTGGTCAGATCACCTAATTTCTTGTCATGACCACTGTGAGGGGGCACAAGTTGTGCCCCAAGCAGGCTCCCACCAGAACCCAGAGGGCCTTAAAACCACTGCAAAAGGGTTCCTGGAGCCAGTCCTGGCACCTTTGGCACCGGGCTCATATGTAGGAAGGAAGGGCTGTTCAAACTAGGTCCCATTTATGTACATGGGCCTTTAAATCCAACATGGAAGCACCCACACAGTCTAGTTCTAAGAACCAAGCCACGCTGTTTAGTGCTTTGGGTGTGGCAGGCCTGGAACTACTTTCCCTAGTACTACTTTACCTGGGCTATATAAACCACACCCTGTCTGTAGAACACGCTTCATATTATTCTGCAACCAGCAGCGTGACACTCATCGTGTCCAGCTCCTGGTCTTCAGCATTTTCTGTACTCCTGCAAGAACAAGAACAAGATTATTCTGTTTCACCTGAGAAAACACCATCCAGCACTCAGCATCTCAACTGGGCTGCAATCTGTGGAAACCGAGAGAAGAAGAAACATCACTCACCTGTGAGTACTAGCTTAAGGACTTCCGGCGAACCGCTACCACAGCTGCTGTTCGGCCATTGTAACCTGCAATAACAAGAAAGGGGAAAACAATATTAGAACGTGCGCTTCCAAAACATCGAATTCCATCAGTCCTACCTGAATTCCATCGCGCTATGCCACGCTTCCATCCGGAGCACCACAGAAACATCTGCAAAGGAAAAGAGACATATTCAGGTTCGCTTTCAATATTAAACAACGGCACAGCGCTGTACTTACCTTAACGGATTCTGGGGGCCTGTTTTTCATCGCGCTCTCATCCACTCGCAGCACTACAGCGGCCTTTGAGGAGAAGAAGAAAACACAGGTTAGCTTTAAAAGACAATAAAGGCGCTACACTTCGCGCTTTCTCTTACCTAGAAACGTGCCTCTCCATCTGGCACGCCAGCATCAAGACCTTTGCACCTGAAAAGAAGGAGATAAAGACATTAACGAATTCCCACCATAAACAGAACAAAGACTTACAATTAACAAACCTACCTGCCTACCAGCAGATTCGGGGTCACAGACCCGGGCCTGGGCACAAGGAAGGTGTACTGCACCAGTGAAGCAACTCGGGCAGCTCGCCAACAAACGTCAAGCGCCCCTGCACAAGAAACGCAGGACGGATAGCTCACCCTACAAATAACTAAGATTCATTATTCAGCACTGGGCAACTACGCATCTAGGGTTCCAGATCTCAGAGCCTTCCAAACGCCCCTGGGGATATCAGGTGAGCGTAACATTTCTCTCTGAGTGGGTGGACCTCTCCTCCTCCCTCCTGGCCTCAACCACTCAACTCCATATCCATCTAGACTTTCATTGTTCCTCCTCTGTACTCTTCGTGACCTCTGTGATTCCCTCTCCCTTTCTATTCTCCCCTCTGGCACGACTCACACTGCTGGGCACACACTTGATGTCTTGATCTCCTCTAACCTCCGACTCTGCATCCCTCTGACCACTCCTCTCTCCTGGAGCGATCACTCCCTCCTCTCCTCCCATCTCTTCCCCCCAGGCCTTGTCTACCCCAACACGGCCACCTACCTTCTCGGACATCCGGTCTATGAAGCATGTGTCAGTTGAGGCTTTCGCTGCCATCCCCCGCCCCCACCCCCTCTGCCTCTGGCTGACTCACATCCTGACGCAGCCCTGTCTATGCTATACTCTTCTATTTCTGATACTCTTGATGCTCTTGCCCCTGTCATTAGGATCCGTTTGAAGCCCAAAGCCAAGTGCAATTCTTGGTATGACTCAGACCTAGCTACACTTAAACGTAAGTGTAGGGTGGCTGAGAGGAGATGGAGGGCTTCTTGTTCATCTTCTGTCAAACTGGCCATCCGCCTGCTCCAAAGGCAATACCGTCTCTCTGTCCACACTAAGAAGAGAGCCCATATCCAAGCCTGTGTCTCTGCGGCATCTAACAACTCGGCCGAACTCCATAAAATCTGCAAGGAGTGGGGCGTGGCCAGCTGAGGAAGCCGACAGATGCCTTCTCAGTGAGCTCCGATCTCCCTTCCAGTCCCAGGCCCGAATCCCCCTTCCAGTAAAAGCGATTGCCCCAACGGCGGGCTCCAGGGGCACATGAGCACCCGGGCACCAGTTTGGCGAGTTTGTAGCGCTGAGATGCCCAATTAACAGAGCTGAGACGGACTCCGCAGCACAGGCCATCCCCGTTGCCAAGATGGTGGCCGGAGGCATGGGGAACTTTGGAGCAGAGCCTTGGGGGTCTTGAGCGAGCCCACCAGCAGTGGAGAACCCCAGCAGCCGCCCGACACTGACCACGGGGGGTGAAGCCGGAGAAGAGCAGAATCGTGTGCCCCCCCGGCTTGGAGGAATCGGCCAAGACTTGCGCACGTTTGTGTGCCCCTCACCCCCACCCAACACTGCCATGGGAAGGAATGATGGTGGGAAGGAGGGGGCTGGAGGAGCGGAGGCAAGCAGCACTGGAACTTGTACAAGTAAGGAGGAGCGGGGGGGGGTGCTGAGGGGTGCTGAAAGAGGCAGCAGGAATAAGGGGAGGGTCAGGCCCACTCCTGAACATGGGGCTATCCCAGCCCGGTATCTGAGTGCCGCAGAAGCCCCCTCATTGGGAGTGGAAACACTTCTGACCCCGCAGAGCTTATTTCTGGGACAGAGTGGGGAATAATGCAGGAATAATAAATGAAAGCAGCAAATACTGCGTGCATATGACCCAGAGCGGCAACACCATAATGATTGACATGGGGGGGCTGCTCTTAAAGAGGTCCAAGACATTGACTTGCCTAGACATTGAGGCAGGCACTAGATACCTGGCCCAGTGTACCAGAACCCCGACAGGAGCAGAATGAAACACTGGAGGCCCTGAGTTACAGGCACGACCATCTCGGCAGCCCTTCCCACCAGCAGAGCAGGAGCTCTCATGACTGTAAAACGGGGGATGAGTGGAACCAAGTAGCAAGCACAAGCAGGACAGGGTGCCCCCCGCAAAAGGTGGCCCACAGATTCCGCTACCCGTAGGCTTCTACAGCAACAGACAGTGGGCGGCTCTCCCCACGGCTCTAAACACCCAAGGTTGCACAGCACAGCGGAGAAGGATGAACCCCATAACACGAGAGGCACCCACAAAGCAGTAAAGGGTGGACACCTGAGGAAGTAAGAAGGCGCATTCCTGCACCCCAGCACTGCTGAAAATAATGACAGACCTGAAACCAAAGGAGGCTGCCGGTTTTAGGCATATACTAACGAGTGGGGGCCCGAATCAAAGCGAAGGCATTGTCACCCGTCGTACAGATCACCATGTCCAAAAAACAGCGAAATCGAAAGGAGCTGCGTCTGGCAACATCAAAGCCCTAATGCAGACTGCGGAGGCTCAGAAGCGTAGCCAACAGCAGGCAACTGCGCAGATACACTCTCCGCCACCAGAGAGCTCTCTTGAGCCGGAGGATCCTCCGATGAGGAAATCTGACATGCTGGCAATGCTGCAAGAGCTTAAAAAGGACATTAAAGAAAATGCCCCTGACCTAGCCAAGTCCATCGCAGATCTCAACAGAGGAAAATGGCGGTGGAAAAAACAGTTGACGAAATGGAAACTGTGGTGGTGGAACAAGGGCAGGAGCATGATGAACTAACCAGAAGAGTGCTAGAATTAGAACAACAGATGGACCGTGTCCAAAATAAACAGGAAGATGCCGAAAACAGGTCCAGGCACAATAATATATGTATCTGAGGGATCCCGAAGTCAGTGGCGGATTCCGACCTGCAACAATATGTAGTAGACTTGTTCTGGCAAATCCAGCTCAGATTCCAAATTTCCCAGGGGTACATAGAAACCCGGTGATCCACTGTGGTAACCATTGTGGAAGTTACTGTTAAAGTTCGGGGGGGTGTTACAAGTTTGGGTGTTAAGGGCAGGACAAAAGAATGTAACACTTTGGTTGGAGGCATGCACGACTCTGGCGACACTCAAAAGGGGACGGAAGGGCTCCATAGTGGGATGAAAGTCACCCATCTATATCTCAATTATGGCTGATTTAACGTTTGTGACACTAAACGCCCAGGGGCTTAACTCCCATATTAAAAGGAAATCTATTCTGATTAGGCTTATGGACCTCCGGCCTTCAGTGGTATGGTTTAAGGAAACACACTTGCACCCTGAAGATGAACACAGGTTGAGACATAGAGCCTTCCCCATGCAATACATAGCTTCCAGCGGGACCAAAAAGAGGGGAGTGGTAATACTGTTGGCCAAAGGAATTCTGTTTGAGAAACAATTTATAAAAAGAGACCCGGAGGGCCGTTACCTGGTACTGAGAAGGACTCTGATGGACCAACAGGTTACCTTAGTGGCAATTTATGCCCTCAATGATAAACAAGACCAGTTTATGTTAGGGCTTTTGCCCAAGATTGCTGAGTGGGGGGTAGGGCAGATCTTGATAGGGGGTGGTTTCAATGCTGTAATGGACGCCTCAATGGACAAAACCCTCCGAGCCACTCCTAATGACAGCATGCACAGACTAGCCCTAGCCCGATTCCTCAGGGAACTACACCTGATCGAAACCTGGCGTTTTTTTTGCCCACAGGAAAAAGTCTATACTCATTACTCCACCGCACATAGAGGTTTCTCGCGGATCCACATGGTGCTCATCTCAGACGCCATGGTCCCGCAAGTCACAGGGATAGACTTAGGGGTGCGATGCTTGACCGTCCATGCACCGGTCTCCTTGAGGGAAGCCAAGGCGTCTAAACGAAATAATATTAAAAGACCTGGCCCTGAGGGCGGACATAGAACGGGCCCTAAGAAATTACTTTAAAGAAAACACCACACAGGGGGTTGATTGGAGAACCATCTGGGACACTAGCAAAGCAGTGGTAAGGGGCGAGTCCATTGCACATACTGCACACTTTGTCCAGAGGAAAGAGAGGGTGAGCCGGGAACTGGAAGCTGAAAATAGGGTCGCAGAGACACACTATGAAAATTAAGGGTCACAAACATGGCAGGAACTCAAAAAAGCCAGGGAGGCCCTAGATGCACACCTGGCAGATGAATCTGCACAGCTCCTCCAACGAACCAAACAGTCCTACTATATAAAAAGGGATAAAGCCAATCGATTTCTTGCTGCCAAACTAAGAAAACAGAAAACCAGTAACCGCGTCACTCAACTCAGAGAACAAGGAGGCAACCTAATGAGGGGGGAAAAGGAGATAAGAAAGATTATGTATTCATACTATAAACGAAACCTGAGGGGGGACGGAGTAGACGGAGAGGCACAAGAAGCATTTCTGAGACAGGTGGCATTATCACAAATCACAGAATCGGATAGGCAAATGCTAGAACCGCTTATAACTGAGGAAGAGGTAGGAAGGGTAATACAAGCTCTGAAAGGACATACATCCCCGGGCCCAGACGGGCTGTGTAACGCATATTATAGAATGTTCAAGGCTACCCTGGTAGGCCACCTAACAAAATTGTTTAATCACATAAGAGACACAGGGTGAACCTACCGGGATGTGGGCCCAGCTACCACGGTGCTCCTATTGAAGCCGGACAGGGACCCATCGGACTGTGCAAACTATCGCCCCATTTCACTATTGAATGGGGATGCAAAAATGTATTCTACATTTCTGGCCCAGAGGTTGGCAAGCGTTCTCCCGAAAATAATCCACCCGGATCAGGTGGGTTTTGTGTAAGGGTGCCACACATATGATAACATCCCTAGGGCCATAAACACCATTGAATGGGGGCAAGGACAGGGTAGTGGTTCTCTGTGCTGGCCCTAGACGCTTCTAGAGCCTTTGATAGCCTAAACTGGGAGTTCCTACGACTGACGACTGAAATGTGGATGCGGCCCAATTTTCACCCGTATGATCCTAGCCAACTACGGAAACCCCACCACACGACTAATGGTTAACGGCCAACTCACAGATAGCATCTCGATCTGTAAAGGGACGAGGCAAGGGTGCCCACTGTCACTATTGATTTTCACAATGGCCATGGAGCCCCTAGCGCAGAAAGCCTGCGATGATCAGGGAATCCAAGGGGTGGAGGCGGGAACCAGCAGGCCCCAGAAAATCGCAGGATGACGTCCTGATGTTCCTGAAAGATACAACACACTCACTCTCTGCAACCATAAAACTGCTTGACAGCTTTGCCAAAGTCTCCGGGTTCCATATTAATTACTCCAAAACCAAAGCCCTCAACATTACCGAAGACCCAGATCAAGTGCCAGAATGGGAAAGCCTCTATGTACTGAAATGGGGATGGAAATCCACGAAATACCTAGGGATACACTTAGCACCCGAATATGGGAGGCTCTACGGGTCAAATGTTCCAGAATTACTGAAAACGCTAATAGCGGACCTGAAACATTGGGATATGCAGGAGTTATCCTGGCTTGCTTGTACAGCTGCAGTCAAGATGTCCCTTCTCCCCAGGTTCCTATATGGCAGTGGAGCGCTCCCAATACATATCCCAGACCCAGCAATCAAAAATGTACAAAAGGAAGTGATGTCCTTCATTTGAAACAGGAAAAAGCCCCGGGTTCCCAGAAAGGTCTTGTACCGGCCACAGACACTAGGGGCCTGGGGATACCAGAATTCCGTAGGTACTTATGTGCTGCACAAGTGGCACCGATGCTGCAATGGGCGCCTAGAGGTAACCAAAACATGTGGACAACCCTAGAAAGGGAAGCAACTAACATCCCTCTGGAAAGTCTGGGAGGAGGAACACTTTTGGAAACAACTAAAGCCACACTATGGTACTGGGATAAGGCGCTACGGGGAAAAGGAATAAAAAAGAGGGTCCCCTCACGCCAGTGGCATACAACCCTGATTTCACGCGGGACTGCAGCCTGGCTTTTGGACACATTGGGGAGGGGGGCAACCCCTGGCATTGGGGGACTTGTACATGGAGGGGACACCCTTGACATTCGAAGGATGCAGGGATAAATCCCAGAGAGGGAACGATTTCGCTACACCCAAGTCAGACATTGGATTACAAACACCAAAACACAGGAATGGGGCAACCCGGGACCCAGTAGGCCTAGAACTCACCTTGAAGGAGGGGACTCCAGAGAAAGGGGTGTCAAGACTCTATAGGCTGATGAGTGGAGCAGGCCCTGAAGAGAGCTTACTGGACATGCAGAAATGGGAGCTAGATGTAGGGGAACCAATACCTGGGGAGGTATGGAGTCAAATATGGCGACGGGCCACGAAAGGCTCCAAATGTGCCTCAATCTTTGAGGCGGCGTACAAAATGCACTTGAGGTGATATATGATGCCGCAGCGGATGCATTCCATTAACCCAAAATACCCCCCAACATGCTGGAGAGGCTGCGGGCAAACCAGGGACTTAATCCATATGTGGTGGGCTGGCCCAACGGCAGAGACGTATTGGAAAGAAATTCTAAGCCATATCAAGGAGGTGGTGGGTGTACAACTGCCCCTTGACCCAATGGTAATCCTCCTTGGAAAGGCGGTAGAGGGAAGTTACACAAACACTGGGAATAAAGCCGCCCTCATCACCCATCTGTTGAGCTCGGCCAGACTCAATCTAGCACAAGCATGGAAAAATAAACAGGGGCCGGTAGTGGCCAGATGGTGGGTGAGACTATGGGCAGTGATGGCCTTGGAAAAGGTAACGGCATTGGTATATGGATCGCTCTCGAAATACCAAAACACATGGTCGCCATTCCACGAGTTTATGGAAGATAGGGAACAAATGTACTTTAAACCTAATTCCCTCCGCAAGATTTCCATCCTGTGAACTTTGCGCCTTAAGAAAACAAACTAGTTCACAACGCACTTCATCGCACTGAACATTGTCGTGTTGCCTTAACCAAATACCGGACATTACATGGCGAATAGAGGGTTTTGGGGGCGGGGGAAGGGTGTTATAACAGTTAAACTCATAAGTACTTATGTAACAGAACTGAGGCGTGACCAGGAGAATAATGATGAAAATGTGGCATAATGCCTTCCATGTGTGTGCTCTTGAGAAATAAAGTTTGTAAAAAAAAAGGAAAATCTTCAAAGAGCTGGCCAAACCTGCTGCAGTCTCTACCGCTCCTGTCGCCTCCCAGGCCCTTCGCACAGCTCTTGCCTCTCACTTCATCTCAAAAACCCAGGATATCCTGTCCACCCGTTCGTCCCCTCCCCCTCTTCTCCCCTCTCCTTCTGTGAACTTTGGCCCTCCTACCACCACTCACCCCAAACCCTCTTTCTCGTCCTTTCCTCTTTTCTCCCCTGATGAGGTCCCTAGACAAGTCCGATCTATGAAAGTCTCGTCAAAACAGGTTCTTCCCTGTTCTTCCAAAACCATCAAGGACCACATTGACACCCTCACTCCTGCCCTGGCTGATTTCTGCAACCTCTACTTCGCCTCAGGACCTTCCCCTACCCTCTGAAGCACTCTCTTGTGCACTCTCTTCTAAAGAAACCCACAGCTGACCCTTCTTGCCCGGCTAACTATCACCCAATCTCCATCACTCCTTTTCTGGGCAAACACCTGGAAAAGCTGCCCATCTCGCAGCTTAACCTATACTCTGATTCTGTTGGTTATCTCCACGACCATCAGTCTGGTTTTAGAGCTGCCAGAAGCACAGAAACTACTCTCCTGAACAACCGTGAAGATCTGCTATCCAACCTTGACTCTAACATCCCCTCTGTCCTCATCCTACTCGATCTTTCTTCTGCCTTTGACACGGTCAACCATACTTTCCTGCTCAACCGTCTCTGTGACTACCTGGATATCACCGATCAGGCCCTGGCCTGGCTGACTTCTTTCCTTTTTTATCAACCCTCCCAGGTCCAACTTGGATCCTTCCTATCTCCCTTTCTACCTGCGGTGTTCCCCATGGGTCTAACCTCTCACCCTGGCTTTTCAACCAATACCTGGCAACTCTCGCCCACCTCATTGCCATTTTCTGCTCCAATTTTCAGTGCTATGATGATGACACTCAACTCATCTTCAGGCTTCTCTCGGCCACCTCCTCTCCTTCTCTCATCTCCGATTGCCTTTGTGCCATTTAGGATTGGTGTGCCGCCAACGATCTCTGCCTGAACGCCAACAAGTCGGAGATCCTCCTCATCGGCACACCTTCACCCTCCTTTCCTGTCACTCTCTGGCTGGCCTCCCTTGGCCCTCCTCCTAGCCCCACCTGCAAGGCTAAGAACCTCGGGGTCATCTTTGACTCCACGCTTTCCTTCTCTGCCCACATCTCTGATGTCTCTAAAAAGTCTAACTTCCTACTGCACCTCCTCAGAGGTATTCTGCCTTTCCTCCCCTTCCCCAGAAGCTCACTGTCACTTGAGCACTGGTTCTCTCTAGGTTGGATTATTGCAACAGCCTCTTTCTAAATCTACCTGCCTCTACTCTCCACCCTCTGCAACTTATCCAGAACAGGACTGCAAGACTTGTCCTGGCCTCAAGATCGTATCTCTCCAGCCCTGAAATCTCTCCATTGGCTCCCAGTGGCTGCAAGGAGTAAATTCAAGACCCTTTGCATTGTCCACAAGGCTTTCTGGGGCCTAGGTTCAAATTACATTCAGCTGTCCCTCCGTAAATATCTTCCCTTCCAAGCTCTTTCCTCCTCCACCTCTAACTCCCTCAGGGTCAGTCGCTTTGCAAAGAAACGAGTTGAGGGTAGATCTCTGTCTTCAGCTGGGCCCTCCCTCTGGAACAGACTCCCTGCCACTATAAAACCTGAGGAGAACCATCTCTGGTTCCGGAAGCACCACAAGACCTTTCTCTTTGCTTCTACCCTAGCTCCTCCTCTCCCCTGCTGATCTGTTCTGTCTCGGCATCGTGCACGTGGTTACCCTCTGACTTTCGGGCCCAGGTACATGATCACCCTGCCACCCACCCACACTGCCTCCTGGCAATCCCTTGCACTGGGGTCTGTATCTGTAACCCTACAGACCCCCTTTTTTGTTTCTGCATTTATCAGACACACCCTCTGTTGAGTTAAACCTAGCACTTGCCACTTGCTGTCTGCACTACCCAGTTTGCTGCTTTTTATTTGTATTTATTATTGTTTTCCTTTGCTCAGCACTTTCCACTTCTGCCCCTCTCCCATGCACTTAACCCCTTTCCCTCTGCCAGGCACGTGTGCGTTCTCAATGTCACTGGGCCTAGTTAGATCATTGTTTTTGTTCTCCCTTGCTCCCCTCCCTTGCCTCAACGCGCTCTGAAACACTTGATTCCACCACAGATGTTAGAGGCCAGACATTTTTGCTAAGTCTTTATGAGCTTGGTCCGTGTCCTGTGAATGGCAGATGTAGCTCTGATATCCCTGCTAATTATACTTTTACAAATTACAAATTCCGCTCCATCATTGGCTATTTTATTATAGATATAATTAGCTGGTACATGATTTTGAAGTGCTTGCCCGCTTAGGAAGTGATCAGGACTCAATGATTTTAACTACTGACCTCTGGCCCACTTCTAGAAAACTTAATGTCGAATTTTATTTGTGATGCCTTGCCCAGCCTAGAGCTGTATCTGAATCCTCTTACTGACCAAAACAGGGTGTTGGAAGAATGGAGGCATATAATGAGGACTGCAAGCAAAGCCTTTCTGCAGCCTACAAGAACATGTGGGGCCTCATTACAGGTCGGGCGGTCCGGAATTAACAGTGGCGGTAAACCCGCCGCCACTGTTAATTCCGGACCGCCCAATCCCGAGTCCTGCAGGTGGGAGGTGATGTTCCCGCCAGGTCTGACCTGGCGGGTTTAACATCGCCCGCCTGCAGGCAGACGTGGAAACACCAGCACCATCACGAGATGGTGCCGGTGTTTCCACTTCCCCATTCCCATTGAGTCCTATTGGACTCAATGGGAATGGGGATTTACCGAATTCCGCCTTCGGAATTCTCGGGACACCAGGGTCGTAATGCCCTGGTATTTCCGGGAGTCACGGAGGCGGAATGGTAATACGAGTCTGGCGGTAACCAGGCGGTTTTACCGGCTCGGTTACCGCCGGACTCGTAATGAGGCCCGTGGAAATTATAACAGTCAGGTTGGAGCGTGCTAAGCACTTACTTCTTATAGCTCTAAAACGCCCAATGAGGTGCAGCAGCGAAATCGTAGAAGTCAGATCAGTATATAAAAATGCAGTTACCAGGGGGAAAGCAAGATGGGCTGAAAAGAGATGGTGGGGACCTGGAAAAGGCTGCTGCCTCTGGCAATTCCAAATTATACTGGAAGACGATTGCCGCTGGTTTAAGTGACAGCCCATACACTGGCAATGTGAGGACCAGTGAGATTCCCATACCCAATTGGCTCAAACATTATTTCGAGATTGTATAATCCCGCAGGCCAATCTCTCGTTCTGGAAACATGGTCGAAGGACAGTGTGAGCACTGGGGCAACACATAACTTTGCACATGGTGATGTGCTGTCTGCGTGCGGCAGACCTGTGCGTGGCGCAGCAATCATGGGCGGACACGGAGCTCATGAACAAACATCCTCTTTATTTCCATGCTAACAACGAACACCCGGATCCCTCCCCCCTCACGTCACTTCCCTTTGCCTTTTCCTGCTCCCACCCCCCGTTGTCACAGAGACGTCAACGTGACATCTCCCCCCTTTTTAAACAGTTGCCAGATTCTTTGCAACGAGCGGCGGTCTGGTGGGCTTCTAGTCCATTTCCTCTATCCATCGACGAGATCTGTTCAGAGCCCTCTGTGGGCGTGCTTGACTTCGCCCTGGGGATGGTCCACTCTCCCCCACTTCATTCACCTTGTCCTGTCCTGATTCCTGCAAGTCCCACTGATCACCCTGATAGGGATCATCTGATTCATAGGTAACGTGTGTCTGTACTCTCCCACTCAGGCGCCGAGATCCAGTCAGTGGAAGCTCTTTGAAGTGTGAGGAACTTCTTGTGACAGATCTGTCTGCGCCTTGGGCGGTCACCATGGAGCCCTTCTTCTGGGTGACCGGTAGAGGTTCCTCACGAAATACCGACGTGTGCTTGTGCGTCAGCGGTTGGCGTACTGCCACGACATCTCCCACCTCTATGTGGGCGGGCTGCGCTCTCCTGCGGGTATCTGCGTACTCCTTCATACAAGCTTTCGCTGCCCCATCTCGCTCTCGGACTGCTTGATCCAGCATCGGTGGCGGGGCGATGTCATTGGCCTGCGGGATGCGCGTTTGCGTATTACGGCCAAACATCAGTTCTGCCGGGGTCTTTCCTGTGGTGCTGTGAGGTGTCCCTCGGTAGTCTCTCATCGGTTGGTTTAGGACTTGTTCATAGGGCTGGCCTGTTAGTCTGGCTATCTGGAGAGCTCGCTTTAGGTTGGCCATAAATCGTTCGATCATTCCATTGGCCTGGGGCCATAGAGGAGTGACTTTCCTATGGTGGAATCCCAGGTATTCAGCAAATTGTGCAAATTGATGTCCGCAGAACGGGGCCCCATTGTCTGTCTTCAATACCTTCGGTACTCCATATGCTGAGAACATGTGGTCTAAAGCAGGGATGAGATGGTGGGCAGCAGTTGACGATATCAGCCGTACGTCAGGGTATCGTGAGTACTCGTCCATCATGGCCAAGACGTATTTTCCCCCTTCCATGGTCCCGAAGAAGTCGGCCGCCACCGCCTCCCATATTCTCTGTGGTAGTTCAGACATGAGTAGCGCTTCCGGATGGCGACTGGGTGTGATCAGGCAGCAGGTGGGGCACACCTTCAGTGCGGCTTCTACTAGAGTGTCCGTGTGAGGCAACCAGACCTTTTGTCGGAGCATGCGTTTTGTTGACACCATGACTCGGTGAGTCCCGTGGGCCAGTTCTATGACTCTGGCTCTCATGGACTGGGGGATTATGAGCTTGCAGTCTTTGATGAGCAGGTGATCATCTGACACCGCAAGTTCCTCCTTTACTTACAGTAATCTCTCCACCTCCTCTTGCACCGTGCCTCCTGCGGCCCTCCCCCTTTCTTTCGCCCTTCGCCACAACCCCGACTCCAGTCCTCCGCGAATGATGCTGCACGCTGCATCATTTTCTGTTTCTCTGGCAAGCACCTCCATGTTGATTCCTTCTGGCGGGGACTGATGTATGAGGTATCTTAGGTACCTGTCGGCTACTGATGGTTCCGGAGCACTCTCTTCCCGGGGTCTCCTGGATAGAAAGTCAGCCGGGTTTTCGCCCTTCCCTGGCCTGTGGATGATCTCGAAAGCATAGTCTTGGACCCTCAAACCCCATCGGGCGATACGCGGGGGCATTTTGGCCTGAGGGTTGCCATAGAGGAACAAGAGGGCCTGATGGTCCGTGAAACCTGGTATGGTTTCCCATACAGAAACAGGTGGAAGTGCTCACACGCCCATACCACCGCAAGCCCTTCCTTTTCCGCTTGCGAGTATGCTTGTTCAGTGGTGGATAAGCTGCGACTGGCGTATGCCACAATATGTTTCTGTGGGGGGTCCTTCGGGTCGAGCTGCGCTAGGATGGCCCCTGGCCCACTGGACTGGCGTCAACTGTGAGCTTGGTCCTCTTGTTGGGATCATAATAGGACATGTTCTCTGCCTTTGCAACTCTTTTCCTGATCACTTGGAATGCTTTCTGGCAGTCACTGGTCCATTCGAATTTCATATCCTGGTGGGTTAGCTGTCGTAGTGGTTCGCTGACTGCCGCGAAATCCTGTATGTATCGGTTACAGTAGCTGGCTAGGCCCAAGAAGGTCCGGAGCTCCGACACGTTGGATGGGGCAGCGGTGTCGTTCAGTGCTGCCACTTTGTCCGGGTCTGGCGTCATGCCTGACTCCGAGAAGACATGGCCGAAGAATTTCAGTGTATTTTTCCGAAACTCGCACTTGTCTCTGTTGAGGGTGAGGTTGGCGTCATGTAGGGCCTTACACACTTTCATTAGAGTTTCGTCGTGTTTGTTTACATCGGTCCCGAACACTAGTATATTGTCCGAGTAGTTGAGGCAATTGGGAATGTGCTTTATGATGTTATGTACCTCAGCTTGGAACGTCTCCGCCGCCGAGGATACCCCGAAGTTTAGTCTTTTGTACCTGAAAAGACCAACGTGCGTGACGAAGGTCGTGATGTTTCGGCTCTCGGGATGTAGAACGAGCTGGTGGTAACCTTTCTGCAGGTCAAGCTTCGAAAAGACTTTTGCCCCGTTCAACAGGTGTATCATGTCTGCGATTCGTGGCGCCGGATGCCTCTCTCTTTTGATGGCTTGATTCGGGCGCCGCATGTCAACACAAAGTCTGATGGCCTCAGAGCCTTTCTGGGGGACCGGGACGATCGGGGATACCAAAGTGGTGGGACCGGTGGCTTTCTCGATGATGTCGTGTTCTAGCAATTTCTGCAGTTCATCTTCAACTTTCTTTTGGATGTTTATCGGGATCCCACGATAAGACTGGGCTACTGGACGAATTGAGTTGTCCACGTGGAGTTTTATTTGTCTATTACGAAGTTTTCCAAAGTTTTGGGGTATAGATTGTTTATCATTTCAACTGGATCTATGTAATTGTGGACCATTATGTTGTAAAGGATGTGTATTAGGCCCCTATATCGGCAGCCGCTTTGAAGCTGAGGACGCAGCCACTGTCCGTTTCCGTGGCCAGAACATGTATTGGTATCCTCATTTCATGTCCCTTGTAGCGGCACGGGCCACTGAATTGTCCCAGACATTTGAGCGGTGTTTTGGCTCCACATACGTATTTATCCACAGTCGCTGGGAGCAGCTTGGGTTTTTGCAGGAGGTCGGTGTAGACCTTTTCGCTCACCACGTTGACCATGGCTCTTGTGTCTATGAGGAACTCCGTCAGCCTCTCTTGTAGCTTAATTATGAGTGTTGGGCTGTGTGCTGTCGCCATGGGGTTGCCCAGAGCGTACACGTATGCCTTTTACTTTTGATCGCTCCCGGATGAGCTGGCATCAGAGTCTGTGGGGGATTGCTCCACCAGGTATCGCACATGGCGTCGGGACCTGCGCCCTGGTTTTGCGCGCATTACGAACCTTGTTCTTTCTCTCCTTTTCTGCCAATCTTCTCCTGAGTCTCGTTCTTGCTGGTCGCCCATGGGTTGGTTCTGGGCAGTGTTTGTGTTTCCGAAGCTCTCCACCTGGGAGTCAATGGCTCTCTCGACCCTTGCCAGCGCTAGGATTTCTTCCAGGGTGCGCGATTTCTGCAGTAGCTTCCGGCGGAAGGCTTGGGATTCACACCCTGAGATGATCTGTGACCTTAATGCCTTTGTGTTTGAATAATTTGCAAAGTCACAATGCTTTAGTTTGGTGTGCAGGCGCATCACATATGCGTCCATGGTTTCCCCTTTTGCCTGTTTGGTGCTATGGAACAGGTGCCTTTTATAATCTACATTGGTATGTGGTGCGAAGCATGCAGCAAGCGCATCTTTGAGGTCTTGAATTGAGTCAATAGAGTCTTGGGGCATTTCATCAATTATGTCTTGTGTGGCAGATCCCACAGCTAGTTCGAGTAAGCATACCTGACTTGCATCAGCAACTGGTCCGGTGGCTCCCATATAGAGGCCAAAGTCTCTAATCCATTTGGTTCACCTGTGGCCCATGTTGCTGGTGTCTGTCAAGTCGAATGCTCCCGGCATCTGGGTGGCCAGTGTGTCCGGTAGCTAGTATGGCACGTGGTCCAGCGCTGGCACGCCTGGAGCTGGGGGTGCATTTACCTGCGTTTGCGCTCCTTGTCCGTCATCTTGGCCTGACATGATGTCTGGCGTGGTAGTTGCTGGCGGTGTTCGTGATGTGAGCGGGGTAATACCACTCGAGAACCCTTTGGGGCGGTTTTCTTCCTCTTCCTAGGACTGATGTCTCCACTTGTCAGTGGGGGATGGCCGCCAACTTGGCACGAGCACCATCGATTTGTCCCTCCCCTTGCTGGGTTTTCTGTGCCCTCTAATGTTGGGGCCCTTTGTGTGGACTTTAATCCCTGTGCTGGTCAGCTGCAGGGTCTCCTGTGCCCTGCAGAGCACGTATGCTCCACACCTTTACTTGCCGGGAGGATAGAGGGCCTCTCCCTCTCTGGCGCAGGTGCGTTTCAGGCTGCTTTCATGCATGTGGGCCCGCGCTGCCGGCGCCCCTTGCCGCAGCCAGAAAGCATGTGGATTGTGTGCTTTTCCGCTGGCTGCAGCGTGAGGTGCTTCTTCCGGAGAGCACATGTGTCGGCGCCGGCTCCTCCCGTTGCTCTGCTCCCACGTGGGCAGTCACTGCCACGGCCCGGGCTGAGTAGGGATCCGCCATTTGCTGAGTTGTCTCATGCTTACGGGTGCGTCTGCTTGTAGGATCCGTGGATGGGCTTCAGCTGCTTCCTTGTGCGCCGCGGTGCCCTGGATCCCATCCTCGTCACCAGTGTGCTGTCTGCGCGCGACAGGCCTGTGCGTGGCGCAGCAATCATGGGCAGACACAGAGCTCATGAACAAACATCCTCTTTATTTCCCTGCTTACAACGAACTCCCGGATCCCGCCCCACTCACGTCACTTCCCTTTCCCCTTTCCTCCTCCCGCCCTCCATCGTCACGGAGACGTCAACGTGACAGTGACTGTCTTAACTTTTCTATAGAAGATCTTGACATTGCGTTAAAAAAGTTGTCTAATGGAAAAGCCACTGGCCTAGAACTTGTTCCAATCACATTTTTTAAGTATGAGCGTGTGATATGAAATAAGGCTCTCTGACACAGCTGGAATCAAGCTCCTAGTCTACCTATTTTTACGAAAGGCAATGTGGGGGGGGCGCTGTCAAGCAGCTGACGGATGCAGAGGTGAAAATCTGCTGCTCCGCCAGGGCTGTCTCTATCCTGTGAAATATCCTGTTTTTTTACATAATTTGTGCATGCAAACAGTATAGACGGAGCGAGGAACATACAGGCTTTATCCTCCTGAAATTCTGACGAAAATCGGAGCTTTCTACGCCTCCTGGCATCGTCCGTGCAGCGAGGGCGTGAGCCGACAGCGACTAGCGGGAAGAAAATCCTGGACGCAAGGCTGCGCCGCTAAGGGTGTGCCGATTACTGGTGCTTCCCAGACCAGATGGAGGTCCAGGGGGCTTGAACAGATAATACCCCCTTGAAAGATAAGTGGGCTACACCAGAGGGAACCCGGTGAGCCCAGGACACATGCGGGGGGGCACCCGCTGCCTCAACTGCCGGGCGCATAGGCAAACTGATTTGCGTGTCGGGACTGGAGACGGGTGGTGGCTGCAGCCACGGATGTAGGCGGGGCACCACGGGCAGCCCTTGAGAGACACCAACGGAAAATTCTCACCAGACCGCGTCAGGGGACTTGGGGGGAGAGACAGGCGAGTCAACGCTGGATGCTCGAGCTGGGACGGGTTGCCAGACGCTTCCCCGGCTGAAGAATCCAACATGGCGGGACCCCACTAAGAGAGACGAGGGAGGGATCCCAGCTGCAGAGGAAATCCCAGCACCTGGAAGGAATTGTGAAAGGGCACAGCAGGAGGATCGGTAGACTTGTGGGCGCTCCTCGGGGTCCTCCGGGCCCGATGAAGTACAGAAGGTGGCACAGAGGTGGACTGTACCAGGCTGTGGCGACGTTTGGCATGACACGCAGCTCCCCAGGGGAGACTGAGCAAGTAAGGGCTGCATCAGGGCGGTACAGGTGGGCCGCTTGAAACGAGAGGCACGGGAGGAAGAGGCCACAGTACAGGCGGTGACTGTATGCCACCGGGAGAGATGCTGCAAAGCCATGAGAAAGGGGGATGAGATAAGGGTGGCACGCCCTTGGGGCAACAGCGATCCACGGGGGCTCCAGTCATAAAGAGCCCCCCCCCCAGAAGGCAAAGGACATCACGCGGGTTCATTGGGGTTGGGGAGAACAGCCTAGTTCGCAGGCGAGGCTGCACAGTCAGTGACTCTGCACCCTGAGAACCTGATGAGGGCTAAGCCTGGAAGGCGTGAAGGACCCGGCGAATATTACTAGTGAAATATGGGACACCACTCAATAGTCCCTCATTGACTCCCGCTTGGAGCTGCAAGTGCGCTCTTGGTATCATCCGGACCCTTGGGGCCCTGGAACTTGGGGTGGTCGGCCCCCTCGGCTCCCACCCCCCAGAAAGCAGAAACCCAGACCCCTGGAAAATCCTGCTGAGCATCACCTGCCCTCCTACTTATCAGAGCAGCGAGTCACCAACTTGGAGGCAAGTCTAAGTCGGTCTGTGGCTTCTGAAGAGAGCCACTGAATTAAGGATATGGTGAAAGATATGACCTGCAAGGGGACAGCAGAGCATAAAATGGACAGATACACAACGTGCACCCCTGCAAAAGCCTTAGTGGCTGCGGATAACTTGGGAGAAGATGCAGCAAAAGGGGGGGCCGGCCAGACGCCTTCGCTCACAGACATCATGGCAGCCATCAGAGAATCTAGGACATCGGTAGAGACTAAAATTGATTGCCTGGTTTCCGAAGTCTCCTTTTTCGACAAGATCTACAGAATCTGACATCCTGAGTAGGTGACACGGAACAACGTATATCAGACAACGAAGATACCATTAAACAAATGGTAGAATGCCTAGAGCACATGGCGCAGAAACTTACCACCCTCGAGACTCGCGCAGAAGATAGCGAAGGCAGATCCTGCCGTAATAATCTGCAAATTCTTGGCCTTGCAGAAAAAGAAGAGGTACCATCCCTGGAGCTTTTCTTAGAGAGCTGGCTCTCGGATCTCATGGCAACCAAAAAACCTTTGAACTTCTCCATCGAGAGAGCACATAGGATCCCTGCCGGCAGGCCAATAACCGGTGCCCCCCCCCCCCGCGCACAGTGATTGCTCGACTTATAAACTATAGGGACCAGGATACACTCCTTCACATGGCAAGGGCAACGGGCCCAATAACATACAATGGCAATCGGATTGGTTTCTTCCCAGATTACACGAGAGAGGTCCAGAAGTCCTGCCAGTCTTATGACTCAGTGAAGAAAAAGCTTGCATCCCTGGGCATCAAGTATGCACTGTTTTTTCTGGCTACTCTCAAGCTCATTTCAACAACACGGTTCAAGTGTTCCATAACCCGAATGAGTTCTGGGACTGGCTGGAACCCCAAGTTCTCTCTGTCCCGCGCTCGGGGGTGACGAGGGACTGCACAACTCGAAAAGACTTTGACAGAGGTAGCCTAGCTCAATCCGACACCCTGATACTACGC
Organism: Ambystoma mexicanum; assembly: GCF_040938575.1. Taxonomy (NCBI): domain Eukaryota; kingdom Metazoa; phylum Chordata; class Amphibia; order Caudata; family Ambystomatidae; genus Ambystoma; species Ambystoma mexicanum. The sequence continues at coordinate 143,205,941 of NC_090938.1, forward strand.
GAGGACAAGATTGGGGGATCCCCAAGTCAAGCAGAAAACACCTAAAAACTAGGGAAGCACGGCAAGAACCAATAAGGGGTCTGGAATGCAATAATGGTGGGGGTCCCCCCTCCCACATGATGTCTTCAACTGCACAGCGATATGAATCCTAAAATCGGCAGCCCCGGACCGAGGTGAAGAGTCTCAGACTGGCCCCTGGGGGCTACCTCGAGCATGTTCTCACAAGTTCGACGTTCCATGAGTTTGGGTGACAGGTACTTCTGGTTGGGGGAAACTGCAGGGTGCGGGGTGTTTATGGGGTACAACAGGTAAAACTGGAGGAGAGGGTATATGACTTCTTGTCACAGAAGTCTGCTATAAACGCAGATACCACACCCACTCCACCCAGACCACGACCTGGGCAGTACACCAAGCATTTGGGGATTAGAGATGTTAACTGTTCAGAGTTCAAGTTACAAGGTTACACAGCGACAGCAGGGTCGGCATTGAGCAACCAAGACATACGGGGCAGGGCGCCCGGGGTCCGCGGTCTGCAGGGGCGCTCATGGGGTTGTGAATTTATGGCCACGACATTCCTTTCAGACCCCACAAAACAACGCATAAATAGATATGGCACGTGATGTGCAAATATCCCTAATGACTTGGAATGTTAACAGGCTAGGCTCTTGCATAAAACGAAGATTGCTACTCCAGTTTCTTAATCGTTACTCTCCTGATATTGCCCTCTTTACAGAGACCTGCTTGGTCGGTACAGAGTGCAGTTTCTTTAGATGGTCTAATTACTCGCAAACATACCATGCCGGATTCTCAAAAGGGCCAGTGGTACTATGGTTCTCTTCCACAAGTGAGCGCCATTCCAAGTGAGAAAAGTGCAGGCCGAACCCCCGGTCGTTTTGTGGTGGTGATCAGCGATATGTGGGGAGAAAGGCGGGGCTTCATGGCAGCTTATACTCCCTCTCCACTCACAATGGAGTTCCTAAATGAGCTTCAGGCAATATTGCTTACAGAACGGGCCGATTAATGGATTCTGGGAGGGGACTTTAATTAGGTCATGTAGGTTGGTAGGGACAGGTCATGCAGCAGCACCAGGAATCGGCACCCCAACTAAATTATATACCTTTGCGGAAGCATTGGGACTAGTGGATACTTGGGAGGGCAGTACACACAGCAGACACTGGGTTCTCTTTTTATTCTAACGCACACAAATAACTTTCAAGGATAGACTATGTCTTTGCCCCCAGGAACATGTCCCATCGACTGCTGTCTGCAATCTTTCTTGCGCGAGGGGTCTTGGACCACTCCCCCCTGGTGATTACATTAAAAGGCAGGCAACACAACCCAGAAGCCAATTGGCATCTGAACACAGACAATCTAGGGGTACCGGAAAAAGCGGAGGGCCTCTCTCAGAAGACCACTGAATATTTTGACCTGAATGAGGGGTTGGTGGACTGTCCAATTACGTTGTGGAAAGCCTATAAGACAGTCCTCCGTGGGGAAGTCATTTCTTTAGTGTCAGAGCACCGTAAACAACACATGCAAGAGATCGCTGAGGCAGAGAGACAGGTGTCTGAAAGGGAAGAACAGCTTTTGGAATTGGGGACACCGGCCTCACAGGACACCCTAGAGACGGCACAGGAGGTACTCAGAAATATAGCCTTAGGCAATGCACAGGCTGCCCATTAGTCGGTCCGGAGCCGAATATATTAGAGAGGGGACAGAGCGGGCAAGACTTTGGCATGGCTAGAAAGGCACGAGCAAAGCAAAGGGCAGGTACACGCCATTCTGTCGGACAAAGGCAAACTGTTAACGGCAGACCTCGACATCGCGAAAGCCTTTGCTAACTTCTGTGAACGACTCTACCACCCGCCCCCATCAAGGGAACCTGGGACGAGTAGTTGAACATTCCTAGACTCAGTTGAAATACCTCAGCTCTCTGAACAACAGGCAAGGAATCTCAAGTTCGAGGTCAAAGTCGAAGAAGTTCAAGAAGCCTTATCACAGCTCCAATCGGGTAAAACTCCTGGACCCAATGGCTTTCCAGTGGAAACCTGGAGATGACTGGGGGGATCAATAACGGGATACATACACTGCATGCTCCTGTGCAGTAAGGAGCAGGAACAACTCCCCTCAGACCTTAGGTGGACATGCATTGTGGTGATTCCCAAACACGGAAAAACTGTCGGAACAATGCGCCTTCTACAGGCCTATATCACTGATAAACGGAGAAGCTAAAATCTTGACACAAACCCTGGCAAACAGGTTGCTTGGGGTGATAGAATCTCGCATTCATCCAGTTCAATGTGGATTCATGTCTAGCAGATCTACCCGTATGAACCTGCATAGGGTCCAGCTCGCGATAGACCGTGCCCCCCGAAATCCCAGATCCACTCACCTTGTTGGCGGTGGATTTTGAGAAAGCGTTTGACTGTGCGGGTGGGATGCCCTGTGGGAAATTATGGGTCAGATGGTATTTGGGCAAGGTTTCACATCATGGGTTAAACTTCTCTACGACTCACCCGAGGCAGTTGTGAGAGTAAACAGCAGGACCTCTAGACAGTTCCCACTGGGCCGAGGTACTAGACAGCGCTTCACCTTCTCCCCCCTATTGTTTCTCCTTGCTATTGAACCATTAGCGATTTGTCTTCAAATGGATAAGGAATGGTCTGGATTTTTGTGACCTTGGAGAGGGGAAGATTGGGTCTCGCTGTATGCAGACGACCTCCTTATCTACCTTAGTAACCCCATTACCTGTTGCCTGATAGTGTCTCATATTCTTTCAGAATACCAATATTTCAGTGGGCTTCAAGTGAACAAGCAAAAAACTGTATACTTTCCAATCCAAGGGGGAGACGCTGCAATGCCAGAACAGTGTCCATATACCGTCTCTGTCCTGGTCTTTACCTACCTGGGTATACGCATCAGTCCAACCCTAGACGATTTCCTTAAAGCTTAACTTACAACCAGTGGTGGACAGATTCGCAGCTGATGTCTCCCATTGGCAGTCCCTCCCACTATCATTAATGGGCAAGGCTGCACTGTTCAAAATGATGACACTGCCGAGGTTCCTATATGTTCTTCAGAACTCCCCACTCCCCATCCCCCACAATACCTTTGCAACAATAGACAGGATGCTTCGGGGACTACTTTGGGGGGGAAGCAACCCTGGGTTGCCCCCAAGACACTGCAATGCTCAGTATGTGAGGGGGCATTGGACTGCCGTGTTTACGCACCTATTACTGGCTGCACAAATGGGAGTGGTGAATGATTGGCTGCACGGCAACCCTGCACTACCACACATCAAGGTTGAATTAAACGGCACAGGCTCTGTTCCCCCTCTTCAGATACTATATGGTGACTGCAAGGGAGCAGTAGGAACGTCAAAAATGACACTCCATATCCGTCGAGTCTGGAGTGATGCCCACCAGCACATCGGCTAGGACGCAAAACCAACACTGTCCCAACCTCTGTGGCGTAACAAGCATCTCCCCGAACTACAGGGAATGGGGCACTTTTCAAACTGGGAAAGGCGAGGCATAAGCACACTGGCAGATGTAGTTCAAGAGAGATGCATTTTATATTTTGAGACCCTGAAGGGTAAATATGGGCTACAACCAATGGACCATTATAGGCACATACAACTCACTCACGCCATTAATACCCAATTCCTGAATCTGGACAAAATACCCAACTGCTCCCCCCTAGAGACCAATGTTTTCCTGGTACGCATCCTGTTTAAGGTCACCTCCACACTGTATCAAGTTCTCAATTCCTTCAGGACCAGAGAACTCGCAAGACTGAAAGGGAAATGGGAAGGAGACCTGGGCCCACTAGAAACAGAACAATGGGTTGAAGCATTGATGTTCCCTAGGGAGATAGGGATTGATACCAAGCTAAGACTGGTCCAGCTTAAAATACTGCACCAGGCGTACTATTCACGAACAATGATGGCCCAGTGGGGGGTGGCGGACAACAGGGAATGTCTCTGGTGCAAAAGTGCAGAGGGCACCTTCTTCCATATGGTCTGGCACTGCAATGTACTACAGAACTTTTGGGAGCGATTCACTAGTAGGATCTCCAGAGCCTTGGGGTCACCGGTTCCATCAGACCCTAAACTTATACTATTGGGAATTTGGGGGGAGGTGGACTTTACTAAACATGAAAAAACATTCCTGGCGGTGGCACTGGGTGCAGGGAAACGGCTGACGGCCGCAACTTGGGGCTCGGCTTACAAACTAAGTATTGACCGATTGTCCAACGAAGTGGACAGATGTGCCTCCCTCAAAAAGAGAATCTATAATACCAGAGGATGCCCCACAAAATTCCAGAAAATTTGGGAAGACTCTGGATAACCCCCCCTCCCGAATGAGGTCGCCCGGCATCTCATGTACCTCCTAAAATAATAGATGCCTACATTCAAGGAACTGCCCGCGGGCCGCCCGAGACACCAGTGTGATGCCAAAATTGTTCATGGTTATTAATGTGTATGTGTATCATGTGACCCTGCTGTTGTTCATATTGTTATGTACTATGAATAAATCAATAAACAGAGTTATAAAAAAAGAAAGCTAATGTGTCAGATCCAACGTATTATAGCCCCTTAATCGATACAACGGCTAAATGGTTTGGTAGGGCACTTTATGGTAAAATCCTAGATAGGGTAGAGGATAGTAGTGCTATCCTTTCAGATATGGAATATGATTTTTGTAAGGGTCTGGGGAGAGTGGGTCAAACTTTAAATTTGACTTTCATTTGGAACAATACGTCCATGGCTACGGGGTTCCAATCTACGTATCTTTTATGGATTTAGGCACAGCATTTGACTGTGTGAACTGTGCAAAATTATGGTCACATCTGCATTCCCTTGGTATTCCATCTTCAATGTTGGATCATTTGGTAGCTATGAATAACATTCACACAATAAGAGTACTAGCTAATACTTTTGGGGAATTATTGGATCCCATTAATTTAACTCGCGGTGTCAGACAGGGCTGTGTATTTGCTCTTCTACTTTTTAATTTATATATTCATTCATTATTTACCACCCTAAGAGACTCATCAACAGATATGCCTAAGTTTGCCAAAAAGACGCTTCCCATTGCGGATGTACGTGGTGTAAGAAACCAGGGGTGTCTCACCCACTAATTCCAGAAGTTCTGTCATCCAGGTGGCCAGGACACAGCCATCGCTTTTGGATCCAGTTCCTGGGGGTGGACCAGTGCGGGAGGATCATCTGGATGAGGGGTCTTCGGGGAGTGGGACACCGGATGGTGAAACGCGGTATCCCCTTCTCTGTAATACCTTTTCCCCATACTAAGGATACTTAGGAATTCAACTGCCCGCCCCCTTTCCCAAGACAAACACTTTCTCACGGACAGGTTACAGTGAGTGATAACAGACTTAACACCTGAGCCATATACCTGACATGTCCCAACACAAGGGTTAGGCAGAGACGGGCAATTACTGATAATTGTACACACCTGACCTCCATCACACTTCACCACACGGATAAAAGGCGGAGCACGGAAGCACACTCTGAGCAAGGCAAAACACACGAGGAAGCAGCAGTTCTGAGATGGCAGTTTAATATGACGAAAAAGACGGCAAGACCAGAAAAAGGTTGCAAGGAGGGAATTGCCCTTAGCCTTTTCGGAGGGAAACCGCTACTTTCACGAGCCCTCGAGAATAAAAAACATAACCCCGGGAATTAAAGCTGAAGAAAGGTGCATTGTGGGTCGAAGGTACCCAGGGTTCTACCCCATTGATAGGCGAGGCGGGGAGGAGTGATTGCCGCCGTGGTCCTGTCCTTGGCTCCTACAACAAACCAGTGCCACTAAAGTCAGCACAGCCGGTAAGTTGGAGAGACTGATAGCAGACCGGTCTGTGTTATAACCAAGGTTGCAAGCTATGGCAAATGGCTAATACGAACTGCAATTGGTCCGAGCCCGGCTGAGGGAGACTAATTGTGTAAAAGGGATCAGGCTTCTTCGGCACAAGGACACAGTTCCATTACCAGTATCAGGGCCTTCTGCGCCCAAGTCTGTTAAGTTATCAAAGTCTCTTGATTCAGAGGGCCTGATGTACCAAAACAAACGAAAAGTTCCTTCACATATATTCAAGACAGGTGAGTCACTCTTCACCCTGGATCCCCCTCAGTCGGACTCAGATCCTCTTCTCCAGTGTTTATAGAATACCTTTGCTTGGGTGACTGACGGTTCACCCCGGATCCCCCTCAGCTGGCCTCAGATCCTTTCTCCGTCACAATTAATCTCCCTCAGCCGGGCTCAGACCAATTGTAGCACGCATTCAACTATCAAAGACTTTCGAATGTGCATGGGTTTTGGCTTGACCTATTGCAGGACCACTTCAATCTCAAATTTCTCCTTTCAATAGTTGCCAATTAATTGGATACCTGACAGAGACCTTTGAGTGAGCACCCACACGGTGCTGGACCACTCTTTCTATGGTATCTTATTTGGCCTCCCAAAGTTCTATCACTCCTCTGGTTTTCAATTATAGTCGCATCGTTCGTCACATATGTTTCACACGCTATTCTCTTTAGATTTCTTCATACAATGTTGCTGCTTGCATCCTTGGTTCTAACATAGGCTGGTTTGATATCAGTCTCTCCGGCTATGCTGTCTTTACTGGTGCTGCTTTGTTGTAGGAGCCAAGGACAGTAACACAGCGGCAACCGCTCCTCTCCGCCTTGGTTATCAATGCGGGGGAGCCCAGATACCGCCGACATACAATGCAGGTTTGTTCAGCTTTAGTTCCCGGTCTTAGGTTACTTGCTTTCCAAGGTTCGCAAAAGTAACAGTCTGAAAAGGTCAAGGGTACTTCCCTCCTTGCAACCTTCTCTGGTCTTGCCGTCTTTCTCCTTGTATTAAACTGCCATCTTGGAACTGCTGTTTCCGTGTGCACTTTGTCGCGCTCAGAGTGTGCTTTCGTGCTCAGCCTTTTATCCGTATGGGGAAGTCAGGTGTTTGAAGTGATCAGTAACTGCATGACGCTGCCTAACCATTGTATTGGGACATGTCAAGTATACAGCTCTGGTGTAGTCTGTTTTTACTCACGGTGAACTGTCTGCGAGAAAGTGTTGGGGAAAGAGGTGGGGCTTCAGTTCCTAGGTATCCTACCTGGTTGGATGGGGAAAGGGTGTTACAGGAAAGGTGATACTGCATCTCACCTTCCAGTGTCCTACTTCCACTCCCTGAATACCCCTCATCCAGGTGATCCTCCCGCACTGGTTCACCCCCAGGAACTGGATCCAATGTGTCCTGGACCCCTGGATGACAGATCCCCAAGGACTAGTGGGTGAGACACCTTCAGGTTTCTCACACCTTTCAAGAAGGCAGTGCTTTATTGTTAATGTTTTAAACTTGTTGGTTTTGCTGCTCGAGTAGTCAATAAAGACAGCAAGCATAATAGGAACCTCCGGTTCTTGACATAGAATTTCGATTTCATGCAGTTCAAAATTATACACATCTCTAACAGTACAACATGGGTTGCGTGAAAATATAGCTATTCAGTCTTTTCCTTTCCTTGTGCAATTGCATCAATTAAACAATCAGGTCAGATCTAAACAGTGAACTTTCAGATTAGTGTGACAGTTCTGTTGCATGATAACTATAGTTTATGAAATGCGTAAGGACATGAGTCACCGGGAGCCTGGTGTGAAGAATACTACGGATCCCTCACTGAAACCCTGCTTAAAGCCTCCTCCCAGGTGGTCAAACAAAGGCGAATGCATCCTGGCATTGGGGTCGGTGTACTGCGGGTGTATCACTTGGGAGGAGACAAGGCCCAGGGTGCTGAGGTGATCCTGTGGGAGGAGACACAGTATGTGTGCTTTGAAAGGGAACATCTTTCCAAATTGCCTAAACAGGTAATGGCTTATTGTCATTATAATGTTCCTGAATCACATATGCGATCTGTGGCTCTGGGCGCACCTACTATAAAACCTGAACAAGCCTTACCCACAGAAAGACCCTTCAAAGTATTTCAGGATAAACACCCTCCTTATTCCCAAAAGTATAATGGAAAGGAATCTAGACATATTGGGGGTCATTCCGAGGTTGGAGGTAAGGGAAAAACGATGCCGGTAAAGGATTACCGGCATCGCTTACTGCTATGGGCTATTCTGACCAACCAGACCGCTATTTACGGCACCGTAAAGTACGATGCCGTAAATAGCGGTCTAGGGTCGCGCGCACGACACACTATGCCGATATTAGCGGCATGCCGTAAACCGGAGCTGATCCCAAGTAATGCGAACATGCAAATAATGGCCTCCTGAGGCCCGAAAAGTACCTTACCGGCATGGAGTAAATACCGGCATCTCCGAGAAGGTGTTAAGAACCCTGAGCAATGTTTCCAAGTTGCCGGTAAGGGCAAGACCAAACAATTAATGATATTTCTGTGGACCGTGGTCCTGTCCTCTTGGACACAGGGTGTGAAGCTGGTCTGGTGCGGGGATGAAAGTGAGGGCAACCAGCACAAATATGCAAAAGTGCGAGAGGGGAATTCAATCTCGCATTTTTAAATCTAGGCAGCTGGCAATCAAAACTGCGAAGATTGAGACATTGGATTTGTCATGTAACTTTATTTTAACAATAATGACTAGAGAGTTCCTTGCAAAAAGGGTGGTTGTCCAAGGGGGTGACTACCAAAGTACCGAATAATCAATAAAGAAATTCACTGTCCCACTTGGTGTGGGATGGGAAAACCAATACTTTTAGGGTTTTCTCTCAATTTTATGCAGTAACCCCTATTGGTCTTGGGGGTATCATAAAATGTTGTGGTGGAGCCACAACAGGTAAGGTCGACCGGTTTCGATGGTTCATGACTGATTAACGACCATCTTCTTCAGGACAAGATCAATCTTCATGTTCTATTGAATAGTGTCTGTCCTCTTACTAGGGCAGCGATAACAGGCTGCAAAGTGGATCCTTTTCCATTTTGTCCTTCTTAAGGTCATTGTGCTCTGAATTTGAAGGATCATCAACAGGAAGAGTCAGGCGCAAACGACAAATATTACCCCGCCTGCTGGGCTCCACGGTCTCGGAGGTGGTGACGCTCCCGGCGCAGCTGTACCTCATCATTGTGCCCCTGGTCCGCTGGAGAGTGCCGCCGGTCCGGCGGGCTCAGGAGGCGCGGCCTCGGCTCCTTCCGTGGAGTGCACCTTTGCACACAGTCCAGGTGTTCCTCCCCTCCGCCCCGAGATAAGGAGGTGGCGTAGGAGCAGCGCATACCGTTTCCTGTGTATCAGCTATTCCCTACGGTTTGGGAAGGCAGTTGCTAACCTGGCTCTTCGAGCCATAATTTACCCTGTTGTCTTTGTCCAATGTTTCCAAGTGCCACAGGTGCACACAATCAGCACAGGCGGAGGCAATGGAGTCTGGAACAGCACAAAAGGAGCACACCCACTCACCACACCTCCTCGTACACCAAGATGATACCAATAGCAGTAGCATTACTGGAGCTGGAGACCCTGCTTGCAAGGCAGCAACAACAAGAGCAACAACAACAACAACCACAGCCCCCACCACAGAGGATACATAGGAGGAGAAGGAGGGTGAGATAGGCCCAGCATGCCCCACCAGTGCAGCCACCGTTACCACGCTGGCAGCCCCCAATCTCTCGCATCACAGCCACCCCCTTCAACCTAACACCCGAGCAGATCCACACCCTGTACCGGCATGACCGTGACACCATCACCACCATAGTAGACCTGATACATGACGACATAGTGAGCCTAATAGAAATACGCACCGCCATCACCCCTCCACTGAAGGTAGTGTCTGTGCTTCACTTCCTTGCCAATGGCACCTACCAGCACACAGTGGGGCACATCCATGGCATATCACAACCCTTATTTTCCCGCATACTGAACCAAGTGCTGGATGCCCTCCTCAAGCACACAAGGGACTACATATCCCTACCACGGACTCCCCAGGAGATATTCGATACAAAAGTTGCCTTTCATGCACTGGCAGGCATGCCAAATTGTATCGGTGCCCTCGACTGCACCCACGTGGAGTTGGTGGTCCCGCATGCCATGGAGGTGGCGTATCGCAACTGCAAGCAATACCACTCCATCAACGTGCAGATGGTATGCAACGCAAGCAAGATCATCACACATTGCTGTGCCCGTTATCCAGGATCAACACATGACTATTTGGTCCTGCAGAACATCACGCTACCACGCTACATGGAGCGACAGGCTGGACGTCGTGCTTGGCTGCTTGGTGAGTTTCCTGACTGGCTCATGGCAGTGCATCGGGGTTATGAGGTTATGAGGTGGGTGCCTGCATACTCCAGCTGAGTGGGAAGGGGGGGAGATGCATACTCCACCTTGGTGGAAATGAAGGCACCAGTGCACGATGAGCACCTCACCGAACACTGTGCCCCAGAGCCAGTGAAACGGCACATGACTACCAAATCCCACAGTGATGAAGTAAGGCCGACACCTAACACTACATGACCAACCGGTGACCAGGCCACATCCCACAACACATGCACCACTCATCGGCGGTCATCACACATCGTAAGGGCATCTAGCAATATGCACTGCATATGCACTATGTCGCTGCCTCCAGCATATCACCACACCGGAGAGTCATCCCTGGGAGTGCATTGAACTGAGCCTAACAGGGATACCACAGCGTGGTACGAATGTGCTACTGACAACAGCCAACACTCCCTAATACCAAATCTCACAGAACACAACACAGCAAGGATCACACTCCAACACTGCTGCATGCATATACGATGCACGTGCAACAAGATGTGGGTGCACACCATAAACCATCCTGAGGAAACTACCCACTCCATCATCCCATTGCACAGGACACATAGCAGGGTCAGAAATGGGGCCAATGCATCCAGGGACATGTGCGTATGGGCAGAAATTACCTGCTGCCATGTAAGTCTAGTGCACTTGTCCGCCATGAATGTACAAACACTTACCTTCATTCCCCTCTCATGCAGGTGATGGTAGCTATCCCTTGAAGGCGTGGCTCATGACCCCTGTCCTAAACCCACAGAACAGGCACGAGGAGGACTACAATCGTTCCCATACCCGTACACGTGTGGGGATTGAGCAGAACTTTGGCCTGTTGAAGGCACGATTTAGTTGCCTCAGCCGGTCGGGTGGGGCACTTATCTACAGCCATGAGAAGGTGGACAAGATCACCATGGCATGTGTAATGCTGCACAATGGGGGTCATTCCAAATGTGCATCCGTCGGAACGTACCTGTGCCCCCTGTCATGGAGCTGCAACCACCTGATGATGATGATGAAGGGGAGGAGGAGGAATAAGTGGCAGGACAGCGTCAAAGTGCCGATGCACAGGAGGGACGTGCTGTGCGGCAATCATTGATTAGACAATATTTCTGACACACAAGTCAGCAGAGGGTGTGAGGGTGTCAGGACATCGGGCACTGGGTGTGGGGATACATGTACACTATGCACTGTGAAACATTAAATGACACATGCGCAATGATGAATGTCCACTGTGTTGTTTTTTTGATGAACAACCGGTGTATTGAATTAGTAGGTTCAAATGTGAAAAACAAACCCTCCACCACCCTCGCCCCCCTTCCCCTCCCCCCACAACTCCCAAACACACCCTCACCCCCCACACCCTTCCCCCACAACAGCCCCACATTAGTCCCATAAGGACAACATAGGCCACGCGTGTATGCCAGCATTGTCAATGTGCGCTCCCAGAGCCAGGGGGATCCATGTCATGGCGGAGCAATGTACGCTGTGAGCGACGGAGCGGGCAGGTCTGGGTGGAGGAGCTTTGAGAATGTGTGTCCTCCTGCTGGGACTGGGAAGCACAGCGTTGCTAACGCCGTTGCTAGGTCACGAGTGCTTAAATACCGGCAGCCATCTTGGACTGGGGCATAAGATCGTGTTGAAGATCATGTTGTTAAAAACCTAATGGGGGTCCGAAATAGTTAATAAACCAATTTCGGTCGATGCCCTATTGGGGTTATTAATTGTAGTAACATAGGGCCGCATGTTTGTTGCGGTTGTCATGGCAACCGCGGTGGAAGGAAAAAACACCCTGATTAATTGGATTGAAACACATATAAATACCACGTGTGCTGGCATATATGCGACAGTGTATATGGACACAGAATGCTTCAATCAGGTGGTAGATGACAATGTGCAAAGACGTGGTAGAATGCAAGTTTGTTATCATCTCGGGAAAAAAGAACAAGGGGCAACAGTATCTACACAAGGTGTTGCCATATAAAACAGAATGTACAATTGATTGACAGGGAGCATTCAAGAGTTATACATACTTGTTCAGAGAATGGCAAAAGATGTCAACATGAGGGTGCGTATAGACACAATCTATTTCAAGCAATGTGCAAAGATGTGGTGGAATACACAGTTTGTTATTATCTCGGGAGGTTGAGCACGGGGCAACAGTATCTACACATGGTGCTCCCATATAACACAGAATGTACAATTGATTCACAGGAACCTACATACTTAACGACTACGTTGTTGGGAAAAACATATTCTACTCTATTTTGTATAAATCAATGTAGAGTCGGATGACACTTAACATACTCTCAGAAACCCGTGGGAGGTGTAAATCAGAGAATTGCCATCATAGAAAAGATTTCCATTCAACAGAGATATTGAGTCCGGCATGCACAGTGTCTAATTTGTGCACCCATCTTTGCTCAAGGTGTTAAAGTCCTGTTTATGTCACCCCCCCTCGACTCCTGTGTGGCGGGTGTCGCTTTTTGCAAGACAAACCATCTAAGGTCTGTGTCTTTGTGATTCTTTCTGCTAAAGCGTTCTACCAGTGGCTTATCAGCTATCTTATTCCTGATGCAAGAACGGTGTTCGGAGATGCGCATCTTGATTGGACGGATGGTTTTCCCTACATAGAGGAGTTCACAAGGACATTGTATGATGTAGATTACTCCCTTCGTGTTGCAATTAGTACGGTCCTTCATTAACCATTTGATTTTCTTGTGTTCAAAAGATTTCTTCTGTAATGTGAGCGCGCAGGCCACACATTTTCCACATTTGTAGTGTCCCACGAGTGGCGGAAGGTTCCACAGTGTGTTCTCCACTCGTGGTGGTGGTTCTAAAAACGTGTGTACAAGAGAGTCCTTTCAATTTTTGTTCTTTTTAAATGCAAAACAGGGTATTTTTCTCAGTGTTCCCACCTGCTTCCCTAGGTGCCAGTTTTTCTTTATGGTTTTTTGTACCAGATTGCTAAGTGGACCAAAAGTGGTCACACACACCAGCCTCCCCAGCTCTTTCTTCAGCTTTTTTTCAAAGCAGAACTCCCGTGGTGTATATATCTCTCTTTTTCCTGCTTGTCTTATGGCCTTGCGGGGGTAGCTTCTTTCTGTCAGTCTGGTTTGTAAATCTTCAGCGTGTTTTTTGTACATGTCTACTTCCGTACAGTTCCTACGAATCTGTAGAAATTGACCGTAGGGCAGATTGTATTTTAAGCCCAAAGGATGGTAACTTTGGAAGTGTAGAAGGCTGTTGCGGTCCGTCGGTTTTCTGTATAACTCAGTTTTTAGATGGTCTCCTGTTTTATATATGTGGAGATCTAAGAAGTCAATCTGGTGATGGTCCTAGTGTATGGTCCCAGTGTATAGTGAATTTGATGTGTGGACTACGTCGATTTATCCATTAATGAAAGTCCTGCAACTCGAGGGAGGAGCCATTCCATATGATTATAATGTCGTCTGTGTAACGTTTCCAGAGGGAGATATTCCATAGGAAGGGATTCTCTTCCATAAATACATTGTTTTTCTCATGTTTTTCTCATAGTTGGACATGTAGAGATTTGCAATGTCGGGGGCGTAGGAGGCCTCCATGCTCACTCCCTTGGTTTGTTTATATATTTGGTCCTGAAACAGAAAGAAGTTTTCTGATATCGCCAGTCTGGTGCATTCCATAATACATTATGTGGGAGTTGAATTGATGTTGCTTCTTGTATTAAGGATGTCTCGTATGGCCTCTAGACCCTCGGCTTGTGGAATTGATGTATATAAGGCTTCCACGTCCATGGTGGCAAGGACGCAGTTGTTGGTCAGCAGGATTTCCTCAAGTAAATTTATAGTGCTGGTGGTGTCTTTTAAGTATGATGGCATCTTGGCTACGAAAGGTTTTAGGAAAAAATCATGTAGAGAGACAAGGGTTCGAGCAATGATTCACAAGCTGACACAATGGGTCTCCCTGGTGTATCCTTGTGTATTTTTGGCAGAATGTAAAAAGCCAGGGTACATGGGTGGACTTTGTTCAAGAAACATTGTTCATCCTCACAGATCCATCCTTGTTCGAGAGCGTGTTGGGAGAGGCTCTTAATCTCTTCTTGCAGCTCTTTGGTGGCATCATGGTTGAGTGGTTTATATGCTTCTCGGTCGCTCAGGAGTCGTAGGCATTCGGTATCGTAGTCAGCAGTATCTCAAACCACTATGCCTCCGCCTTTGTCAGCGGGCTTGATTGTGATGGTCTTGTCCATTTGTAAATTCCTTAGGGCCATCCTTTCTTCTCTGTCCATATTGTCTGACACCATGTTATGTCCCATCTGACTCTACATTGATTTATACAAAATAGAATAGAATATGTTTTTCCTAACAACTTATTCATTAAGTATGTAGGTTCCTGTGAATCAATTGTACATTCTATGTTATATGGGAGCACCATGTGTAGATACTGTTGCCCCGTGCTCAACCTCCCGAGATAATAACAAACTGTGTATTCCACCAAATCTTTGTACATTGATTGAAATAGATTGTGTCTATACGCACCCTCATGTTGACATCTATTGCCATTCTCTGAACAAGTATGTATAAATCTTGAATGCTCCCTGTTAATCAATTGTACATTCTGTTTCATATGGGAGCACACGTTGTATTTATATGTGTTTCAATCCAATTAATCAAGGTGTTTTTTTCCTTCCACCGCGGTTGCCATGACAATCGCAACAAACATGCGGCCCTATGTTACTACAATTTATATCCCCAATAGGGCATCGACCGAAATTGGTTTATTAACTATTTCGGACCCCCATTAGGTTTTTAACAACATGATCTTCAACACGATCTTATGCCCCAGTCCAAGATGGCTGCCGGTATTTAAGCACTCGTGACCTAGCAACAGCGTTAGCAATGGTGTGCTTCCCGGTCCACGAGTTACGAGCCAGTTCGCGCCGCATTCTGTGACTCAGCATTCCCTGCAGAGTACATCGCTCGCAACAAGCAGTACGCGAACGCACAGATCATTGAAAAAGGTATGTAGCAACTGCAAGATGCATTTTCCAATCACACTCGATACAAACCATGCCTTTTTACTAATTTCGTGCCCTCTTGTAGGACACCAATCCTGTGACATCGCACCCCGAAAACCACAACCCCAATTTAGAGGTAAGCTTAATTATGTATACTATGGTAATATACACGTGTGCTCAATCATTTTGTGCCTTTTCCAAGTGCATCAGTACGGAGGAGACAACACTAATGTCACCTTTCTACTTGACTACAGGAGTCCAATGGGACCTTCCCCGATGGGAATTTGTTTCTACTAGAACACCTGTTGCAATTTCTTTTCCACAGTTAAGCGGTGTCTAGTATTAATACATGACACATTTAGTGATTAAATCCTCTGCTAAATAAGATATTTGAGCACTCCCCTGACCATACCTCCTTTTCACTGTTCACAGCACTCCATGAACATCCAGCTCATACAGTCTCCCGTCCTGAAGAAGGCCGTGTCAGATATGAGGCATATCCAGCCCCCATAGACGGCTGTAACACCCCTGTGTAGACGCACCTTTTAACCGCAGTGTCACCGGTGTATTGACACTGTTCAAAAGAAACTTGTTGTTTTGTATCCCTGTTGTAAATGTTCACTTCTGTTGTTTAGATAATGTTCGCCATATATCGACAGTAGATGATTTATGCATCATTCAATGCACAAGTAATTGTATTGACTTAGTGTTTATGTTCTTGTGTTTTATCTGTATGACCAACACTTAGTGTTCTGTGATGTCCTACATTGTACCATACTTTTTGCAAGTATATGCTAATCTATAAAAACCAAGCATTTACCATACCTGGGTACAAAGTAGAAAGTGTTTATGTATTTTTCACGGCGACTGGACAAAAGGAGAGTGCATGAGTAAATCACTGACCCATTCATTTGTATCCTTGTTTCATAAGAAGCCCTCCTGGGCAGAATAGGGTCTTTTCCAGGAGCCCTGATTTCTAAATCTTCAGGAATAGGTCCTTCGGATCGATCATCATTTGGCTGAACAAAGGGGTGAAAGACGCCGGATGGACAGAGCACATCCTAGGTCTTTTCCAGTACCAGCTGGAGCTTCAAGTACTCCAGAGACGGGTCCAGAACCTATGCAATTGGGTTCATTCAGAGGTCCTTTGTCCGAGATGGAAAAGAAACGCAGAAGAGATCTCCATTTATGTTTGTATTGTGGTGCAGCTGGACATTATCTCGGTACCTGTCCTTTGCGACCACACAGGAAGTCGGAAAACTAATAGGCCTGTCATGTATGGGGAAGGCAATGACAGGCCCTTCGTCTCTTCCAGCCCTTCCAGGTCCTGGGATAGCATTGCGGCCCATGCAACCGGTAGTCCTCTTGGTACTACGGATCGTAGTTAATTGACAAGACAAGTCGGTTGTTGTATTGGGTCTTTTGGATTGTGGCGCATCAGGCAATAACATTGATGGCGAATTAGCCAAGAAGAACGGTATACCTCTGCTCGACAAGAGCCATGCTACATTGGTTGAGGTCATCGATGGCACTCCCTTGGCTTCTGGTCCCATTCGACAACACACTGGCAATTACATTGATGCCGAATTCGCCAAGAAAAACAGTATACCTCTGCTCGAAAAGAACCACGCTACATTGGTTGAGGTCATTGATGGCACTCCCTTGGCTTCTGGTCCCATTCAACAACACACTGTTGCAGATCGAGAAACACTGAGAGATGATTTCTCTGGATGTGATTAAGTCACCTTCTTATCCTATTGTGTTGGGTTTGCCCTGGTTGTTGTACCACAACCCCAATATTAACTGAGTAACCCGTACACTGACATTTGTTTCGGATCTTTGCATTCAGGAGTGCTGTCCTTCCAGATTAACCGCTGATGTATCTACGACATCAACTCAGACGGAGGAAAGAGGAAATTCCTGTGTATGTTCTGTGTCTACTGTGCCGTCTGAATATGCAGACTACTATCCTGTCTTTTCTGAACCAGGGGACATACCCTTGCCACCTGATAGGGCCTTTGATTGTGCTATTGAACTGCTACCTGACACAGTGATTCCACATGGCAAGGTGTATTCCTTATCTCCACATGAAAAGGAAGCATTACAGGTATACCTAGACGAATGTCACCAGAAAGGGTATATCACGCCCACCAAGTCTCTGGTGGGATTCCCATTGTTTTTTGTCAAGAAAAAGGAGGGCACCCTGCGTCCTTGTGTTAACTACCAGCAGTTGAATGATATCACACGGAAGGACAGATATCTGCTGCCTTTGATATGTGACATCATAGAATCCTTGCATTTTTCCTGTGTGTTTTCTAAATTGGACTTACGAGGAGCATATATTCTGGTACGAATTAAATCTGGTGACGAGTGGAAAACAGCATTTAAGATACCATTTGGGCATTTTGAATATTGAGTCATGCCTTTCGGACTATGTAATGCCCCAGCCGTTTTTGCTTGGGGTATCAGTATGGGTATATCTTAATGATATACTGGTGTTCTCTAAGGATAAGAAGGAACACATATACCATGTGAAAGAGGGCCTCAGTCGATTACACCAGAACCATTTGTTTGTTAAGGCCGAGAAATGTCTTTTCCATCAGAACAGTATTGAATTCCTCGGTTATGTGATCAGTATTTCTGGCATACACATGGATCCTACCAAGTTGCGCGCAATCCAGGAGTGGAGACAACCTAATGATTTGAAGTCCCTTCAGCGATTCCTAGGATTCGCCAACTTCTACAGACGTTTTATACCCTGCTTCTCGCACTTACTGCTCCTCTCACCAATCTAACCAGCAGCAAGACACCTTTTGTGTGGAATGTCGAGGCAACAACTGCTTTTGAACAACTCAAGGAAACCTTCAGTACTTCTCCGATTTTGCATCACCCCGACGAGAATAGGCCTTTCATTGTAGAGGCTGATGCATCGGATTTTGCTGTTGGATCGGTTCTGTTACAGAAAGATCCTCAGTCAGATACAGAATTCCCTGCAGCACATTACTCCCAGAAACTAACATCTAGTGAGCAGAATTATGTGGTAATCGAAAAGGAGCTCCTGGACATTAAGGTTGGATTTGAAGAATGGCGCCACCACCTTTTGGGAGGCCGGTTTCCTGTGGAAGTCAGCACTGACCATCGAAATCTACAATACTTACAATCCCTTCAATGTCGTACCTCTCGCCAGGCTCGTTTGACATTTTTTTTCTCACTATAACTTCTCAATTACCTACATACCGAACCCTCGGAATCTGAAGGCGGATGCGTTGTCTCGCTCCTTGGAGAACAACATCAAGCAGGAGTGTCAGAATCAACCATTGATTGCTCCGAAACATTTTCTGCTGGCGCTCTCTCACTACTTGCATTCTATTCTACAGGATACCTTGGTAGACCCCTGCAAGACAGAGTTGTTGAAACATCCCCAGATCAGAGAAGTCAAGGGTTTGCTCTTCTTTCGTAACAGATTGTACATACCCACCGGGTCTCTTCGGACTGCAGTTTTGCATGGACTCCATGGCTCTAAGATTGGGGGGCATTGTGGCATACGTTCAACTCAAGAAATGGTCACCAGACAATTTTGGTGGCCAGGATGGGCTAATCAGATCAGTCAATACGTGGAATGCTGTCCCGTGTGTGCCCAAATCAAGATACCTCGAAGGAAGCCTCTTGGTCTACTACAACCTACTGAAACACTGCCTTATCCATGACACACCATCACCACAGATTTTATAGTGGAACTTGCACCCTCTGAGGGTTATACCTGCATCATGGTAGTCGTTGATTGTTTCTCCAAATTGGCTCATTTCATTCTCTTTGCTAAAATTCCCTCTACTGGTTGTATGGCACAAGCATTTCTACATAACATCTATCGCCTGCATGAACTTCCAAAAAAAATCATCTCCGACCGTGGATCTCAGTTCATCTCTTCCTTTTAGAAACAACTTTGTCGTCACCTGGGTATACATCAGGCTCTCAGTTCCGGCTATCATCCACAATCCAATGGACAAACAGAGAGAACAAACCAGACTTTGGAGCAGTATCTGCGTTGCTTCACCAATGCATCACAGACCGACTGGGCGACACATTTTGATTTCTGCCGTTTCATCCTGTCCAACCTAGCACCATTCCTTCAGCTGACCAGATGATCAACGAAATCCAGAAATTACATGTTCAGGCAACTGGTACCCTTGCAAAGGCACGTGAGAGCATGAAGGCACAGGCGGACAGGAAACGAAACCCAGAACCAGCATTTCGGGTTGGGGAGATGGTGTGGCTTTCCTCAAAAAACGTACCTGTTCGCAATCTGTCCACGAAACTTGCTCCTTGTTTCTTTGGGCCTTTTCGGATTGTGAAATGTGTATCTCCAGTGGCGTTCAAATTAGGTTTGCCTCCATCCTGGCTGTTTCACCCCGTTTTTCATGTCTCCCTGTTGAAGCCCTATCTGGACGACCCCTATGGGCGCTCTGGTTCCCGACCTACCGCTATTGACGTGGAAGGTGCCCCAGAATTCGAGGTACAGGAGATTTGTGATTCTCGTTACCGATGAGGGAGATCGCAGTTTTTGGTGGACTGGAAATGATATTCTGCTTGTGATCGCACTTGTGAACCAAGTGGGAATGTGCATGCTCCTTGTTTGGGACGTGAATTCTTTCTCCACCACCCATGGAAACTGGGGGCCTCTGGTCTTTCTGGGAGGGAGCATAGTGTTAGGACACCTACCCGGGTTCTGAGACAGGGGGGTCCTCTGGGGCGGGGGCGAGCCTGGTGGCTGTACCCTAGGTTCCGGATTTGGAGGAAGGGTGCCTTTCCGGGTTCTCCATCTCATGGGGTGCAATCTCGCATTGAGCGAAACGGTGCGCATGCGTTAGGAACTTGTTAGTTGGAAGGTTTAAAAGAAAAAAGAAAAAATAATATCACTTGTTTGTCTCATGGCCACAATCAGTGTTGATAACAATGATGCGCACTATTATGGAAGGCACTGTCCCTGTAACATTGTTACTGTTTTGAATATTTTTTCAACCACTGTACATATATTTATGTGTTTATGTCTGTTTTTTTCATAGTGGGTTCCCTGTTCCAAAAAAGTATGATTATTTAGAAGTATTCAACACCATCAAGTTGTTACATTGTTCCCTTTTCCTTGTCCTGAAGACGGCTACATCTGCATCAACAGACAACTGTTTTGTGCATTGCCTGATTTTTCTTGATGCTTTTAGTCGAAACATATGTCGACTCTCACAAAAAAGAAACCTAAGATATCTGATAGGTTTATTTCTCGATAGAGCTGGTTCAACTAAATATTGCTCCACTACTGAGTGTTTGATGTTGCACATTTGGTGCTTATACAACACCATTCCTCACGTACTAACCCCACTAGTATTTACAAATACCACATGAATTGCTGTTTGCATACATATTTACTGTGAAAATTGTTTTGTTCTTCCCTTTTAATGATTTTTAGCTTGGGTTTATTATGATGAAAAATAAAATGAGCGCTGTTATTATTCAGTGGTTGTCTTTATCAGTTGCTTTCTAAATGTTTTCTCCACGTGTGCTTTTTTTGTCTGGATTAGTTGAGCACTATTAATATGATTCTTTATCCCGAATAAGTGTTTCAGTGGTTCTGTCTTTGTACAGTAAGCACATCATTGACCTGAGTGTAGTTCTATGAGATAGGGTCACCACCCCCGTCCTTTGCCTCTTGCATATATCCTTTTTGATCCCTGAGGGTGGTGTTCCCATAAACTGGATCTTTCCCAATTTCTTTAAATAGACTGCCAAATGGTAGGACAGACCCTTGGTGCCAGCAGAGAGAGGGTGATAGTGTATATATATGAGTTAAACAAATAGAGTGTACTATGTTAGATAATATCGGGCACACCGAATTGATATGCACTAATTGCAAGTTTCTCCGTTTTCCCTTAATAGTTGAAATTGGCAATTCATTTGGAACTTGATCCAACCCATTGAGAACTGCTCTAGTTACACAAAAGACACACTATGTCCATGTAATCGGAGAGACCGTTGGTGACTACATAAGTAAGTGTAAATTGGTGACAATTGTATATAGGCACCAGGGGTGGATGTGTGTTGTTCGATTATGTGACTTTGTGGATCACTTTTTTATAAGCACTGACCAGAAGCCTGATACCACATTCCAAAAGGTTTTTTTGAAGTGGAACTTTAATAAGAAAGGTGGTTCCAGGGGGAACTCTATCAGAAAGACTCCAATAGAGCCTCAACCTGTTGTTTCTTAAGTGTGTTTTTGAGCTAAACATTTGAATCATAAACAAATTAATGCTAAAATGGTCTAAAAGGCATTATGTACTGAATCCTTGTAGAGTTTGTCTTCACTGATCGGGGATATTGCTACGGCTGCAGACAGGATTAATCCATCTTTTTCATTGCCCACATCGGCATTACAAGACAGAGGTTGGACGATTTTGTGTGTCAGATTATATAGACACTGTTCGCATCACAATAATAGTGTCTTTAAATAGAAAGAGGATGACATTAGTATATATTTTGATAAAGGTTTTTATTCTTGTTTTTTAGGAAGTGTAATCCACCCTACTATACCTAATGGGACTTTATTGTTGTTCCTGTTTATGTCCTGAGGATGGTTGACTTACTTAGTGGACTGATTGAAGTCTATAAAATACAACCGAAATACGTGTCGACCTACTGCATGATTAAAAACAGGCAGTTATCGGAATTTTGAACTAAAAGGATTGAATTGTTTTGTTTACATATACAATTGTTGTATTGTGACCTTTAAAATTAGGTTGTAGTGTACTAGTGTCATTGTTTGGATGAGGAAGTGAATGAATTGAATGTAGGGATTAATGGCTTTATGGATCAAAAATAAGTATGAATAGTTTTCTTTTTATGCTTTGAATCATTTTACACCTAATTGGTGAATATTTAACAAATGAAAGATTAGAAAGAATCTAGAGAATCATTTGTCGATAATAATAAAAAAAAGATAAATGAATAGGTTGTCATCCTCTATCCAAGGGTCCACCCTTGTTGTTTGATATATATTTAGCCTGAAGGACCCTGGATATTATCGGGCAATCCCCTTTATTTTTGAGAAAGCATTTAGCACAAAGTTCACAGTTGGTCTCCCTCGTTCGGGCTTGGACCATGGATCTCCCTCCTTCGGGCTCGAACCCCTTTAGCACAATATTCACAATTGCTCTCCCTTGATCGGGCTAAAATCACGGATCTCCTTCAGGCTCATAACCCTTTAGCACAATGTTTACAATTGGTCTGCCTTGTTCGGGCTCAAACCTTTAACACAATGTTCACAATTGGTCTTCTCGATCGGTCTCGGATAATGTAATCTCACTTTCTAAGTTTTCCTCTTGATATAGAAAATCAAAGACTTTCGAATGTGCAATTGGTTTTGCTTAGACCTTCGCAGGACCACTTCGATTCACTTCACTTCTCATTCTTACCAATCTTCCACTTCTTGGCTGGATACCTTACAGAGACCTTTGATTGAGCACCCTGTAAGGAAGTCATGGTACCAACAGTAAGACGGACACAAGTGACTACAGTTCAGGGGTGTTTAGTGAACTTCAATTGGGTTTTGAAAAATTCCTATCTAATGCTAAATCTAAAGATGGGAGCAAGCTACGACCATCAAATAATAATAACGCAGTCCTAGTGGTGTCTTGTCAAAATAAAAGGGCCTATACTAATAAACCTATTGCCAATCCTTACCGCTAAATGCAAATAGTGTGGGAAACAATGTTATGCAAAAGAAACGTGTTCAAGAAATTATATGTCAGGATATTCAAACCGTTTACTTCCCTTCCCCATGTTTTCAGCACAGGACAAGGCGGGTCACGCGAGCTTAGAACAGTCTCTTGCTTCTCTAGCACAAGGGTGCAGTTCAAAACTTCAACATCATGGACTGCTGTGCCAAAGTCTCTTTGCCATTCAAAGACTTTTCTTTCAGAGGGCCTGATGCAATAAACAAACAATAAAGTTCCTTTCCTTTATGTATTTCACATATACCCAATTTTCTTAGGTGATTTACTATTTAACTCGGATCCCCTCTTCTGGGCTCGGACCCACTTTAACACAATGTTCTCAGGATTTTCACATATCCACCTTTTTGGGTGATTCACGGTGCACCCTGGATCCCCCTCTGCTGGGCTCAGATCCACTTGGACACAAAATCTTTAATTAGTCTCCCTCTGCCAGGCTCGGACCAATTTATCTTTTGTAACACAAAACTTGCTTGAACCCAAAGCTTGGAATTGATCTCCCTCTGCCGGGCTCAGAACAACCTTATCGACTTCTTTATACATTTCCTTTACTGTATGAACATCGAAGACATTCGATTGTGCACAGGATTTTGCTTGAGCCGTCGCAGGACCACATCGATTCACAATCCTTTGCCACTCTTTCACTTTTGTCAACTCTCAGCTGGATACCTTACAGAGACCTTCGATTGATCACCCACGCAAAGTCGGACCACTCTGTCAAACGTATTGTATCTTGGTTTCAAAGTTCAATCACTCATCTCCAGTTCAACTTTACTCACGTAGGTTATCACACGTGTTTCATACAATGTTCTTTCCAGCACTCGCCATACAATGTTGCCGCTTGCAACCTTGGCTTCAGCACAGACCGGTCTTGTATCGGTCTCCCCACCTCACCGGCAGTGTTGATTTCACTGAAGCTGCTTTGTTGTTGGAGCAAAGGACAGTACAACGGTAGGTGACAATTCTCCCTGCCTTGATTATCGATGCAGGAGGGCCCCTGGTACCTCCGACACACAATGCAGGATTCCTCAGCCTAGTGTCCTGGTCTTACGCTTTCTATTCTCGAGGCTTCATGAAAGTAACGGTTCCTTGTCAAAGAGGGAACTTTCCTTCTTGCGATCCCCTTCTGTTTCTCCGTCTTTCTCCTCTTGTTAAACTGCCATCTTGGAACTGCTGTTTTCTTGTATGCTTTGCCTCACTCAAAATGTGCTCTCGTGCTCCGCCTTTTATTAGTGTGTGGAAGTGTAATGGAAGTCAGGTGTATGTGTGTGATGGTCAGTAATTGCCTGACCCCTTTGTATTGGGACACCTCAGGTATATGGCTCGGGTGTTAGACCATTTTCTCTCATAGCAGGCTATCTGTGACAAAGTGTTTATTTTGTAAAAGGGGGCGGGGGGTTGAGTTCCTAAATATCCTACCTGGTAGGATGGTGTAATAAAGGTGTTACAGGGAAGGGGATACAGTGTCTCATCAGTCACTGTCCCACTCCCACTCCCCGAAGACCCCTCATCCAGGTGATCCTCCCGTACTTGTCCACCACCAGGAACTGGTTCCAAAAGCAATGTCTGTGTCCTGGCCACCTGAATGACAGATCCCTGGGGAAGAGTGGGTGAGACATCTTTTGGTTTCTCACATGCCGTTCCCCTATGCGAGGTGGATATAGTTGGTCTTTGTCTACGTTCTAGATTTTGAAAACCTTGGAAAGAACAAGAAAGAGATATATCCAAGGACTCTCGCATATTCCACGGGTTTCATTTCTTCTGTACTGGCAGAGGCGAGGTGTTTCTATTTGTCTCTCGAAGGTATCCCATAAACCGGCCTCGAGGGGGACCCTTGATTTATGTGCTCCTCATGTCTCGTGGAAGGTTCTTGGTAAATGGTAGATTCATGGTGTTCTGTCTCCTTCCAATCCCATATTGGAGAGTTTTGGGAGTAACAGTTAGAGTGGGAGTTGGAGATTTCTGCAAAAGAGTGGAGAATGCAGGGAAGTACTTTCCCACAATGACTTCTTCGGGGAGCCCGGAAATGATGGCTGATGATATCAGACATGGCTCGCTCCTGATGTTAATGTACACATGTATCTTAGGGTATGACATGCATTACTTACCGTAATAGCATTTCTGATGATTGTGTCTGCTTAGATTCACATGCTGTGCATCTAGTCCAACATCTAGTAGTACTCGCAGAGTATTGCATCTTTCTTTCGAGGATCGAAAGGGGACGTGGACGTCGACATGGGCATGCCTGTAACACTATCCCTAACGTGACGTGTGGTGTACCCAAAATCCCTCACGCGTCGAGGTCCCTCAGATTGTGTTTTTTCTGCCGTGAGGGAGCCTTATGACTACTGTGAGTGACAGAGAGAGAGAGAGAGAGAGAGAGAGAGAGAGAGAGAGAGAGAGAGAGAGAGAGAGAGAGAGAGAGAGAGAGAGAGAGAGAGAGAGAGAGAGAGAGAGAGAGGTGTAAGATGTCTATGTTCCTTCTACTCCAAGAGGTGAGGATGGGTTGGCGCATGTCAATCTAAGCAGATACAATCATCAGAAATGCTATTACGGTAAGTAATGCATGTCTTCTGATGCTTGTTAATCTGCTTAGAACCACATGCTGTGCATAGACTAGCGAGCAATAACCAGAGATGGTGGTGGGATGTGTGAAGGAACAGTAGCAAAGTGATGTTTTAGCACCGCTTGTCCCACCTTAGAGTCAGACCTAGAGTGTGAATCTAGGCAGTAGTGTTGTGTAAAGGTGTGTACTGAACTCCAGGTTGCTGCTTTCAAATGGGCCCAAGAGGAACATTTACAATGAATGCTATGGAAGCCCCAGTGCCCAGAGTAGAGTGTGCTCTAGACTTGAAGGGCAGATCTCGATCTCTGTTGACAAGAGTATAGCACAGTGTGATGCAGTTTATGATCCACTTTGAAATGGCTGATTTAGAGGCAAGGTCTCTTTCTCTACCAGCTGCCACTGAAATGAAAAACTGGTTTGTCTTTCATAGTGGTCTTGTTTTCTCCAGATAATAGATCACCGCTCTCCTCACATCAAGTGTGTGGAGGCATCATTCTGCCATGTTAGTTGGGTTCAGGAAAAAGGTGGGTAGTTCTATTGATTGATTCACGTGGGACATTGAAATAAATTTAGGTGCACACCGTGGGTGAGTGCGCAGGACCACCTTATCCATGTGAATCGTGACAAATGGGTCTTGAACTGAAAGGGCTTGCAGTTCACTAACTCTCCTTATTGATGTGACTGCCACCAGGAAGGCGGTCTTGTACGTTAGTGCTTTAAGGCTATCCTTATGCATAGGTTGAAAGGGAGGCCCGATTAGTCTAGTTAGTACAACATTCAGGTCCCATCTGGGAGCTGGGTTGGAAATAGGGGGATGAAGTCTTTTACCCCCTCCATAAAAGCCTTGATTACTGGAATTTTCCACCACGATACGTTCTTCTGGGACGTGGTGTAAGCTGAAAGTGCAGCTAAGTGGACTTTTAGCAAATTGAAAACCAGGCCTGAATCTAACAGGTGAGTTAGGTACAGGACGATACGTGTTGGGGAGCATTCAATAGGAATGCTCTTGGCATTGCACCAGATGACAAAGCGTTTCCATTTGCTGGAATAGCAATGTCTGGTGTTAGGTTTTTGTGCTTCTCTAAGTATGTCCATGCATCTCTGAGGGAGTTGGAGGTGTCCGTACTCTATGACCTAAGGAGCCAGGCTGCTAAATTGAGAGTATGTGGGCATGGATGGTATGCAGAAATAAATTAGCGGCAAAAATGTCGCCTTTACAAAAAATTACAGCAAAAATGCAGTGGTTTGACCCGGTAAAGGTGTGCCCCATTATACCATTTAAGGGAAGCGAGGGTTGCGGGGGTGTCCCACGCTCCCCTTAAATTGATTGATAGATTGATTGATATTTTATTTCTATCGCGCTCGTACACAAGTGTTTCAGAGCGTGACAAGGCAAGGGAGGGGAACAGGGGAGAACAAAACAGCGATCTTACTAAGCCCAGTGACATTGAGAACACGCAAGTACACGGGAGAGGGAGGAGGGGAAAAGTGCATGGAAGGGGGGAGAGGTGGAAAGTGTGAAGCAGAGGAGAAACAGATAAATAACAATAAATAAATAATAAAGGCAACAAACAGTGGTAATGCAGCCAGCAATTTACAAGTGCTAGGTTTAAGGCAGCAGACAGGGTAGGTCCGATAAGTGCAGGAAGAAAAAGGGGGCTGTATGGGTACAGATACAGACCGCAGTGCAAGGGGTGGCCCGGAGGCAGTGTGGGAGGGTGACAGGATGAGCAGGTCCCAAAAGACAGAGGGTGGCCAGGTGCACGGTGCCAAGAGAGAACAGATCAGCAAGGGAAAGGGGGAGCGAAGGTAGAAGAAAAGAGGTAGGTCTTAAGGTGCTTCTGGAACCGGAGATGGTTCTCCTCAAGTTTTAGACTGGCAGGGAGGCTGTTCCAGAGGGAGGCCCCAGCCGAAGACAGAGATCTACCCCCAGCTTGTTTCTTAGAAAAACGGCTGACCCTGAGTGAGTTGGAGGTAGAGGAGCGAAGAGCTCGAGAGGGGAGGTATTTGCGGAGGGATAGCTGAAGGTATTTTGGACCCCGGCCTCAGAAAGCCTTGTGGACAATGCAGAGGGTTTTGAATTTAATCCTTGCATCCACTGGGAGCCAGTGAAGAGATTTCAGAGCTGGAGAGATACGATCCAAGGGCTTGAGGCCAAGGACAAGTCTCGCAGTCCTGTTCTGGATTAGTTGCAGAGGGCGGAGAGTAGAGGCAGGTAGATTTAGAAAGAGGCTGTTACAATAGTCCAAGCTAGAGAGAACCAGAGCTTGAGATACCATGAGCTTCTGGGGGAAGGAGAGGAAAGGCAGAGTACCTCTGAGGAGGTGAAGTCGGAAATGTGACTTTTTAGAGACCTCAGAGATGTGGGCGGAGAAGGAAAGGGTGGAGTCAAAGATGACCCCGAGGTTCTTAGCCTCGCAGGTGGGGGTAGGAGGAGGGCCAAGGGAGGCCGGCCAGAGAGTGAGGGGAAAGGATGGTGAAGGTGTGCCGATGAGGAGGATCTCCGTCTTGCTGGCATTCAGACAAAGATCATTGGCGGCACACCAATCTTGAATGGCAGTTAGGCAATCAGAGATGAGAGAGGGGGAGGAGGTGGCAGAGGGCAGCCTGAAAATGAGTTGAGTGTCATCAGCGTAGCACTGGAAATTTGAGCAGAAAATGGCAACGCAGTGGGCGAGAGTTGCCAGGTATTGGTTGAAAAGCCAGGGCGAGAGGTTAGACCCCTGGGGAACACCACAGGTAGAGAGGAAGGTAGATGAAAGGAAGGACTCAAGCTGGACCTGGGAGGGTCGATCTGAGAGGAAAGAGGTCAGCCAGGCCAGAGCCTGATCAGTGATACCCAGGTTTTCACTGAGACGGTTGAGCAGGATGGTATGGTTGACCGTGTCGAAGGCAGAAGAGAGATTGAGGAGGATGAGGACAGCGGGAATGTTAGAGTCAAGGTTGGTGAGCAGATCTTCACGGATGTTTAAGAGAGCAGTTTCCATGCTTCTGGCAGCTCTGAAGCCAGACTGGTGGTCACGGTTACAGCCAACAGAATTGGAATGAAGGTTAAGCTGAGAGATGGCCAACTTTTCCAGGAATCTGCCAAGAAAGGGAGTGATGGAAATTGGGCGATAGTTAGCTGGACAAGAAGGATCAGCTGTGGGTTTCTTGAGAAGAGGATGCACAAAGGAGTGCTTCAGAGGGGAGGGGAAGGATCCAGAGGCAAAGGAGTGGTTGCAAAAATCAGCAAGGGCTGGAGCGAGGGCGTCAATGTGGTCCTTGATGGTTTTAGAGGAACAGGGATGAACCTCTTTTGAAGAGGCTTTCATAGATCGGACTTGTCTAGCAACCTTGTCAGGGGTGAAAAGAGGAAAGGACGAGAAGGATGGTGGGAGGGTGGCTAAAGGAGGGTCAGCAAGCACAGATGGAGAGGGAAGAGGAGGAGTGTGGGTGGAGAGGGTGGAGAGGATGTCCTGGGTTTTTGAAATGAAGTGAGAGGCAAGGGCATTGCAAAGAGCCTGGGAGGCAACAGGAGGGTTAGAGACTGCAGCAGGGTTGGCCAGCTCCTTGCAGATTTTAAAGAGTTCGGCCTAGTTCTTAGATGCCGCAGAGACACAAGCTTGAATGTGGACTCTCTTCTTGGTGAGGACAGAGAGCCGGTATTGCCTTTGTAGTAGGCGACAGGCCAGTTTGTCAGAGGATGAACAGGGAGTCCTCCATTTCCTCTCAGCTGCCCTACACTTACGTTTAAGTGTAGCTAGGTCAGAGTCATACCAGGAATTGCACTTGGCTTTGGACTTCAAAAGGATCCTCATGACAGGGGCAAGAACATCAAGCGTATCAGAAATTGAAGAGTAGAGCAGAGACAGGGCGGTATCAAGATGAGAGACAGCGAAAGGTGGAGGGGGGGGCGGAGAAAGTGGCGGCAAAAGCCTCAACTGACACACGCTTCATGGGCCGGATGTCCGAGAAGGTAGGTGGCAGTGTTGGGGTAGGCTTGGCTTGGGGGAAAGAGAGGGAGAGATGAGATGAGAGGAGGGAGTGATCGCTCCAGGAGAGAGGAGTGGTCAGAGGGATGGAGAGGGGGAGGTCAGAGGAGATCTCAAGACATCGAGTGTGTGCCCTGCAGAGTGAGTCAGGCCAGAGGGGAGGATGGACAGGGAGAGGGAGTCGCAGAGGTCACGGAAGAGTACAGAGGAGGAGCAAGGAGAGTCTAAATGTATATTTAGGTCACCGAGGAGGAGGAGTTGAGTGGTAGAGGCCAGGAGGGAGGAGGAGAGGTCTGCCCACTCAGAGAGAAATGAAGTGATTTGACCAGGAGGCCGGTAGATTGTAAACACAGTAAGAGAATGGGTAGGCGAGAGAGAAAGCCTACAGACAAGGCATTCAAAAGCGAAGTAGGTCTGAGTGGGAATGATAGAGGCAGGAATCCACTCAGGAAAGATCAGGGCTACCCCCACACCGGACCGGGAGGATCTGGGTGCTGAGAGGATCTTGTAGCCATCAGGGAGGAGAGTGTCAAAGCTCGTAACAGAGCTGGCCGTGAACCATGTCTCAGTAAGACCAAGGACATCAAGGTCTAGTTCTTCAAGGAGGTGGCAGATGTCAGAGGAGTGTTTGACGGCAGAGCGAGAGTTGAGAGTGGCAATATGAAGAAGGTTGCCAGCCCTAAAGACCTTCCGGGGAGGGGTAGAGATCAGAGGTATGCCCTGCGGAGGAGAAAGAGCCCTAGGAGGGGCAGAGGAGGAGGAGAGAGAGGGCAAGGTAGCCAAGGGGGGAGAGGAGGGGATAGCAGGAGATGAGAGGAAATTGATGAGGCGAGGGAAGCGCCTATCAAAGAGGAGGAGATTGGCCTGAGGGCCTTGGACCATGACAGTGCCATTTAGGTAGACATTAATGATGACTTTAGAGGAGTCGAAGGAAGCCATGAGAACTTCCCAGCGAGTGCCACCATTAATGGGAGAGGAGCAGATAGGGCAGAGCACAGAGACCATATGAGGATGCATAGATCTGGCGAAGGAACGACAAAGAGGATGTCGGTAAGGGTCTGTCTGGCGGAAGCATTGGAGTAGGTGTCGGCGATAGGAAGACCAGGATTAGAGGCCAAGATATCCTTTTTGAACTTCTTCCTACCAGACTTAGTGAGAAGGGAAGGATAGTCAATGGAGAAGCAGTCGGAGAAGATAGGAGAAACAGAAAGCGGCATTGGGGTGGAAGTAAGGAGAGGATGGAGATACTGGGGGGGGCTAAGGCAGGTAGGTGTGAGACAAAAGAGAGTGGTGAGGTCACTGGGCTGGCAAGTTACAGAAAGAAACAGTATACAAGCAAAATACAGAGAATTTCGCACTGGGCAGCAAGATATCAAAAACAGCAAGATTTGACTTTTAAGAGCAAAGCAAAAACAGCAAGATTTGACTTTTTAGCACAAAGCAAAAACAGCAAGATTTGACTTTTAAGAGCAAAGCAAAAACAGCAAGATTTGACTTTTTCAATTTTGGAATCGGATGTTGGCAAAGGGTTTAGGAAGCATTGTGCAGCAAGATGACAACATGGGAGCAACAAGCAGAAAGAACAGTGATAGTCAAAGGCAGTAGAAGAGAGTCCATAAGGAGGGAACTAACCCATAGTTCTGGAGGTGGCAAAGTCAAGGCAGTCTGGATTTCTTAGAGGAGAGAGGTGGCCGCATCATTGTGGTTAAGGTGCAGGGAGGACCCCAATTAGTGTTCTGGAAGCGGACAGGGAGCAGACAGGGGCCTTGGAAGTGGGCCTTTGCTGAGAGGGCCGGCTGAAGCCTGCCGGTCCCTGATTGGATGGAAGAAAACACTCAGCAACCAATGGGAGTGCAGCACAGGGAGAGGTGATTCAGCACAGCCTGTCTACACAACAAAGAAAACCGCGGTGGCCATCTTGGAAGGACAAAACTAGTGCTTTCAAAATAGCAACGCAGCTCCAGGTATTAAAAAGCTAAAAAAAAATGGCTGCACGATGAAAATGCCAAATAAAACAGTCCTTTCCAACAATATTATGCAAATTTCCTCTATTTTTCTTTTTCTTCTTTTTTTTTGTTTTTTGTTTTTTATTATTATTTTTTCAAATTTTGATTTTTCAGGTTCAATAATTCCCCAGGAGGTGCAGTAATGCACAGAAAGTGCACCTACCTAATGGAATGGTCAGCAGCCAGGCACATGTGCAGGAGAACAACAGATGGCCAGGAGGGTGGAAACAGGACCTCACTCCCAGTGTGAAGCAGATGAAAGAAACCAGTTCCAGCCAGTGGGCCTTGCTGAGAGGGCCGGCTGAAGCCTGCCGGTCCCTGATTGGATGGAAGAAAACACTCAGCAACCAATGGGAGTGCAGCAAAGGGAGAGGTGATTCAGCACAGCCTGTCTACACAACAAAGAAAACCACGGTGGCCATCTTGGAAGGGCCAAAAACAGTCAAATAAGCCGCAATAAGAGGACAAAACTATGAAAAAATGGTTTAATGGGTCTGGGGGTTGCGGGGGTTTCCCCCGCATCCTTTACATCTATTGCGGCAGCAGAACCACAGCCTTTTTGCCGCAATTATTTGTGTAAACTGTCATTTTTGCAGCAATTTTAACACATGGAACCGCATGGATGAAGTGTTTCCCCCTGGTCTTGTGACAGCATGTTGTGCGGGCATGGAAGTTTCCTCGCAGGTGAGACTGACATCGCCATCAGATGAGAGAACCAGGGTGTGTGGGCCCACATCGGGGGAAAAGCGTAGACACATTTCCCTGACCATGTGATTCAGAGTCTGTTACCCTTGGAGCAGGTCAGCTGGTACCTGGAGGCGTAACCTGGGCATTGTGCGTTCTCTAGAATTGCAAACAGGTCGATCTCTGGAAAGCCCCAGTCTGCGAAGATGTTGAAAACAATGTCCTTGTGTAATCGCCATTAGTACTCTACGGGTAGTGGGAAGTCTCTGCTGAGCATGCACGCCAGAAGATTGAGTTCCCCTAGTGTTTGAGAGCCCATTTCCATATGTTTTGTGACAGTTTGGATAGCCCTGGAGATTGTGTGCTTGTTCAGGTAATACATGGCCGTGGTACTGTCCATGAGGACTAGGACTGTCTTTCCCTGGGTGTGTGTCTGAAAGGCCTTCAGGGCCTTGAATACTGCTAGCAGTTCCAACAGGTTT
Source organism: Ambystoma mexicanum (assembly GCF_040938575.1). Classification (NCBI taxonomy): domain Eukaryota; kingdom Metazoa; phylum Chordata; class Amphibia; order Caudata; family Ambystomatidae; genus Ambystoma; species Ambystoma mexicanum. The sequence continues at coordinate 143,238,712 of NC_090938.1, forward strand.
ATGTGGTTGGACACTACTGCTGGTGACCAAACACTGCGTTCCATCTGATGAAGGAGGTGAGACCCCCACCCAGACAGAGATGCATCCATGGTGAAAGTGGCTTCTACTGAGGGGTGTTGAAGCTCTTCCCCTGCAAGAGGTTTTCCCTCAACCACCACTATACAGGGAGAACGAGGGCTGCCGAGACAACCACTAGATTATCCCATTGTCCGCTGGCCTGACACCATTGGCTCGGGAGCCACTCTTGCATGGGCGCAGGCGCAAACCTGTGTGTGGGACTAGATAAATGCAGGAGGCCATCATCCTTAACAGTCGCATGGCTTTGCATACGGTCACCTCGCGATTGGCTACATAGTGAGTGATCTGGAACAGCATGTTTTGGACCCTCTTGTTAAAGGGGAAGACAAGCCCATCTTTGGTCTGAATTAGAGCCCCCAGATTTATCATGATTTGGCTGGACTCTAGGCTGGACTATTTCTAGTTGGTCGAGAATCCCAGTCTGAAGAGGAGATCTACCGTCTTCTGGGTATTTGATAGGCATGTTCTCTACAAATCCCCTGTAATTAGCCTGTCGTCGAGGTAAGGACAGCCCGGGATTGACTGCCTGCGGAGGTGAACCGCTAGTACCGCCTGTACCTTCGTAAAAACCCGTGGGGCTGAGGCAATGCCAAAGAGAAGAACCTTGAACTGATAGTGTCTGTTCTCGATCATGAACCTTCGGTACTTTCTGTGCGCTGGCAACATTGAAATATGAAAGTATGCATCTTTCATATCCAGTGTTGCCATGTAATCCCCCTGCATCAACAGAGGGATTACTTCCTGCAATGTTGTCATTCTGAACTTTTGCGGCTTGACAAATTTGTTCGCTGGGCGCAAATCTAACAAAGGGCGCATGGTGAGATCCTTTTTGGATACAAGGAAGTTCACTGAATAAATACCCTTGTTTACCTGACGAATGGGGAAGACTTCTATGGCACCCTTTTCTTGAAGGATCTTGACCTCTTCCAGCAGAATCTGCAGGTGTGCTGGCAATAGGCGTCTGCTTCTTGGTGGCCGGTGGAACTCGATACAGTGACCATGGGTGACGGTCTTGAGCACCCACTGATCTGAGGTGTGAAGAAAAGATGTTAAACGTCCCCCGACTGGGGAGGCATGGGAGGGGCCTGGACTGCCAAGTCATTTTGGTGCGGTGGCCGGGGAGCCTCTTGGGGTGGAGTTCCTGCCCCTACCTTTGCCTCATTGTTTTCCCCTTTGCTGGTGTTGGTTGTTGCCAGCTGCGCCTTCGCCAGAGGACCATGGGGTACCTCGTGTGGGCAGATGGGGAGCAGATGCAAGTGGATCTAGGTCACCTGGCCTAAGCCCCACCCACCTGGTGCCTTCCTGGCTGCCGCTCTTTTTCCCCACTTAGCAAGCCCTGCCCACCTGGTGCGTTCCTGGCTACCCTTCTTTTCCCCACTTAGCAAGCCCTGCTGCTGCTCTTTTTCCCCACTTAGCAAGCCCTGCCCACCTGGTGCCTTACTGGTTGCCGCTCTTTTTCTCTACTTAAGGCGCCCTCCAGCCTCTTTTCCTTTGCAGATGGGGAGCAGGTGCAAGTGGCTCTAGGTCACCTGGCCTAAGCCCGGCCCACCTGGTGCCTTCCTCGCTGCTGCTCTTTTTCCCCCCTTAGCAAGCCCCGCCCACCTGGTGCCTTCCTGGTTGCCGCTCTTTTTCCCTACTCAAGAAGCCCTCCAGTCTCTTTTCCTTTGCAGATGGGGAGCAGGTGCAAGTGGATCTATGTCACCTGGCCTAAGCCCCACCCACCTGGTGCCTTCCTGGCTGCCGCTCTTTTTCCCCACTTAGCAAGCCCCGCCCACCTGGTGCCTTCCTGGTTGCTGGTCTTTTTCCCCACTTAGCAAGCCCCGCCCACGTGGTGTCTTCCTGGCTGCCGCTCTTTTTCCCTAATTAAGGAGCCCTCCAGCCTCTTTTCGTTTGCAGATGGGGAGCGGGTGCAAGTGGATCTAGGGCACCTGGCCTAAGCCCCGCCTACCTTCTTAGCCCTGCCTCTTCCTTCCTGCTCTTAACTTTTAGATCAAGGGCGTCTCCCGTCTGAGCTTCCAACGAAAGAGGAAACGGGCAATTCCTGTTTGGACGTAGGGCAGACAAAGAAAAGGGTGATTCTTGTTTGGACCTATGGCAGATGAAGAAAAGGGCAATTCCTGTTTGGATCTGTTCGGACCAGGAGGACCCAGGGCCGGAACCTCTGCTCAGACAGCAGGTAAGCATGCACCAACATGTGTTTATTGTCCCCACAGGCCATCCCCTCTCCCTCTGGCTCCCCTGTGATGTTCCCTTGTGCCCCCCCCTTCCCGCACACAGATGTTGCCTGTTTTGCTTGATTCGTCTACCCTGCTCCTCCCACCCTCTCTAGCCTACTTCTGCAGGAGTCTGTCCTGATACATTCTGGTTTCACCATCACCGTCTTGTGGCCAATGCTGGATTTGACTTTTATGGACTTCCTTGATTCACGGTGCGTCACCCTTTCTCAACTCTCATGCTGGACTTCCATTGCATCTTGTACTCATGGTGGCCCTGAGTCATGCTGTTCCCATCTTCATCTTGTATCCTGACTTGCAACATTATGCAATTGTATTCGCTCTCCCCTCTTGCTTCTCTACTCTTTTGACTGCTTACTCTCTGTTCTCTCCTCCTCACCCTATTTCCCTTTTCCTATCACCTCCCCTCCTCCCCTTACTTTCTTCTATCCCCTTACTCTATCAGAATTGTCCCTGGACCTAGTATAATAACAACCTTGTCTGTCTCCTCCCCCCTCCCCTTACTTGTTTTCCCCGCCACCCCCCTCCAGCACTATCTGAAATGTCCTCAGGCCTAGGACGATAGTCGCTTGTTTTGTTCCTCCCCTCCCTTTCTGCACCACTCTCCCTCACCTTTTGTTTTTTACCTGCTCTACCAGAAATGTTGTCAGGCCTAGTATGGTGGTAGTCGCCTGTCTGTTTCCATTTCCTTCCCACTCTCCCACTCTCCCCCTCCCTTCTTTATCTATGTCTTAGCTCTTGCACTATCTGAAATGTCGTCAGGTCGAGAACGATAGTTAATTTCAAATCCTTACTGTTTATGTCCTTTAAGAATGTCATTGTATTTTTCCTTGTTCCTTCCCTTGCCTTGAAGCGCTTTGAAACTCATTTTGTATAGGCTCTATGTAAATAAACTATCATATCATATCATAAACTATCATATCATACTAGTTGTGTGGAGAACGGGGAAAAGACTGGCACTGAAAGGAACAACGAGAGTTAACTCCCCGTTGATAAGGTCTAGCAGTGATCTGACTAAGAGACTTTTTCGCTGTCTCCAAGGCATCATCTACAGCCTTACCAAACAGATTGGTTTGTTTATTAGGGAGGCCTGGGTCTCCATCTTAAACCCTGATTTTTTAAGCCAGGCATACCTTTTGAGAAGCGTACCCTGGGCCAGAATTCGCCCTGCCATCTCTGCTGCATCTAATATATTCTTTAGGATGTTGTGGGTCACCTGTTTTCCTTCCGAGACAATCTCCAGTAGGCGTGATCGCACCGGTTCAGGGACTACTTGGAAGCCCTCCGGAAGCAGGTTCCACTGTACATCACTATAACTCGCAGGAAGTGTTGTATTATTAGCAATTCTTGTTGAATATGCCGCTGAGGAGGTGATGCGTTTGCCAAGGGCCTACACTTTTTTGCAGTCTTTCTTGGGGGACACTTCTGCAATTGATAGTGGCACCCCAGCCCTCTTCCGGGTGGTAGTGACAATTACGGAGCCTGGAGTGGCATGCCCTCGGATGTACAACGGGTCAAAGGGAGAGGGGCGAAACAGTTTTTTTTGTAAGGGAAGGGGACAGCAAAGAAGGTGTGAGGTGCTTCTTGATGGAATTTAGCAGGTGGATTGCCTGACTTGTGTTTTTTCTTTCCTTTAGAATGTCCTCAACAAAGGCTGTGTCTTGAACAGCTTCCTGCGTGGCAATTCGAAAATGGTCTGCAGCCCTTTTCACAATTGCATTAAAAGCCATCTGATTGTCAATAGGCGATGCTTGCCTCTGTGGAGGCGAGGAGGGAGGATCCAGACAAATGACATCTGGGTCTGGATTTGGAGTGGGGGAAAGCCAATGTGCTTCCTCTACAGGCTGATCTCGCCCCCAATCTGGGCACTGGTCAGGTGTGTCCTGCCCAAAAGGATTGTCTTCCTGGTCATAGGGATCCTCATAGACCTCTTCAGGTTCCAAGAATTCAAAAATGTTTTTTTGTGGAGTTTGGTTGGAAAGTTTCTATGCCTTTGGTAAAGTAGGGCAGGAATCCTCCTCCCTAGGTCTCTTAGAGGCAATACATTTTTCTGAGAAGTCTACAAATTGTGACAGTTCGTCCATATAGCTCTCAAACCTCACTCTGGTCCATAGGAATAAACCAGGGGGGAAAGGCTCTCAAGGAGGAAAGGGGTCCTTAGAAGAAAGAGCCTTATCAGACAACGTCTTAGAGAGGGGCCGGGACCCTTCTGAATACTCCTCTCGATGAGAGGGTGTGGTTCTTGGTCTATTCGCCACCGAGACAATAGCTGCAAGAATATCGAGATTTTGACGCGCCTGTAGGCGTCGTTGAGGTTTTCGCCTCCGCCGAAACCTTTGGGCCTTTCGTGCTCTTAGAGGGCTTGTCGGCGCTCGTGTATTTTTTGGAAGAGACGCCCTCATGGGTGGAAGGCCAGGACGCATGTCGAGACGACGAATGCGGGGAAGGAGGCCAATCATGAGGATCAGAGGGTGCCATAGAAACCTTCGGCGGGCCTATTGGAGTCTGATGCTTCCTGAACGCTTCTGTCGAAGGAGCTCGTGGGGTTGAATGTTTAGCTTTTGATGGAGCGGGTGTGCCCGTGTCACCGGGGTGTGATCTCCCCATAGCAGTGCCGGCAGCCTGGCTAGGGATGTGCAACTGGTAACCGGATGGTTCTGCTGAGAGGTGTATGGCCTCCACATCAGAGGCATGGCTGCCACTAGAGTCCTCGCTGTTGGCGATGGTGCCTACGGGGAACTACATTCGGACTGCATTGTGTAGGCTGCCTGTCAAGGGCAGACCTGGGGGGGCACGCAAAAAGCATGCAGCGAAGCATGCAGCGAAACCTAAAGTGAAGAAACTGGTGTAATAACCGATCACCGGAACTTGCAATTTATCCGGACTGCTAAAAACTTGAGCCCGCGGCACTTGCGTTGGGCCCTGTTCCTCGCGGAATTTGATTTTATGATTACATATAGGCCGGGCACTAATAACCGAAAGGCCGACATTCTGTCACGGTATCCTGATCCTGTCAATAAGACAGAAAGTGTTCCACAGACCATAGTTCCACTGGCACGCATAGTTGGTGCTACGACTGGACTATTTGAGATGATTCAGCAAGAATTATCCGTGCAGGATTTACACAAGTGGTGTGCAGAAGACCCGCAGCATCAGGTAGTTGCTGGACTCCCGTATCACGGCCAGAAACTCTTACCCGCTACCAAACTCCAGACAAAAGCCATGTCTTGGTGCCACGATTCCCCTCTTGCGGGCCATCCAGGTAGGACAAAGACCCAAGAACTGGTATCACGGTATTTCTGGTGGCCTAATTGGCGGCGAGACGTACAACAGTATGTGAGGGACTGCGATACGTGTGCACGTAATAAATCCGACCACGGTAAACCAGCAGGGTTGTTGTGCCCATTACCAACACCTTCTGCACCCTGGCGCTCCATCACTATGGATCTCATAGTAGATTTACCTGCAGTCCAGGGGTTTACCTCCATCATGGTGGTGGTTGATACGTTTTCTAAAATGGCACACTTTATCCCTTGTATGGGAGTACCAACCGCAGGTCAAGTCGCAGAGCTATTTCTTCAGCATATAGAACGCCTCCATGGACTGCCCTCCCACATAATAACGGATAGGGGACCACAATTCACCTCTCGCTTCTGGCGTGAATTCGGCAAAATCATAGGAATGGATGTGGGCCTGACATCGGGCTATCATCCGGAAGCAGACGGCCAAACAGCGAGAGTCAATCAGGGGCTAGAACAGTACCTACGCTGTTTTATTGCCAGTCGGGAAGCAACTTGGTTGCAACATGTGTGGTTGGCAGAGCTAGCGTATAACAACGCAAACCATACTTCCACAAAGCAATCACCCTCTTACTGCCTTTATGGCTACCATCCCATGGTACTCCCTGTTGCATTGGCAGAATCCAAGCCGACCCTTCCAACCATAATAGGATGGAGGAAGTGCATGGAACAAGTGTGGAAAGAGGCGCAGGATAATCTTGTACAATCCAAGACCATCTACAAAAGGTATGCTGACAAACATCGTAGAGCCTGCCCTCAATATCAAGTGGGAGACATGGTTTGGCTCTCCACTCGAAATATAACTTTACATGGACCATGTAAATTACAACCACGATATCTGGGCCCATTCCCCATAGAACGAATCATCAATCCAGTAGCCGTGCGTTTGAAATTGCCCCCTCAAATGAGAATACATCCAACGTTCCATACCTCATTATTGAAGCCAGCCCCCAAGACCACCACGACCCAAAAACCACCACCTGTCCTAGTACAAGGAGAACCTGAATATGAGGTCCAAGCAATCCTAAATTCTAAACGGGATAGGGCAGGACGGGTTTTGTATCTGGTAGATTGGGTCGGGTATGGACCTGAAGACCGCTCTTGGGAGCCATCCGCTCATATACATGCCCCAAGACTGCTGCGCACCTTTAATCGAAACTTCCCAGATAAACCCCGGCCTCCACCGGCCTTCCGTGGGGGGGGAGTGATGTCAGGGGCAGACCCAGGGGGGCACGCAAAAAGCATGCAGCGAAGCATGCAGCGAAACCTAAAGTGAAGAAACTGGTGGGTGCCCTGCACTATGGGCCATGTGTTGTGAATGTGTGTAGTGTTCAGGTAGGATGGGGAAGGGTGCTGCCATAAAGGAGACTGCTTTGTCCTCCCTGTAGGCTGCAGGCACTGCAAATGCATTGAGACTACACTTCCCAGCATGCCTCGCGCACAGACAGCCAATCAGGGATCGGACCGGGCGTGGTACGCCCCAACGCGCACGCGCGAAAACACCGGCACGGGGCTTGTGCTCGAGATCGCTGTGGAGAAGGACGTGAGACACCGAGCTCCGCAGGAAAACTCGTGCGAGGGGCCCCGCCCCGCCTGATTGAGAATCCGGCCCCTCGCCTATACTCAGATAAGTCGGGGACGCATACCCGGGGAATCGAAGCCGCGCAATACTCAGTCCTGAGAAAGCCCGTAGAGAGAGTTTTGGGAAGCGCAGGGGGCACAGTCTCCCAGTCCATATCGCTCGCCCCTGCGCCGGCATACGAGATAAGTACAAGCCCTGGGATAAAAAGTGTTTAGCCGCGCGAGTCATGCAGATATGAGGAACACAACATTGGCATCGTAAAACGGAGAATACCCGCGCCCCAAGCCACGCGCGGCGAAGCTCGCGCTGGCATTTTTACTAACGACTTGTTTGCTAAAAAGACAAGCACGGCGAGCGGCATAGTCCGTGGGGAGCCGTATCATTAAGCCTGGGAAGAAAGTATGAATGCGGCATGGAGTGAATGACCGTGTGTATGTGTGACCAAGAATAACACATATTCTTTCTTTGTAGCGGAAGACGTGACCAGTCTACACCGTTTTCAGAGACGCAGCACAGACTGACAGCTTTCCAAGGACCGAGCACTTGGACCGGACAATGAACCCAAGCTAAGTGTTGTATGCTAGTCTAACTGTGACAGTGGTTGCCCACTGCCAATTGAACTGCTCAAAGGGGTCAAATGTTGTTTATGTGATTCATACTTCAGAAAGCGTACTGTTGGCCCAGCCTGTAGGCACTGCAGGAATTATCATGTGGTGTGTTAATAAGATGACGATGAAGGTGTGCAGCAGTTGAGCCTCACCCTATTTCCCTCTACCTACCCATTACCTCGCCCTACTCCTTTTCCCGGTTTTCCCACAACCCCCCAACCTATCCAATCAACGAGACCCTAACCCTCTTTCCCTGCCCTGGTCGCGAAGACCTGCGTAAGCTTCGTCTTGCAGGTATCAAGACCAGTGTGGGGGTAGTTGGTACATCCACTCCTGCGCCAGGTACCGGTGTGCAACCCTGACACTGCCCACCTTTTCGTCCGCCTATCTTTTAGCGTCTTTGGATGGAAATGTTTTCAAGACTTGCAGGACTGCTCGTCGTGATAGCTAGGCAAGCACCTATTGCACTTGCGATGGGTGTCTTTCCAAGGGTATTTTCTGTTACAAGACAGCAGTAAGGGGCGGCAGCCAGACCAGAAAGGGATAGAGAGGGGAAATGCAAATTCATTCTCAGAGAATCAAACCCCGGGCCCCACTCTCCCTACTGCATAGGCCTGGCCAGAGGGCCGAGGCCACGTGGTGGACAGCGTCAACCGATGCACCAGTCGCCGAAAGCCGTAGACGTCTTCAGCGAAGGGGTCCATGAAAAGCGGTCGAAGATGAAAGTCCAAGACTAGACGACCATCGATTGTGGGACAAACAAATTATGAATTTGCAATATATCTCTTTCGAGCTCCGCATAAGGCAAAAAAACTAGTTTGATGGAAAAGAACAATCTGAGGGGCCTCGACGCATGAGGGATTTTGGGTACACTACACGTCACGTTAGGGATAGTGTTACAAGCACACCTATGTCGACGTCCCTTTCGATCCTCGAAAGAAAGATGCAATACTCCGCGATTACCACGAGATGTCGGACAATGTGCACAGCATGTGATTCTAAGCAGATTATCAAGCATCAGAAATTTTGTTTTCCCTGTGTACACAGATAACTCTAACTAGGGTGGCATTTTCGAGGTCTGCTGTTCTGACCAAATCAGCCCTTATGGCGGTTTGTTTGCTACCTGAATCAATTAAGGCTCTTACTCGTTTCCCATTTATCCAGGCCTTTTCATATATGAAGTCAGCAGAGGACTGACACAAACACATGCTAAAGGTTTCCAGATCTTCTTCGGTTTCTTCCCCTTTCAGACAGCCTATTTCCATGGGTTCTTCCTTTACATTTTTTTCAGACAGTGTCTGGCCAAATGGCCAGTTTCTCTAAATGAAAAGCAGATAGGTTGAGATGGTTTGCTTCCCTTAGGTTCTTCTCTTTTACTTGCCTCTCTACTTCTATGGTCAAAGTCTTTTAACTTCCATTCTTTCTTTCGGTATCCATTCCTTGGTTTTATAGGATCCTCCTCCCCTATGTAATGCCTGGGGTTGGGGCCGGTGAGTAGGTTTGTGATCTTTCCGCTCCTCACTTCGGTGTATCGAGTGGAAGTGTTTGGCTGCATCCGAGTGGTTTTGGGCAGTCTCAATAGCCATGGCTAGGTTAGGTTAATTACATTGTAATACTGCCTTTTTCAAAAAGGGGGGTAAAGAATTGGTGAATTGGTCTAAAGTAATAATTTCTACCAATTATTCCATTGTTTTGTTGTTACTCCAAAGAGCGGTTGTGTTTTGAATTCATTCTCCCATTTCAAGGGGGGTTTCCCCGGGGGTTTAGTCCAATGGCCCTTAATGTATGCTGATAGAAGTAGCAGGTTTGTCCTACCCTTTTTAAAAGCCCCTCTTTTATGGATATAAAGGTAGCACCCAGGGCAAGATTAATTAGCTTGTTGGCGGTGTGTAGCTCACCTTTCAGCAGAGTTCCTAGATAAAATGTTTTTCGATTTTCTTCCCATCCTAATTGTTCGGCTAATCGCTTGAAATTCAGAAAGAAATTCCCTAGATCTTTGCGCTCTAGGTATCCCTTGAGCTAGCAGAGGTCGTGCTTGTAAATCAACCAATTTTCTTCAATTCTCTTGAAGCCTAGCTTCGGCCTAATTTTTGATGGGTGGCCAAGCTGGGCCATGATAACTGTCAGGTCGGCCATTTCTTTCGGTGGGGTAAGGGTTCCTTCTGTAGTTTTTTCTGAATTGGAAAAGAAACAGGTCTCGACTCCCTCTGATAGAGTTTCAAAGTTGTCTGACTCCTCCGAGTCTGATTCCGCCGAAGGGAAAGATCTAGATAGATTGGTTTCTAAACCTGATGGACCTGGGACCAAAGTTAATTTGGTACCGAAGCAAAAAAGGTTCAGGACAAGGGTGATTTAGAGCACTAGGTCCAATAAAGGAGGGTGCTGGCTGTGTATTTAAGATTATTCGATCCCACTGTTGGGTGTTATAGTGGGACAGTGAAAGGGTATCTAATAACAACTGGGTTTTGAAAAACAAATCTTGTTGACCAGTTGGGACGTGCAGCTGTGAGGGCAAAACCTCTTTAAGAGTGGATGCACGGTCAGAGTCAAAGATCTCAATGATTCTCGTTTCTCCTTTTTCTCCTTCTGGTAGTACAATGATTATCAGCATGGATTCTCAATTTGTATCAATTGAATCAAGTCCCTCTACTAACACCATATGTAAAGAAGGCATGGTATCAAACAGTAAGACAGACACAAGTGATCACAGTTTAAGGGTGTTTATTGAACTTCAATTGGGTTTGAAAAATGCCTATCTAAACCTAAATCTAAAGATGGGAGCAAGCTACAACCATCAAATAATATTAACGCAGTCCTGGTGGTGTCTTGTCAAAATAAAAGGGCCTATATTAATAAACCTATTGCCAATAACTTACTTTTAAATACAAATAGTGTGGGAAACAATGTTATGCAACATAAAAGTGTTCATGAAATGATATGTCAGGATATTCAAGCTGTTGGCTTCCCTTCCCCACATTTTCAGAACGGGACGAAGCGGCACACTCGAGTTTAGCACAGTCTCTGGCTTCTATAGCACGAGGGTGCAGTTAAAAACTTCAACACCAAAGTCTCTTTGCTATTCAAAGTCTCTTTTTCAGAGGGCCTGATGTAACACGACAAACATCAAAGTTCCTTTCTTCTTAGAATTTCACATGTACGAATTCTCAGGTGATTTTCTGTTCACCCTGCCGGGCTCAGACCCACATCAACACAAAACCTTCTTGGGTGATTTTCTGTTCACCCTGGAGTCCCCCTGCACCAGGCTCAAAGCCCCTTTAACACAAAACAATCTAAGGTGATTTTCTGTTCACCCCGGGTGCCCCTCTGCCGGAATCAGACCCCCTTTAACACAAAGCTTTCAAATGATCTCCTTCTGCTGGGCTTGGGCCAACTTTATCCACTTTGCCACAAACTTTCTTTACTGTGTTAACATCGAAGACTTTTGACTGTGCGTGGGATTTAGCTCGACCCTTCGCAGGACCACTTTGATTCACAGTTCTCTACAACTCTCACTTTTCAGCTGGATACTTTACAGAGACCTTCAATTGAGCACTCATCCAGTGCCGTACAACTCTGTCAAAGGTATTGTATCTGGGTTTCAAAGTTCAATCTCTAATCAGCAGTTTAACTTTACTTGTGTCTTTTATCACACGTATTTCAAACAATGCTCATTCCAGCACTCACCATACAATGTTGACGCTTGCAACCTTGGCTTCAACACAGACCAGTCTTGTATCGGTCTCCCCAACTCACCGGCTGTGTAGATTTCACTAACACTGCTTTGCTTGTGGAGCCAAGGACAGTACCACAGCAGCTGGTGATTCTCCCCACCTTGATTATTGACGCGGGAGGGCCCCGGGTATCTTCCACATTCAATGTAGGATTCTTCAACCTGTTTTCCTGGTTTTACGCTTTCCAATCTCGAGGGTTCATGAAAGCAACAATTAATTGTCGAAAAAGGTCAAGGGAACTTCCCTCCTTGAGATCCCCTTCTGCTTAGCCGTCTTTCTTCTCTCGTTAAACTGCCATCTTGGAACTGCTGTTTCCCTGTGTGTTTTGCCTCACTCAGAGTGCGCTCTCGTGCTCTGCCTTTTATCCGTGTGAGGATGCTTAATGGAAGTATGTCAGTTGTGTGTGATGGTCAGTAATTGCCTGACCATTGTATGGGACACATCCGGTATACGGCTCGGGTGTTAGTCTGTTTTCTCTCATAGCAGGCCGACCGTGACAAAGTGTTTGTGGTGTAAAGGGGGGAGGAGCAGGGGGGTTGGAGTTCCTAAATATCCTACTTGATAGGATGGAATAAAGGTGTTTATAGGGAAGGGGATACCACGCCTCACCATCCAGTGTCCCACTCCCCGAAGACCCCTCACCCAGATGACCCCCCGCACTGGTCCACCCCTAGGAACTGGATCCAAAAGCGATGGCTGTGTCCTGGCCACCTGGATGACAGATCCCTGGGGACTAGTGGGTGAGACACCTTCTGGTTTCTCACACTTGACATTGGAAGTGATCAAAGGGGTTATTAAATAGTTACCAGGGTAAAAGTCGCCAGGCCCTAATGGACTCCCAGGCAAATTCTACAAGGCCAATGGGCATATTTTGGCCCCATATCTACTTCAGGTATATCAGGAATCAGTGCGGGATGGCATTGTTCCACTGACGCTATGGGAAGCCACCATAACACTCCTGCATAAGGCTGGGAAGCCTCTGGAGGAATGTCCCTAGTATAGGCCCATATCACTCATTAATATAGACAATAACATTCTAGCTAAGTTGTTAACAAACAGGCTTCTTCCTTTTATGCAGAGCATGGTTATGGTGGACCAATCCAGGTTCATCCCCTGGGAGAAGCACTGTGTATGGCCTCCAAAGCTTCTTTGGCCTTTTAGAGGTACCAGAACAGTCCTCTTGGATGCTGAGAAGGTGTTTGACTTGATAGAGTGGTAATTTCTGTTCAGGACTCTCTGGAAGATGTGCTTGGGCTGCAGGTTTCTGGACTATGTAACCTTACTCTATGCATCTCCTTGTGCACAAGTTGACGCTAATGGTAGGTGCCCCAAAATCCTAACAATGGCAAGAGGGACATGCTAGGGCTGCCCCCTCTAGCCACTTTCATTTGCACTTACTATTGAGGCTTTGGCTTAATTACTGAGGGAGCGCCATTTGCATAGAGGCATCCAACCATATTCACATAAAGTCATTGGCCCTCATTACAACCCCGGCGCTAAACCATGGTGCTATTAGCACCATGGTTGGTGCTGGTGTTGTAACGAGTCCGCCATGGTGGAATGGGGAAATACCGCCCCATTCCAAGGTTGGCGGGGCGGCATTTCCCTATTTCACCATGGCCCTTCCCCGTTCCCATTTTCGCCCCCATAGGGCTCAATGGGACTGGGGAAGGCACTAAGTACGGTACCACTAATTGCGGTACCGTAATTAGCACCGAGGTCCCTTTGCGGCACCCTCCTTTAACGGCTGGTGAAACCAGCCTTTAAGGTCGGGTCCCGCAAAGGGACCTCGTAATCAGGCGTTAAGGGTTTAACGGCGCCGACACCTTTTACGGCGCCGTTAAACCCTTAACGCCAGGGTCGTAATGACCCCCATTATATCACTCTAAGTGGACGATATAGTCCTGTTCCTAAAAGACCAGTGAGAAAATCTTAATGCAGTAATGAGGCAAATAATCCAATTTGGGGAGTTGGCAGGGTTAAACATTAATTATGACAAATTGGTGATTTTCCCTCCGACTCCCACTGTGATATCTTTCAAAGATGACTTTGGGTTTAAACGGGAGCTCTCTGGTGACAAATCTCTGGGTATTGAAATAGCACGGTACCCAGCTGTTTTTGTTAGGGAGAATTATGGCAGGGCAGTAGACAAATTACAAGATCAGGTTCAAAAACGGATGGGGTCTACCCGTTGCTGTAATGGGCCGGGTGGTGATTATTAAAATGGTTGTTTTACCAAAATGTCTATATCTATTTCAAAGTCTCCTGATTATCCTACCCAAAAACTTCTTTAAAGTACTGCAGGGAACACAGACTGAATTCTTAAGGGCGGGGAATACCCCGTGGCTGAAATGTGGAAGTGCTTAAACAATTGTACCCTGCCTAAAGTCTCCTTCCAGGTGCCATGGGGAAGGCAGACGCTTCCTGATCCGAACCCTGGGGGTTGTGTACTGCAGCAGGATCACCTGAATGAAGACAGGACAGAGGGTAGTGAGGAGATTCCATGGGATGAGACACAGTATTTTTCCTCTGACAGGGAGATTCTTACTACTGTGCCAAAAGAGGTTATGGCTTATTGTCATTTTAATCTCTCTCAACCTCCCATTAAACATAAGGTTGTAAACCCAAAGGTTGTAACATCAGACCACACTATACCAAAAGAAAGATACCTTTGGTAGTTAAAACTAAATGTACTCCTGAATTCCAGAAGTGCACTACAAAGGTTGTGGAAATGTTGTCTTCTCTAAAACATCTTCCTCTGTAAAAGTTAAAACCCACAGCCCCTCTGTTAAAAATATGAAGGGAATTAAATCGACCTTTATAAGTAATCAAAAAGCAGGAAAAAACGACTTTGATGAAACAAACTAGATGTGCCAGAATCCTGGAGGGACTAAGGCAAGGAAGAGGGCTGAGGAGGCATGTAGATGTAGTAGTCAGGCAGTTAAGCCCAATAGCCATTGCAGGAGTCAGGCAATTGAGACTGATGGCTCACACCTAAAGTCAATTGTCAAACCTGTGGGGCATGAAAGGCCCCAGCCGGAAAGGAGAGAAAGAAGGAGCTTGAGCAGGAGTTGGAAGCTGGCAGTATTAGTAGCAGAGGAGAAGCACAAGGCTGGCAATTCACAAGCAAGTGAGAGCACAGAAGAGACACCGGAACATGGAGACAGCAGATTTGACATGCAATTTCTGAGAGGGTCCTGTGTTCTCAAAACCTGTATTGCAGATGCTGCGCAGAGGAAGAAGTGCTGGAAGTAAAATGTCCCCCCATGTGAGCCGAGTCACTGCGATTGCAGAGTCATGACCATGCATTTACCCAAGCCCAGAGGCAGAAGGCAAGCCAAGGGTTTAGGGAATGGAAGAGACTCCCAATTAAGGTGGTCGGACCGGAGACGCCCATGCTGGAGAAGGATGTGGGTCCCAAGTGAGCCCGAAGCAGTAGCAGAAGTCGAGGAAGTCGGGGAAACCCGCAATCGCAGTGTCCCTGAAGCCGGTGAGTGAAGCACAGCGTCCAGATTCACTTTACAAGCCATGACGGTTAACTGTAACCAGCTCCAAAGTGGCACGTATAACTAAAATTGAGAAGTTGTTCATTATTATACAACTGACTTTTAACAATAGAAATGTAACATGCGCGCTTACTCGGAAAGCTGCAGTGTTCATGTGAGAAATAAAAGACCATTACATCCATTTTTGAACTTTTAAGAAGTACTGGAGTGGTTGCGTGTCCTTAATAATAGAAGGAATGCATTTTTAATCCACTCCGAAACCCTAATCAGAGTGGCATACAAGAGTTACAAAGGTTACAGGTGAGAACTGCATAAAGAGAAGATCGCGCGTGACTAATTGTGGTTCCAGAGGAAAGTAGAAGATGCCTCTGTGCTACTACCTGGGAATACAATTCCAGACAATACTTTAAGAGTAAAAATCTATCTTAAAGATTGGTCGCGTGGGCCTAATTATGTTTTCAATTTGAAGACAGAACCTTGTATTATCCTGAATTAATATTCTTTATTGTAAGGAGTTACTATACTGAAGAATAGAACACGCAATACCCAAGCCAAGAGGCAACCCCTTTTCATAGTGAAACAAGTACTGTTTAAACCCATCCACCAAATATGTGAAGTTGTCAACTATTCAGGGACTTCAGACCTAAGCGTGGCATTGTTACCTGAAGTTGGAAGAGTGGCACTACAGCTTCTGGGTAATTACTTGGGCAGAAGAGGTGTGAGAAAGCTGGAGAAGGGGAGTCGGATGTTTGTAAAGAAGCTGCAGAAGTTAACTTGTAATGCTAAAAGACTGCTGAAGTTGAAAGGAAGTAAGTCTTGTGGGCAGAGGCAAGTTATCCTTGCTGCGGTTAGACAGACAGAAGAGGCAAAGAGGCTGCCCTCTTTTTAGAAAGGCATTAAAGGGAAGGGTGCCTTGCCCACCTGAAGAGGTCGAAGTGTCTTGTCAAACTCTGCTGATAGTTCTGAAGTACAAAACAGTGGGAGAAATACTTGAACTGTGGTGGCATACACGGCTGTCAGTGGATGCCACATTGGAGTGGTTTTGCAGTAGTGGCATACTGTGAAACAAAAGTAACTGTATTCATAGTAACAATAGTAGAAGGGTGTTTGTTAAAAGGAAGTAGCAACCCAAAGAAGCATCCTGACACATATACCAATTTTTATTGCAGAAGTCTTAAGCCATTTTTAAGTTGTAGTTGGAGAAGTTATATACCTGTTCCTTTGAATTGTGGCAAATAATCTTGAAGAGGAGACAATCATGATTACCATTGATGCTATTTTCTTTGATGGAGATTGGAAGGGGATCTTTTCAACCAAACCAGAGAATTGTTACCAGTGGATTTTTGTTTGATGAACATTTGTTCTGACTTTGAATTGATAAGAACTGGTTCAAGACTTTTCTTTCTCTTTGAACATTTTGAAGCTGACTTTGAAACATGGGGAGCATGATTTTTCCCAGGACAGGTGACGGTCATCCAAATATTGTTTGATCATTGTATATTATCTTGTGTTGCTTTATCATTAACTTTGAATTTTTGTGGTTTAGAGTGAGGGCCAGTTTATCTATGCTAGAGATTGTTGCCTTAGCCTTTAGACTAGGTAGGGCATTCATCTGTAGGGTAGGGCAAGCAAGGCTTTATTTGCAACTTTTTACTTTAATGAAATGTCTTACTTTGAGAAAACTACAAGCAGTTATCCGCCTTGCATTGCTGCCATTTCTTTTGTGTTTATCTTACCGATAATTGTTATGTTGGTTACTGTTGTTATAAAATCAACAATTTACAAAAAAAAAAAGTAAATTTCACCAAACATGTTTCGCCCCCCCCACCCCTGCTACCTCCCCCGCCCCCATCCCGGGGCAGATTCTTCTGGAACTATAATCCAGATAGGGATGGTCTCAAATAGATTGAACCATGACCAGTGCTTTTTGGCCAGCCTTGTGTAGAACCTGTAGTGTTCCAGTTACCAGTGCAAGCTTGTTACCCAATTATCCAAGTTGTCAATCATTCCATCATGCAAGAAGTATTGGCTTAGTTTCTATTGAAAACACAAGGAATTTGCTGTTCACACAAGAGTCATATTAAACAATGTTAATTGCTATTTTAATTTTAAACAATTTTATTGCACTAATAGTCGAAAATGTATTGGCCATGTCAGAACATCCTTTTTTGATCTCGATTTTAGGACAATTGTAGAAACATTTCATGACCTACATCAGGGCTCAAACACGTGCACTAGCCTTTGGCTATTGATATTTGATTCATTGCGAGTAAGAAATGGTGTGCTGTGTGTACGTTTAGGATTGGAGGTGGCGAGGGACTTCCAACTTGAACTGTTACCTCCTGATCTACATGGATAACGAATTACCTTTTTGTCAATAATTGAAACTGCCCTCTGTAACCTGAACCAAGCTGTGCTGCCTAAACCGAGGTATAGCTGTGCCCAGGCCAGCCATTGGAAGATCTGAGAACATTTTTTTTCTGGTCTGGCCCTATCAAATTGATTCTTAAAACTATTATACAACTGAGAATTTGATATGCAAGGTGCAGGATGGGGAAGATTAAGAACTGCAAAGAGTGAGGCTTTATATGTTTTTTTTAAATGGTAAGCTGTGCTAACTTGCACATCACACTATTGAAACTACATCTAACACCAGTCTTTCAAAAGAGGTTGGAATATGGCCTTTCTTTTTTTACAAACATTTTCTTTTGTATGCTTTGAAAACAATCTTTAATACATGTATTCTAGTACAAACCAAAATACTAAAATACAATATGTTAAACATAATTTCAAAGTTCATACATAGATCATTAAAATGTATAGGACACACTACAGCAATGCATAAAATCTGCCCTTACAATTGAAAGGCATACAATATCAACCATATTCAACCTCATGGTTATGCTGCATGATAGGCTCGAGGACTACAATCAGAAGTGGTGGCTTGACATGTCGTGAAGCAATTGAGTCTTTCTGACAATATACCCCTCAAGAGTACAAAAGGCCCAATTGAGGTGAGTATTGCCTGAAAATTGAGTACACCCTGGTACACACAGCTGGCTGCAAAAAGAAAACAAAGGATTAATATAAAGTCAATGAACAATACTGAAGACTTAAACAAGGATAGGATGAAGTACTCACAAAAAGAATGAGTGGGTTGGCTAACGTTTCCAGAAGAAGTGTGATGGGTAACCCTGGGAAATAGAACAGACTGATTATAGAGGAGGCACAACTAATCTAAGAAACAACAATGCTGCTGTGCAGTCTGCTTACCTATAGAACAGTGTAGAGTGTCTTGAAGTGTCCCACGAGGAATAGTTGCAGCAAGAAAAGCAGTAGTTCCAGGACAACAAAATCCTTCTATTCCCGCCGGCACAAGGGTGCCTAAACCAAAAGTACTTGATCCTTGCGCCAATGCACCAATGTCCCCGAGTGTCTTAGAAGATCCCAAAGCTGAAGTTTATAGTCCGCAAACACTGTAGTATTGAGACGTGAAGAAGCGTGATGATCAGGTAAGTGTTCCCAGTTAGCAACAGGTGAAAGCAGAAACACAAAAGAGAACTGTGACAATCCAGTAAGCGTTCCAAGCCAGCAACAGGCGGGAACAAGACTACAAAGGAGAACCGTGACAACCCAGTAAACGTTCCGAGTCGGCAACAGGCGAGAGTAAATGTACAGAGGAGAACCGTGACAATCCAGTAAGCGTTCCGAGTCGGCAACAGACGGGAGCAAGTATACAGAGGAGAACCGTAGCAGTCAGTTAAGCGTTCTGAATCAGCCAGATAAACCAAAGTCGAGCCAAATCAGGAGACAGAGCAGGAAATCCGAAGTACAGACCATGGAGTCAAGAAACCAGGAATCAAGGGTAACAAAACGTAAAGCAGCTTTCAGAACAAATTCAGAAGCGGCGACGTGCAGAGTGGGTGGAGATTATATCACGAACAGCTGACAGCACGCACAACGCGCTGCAGTAATCCACGAGGCATAAGTCTGTGCAATGGTAGCCAGCGTTTCCAAGGCAACCCATAGCGTTCTCTGAAAGAACAAATGCTCCTAGATGAAAGTGTAGCCTGAGGCCTTTGCAAACAGCGTTTAACTCCCAAAGATTCAGAGATAATAGCGGAGTTGCTGGGAGCACAGGGCTGCTTCCTTCTGTATATAGAATGTCCAAGACGTGAGGGAGAAGATCTGAGACCACGATAGGTTTTTTGGAATGGAACCCTGACACCCGGCCCGTATATTGATGGATCTGAGTTGTGCATAAGTGGATTTGATGGTAAGAGTACGTGTCCTTTGGCGATAGTAGAGTTCAGCTGGCGAGGTGTAATGACCTAGCGTTGTGTAGCAGTAAATGACTCCATCCCTGTCCCATGTCTGTTGGGTAATGATCTTCCTGATCCAGAAATAGTCGCAGTGACTACATAATCGAGGGCCAAAGAGAACGCCAGATTGAATGCCCTGAAAGCTTTAGGGTCTGGAGTGCTACAAAAGGGCTCGTTGGAAGGACTAGCGTGGCCGGTAGCCCTTAGTCGAGTTCCACAGACTACAGAGTCGCCTACTCCTGCGAGAAAGGTGCTAGTAGCTACGGAGGACCCTACTTTGGTAGCAGGAGACCCTGTGAGTTCAGAGTTGCCTGGCGTAGTGCAGGTGTCATGAACCGCCACTTGCGCCCCTTCTGGACTTCCTGGTCCATGATGCATCGTACCACCGGAGCAGTATTCCTCTCAACATGGCTGCCGCATCAATCATGCTGCGCTCCAGCGTTTACGCCAGAGCAATGGATTCTTACAAAAAGGGCACGCCCCCGCGGCGCTCTGCGTCTCAACGCTCCTGTACGAGTTTGCAGCTAGAGTGCCTAGCGTTCCTTCCTCGTATCGCTGTTCCGATACCTCTACCCGTTTATTCCCTTCATTCCTGGCCCTTGCAACGCTTACATGTCTTCCTGACCGCTTTCTCTTTCCTTCCTGGTTCCTTACCTTGCTCTGTGTCCACGCCTGCTTGTTTAGCTTGCGGGCAACAAGTTCCTTCCTGGTTCCGCGCTTATTCCTGGACATTGTCAACTCTTTCTCCCTGGAATTCTGAACTCTTCCTCTGTCTCCAATCACGGTTCACGCTGGATATAGAGGATCACCGGCCGTACCTGTTCAAGTCCAGGACCTCCCAGAAACCTGAGAAACCCACAAAGAAGAAATCGGTGCAGGACAAACAGGTAGGATCGTGTGCTGTGTGTGACAGCAGGAACCTGAGGTGGAGGACCAGGTGGGCGCAGATATGAAGGGTCTGCCCAAGCTGGATGAGTTCACATCAGTGGGGGCCCAAATCAGACTGTCTTCTACACAGCCCAGAAAGAGAGTGCCCCAGTCTGGTGGGTCTGCAGAAGCAGGTGGAGGAACAGGCTAAGGGCGAGGCTCCTGGTCTGTTCAAAGTGTACCGGGAGGATGGACTCCTGTACAGTAAGCCAAAGGATTCCGAGGGCGAGGACAACAGAAGATTGGTGGTTCCCCAATGCCACAGAAAGTTTCTTTTGAATTTGGCTCACCAAATTCCTTTAGCGGGCCACTTGGGAGTGACTAAGCCATTGGACCGGTTGTCTGCACACTTTTATGGCCGCAGTTCGGCATAAACGTTAAGGAATTTGTCAGTTCCTGCCCAACTTGTCAAGCTTCTGTCAAGTCAGGTGGTGCCACAAAGGCTCCTTAATTCCACTACCTGTGGTTGGGCGGCCTTTCGAGAGAATAGGCATGGATATTGTGGGTCCTTTGGATCCTCAAACCAGCTCAGGGAACCAATATATGGTGGTGGTGGTGGACCATGCCATGAGATACCCTGAGGCTGTCCCTCTGAGGAGCATCAAAGCCCCCGTGGTTACGAAGGCTCTGATTCGGATATTGTCCCATGTTGGATTCCCCAAGGAAGTCGTTTCTCACAGGGGCTCAAACTTCATATCAGCATATATGAAGGCTATGTGGGAAGAGTGTGGAGTCAAATGCCGGTTCTCTACCTCCTTTCATCCATAAACCAATGGGCTTCTTGAGCGGTTCAACAAGACCCTGAAAGGCATGATAGGTGTCTTGGAAGAGCACCGGAGGAGAAAATGGGCTATTCTCCTGCCATGTCTTCTGTTCGCCTACAGGGAGGTGCCACAGAACGGAGTTGGGTTTAGCCCCTTTGAGCTTCTGTTTGGACACCCTGTACAAGGTCCCCTTCAGTCTAGTGAAGTAGTGATGTGAAAGCAAACCCTCATCCCCATCACGAGATGTGGTGGACTGTGTACTCAGCCTTTGGTCTAGAACGGCAACGTACATGGAACAGTCAACAAAGAATCTAAAGGCCAGTCAGGAGCTGATGAAGCACTGGCACGACCAGAAGGCCAGTGATAGTCTATTCTCCGGGCAATTGGGTGTGGCATATGGAGCTTGTCAAACCCAGTGCCCATCAAGACAAGTGGACTGGGCCATACTGTGTGCTGGAAAAGGTCAGTGAGGTGAATTATCTCATTGATGTGAAAGGACCTAAACAGATGTGCAGGGTCTTTCACATCAACCAGCTAAAACCCCATTACAGCCAGGATGACTTGGTCATGGTCTTAGTAACGGACAGAGACTGAGGAGGAGACTGATTCATTGCCAGACCTCCTGCACACTGAAGCCACAGATGGGTCAGCTGAAGTTGTCAACCTTGCAACGGACCTGTTAGAACAGCAACTGACAGTTTGCCGGTCTGTTTTAACTGACTCCTGGTTGCGCAGATTAGTGCACCTATGATGTGGACACTGGAGACAGTAAGCCGGTGAAGAGGAGAATTCACTGGATGTCCGGTAAGGTCAGGGACACCATCAAGGAGGAAGTTTCCATGATGTTGTCCCTAGTAGCGATAGAGCGATCGCACAGTCCCTGGGCTAGGCCAGTGGTAATGGTCCCTAAAAAGACCAGTAGTGGGAAGACTGAAGTTCGCTTATATGTGGACTACACAGTGCTCAATTCTGTTACGAAATCAGATGCTCACCCCATTTCTCAGCTAGATGAGCTCATTGACAAGCTTGGTGCTGCCAAGTACATGAGTACTTTTGACCTCACAGTTAGGGATTGGCAGGTCCACTTGACAGAAGAAGCGAAAGAGAGGTCAGCATTCTCAACCCCGGGAGGACATTATCAGTTCACTGTGATGCCCTTCGAACTGAAAAATACCCCTGCCACTTTTCAGAGGATGGTTAACCAGGTTTTGTCCGGACTGGAAATCATCAGCGTCGCCTATCCAGATGACATTGCTGTGTTCAGCCACACCTGGGAGTATCATGTATCCCACCTGTGGTGTCCCCCAGGGTTCTAACCTCTCTCCCTGGCTGTTCAACCAGTATCTGGCACTTCTCGCTCACCGCATCGCTGCTCTCTGCCCCAAATTTCAGTGCTATGCGGATGATACCCAGCTCATTTTCAGGCTACCCTCGGCCTCCTCTTCTCCTTCCCTAATCTCTGACTGTCTTTCTGCTATCCAGGAATGGTGTGCCGCCAATGACCTCTGCCTTAATGCCAGTAAGACCGAGACTCTACTCATCGGCACACCCACTCCCTCCTTCCCTGCAGCTCTCTGGTCGGCCTCTCTTGGCCCTCTTCCTGCTCCTACCTGCAAGGCAAAAAACCTCAGGGTCATCTTCAACTCCACACTCACCAATCTCGGTCCTTGGCCCAGCCACTCTCCCCTGCACTGCCTTCCTGGCAACCCCTGCACTGCGGGACTGTCTCTGTATCCCTACAGCCCCCCTCCCAGCACTTGTCTGCACTTATCTTACACTTGCCACCAGCTGACCCTTATTATTTATCCTGTTCATTACTAACCCTGTACTGCACTTTCCCCTCTCCCTTTCCCCCTTGCACTTTTACCGTCCCCCTCTACCCATGCACTTGCGCGATCTGAATGACACCTGGCCTAGTAGGATCGTGGTCTGTCTCCCCTTGTTCCCCCTTCCCTGCCTCGTCGCGCCTTGAAACACTTGTGTATAGGCGCGTTACAAATACCATATCATATCACCTGAAACAAGTGCTTCAGGCGCTGCAGAATGCAGTTCTGACTATCAAGGCCACAAAGTGCCAGATTGCGCAGGGTACCGTGACTTACCTAGGCCTCCTGCTCAGTGGAGGTAAGAAACAACCTCTTGAAGCAAAGGTACAAGCTGTGAAGGATTGAGACATCCCCACCACAAAGACACAGGTGAGAGCCTTTCTAGGTCTCACCGAGTACTACCGATCGTTCATCAGAGGGTATGGGACATTACCATGCCGCTGAATGATGTAACGTCCAAAAAGATGCCAAAGAAGGTAACGTGGACCCCGCCTGTCAAACCTCCTTTCACGATTTAAAGGATGGATTGTGCAGGGCTCCAGTTCTGAAAGTAGTGCCAGACTATGGTCAGGAATTCTTTATCCAGACGGATCTATGTGATTACTGCGCCGCCCGCAACTGCGACGCCGAAAATGCTGATGGATTACTGTGCCCTCTTCCCCTGGCCTGCATTACACCTCCCATCCCCCCCACCCCACTCACCTTTAGGGTGGCATACTTCTGCGTGTGCTGCCCGCACTCTGCGATCCCTGCAGAGTCAGCTCCTCCCACTAAAGTGGTTTGGAGCTAATGCCGCAGGGTGCTTTTTTAAAAATGTATTATTATTATTTGTTTTTCTTAGGTGTGTCCCGCTTTCCGAAATGGTAAGCGGGGGAAACCCCCGCAACCCCTGGCCCCCATTACTGCGCCCAGGAAGAGCAGGGGACACCCCCGCAACCCCTGCGCTGCTTGGCCGCAGTAAATGTCGACCTCATTTTGTTCACCTCCAAAGTCGCAGTGACTGCGGGGGCGCACAAATGAGGGTGACATTTTTGTACGATACCATCCAGCCAGATGCCTGTGATTTTGGGATTGGAGCAGTGTTAGCGCAGCTGAACTTTGAAGGGGTAGAGCAACCTGTCGCCTACATTAGCAGGCATTTGACAAAAAGGGAAAGGAACTCGGCTTACAAAAGAAAGAAGATTCGGCCTGGGAATCCTCCCGTCCCCTGCACACTTTCAATTGTTTGGAAAAAAATCCAAAACTACAATTAGTCAAATAATGTAATAAAATTGTATGCAGAAACAAAATTTAGGAGACAAGAATCTCCAGAACAAAATATTTTATATCGAAAATATATTTCAATTTCCAAGGGGAATAAATATTTGCAAATAAAGAAACAATGTGGCATCATAGGTAAACATCAAAAGTTAAGACAAGATGGAGTCCGATTTATACAGCGACACGTTTCGAGGATGCTTTCCTCTTCTTCATATGGCCAAAACAGACTCTTTAAGGGAAAAAAACAAATTACAACATTGTAATCAACGTACTAAATTTGATTCACCTTTTTATAAATGATAGATATCTAAATTAAACAATCAGGTTTTTTTTCATGAAGTTGGATATCCATGTCATAATCAAGTTGTGAACTTTTCACTATTTTTTAATCTGTTCAAACGAATGATGGCAACTTCATAATGAAAATCCAATTTTCAGACTATATATGTCACAGTGAAGTGTTCAAGATAGAACCACACCTTGAGTGATCCTCACCGTGTTGGGTTGACTGATAAAAATCTGGATTGTCCCTGCCTGATGGTACTCAATAGAGTTCAGATCCAATAAAAATAAAATTAGGAAGCAAAGCAGAGATATAAGGAAAATAGTAATTACCGTGAATGGTACGTGATAGAAGTCACAATATATTGGGAAAACGAGAGCAATATCTCATTAAAGCCGATGAACACTGGAGATTGGTCCAAAAGTTCCGAAAAACGGTAATGCGTTCAATCCAAAGATTAATAACGCCCTGAAAGAATAAAAGTATAGAGAATAGAGTGTAACTAGAAGAGCACGGAAAAATAAGTATGTGTCCACTATTAAGAAGAGTCATACCTGGAGGGCATCCGTACAATACTTATAACTGCTTTATCATCAGCCGGAGTCGGAACTACTTCACGTCGCTACTCCTTTCACTGACGCTCCGAAGTTCGAAACTAGGTATTCCTTGGAAATCTCTATTTAGTATCTTTTCAATCCCTCCCATACATCGTCCTGATCTGATCTCTCCTCACTTTCCCTTATTTCCTCTCCAGCTCTAAACGCGCTCACTCGGACCTCTCCGGTGTTTACCTTTCTTCCCTCTCCTGCAGTAGAACCCATAACAGTTACTACGATCCGCCCAGCTCGGTAAGCTTTACTTCTTACCCCATTTCTCTTCCTCACTACATCGAGCAAACTTACTGTATTCCTTCTCTTCAACTGTAGGGTTTCCCTTCAAGTCCTCTTATCCAGTCCGGGATTCCCCGCAGAGGGTAAGATGGCATCAGACAGACTCCCAGGTTACACCTCTACCTTCTTTACATTCCACCTTACCTCCGACTCTTCACTCTGATAACCTCTTCTTACTTCCTCACCAGCCTTCGCCAGAGAAGACCACAGCTGAGAGCCACTGGTACTTCGCCTCACCTTCAGTCCCTGTCTGCTCTCGTCCTGACTACCAGAATGCACCGCCCCCGACTCCAGCTATCAGGGTTTTCTACCCCAGAGTATTTCCCTGAGGTCTCTGCTCCTCGAGCACTTATTACAATTAGTTGGAGGAGTAGAGGTTTCGGGGGGATTCCTCACAGTCGACAGCTGCACTTGATCCAGGTTAGTGGGAACTGAATATTGATAAATCGCGCTTCCGCATGACAAATAGCAACGCCCTATCAGCTGACGGCATGGATCAAATGCAGCAGCTCATGCAAGCCATGCAATCATTGACACATGAGGTACAAAACCTAAAGCAAGAGAATACGTACCTCTGACAACAGGTAGCCCGACTGACAGTAGGACCAGCACTCCCTCCTACTTCTCTACCCGGGGGTAAATACGAAGGAAATCCCCACAAGTTAAGGGAATTTTTGAACAGTTGTACCATTCAATACTCCTTTAAATCGACGTACTTCCCCACGGACCGCGATAAGGTTGGGTTTCTCATTTCCCATCTATCCGGTCCTGCGCTAGCCTGGGCAACTCCTTTAGTAACATCTAACAATCCTCTTTTGGATGCCTATCCTGCCTTCGTGAATAGCCTTAAAAGTATGTTTAGCCGCCAGGAAATAATGGTTACTTCCCAAGAAAGACTTCTAAACCTGCGCCAAGGGCAACTTAGTTTACTAGAATACATCACGCTATTCAAACAATTATCATCAGAAATAGCTTGGCCAGATGAAGGGTTGTTGACCCTTTTTAGGCGGGGCTAATGGAGGAACTTAAAGATGAAATTTCCAGGGTACCTCGATCCCCCAACCATGCAGCCATGATCACGTTACCTATGCAAATGGACTACCCTATTCAAGAATGCCAACACGAGAAAGGCAAAGGGAAGGTATCTCATCCTAGGCCAGAAAGTAGAACGGAGTCCATGACACATATGTCCCGTCAAACTCCCCCAGACGAACCTATGCAATTAGGAACTGCAAGGGGACCTCTCTCCTCAGAGGAAAGAAAGCACAGACGGTCCAATAATTTATGCATGTACTGTGGGTCTTCTGAACACCTACTTCCCGAGCGCACTCTTGTTCCTCCTCGCCGCAAGAATGCATGGAAACCGGGAAACGCCAAACCCCAATCGTTAGAGGAACTACGAATGGGCTGCATCTACCATGTTCCTCAAACCCTTTTGTTTCGCAAAACGCAGAAACTGTGGAAACCCCAATGGTGGTCATATATCTACATATTGCCTTCAAAGATAAGAATACTCAGAACGTACCCGCCCTAGTAGATTGTGTAGCAGCCGGCAATTTCATTGATGACCATTGGGCCAAGGAAAACGGATTAGACCGTCTCACAAAATCTGTATCCATCCCGGTTCAGGGGGTGGATGGAAGTCCTCTGATTTCCGGACCGATCAGAGAACAGACTTTGGAGGTCTCTTGCAGAATTGGAACCCATTCGAATTAATAAGTTTCGACATCATACGGGCAGCTCACTTCCCGATAATTTTAGGTCTACCCTGGCTTTGACTTCAGAACCCTTATATAAATTGGACTGCAGGAACTATATTCTTGCGATCTGAATACTGTGTAAGTCGCTGCCTCACCCAAAGAGCCATTGGTGTTTGCACTGTACCTATGTGCAACCGTGAAAGGTCACACAAAATCCTAAATCAAGTCTGTGACATTCCTATAACCTACCAGGATTACATGGAGGTGTTTTCCTCCCCTAACTTTGCAAAGTTACCACCTCATAGACGAGACGATTGTCACATCGATTTAATGCCCGACCAACCCATTCCCTTCGGAAGAATGTACATGCTCTCACAAAGGGAGAAAGCCATACTGAAAGATTACCTACAAAAGAACCTACAAAATGGTCTTATCTCTGAGTCCACTTCCCCGGCTGGTGCCTCCTTATTCTTCATACCAAAGAAGGACACAGATGAACTCCATCCTTGTCTAGACTACCGTGGTCTCAATAAGATAACCATCCCTGACCGTTACCCCATGCCTTTAATACCCGACATACTGGAGGTAGTTAAAGGAGCTACAATATACACCAAGTTAGACCTACGCGGAGCGTATCATTTGATACGAATCGCCGAGGGAGACGAATGGAAAACGGCCTTCCGAACCCCGTTTGGCCATTATCAATACCATGTAATACCATTTGGTTTCTCGAATGCGCCGGCCATATTTCAGAGATTTATGGACCACATTTTCTCAGACGTCCTCCTACATTATGTTGTGGTTTACCTCAACGACATTCTGATTTTTTCCTCTAACGAATTGGATCATGTGAAACACGTTTGTCTAGTATTGGAGAGACTCCAGACGCACCAGTTGTACTGCAACAGAGAAAAATGTGAATTCCATCAGTCCAAAGTCTCCTACTTAGGATATATCCAGTCTGCGGAAGGGATTTCTATGGATCCTTCCAAGGTCTTAGCTGTTTTGAATTGGCCAAAGCCTAACTCGGTGAAGGAGATCCTACGCTTTATTGGATTTGCCAACTTCTATAGAAGGTTTATCCAAGCCTTCTCTTAGATCATTTTACCCATTACGAAATTGTTAAAGAAGAATGTTCCGTTTTTTTGGGACACACAGGCACAAGCCGCCTTTGACTTTTTGAAGCAAGCCTTTTCACGAGAGCCCATCCTTATTACTCCGAACCAAAACAAAAAATTCATATTGGAAACTGATGCGTCTCATCATGCTATTGGAGTCGTGCTCCTCCAGGAAAATGAGTCCGGAGAAGAACTCCCGGTATCCTACCTGTCTAGGACTTTAAGTCCTTCAGAACTTAACTACTCTGTGTTAGAAAAGGAACTCCTGGCCATAAAGAAGTCCTTCGAGGAATGGAGGCATCTCCTTTTAGGTTCTAATCATCCTATCGAAGTCTGCACAGACCATCAAAATATTAAAGCCCTACAGTATGCACATACTATGAACAGTAGACAAGCCAGATGGGCCCATTTTTTTTTCCCCTTACAACATTCTCTTTACATTCCTCCCTGGCAGACGAAACCTTCGAGCAGAAGCTATTTCTCATGAGGACCACTCTACTATCAAATTCCAGACCGAAAGAATATTTCCCAAGGCCAGATTTCTGCATGTTATCACTGACTTCCTCCAGGAAGTTGAGGCAGCCACTACCGAACATTTGGCACATTATCAAGATCTTCTTACGCAAAACATATTGACATCTGAAAATGGGTGTCTTTTCCATGACCACCAATTGTTTATTCCTACCTCCAAGCTTCGTCTGGAGACTATGCAGATGTGTCATGACTCTTTAGCCGCTGGACATAAGGGCATTTCCAACACACTTACCTTAACTAAGAGACACTTCTGGTGGCCCAACATGGACAAAGATATTCAAGAATATGTGTCCTCTTGCCCGATTTGTCTCCAGACCAAATCACCCAGACAACTCCCTTCAGCTCTTCTTTCATGCATGCCTATACCTGACAAACCCTGGCAGATTATTTCCACGGACTTTATTGTGGAACTACCTCCATCGGAACATCACACTGCTATCATGGTAGTGGTCGATTATTTCTCGAAGCTGGCCCATTTTGTGCCTTTGCCTGGGGTTCCAACAGCGTCCCGAATGGCACGAATCTTCATCAGTACCATCTTTTCTCGTCACAGCCTACCAGAGACCATCATTTCGGATCGTGGCCCACAATTCACCTCCCTTTACTGTAAAACAGTCTGTTCGGGACTCCATATCCGATGTTCCCTTAGTTCTGGCTTCCATCACCAGACTAATGGGCAAACGGAGAGCTTGAACCAGACGCTGGAAGGCTACCTACGTTGCTTCATATCAGCAGCCCAGGACAATTGGGTCGAACTTCTTCCTTTGGCTGAATATGCCTACAACAACTCCCCACATTCAGACTTGAAGACTAGCCCCTTCTTTTGTACCTATGGTTTCCATCTGACTTTGGCCCCTACACTTACGCCGCCATCCTCCAAATTTCCTGGCGTGGACGCTCTGATAGCCGACATTCAACGTGGTCATCAGGCGGCTCGAACATCGCTCTTAGAAGCTCAAAACCGGTTGAAACGCTTCGCAGATCAACATAGGTCTCCTGCCCCGTCATACGCAGTTGGGGACTTAGTATGGTTGGCTTCTAAATTCTTGCCCCGTCATTTGGTCCCATCGAAGCTATCTCCCTGTTATTTTGGGCCCTTTGAAGTCTTGCAACTGATGGGCCCTGCGGCACTGCGGCTCAAGCTTCCTCCCTCTTGGTCCAGGATCCATACGGTCTTCCACTTCTCTCAGATCAAACCTGCTCCTCCGGAGCAGTATTTGGTTGATTGGCGTGGCTACTCACCGGCGGATCGGTCCTGGGAACCTGCTTTGGGTGTTCATGCTCCCGGCCTGGTTCGCCGGTTCCATCGCCTTCATCCGGCCAAACCAGGGGGTTCGCCTCTGCGGGGGGGTGGGCATAGTGTTATGACTCCCTAAGTGCTGGTCTTGGTTGCGCCGTAGGGGTAACATTCGGTGCAGTGCCATTACACTTTTCTCCTCACCCAAGATGGCAGCCGTACAGCCTCCCACTCTGATGGGTTTCTGCTTTCCAGTGTTGGCGGAATCCATTGCTCGGTGCTCCTCGAGCCAGCTTTATCAACAGCCGAGTCTCTACTCCTTTCACTGACGCGCCGAAGTTCGAAACTAGGTATTCCTTGGAAATCTCTATTTAGTATCTTTTCAATCCCTCGCATACATCGTCCTGATCCGATCTCTCCTCACTTTCCCTTATTTCCTCTCCAGCTCTAAACGCGCTCACTCGGACCTCTCCGGTGTTTACCTTTCTTCCCTCTCCTGCAGTAGAACCCATAACAGTTACTACGATACGCCCAGCTCGGTAAGCTTTACTTCATACCCCATTTCTCTTCCTCACTACATCGAGCAGATTTACCGTATTCCTTCTCTTCAACTGTAGGGTTTCCCTTCAAGTCCTCTCATCCAGTCTGGGGTTCCCCGCAGAGTGTAAGACGGCATCGGACAGACTCCCAGGTTACACCTCTACCTTCTTTACATTCCACCTTACCTCCGACTCTTCACTCTGATAACTTCTTCTTACTTCCTCTCCAGCCTTTGCCAGAGAAGACCACAGCTGAGAGTTACCGGTACTCCGACTCACCTTCAGTCCCTGTCCGCTCTCGTCCTGACTACCAGAAGGCAACGCACCCGACTCCAGCTATCAGGATTTTCTACCCCAGAGGGTTTCCCTGAGGTTTCTGCTCCTCGAGCACTTATTACAATTAGTCGGAGGAGTAGAGGTTTCGGGGGGATTCCTCACAGTCGACTGCTGCACTTGATCCAGGTTAGTGGGAACTGAATATTGATAAATCGCACTTCCGCATGACAGTTGTAGTAATAATAAAGTAGATATTTTTAGAAAACCTTGACTGGACAGTCCCTTTTATCATTGGGAAATAATTATATTTTCGCTGTGTTGCAACTAACCAACGATCCACGACCTTGCGGAGAGATAAGCCTGCCGTTCCGTCCATGTTACCAAAATTGGACCAGGAGGGCTTATAATTCACTTGTATTCCAATCTGTTCAGATCCCTTCTGGTGTACTATAGGTGTGGGGTTCATTGATGGTTGAGAAAAAGATATTCATCCCTGGACCACTGGTGCCCCTGAGGTTGATTAGTCAAAGAGGCACTCTGATTTAGGCACGATACCAGGGTTTAGGGATAGATTAATTAGTAGTCGAAAGTATGAGGTGGGCGTTCTGTGGTTGAGTTTTTTGTAGATGCCCGGTGGGCATTAGTTACGAGAGACCTAGCGGGATTGGGGTCTTATTCGTTTGTTGAAATTGTCCTCACTTATAGGACACATTTGTTGCAAGACATTGGTGCTTTAATTTCCTTGAAGATTTTGAACACTTTTTGTGGGTGTGTTGCTAATTGGATTCTTGCAGCGTAGTATGCTTTTTTTGGCTTTGAGGACTGCTGATTTGTAAATTCAAATTTGTCATCAACATTTGTTTTTGTCCAATTGGTTGTAG